>NC_090440.1:785752925-786372120 GCF_031143425.1 Pleurodeles waltl
GGCCTGAAAATGAAAGGCAAGTCAACGTCGCCGCCAACCTGCACGGCGGACAAGACCACCACCAGCACCGCCACATGCACCACCGCCACGGACACCGCCGCCAGCACCGCAGACACTGAGCCCTTCAGCAGCACCGCAGTCAGTGAGCCCGCCACCAGCACCGCCGCTACTGACACCGCCGCCAGCACCGCAGTCAGTGAGCCCGCCACCGGCACCGCCGCTACTGACACCGCCGCCAGCATGGCAGTCATTGAGCCAGCCACCAGCACGGCAGTCAGTGAGCCAGCCACCAGCACGGCAGTCAGTGGGCCTGCCACCTGCACCGCAGTCAGTGAGGCCGCCACTAGCACCACCGCCATAATGACCGCCGCTAGCACCGCCGCTACTGACGCCGCTGGCAGCATCGCAGGCGGCCCCGTGATATCCTGAGCCAGTGGCACCACCGCAGACATGGCTGCCATCCCCAGTGGTCTTTTGTACGAGGCTGGTGGTCAGTTCCAGGGGCCTGGGCAGCTTGCATGTTGCACCACCGTCAGTGGAGTGTCACATCCACTACCTCAGTCCTTGGCAGGATGAAGCACTCTGGGCACAAGGCCCCCTCCAGAACCAGTGGAGAAAGACATCCACGACCTCTGTCCTTGGCAGGATGAAGCACTCTGGGCACAAAGCCCCTTCCAGAACCAGTGGAGTATCACATCCACTACCTCAGTCCTTGGCACGATGAAGCACTCTGGGCACAAAGCCCCCTCCAGAACCAGTGGAAACTGTTATCCACTTGAGAGACTTTGGCTTTGCACTCCCAGGATAAAGCAGTGGGCAACCCACCCACTGGAGAGACTTGAGAGACTGTGGCTTTGCACTCCCCAGGATAAAGCAGTGGGCAACCCACCCACTGGAGAGACTTGAGAGACTGTGGCTTTGCACTCCCCAGGATAAAGCAGTGGGCAACCACCCACTGGAGAGACTTGAGAGACTGTGGCTTTGTACTCCCCAGGAAAAAGCAGTGGGCAACCCACCCTCTGGAGAGACTTGAGAGACTGTGGCTTTGCACTCCCCAGGATAAAGCAGTGGGCAACCCACCCACTGGAGAGACTTGAGAGACTGTGGCTTTGCACTCCCCAGGATAAAGCAGTGGGCAAATCACCCACTGAAGAGACTTGAGAGACTGTGGCTTTGCACTCTCCAGGATACATCAATGGGCACGGAGACCCCTCGTGGAGCTGGCGTTGTGCACTCACCCGGCTGTGGTGCCCCACCTTCCCCCTGAGGTGCCTGTTTTATTTCGATCTGGTGCCCCTGCAGTGTTCTCTCTGTTTTGATCGGGTATCAAGTGTGGGCCTCACCCATGCATTTTGGGCCCAGTGGTCCACGGACTATATAGGTGCAGTACCTGAACTTGAATTCTTGGTGTACATAATTGTTTATAGTGTATATACATTTTTGACTAATGGGTTATTCTTGATTACAAGGGTTACAATCATTTCCTTTTGTCATTGCGTTCTTCCATGGGAGTTTGGGGGGTGTAAATGCAATGTTGCAGCATGTATTTGTGTGTATGATGTTGTGGGTGGGGGGTGTTGCATGTTGCGTGTGTGTGTCACTCTCTTTTTCCTCCCCCGTCCCCTGTGTTGTAGGTGCAGTACTCTCTGTGGTCGTCGCCGCGGTAGTTCATGCTCCTGGTAGAGGAGCAGGAAGACTATCGGAGAGAGGATTTGCAGTTCAGGCTCCATGGCGTCCTGGTTCCTCGTGGGGTGAGTAGAGGTGAGTGTTTTCCCTTCCCAGTCCTGTTTCCGCTGTGCATTTGTTCGCGTTGAATCCGCCCCGGAAAAGGTGGCGGATTGGCCTGTCATAATATTGCGGGCAGTACATTATCTTCCGCCTGTCTGTTGGCGGTGACCACCAAGCTGTTTGTTTGCACCGCCGTGGCGGTCGGAGTGTTGAAGTGGCTGTCTATGTTGGCGGTTTCCGCCATGGTCATAATTCAATTTTTTTTTACCGCCGGCCTGTTGAAGGTTTTACCGCCACTTTACCACCGACCATCAGGGTTGTAATGAGGGCCTAAGACTCTTATCCTTTTCAAATTCATAGCTTGACTTGTGTATGTTGGATTTTTGTCGTTTTGCTCTTGTTTGATTTACATAACAAATATATATTTTTCTAAACTGGTGTGGTGTCCATTTTGCAGTTCTTTCACTGTATTACTGTGTGTGTTGGTACAAGTACTTTACACATTGCTCTGGGGGGAAACGCCTTCTGCTCATGTCAAGCTGCCAAGGGGGTGAGTGAGTGTTACCCAGGTGTGTTTCTCCTTTACCCTGAGTAGAGTGAGGGTCCCTGCTTGGACAGATTGCAAATTGACTGCAAACCAGAGACCCCATTTCTAACAAATATCATCAAGTTAATATATGTGGAGTTAAGTATAGCATGTCTGTGCTTACCTATATAGACTTACTTTCATGATATTTGTATAATCCTTATTCTTGCTACAATTGTTTGTAGAACAATAGCTGCAACTCGATAGTCAAATTATATACTGATGAAACAGTGACCTCCTGATATTTGAATGAAATGCCCTTTTGGGTAAGCTAAAACAAATAGTTCTCATTTGTTACTTTGTGGGGGCATTTGAAATCATGTCTTAGAAACACCTTTTTGTTATATTTTACAATGAATTCTCCTTGACTAACATGCAATGGATCAGGGGTGTCATATGCTGGTCCAGGAGGACTGGATACATGTATTTTTTACATATTTATCCAAAGTAGATATGCTGAAAATCTGGTTTGGATCATAATGTTGATCGTCTGTTGACTGAATATATGCTTTGAACTAATAAACTTTCCGAGTTACTATTTATCTCATTATATTTGTCCATCTCCATCATATGTTTGAAACATAAAATACCCACAGCCTCTTGAAATACCTGCACGTATACATTTCTGAATCTAAATAGTGAGGGTAAATGTGCATGGCATCAGAAAGTGACATAATCAAAAGCTATACAATTACATTTCCAATGTTTTTTAATCAAAGCATTTACTTCTGACTGGATGTACTTTCTCACCGTTGAGATCATAGTGAATTGTTTGCCCTTTATTTAGTATTTAAAGAATTGAAACACTTTCCCAACCTTTCTTCCCTTTCCACCTACTCCAGATTTTTTTTTGATTTCATATTCTTGAATAGCATTTTTTTCAAATGAGTATGCTATTTGCAGTGACCTAGGAGCACCAATCCATCAATTAACACTTTTTCCTTGTCTACATTTTTGCTTCAGAGATAGCCCATTGTCCTCCTCTCAGTGAAATTGACAGGAAAGCATTTAGAGAGAGACACTATACCCATAATGTGAGCTGTGAACACCCACTCCATCGAAAAAATGAGAGGGACTGGGAGAATTGTGGTCCAGTGTACGGTCTCCCAAAACATAGATATGAAAATAGAAATAGTACACTGTTCCAATATATATATATACATGCAGGGAGAGGGAGTGTCAGTATTATCAGGAGAGCCCTCAAGCACCCACTAGAATGCTGAGCATCATCATTGGGCTAATTCCTAGTCAGACCGGCACTGCAATGTCTGGCGGACCACCCCCCACATGGTGGTGGGACACAACCGAAGGTAATCTAGCAGAAATGATAGGTCTGCGAAAAGTACTGACAATAAGAAAAATTGGGAGAGACAGGTAGATTAAAATTTACTCTGAGCCTTAGGTATCATGATTTAATAACTCAGAAAAAGGATCAGGCCAAGATTAAAAAAGAAACAAGACGAGTTAATACGGGGAATAATGACCCACTGTACTCCATGAAAAGGAAAAAAGGTGGTGTACCTAGTCCTAACACAGTGTGGTCAACATGTTTCGCGCCTCTACGGTCAAGAAGTGATCCCTTGGCGCTTCATCAGGACCATGATAACTACTTCTCCTAACTATACACAAAAAAAGGGGACTAAGTGCTGGAAAGTCACTTACTGAACAAAGACTATTTGTCACTGTAAATTGGTCAGTAGGTCACCCTGCATGGGAATAGAAAAATAGACATACAATGGTGTCTCCAAGGTAAAGAAAAAGTAATCACCACGAAACCAAGTGTGACATAATCAGCATAACATAAACAGCTTACCATCCCATAGTAGAGAAAAGGCATCATAGGAACACGTAAGCCTCAAACCAAAGGGAATATACTAGGTGTAGAAAAATATATATAATATTATAATGCATGGATATGGTCGTTAAGTAAAACTCACAGACAAGTCTCCAATACATTAATGTGAATCTGGCTGTAATCATAAATACAAATATAAGCAACATGCCCTAGGGTTAGACTGAGCTCCATCAGAACATGTCAGGTAACGGGCAAGATATGCTAGAAAACTAGAAATGTACAGTGGTCACGAAATCCTCAGAAAAATGCTATTAAAACCTGTGTTGGAATATAGAAATAATTGTACCTCACATATAAAAAACAGTCGCTATACAGTAATTCAGAATGGTCGGAAAGGTAAACACCAACTCGGTTACACAAAGGTATCTCAGCCATCACAGACTCATAGAGGGGAGTAAAAAGGCTGTCCGAACATTTAAAGTGCACCGATCGTTACTGGGACAGAAAGAGACTTACTTGAAATCCTCCTCCGATCCGGCAGTAAACCTACCCAGGGTCGCGTGCCTGAAACCAGTTGCACAGTGTCCCGGGTGGGTTTTAAGCAATCGAGATTAAGAGCGCAGTCATTTGCGTCCAACCCGGAACTTCGGCAATGACCGGGGACGGCCATGGAAACGGAAGAAGGACTTAAATTTGGAAAAAACGGCGGCCATCTTAGCAGTAGCACTCATCATAACGGACCCAGGTGAATATGTGGAAGGCTGTTTATATACAAAAAGGATCCTAGAACATAGGTTGTTGAATGCTATCCAGTGATAGCAAAAAGGAGGATAACAGAATTCAGGACCCACACAAAATTGATGTGGCTGATGATATGAAAAATGCTATAGAAAAATGTGGAGGATAAGTGTCAATAAACTGCCCGGTTGTCTAACTAAATGGAAAATGCCTGTCAAAGTCTTGGGGGCAGGAAAGAGGGCATTTTCTAGCAAACCTACATAAGTAATATAGTGACACCAAAATATAAGTCAGTATGAAGAAAAAAGGTTTTTTATCATTATAACAACAGTCAACATGTATCAAGTTAGTAAAAAGACAAAAATGTTGTTACTGACTTAAGGTGATAAAGTGTACCATGGGATCTCATCGTTTAAGCCCTCACTGGATGTCTTGAGTCGGAAAATCCAGCGTTGTTCAGTGCGAAATAAATATTTGGGATCACTGTCATTATGTCTAAGCACCTGTAAAACTATCCACCATAATTCATCAAGGCCATGGTGTGCTTCTAGGAAATGTGAACTTAATTTGGTAGTAATACGGGAACAACTGATATTGCTTCGGTGTTCATTGATTCTCTGTTTGACAGGTCTGGTCGTCATGCCAACATTTTGCAAATTACAGGGGCAGGTAATCAAATAGATACATTGTCGAGTGTTGCAATTCGTATGTCTGTTCAGATGCGAGGTGCCCACATATTTCAAATCTAGTTGGTCAACCCATTTAGTCAAACAACAGACATTGCAAAAGCCACACAGGTAGTGTCCAGTTACCAGGGGTAGATTCCATAAAGTTGCCTGTTTAGACGTATCACCTTGTGTACGTGGACGTGTATGTACAACTAAGGTGGTCATTACAACCCTGGCAGATGGTGTTAAAGCTGCGGAAATACCGCAAACAGGCCGTCGGACAAAAAAAGGGATTTATGACCCTGGCGGAAACCGCCAACTAAGACAGCCACTTTAACACATCGCCCGCCACGGCGGTACAGACAAGCAGCACGGCGGTTACCGCCAACAGACAGGCGGGAGACAATGTACCGCCCACAGTATTACAACCCGCCAATCCGCCAACTTTTCCGGGGCGGATTCACCGTGGATAAAAACACGGCGGAAACAGCTTTTGCTATGGGAAAACGCTCACCTGAACACATCCCACGAGGAACGAGGACTCCATGGACCCGGAATTACAAATACTCCCTGCCCTTGTCTTTCTGCTCCTCTACAAACAACAGCTACATAGACGCAGAAGACACCGGTGAATACTGCACCTACGACACGGAGGAGGGGGGAGGCAAAAGTTAGGGGGACACCCACCAAACACCCCCACCCCCCCTCGCATATTACAACATACACACCAATGCATTCACAAAAATCACAGTAACAACCCACAATCCCCCGGAAGAATGAAAAGACAATGTGAAATTCGGTCAAACATTATAATGTGCCAATATACATGTCATACAAAAATATACAGATATATATTTGAAAATCACTCATAATTATATACAATACGAGAAGTAGTGCAGATATGTACACAACAATGTCCGTGCACCAACAGTCCAAAAATGCATGGGCGAGGCCCACAAACGACACCTGACAACAATCGGAGAGAACACTGCTGGGGCATCAGATAGAAATACTACTGGCACCTCAGGGGGAAGAGAAGGGGGGGCACCTCAGCCAGATGAATGCGAAGCCAGGTCCACGACGGGGCTCCATGCCCATTGATGTATCCTGGGGAGTGCAAAGCCACAGTTTCTCAAGTCTCTACACTGGGTGGGTTGCCCACTGTGCCATCCTGGGGAGTGCAAAGACACAGTCTCTCAAGTCTCTACAGTGGGTGGGTTGCCCACTGTGCCATCCTGGGGAGTGCAAAGCCAGAGTCTCTCAAGTCTCTACAGTGGGTGGGTTGCCCACTGTGCCATCCTGGGGAGTGCAAAGCCACAGTCTCTCAAATAGATGCAGTTCTCTACTAGTACTGGGTGGGACTGGTGCCCATACTGGATGAGTCTCCCTGTGAAAGTTCATGTCCTGTCACTGTCCCAGCTGCACATTGGATGAGGATGCCTGATGTGGCGGCCTTTTCATTCCTACACGGTGCTTGCCCTGTTCAGCGGTCTTCACCATGGCGGTCTTTGCCCAGTTCAGCGGTGCTTTGCCATGGCGGTCTTTGGCCTGTTCAGCGGTGCTTTGACATGGCGGTTCTGGACTGTTTAGCGGTGCTTTGCCATGGCGGTCTTTGCCCTGTTCAGCGGTGCTTTGCCATGGCGGTCTTTGCCCTGTTCAGCGGTGCTTTGACATGGCGGTTCTGGACTGTTCAGCGGTGCTTTGCCATGGCGGTCTTTGCCCTGTTCAGAGGTGCTTTGACATCGCGGTTCTGGACTGTTCAGCGGTGCTTTGCCATGGCGGTCTTTGCCCTGTTCAGCGGTGCTTTGACATGGCGGTTCTTGACTGTTCAGCGGTGCTTTGCCATGGTGGTCTTTGCCCTGTTCAGCGGTGCTTTGACATGGCGGTTCTGATACCGACATTGGTGTGTGGCATGACGATGTCTACACTGGGCATTGGTGTGTGGCATGACGTTCTCTACACTGGGCATTGGTGTGTGGCATGACATTCTCTACACTGGGCATTGGTGTGTGGCATGACGTTCCATCATTGCCCAGCGGGGCTGTGGCAGCCGGGGCCCTCCAGGGCACTGACTCTGGCGGTGGTCTCCTGACCAGTGACGATACTTGAGCCCTCCTGGGCTGTGACTCCAGCGGTGGTCTCTGGACCAGTGACGATACTTGGGCCCTCCTGGGCTGTGACTCTGGCGGTGGTCTCCTGACCAGTGACGATACTTGAGCCCTCCTGGGCTGTGACTCTGGCGGTGGTCTCTGAACCAGTGACGATACTTGAGCCCTCCTGGGCTGTGACTCCGGCGGTGGTCTCTGGACCAGTGACGATACTTGAGCCCTCCTGGGCTGTGACTCCGGCGGTGGTCTCTGGACCAGTGACGATACTTGGGCCCTCCTGGGCTGTGACTCTGGCGGTGGTCTCCTGACCAGTGACGATACTTGAGCCCTCCTGGTCTGTGACTCTGGCGGTGGTCTCTGGACCAGTGACGATACTTGAGCCCTCCTGGGCTGTGACTCCGACGGTGGTCTCTGGACCAGTGACAATACTTGAGCCCTCCTGGGCTGTGACTCTGGCGGTGGTCTCTGGACCAGTGACGATACTTGGGCCCTCCTGGGCTGTGACTCCGGCGGTGGTCTCCTGACCAGTGACGATACTTGAGCCCTCCTGGGCTGTGACTCTGGTGGTGGTCTCTGGACCAGTGATGATACTTGGGCCCTCCTGGGCTGTGACTCCGGCGGTGGTCTCTGGACCAGTGACGACGGTGCTGGCGGTTGTGTCTGGACCGCTGGAAATGATGGAGCACTTCTCCGCCGTGACACTCACAACAGGCTGGCAAGACTTCCTCTGGACCTTCCCCACCTTTGGTGGAGTCACAGCTGACTCACCAATCCCATTTGAACCCATGTCAGTTGTTGTCCCACCAGGAGTCTTAACACGGTCCCGTCGTCCACTCTCCAATTTTAGAGCCTTTACAGGGGGTGGGCTGCCAGTGCCTTGGCTCCGGGTCCTACTGCCTGCCCTAGTGGCCTGTGCACTCCACAATCCCTGAACACGCACCACTGGTATTGGAGGCTTTTTGGCTGAGGCGCTACGACGGGACTGATGAATTGGAGAGGGGGGGGGCAAAAAGCTCCATTTTACAGAGGGACAGTTTCTGACGAACACTGGGATGGGTAGTTGGAGGGGGTCTGGGAGTGGAGGAAGAGGAGGTGGTTGTCGGAGGTGTTACTTTAGCTGTTTTGGGTGCAGGTGCAGGTACAGGTACAGGAGGCTGTCGTGAGGTGGATGGATGTTGGGTGAGTGATTGCCGGCGTTTGTGTATTTTGGGAGGGGGCGTCACAGACACACTGGGAGAGGACACAGGGGACGTGTAAATAGCAGTGGAGGTGGTGAATGCAGGTGAGTGGCTTGTGGTGCTGGGTGTCCTGGTGCGATTCCTGGTGCCTGTAGAAGTGGTGCATGCAGGTGTGTGTGTAGACGAGACTGGGAGGGAGGAGGGAGAAGAGGAGGAGGGGGACACAGTGGAGACAGTGGATGTTGCTGTGTCTGTATGGGTGTGATGCTTGTGTGAGTGCCTGTGGGATGTGTGGTGCCTATGTTTGCTTGAGCTACTTTTGGGTGTTGACTTGTGTGCATGCTGGTCTGTAGGTGTGCTTGGGATGGGCTGGGGTACAGGGGATTGGGTCTGGGTGGAGGAAGTTGGAGGGGGGAGGCTCGACACAGGGACAATGGCTGCCATCAGTGCTGAGGCCAGAGATTGCAGGGTTCGCTGAAGGACAGCCTGACCAGAATGAATGCCCTCCAGGAATGCATTACCATGTTGCAACTCTCGTTCTACACCCTGGATGGCATTCACAATGGTAGACTGTCCAACAGTGAGTGACCTGAGGAGGTCAATGGCCTCCTCGCTGAGGGCAGCAGGGGTGACTGGGGCAGGGCCTGAAGTGCCTGGGGCGAAGGTGATGCCCACCCTCCTGGGTGAGCGGGCACGGGGCGAACGCTGAGGGGCTGCTGGGAGGGCGGTATTGGTAGGGAAGGTGGCGGCTGTACCTGTAGAAGTGGGGCGCACAGATGGTGCCGCCACCACAGGGGAGCTCCCATGGTGATCCGGTGGCCGACGTGAAGCTCCCCTTGCTCTCCGTCCCACTGGTGCATTCAGAGTCCGTGGTGTGGCCCTCCATGGCCATGTGGGATGCAGCTCCCTCATGCTCCGGTTCCACTGTACCTCCGCCTGTTAATGCTGATGTACAAAAGGACAGGGAGAGCAGGAAAAGGGGGGGAGACAGAAGAAAGAGAGTTTTAGTGCATGGCATTCCGCTACCGTTGACGGACAAGACAGACGCAGCAGCCCCCTGCATTACGCCGTGCTCCTGCACTCTGCACACGCAATTTCTGGGTTATGGCCTACATGGCAATGGTGGACATCTGCGCACATGGATGCCACAGGGGCAACTATACCTCGACTTGGCACTCTGCTGAGGTGGGGTTGAGTGCCACATGGCCTACATTACGGAGGGGCCTTGCCTACTTAACTCGCCCTGGCCTAGGGACACCCACAGCCCACCTCCCCCACCCAGACACCTCCACTGCACGCAAAGTCTGCAGAATGAGGTTGTACTCACCCCCTTGTGTCTGCTGTGATGTCCTCAAGCACCCATCCAACTCCAGGTAGGCCACCGCCAGGATCCGGAACATCAGGGGGGTCATGGTGCGACGGGCACCCCTCCCACGTTGGGAGGCCATCCCCAGCTGAGCCTCCGCCGTCTTCTTGCTGCAGCGTTAAATGTCCTCCCATCTCTTCTGGCAGTGGTGCCCAGTCTCTGGTGGGCCCCCAGGGTCCGGACCTCCTTGGCGATGGCACGCCAGATGTCCCTCTTCTGGTGGGCGCTGACCTACATGACATGCACAAGGGAAGAGGAACAGTCATTACCAACTGCACCGTCGTTGTGAGTGGCCCCCTCCCTACTCTGGCCATGTGGCCCATTCATTCCCATGCATTAATGTTCTTAGAACTCTGCCCCCTTCCCTCTTCCACCCAGCCCTCTCCACCCAGGCCTAGCCCATACAATGTGCTCCCTGTGTACTAACCTGTTGGTCTGGAGGACCGTAGAGTAGCGTGTACTGGGGGAGGACCCCATCCACAAGTTTTTCCAACTCCTGTGCAGTGAAGGCAGGGGCCCTTTCCCCAGACGCAGCAGCCGTCGTTGCTTGCAGACCGAGGTCACAGCAGCACTAGCAGTGTAGGTCCTCTCCTGTCGAAGGTCAGGTATCTAGTGATTGAACAGATAGAAAATGGCGGTGATGTCCGCGGCGGTGCGCATCATCACCGCCGGCGCACCTGTTCATTGGCTCCTGGGACCGATAGGGTCCAATGTTAACCAATGCAGCATTGCACCGCGGTCTACGACCGCCTACCGCGACGGTGTGCAACGCCAGCGCAGTTACCCCACAATCCCATTGTCCCAGTTTAGAGGTCAGGCAGCCGCCATTTCAGGGGCCCACATGGCTTCATTTACTAATGCGTCACACATAGCTAGGCCTACACTCAACACACATACAGGAAGGGTTTTGTGTCTGGTGTAGTCTTGTGTGTAACTGTGGGTACATACCTGGAGGAATAGTGACTGGTTCTTCGCTGTTGTCCTTCGTAGGCACCGTCAGCTGGGACATATGAGAAGGTGGCGGAATCCTCCGGTGTACCGACCGCTGGTGGACCTGTTTACAATGGAAGAAAGACATGTAATCGTCACCTACCGGTTTGACCGTGCCACTATCCAGGAACTATGTACCCAGTTGGAGCCAGACCTGATGTCACCGATCCGCCATCCGACTGGAATCCCCCCTGACGTGCAGGTGCTGTCAGTGCTCCATTTCCTTGCAAGTGGGTCATTTCGGACAACTGTGGCCATGGCATCAGGGATGTCCCAGCCTATGTTTTCCACTGTGTTGTCCAGAGTGTTGTCTGCCCTGCTGAAACACGTAAGGAGATACATCATTTTCCCTCAGGTGGAGGATTTGCCTACAGTGAAAGGTGACTTCTATGCCCTTGGACATATCCCCAACGTCATAGGTGCCATTGATGGGACCCATGTAGCTCTGGTCCCCCCCACAGGAGTGAACAGGTGTACAGGAACAGGAAGAGTTATCATTCCATGAATGTCCAGATGGTCTGTTTGGCAGACCAGTACATCTCGCAGGTAAATGCTATGTTCCCTGGCTCTGTGCATGATGCCTACATCCTGTCCCTGATATGATGGTCAACTCCAGAGGCACTGTGTATGGCTATTGGGGGACTCTGGTTACCCCAACCTTTCCTGGCTATTGACCCCAGTGAGGAATCCCAGGACCAGGGCAGAGGAACGGTACAATGATGCCCATGGGCGGACTAGGAGGGTGATCGAACGCACCTTCGGCCTCCTGAAGGCCAGGTTCAGGTGCCTCCATTTGACAGGTGGATCCCTATTCTACTCACCGAAGAAGGTGTGCGACATCATCATCGCCTGCTCCATGCTCCATAATTTGGCTTTGCGATGACAGGTGCCTTTTCTGCAGGAGGATGATCCAGATGACGGTGTTGTAGCAGCTGTGGAGTCTGTGGAGCCTGTGGACAGTGATGAGGATGAAGCTGAGGAAGAAGAAAACGACAACAGGGAGTCAGTCATACAGCAATATTTCCAGTGACACACAGGTGAGAACATTTTCTGGTTTAACATTACATTAACTTTCACACGTCTACCTCTATCCTGTTTGTCGATTTCAATCACTATTTTTTAACTGAGTTGTACCCTTCCATTACGGTTTCACAGGTGTGGTAACCTACGTGTCAACTGCTTGCATCCTTCAAGGGCTTGTGATGTGTGACATAGGTATGTTAGCCTTACAATAGTACAGCCATTATGACACTGTCATTGATAATACAAAGTACAAAATCATAGACTGACTCCAGATTGTTTTGTGTTCCAAGGGTGTTTATTTAAGTGCTCAAAAAATGAAGGGGGGTTGTAAAATGGTGATGGGGGATGGTGGAGGAATGTCCATGGCAGAGTCCAGTCTATTAGTCTCACAGGTGCACTGCCCATCTGGGCATAGGAAGTGGAGCTGGGGTAGTTCGAATATGGACAGGGTAACAAAGTGGGACAGTGGGAGGACAATCAGGGTGGTCTTATTTCCTGGCGGGGGTATTGCCATCTTGCTCTGTCCTGTTTCTGGATCTCAGGGACCGCTTGCGAGGTGGTTGTCCGTTTGCAGGGGGTGGGGTGCTGGTGTGGTGGTCCTGTGGCAGGGCGTCCTGTCCACTAGCACCGGCGGAGGTGGTGGGCAGTTCATCGTCCTGGCTAGTGTCAGGGACCCCTTGGAGTGCCACGTGTCCCTCAAGGTCTGCTGTATGTCCTTCAGCACCCCTACGATGGTGCCCAGGGCAGAGCCGATGGTCCTGAGCTCCTCCCTGAACCCCAAATACTGCTCCTCCTGCAGGCGCAGGGTCTCCTGCAACTTGTCCAGGACTGTCGCCATCGTCTCCTGGGAGTGGTGGTAGGCTCCCATGATGGAGGAGAGGGCCTCGTGGAGAGTTGGTTCCCTTGGCCTGTCCTCCTCTGTCGCACAGCAGCCCTCCCAGTTCCCCTATGTTCCTGTGCCTTCGTCCCCTGGACCGTGTGCCCACTACCACTGCCCCCAGGTCCCTGTTGTTGTTGAGGTGGTGGGTTACATTGGGTGCCCTGTAGTGGTGGACACACCGCTGATTGACCTGTCCTGGGTAGGGAGGTTTGGGCCCGATGGGTGGGTGCTGTGCTGGTGTTACCAGAGGGTGGAAGGTCATCAAGATCCAGTAAGGCAGAGCTGCTGTCGTCACTGTGGGCCTCTTCTGGGGGTGGAGTGGTGTTGTCTGGACCCTCTGGTGTGGTGACGGTCCTTCCGGTTCCTGCAGGGGCATAAGAGCATGATTATTGCATGTGTGTGTGTAATGGTGTGCAATGGGTGGGTGTGCGTGAACCCCAGTGCAAGCATTCCTGTGTGGGGCCTTGTGTGATGATGGTTGGGGGGGTGTTCTGGGTATGTGCAGTGAGCATGCTTTGGTGAGGGGTGACCATGCTTAGTTGTGTCATGCAGGGCTTGGAGTTGGGATGGGTGGTTTGTGTTATGGGTACATTAGTGAGGATTTGGAGTGATAGGGGAGGGGTGAGGGTGGGGGTGTGTGATAGCATGCAGGTAGGGTGGGGGATTAGATAGTTAAGATTTGACTTACCAGTGTCCCATCTTCCACCGACTCCACCGAGGCCCTCAGGATGCAAGATGGTCAAGACTTGCTCCTCCCTTGTTGTTAGTTGTGGGGGAGGAGGTGGGGGTCCGCCGCCAGTCCGCTGCACCGCGATGTTGTGCCTGGAGCCCGTGGAACGCACCTTCCCCCGTAGGTCGTTCCCCTCTTCCTGATGTCCTCCCTTTTTCTTGGGTTTTGTCCCACGGCATTGACCCTATCCACTATTCTGCGCCATAACTCCATCATCCTGGCTATTAATGTGTGCTGTACCTGTGAGCCAAATAGCTGTGGCTCTACCCGGACGATTTCCTCCACCATGACCCTGAGCTCCTCCTCGGAGAAGCGGGGGTGTCTTTGGCGTGCCATGGGGTGGTGTGGGTGAGGTGTGGGATGGTGTATGTGGTGATGAGTGTGGTGAGTGTAGTGGTGTGTGGTGTTTTGTGGGTGGATGTTGTGTGGGTGATGGTGTTGTGTGCCTCTGTGTGATGGGGTTGTCAATTGCTGTGCTGTCTCTCTGGCCTTCTTTCAGAATTTGTGGTCGTAGGGGTTTGTGGGTGATGTGGGTGTGTGTTTTATATTGTGTTGGGTGTGTGGGAGTGTTGTTTGTATGTGTATCAGGTATGTGTATTTTGAATTGTCCAATGTGACGGTGTTTTGGAGATGTGTGTGTACTTTGAGCGCGGCGGTGTGTACCGCCAATGGATTACTGCGGTTGAAAGACCGTGCATGGATTTGTGGGTCGTAATAGCATGGGCGTGTTTCTGTTGGCGTGGAGGTGGAGGATTTGTTTCCGCATGTTTATCGCTGACCTTTGGTTTGGCGGTGTTGTGTGGGTGTCTGAATTTCGGCGGATTCCGAGATGTGTGTCATAATAGCTGTGGCGGTCTACAGCGGCCGCGGCGGTGTATTGGCGGTCTTCTGCACAGCGGTACCGCCAATGTTGTAATGACCCCCTAAGTCTTTAATGTTAGGTGGTCTCTTGAAAGCAAACAGCGGTCTCGGAATCTGAGTACCCCCACATTGTAAAATGCTCCAACGTTTATTAATGAGCTTTTTTACAGTGTTGGACAAAGGTGTGTACGTGGATACACAAGTTATTCGGGCTTCTGTTCCCCTCATAACGGGTGCTAACAAATCATATCTATCAACCCATTTTTTGGCAACCTCCTTGTCCATACTTTCAACCTCGCCCCATGTTAACTTATGGGCCTTTTTTAGGCCGCGGCCAGGGCAGAGGAAGAGGCAGAAGGAGAGGAAGAAGGAGAGGAAGAGGCAGGAGAGTTCACTGGGGCAGAGAGGAACCACAAATGATCACCCGGAATCAGGGCAGGATTCCCCCTCCGAGGACCTAGTGGTCAACCTATCTAGCCTATCTAGCCGACAACTTTCTATACATGAATCGAGAGTCCTCAGTAGAGGCCTAGGTTTCGTACCTACACCACCTGAGGATCTTTTTCGCTTAAACTGTGAGCTGTCTCAATTCTTTAGAAAGGTTTGCCTTCACTTCTTTTTTAAGGACCGTCCAGCTCCTCCTTCTCTTGATGACACAGGTTTAAAAAAAAACTCTACTTTTATGCCCCCCTCCCATTCTCTTCCATGTGAGGTCCTGGCCTTTGAAAAAGCTGTCCTTTCTGACATTGATCAGGTCCACCCTAAACAGCCATTCATTAATTTACCTACTCTAGAAAGGGATGCCCTAAAAACTCTGTCCACCGATCCATCGATAGTGATTAAACCAGATGACAAAGGAGGTGCTATAGTCGTCATGAACACTTCTGACTATAAGCAGGAATGTCTTCGCCTCCTTAGTGACACCACATATTATGCATCTATAACCCATGATCCCACCAGTCTTTTACAGACGCAATCCAAGAGCATGATTGAAGAAGCCCGTGGCAATGCCTGGATCTCCTCTAAGGAGGCTGAATTTTTGGAGACCACACATCCGCGGACTCCGTATTTCTATTGCCTCCCTAAGATCCACAAGGGTATCCTTCCTCCCGGACGTCTCATTGTGTCCGGTATCGGTTCGGTGTTGGAACCGTTGTCCACTTTTTGTGACTTTTTTCTGCAACCCTTGGTGAGAGATTCCAGCACTTATCTTAAAGACACCAAAGATGTCCTAAATTTGATTGAGACTGTTAATTCCACGATGCAAACCCAGGTGTTGATCACTTTGGATGTAGAGTCCTTGTATACAAACATTCCCCAGGAAGCCACCCTAAGAGTTGTGGAGACTGCTCTCCTCCAGAGTTCTTGGTCTTCCCCCACTCCTGTGCATTTTGTGATGCAATGTGTTACATTAGCTATGACGCAGAACTTTTTTCAATTTGAAGATTCCCTGTTTCATCAAATTCGGGGGACTTCTATGGGCAGTACATTTGCTCCAAGTTTGGCGTGTCTGTACATGTATCATTTGGAAAAATTGTTCATTTTACCTGCATCCAATCCCTTCCATGATAACATCAAATTGTGGCGAAGATATATAGATGACATTCTGATCATTTGGCAAGGTTCTGTAGAGGAGGTTGATCTCTTTACGAATTGGGTCAATACTTTAGACCCCTTTTTGAGATTCACCGCTCACACTACCACCACCCAAATTCCTTTCCTGGATTTAATGATCAGGATTTGTGATGGCCAACTTGTGACTGATACTTACCACAAGAGTACTGACCGGAATAGTCTGCTTTTGTACGACAGCCATCACTCTAAGGCCCTGCGTGACAATCTCCCTGTTGGCCAATTTTTGAGGTTACGTCGTAACTGCAGTTCGGTTCAATCTTTTGAAGCTCAGGCTCTTGAATTGAAACATAAACTACATAATCGTCATTATCCTAAAAAGATTATCAACCCAGCCTACAAGAGGGCACGGAACAATCATAGGGAGGCTTTATTAGCACCCGTTATGAGGGGAACAGAAGCCCAAATAACTTGTGCATCCACGTACACCCCTTTGTCCAACACTGTAAAAAAGCTCATTAATAAACGTTGGAGCATTTTACAATGTGGGGGTACTCAGATTCCGAGACCGCTGTTTGCTTTCAAGAGATCACATAACATTAAAGACTTGAGTTGTACATACACGTCCACGTACACAAGGAGATACGTCTAAACAGGCAACTTTAAGGAATCTACCCCCGGTAACTGGACACTACCGTGTGGCTCTTGCAATGTCTGTTGTTTGACTAAACGGGTTGACCAACTGGATTTGAAATATGTTGGCACCTGGCATCTGAACAGACATACGAATTGCAACACTCAACAATGTATCTATTTGATTACCTGCCCCTGTAATTTGCAATACGTTGGCATAACGACCAGACCTGTCAAACAGAGAATCAATGAACACCGAAGCAATATCAGGTGTTCCCGTATTACTACCAAATTAAGTTCACATTTCCTGGAAGCACACCATGGCCCTGATGACTTATGGTGGATAGTTTTCCAGGTGCTTAGACATAATGACAGTGATCCCAAATATTTATTTCGCACTGAACATGCTGGATTTTCAGACTCAGGACATCCAGTGAGGGCCTAAACGATGAGATCCCAAGGTACACCTTATCACCTTAAGTCAGTAACAACATTTTTGTCTTTTTATTAACTTGATACCTGTTGACTGTTGTTATAATGATGAAAAACCTTTTTTCTTCATACTGACTTATATTTTGGTGTCACTATATTACTTATATAGGTTTTCTAGAAAACGCCCTCTTTCCTGCCCCCAACACTTTGACAGGCATTTTCCATTTGGTTAGACAACCGGGCAGATTATTGACACTTATCCTCCACATTTTTCTATAGCATTTTTCATTTCATCAGCCACATCAATTTCGTGTGGGTCCTGAATTCTGTTATCCTCCTTTTTGCTATCAGTGGATAGCATTCAACAACCTATGTTCTAGGATGCTTTTTGTATATAAACAGCCTTCCACATATTCACCTGGGTCTGTTATGATAAGTGCTACTACTAAGATGGCCACCGTTCTTTCCAATTTTTAGTCCTTCTTCGGTTTCCATGACTGTCCCCGGTCATTGCCGAAGTTCCGGGTTGGACGCAAATGACCGCGCTTTTAATCTTGATAGCCTAAAACTCCCCTGGGACTCTGTGCAACTGGTTTCAGGGACACGACCCTGGGTAGGTTTACCGCCGGATCAGAGGACTACGAGTCTGTGATGGCTGAGATCCCTTTGTGTAACCGAGTTGGTGTTTACCTTTCCGACCATTCTGTATTACTGTGTAGCGACTGTTTTTTATATGTGAGGTACAATGATTTCTATATTCCAACACAGGTTTTAATAGCATTTTTCTGAGGATTTCGTGACAACTGTACATTTATATTTTTCTAGCATATGTTGCCCATTACCTGACATGTTCTTATGGAGCTCAGTCTAACCCTGGGGCATGTTGCTTATATTTATATTTATGATTACAACCAGATTCACATTAATGTATTGGAGACTTGTCTGTGAGTTTTACTTAACAACGTTCTGCAGATGTTATCCTCTAATACTCATGTTGAACCATGGACCAACGTGTACCATATCCATGCACTATAATATTATATATATTTTTCTACACCTAGTATATTCCCTTTGGTTTGAGGCTTGCGTGTTCCTATGATGCCTTTTCTCTACTATGGTATGGTAAGCTGTTTATGTTATGCTGATTATGTCACACTTGGTTTCGTGGTGATTACTTTTTCTTTACCTTGGAGACACCTTTGTATGTCTATTTTTTTTATTCCCATGCAGGGCGACCTACTGATCAATTTACGGTGACAAATAGTCTTCATTCAGTAAGTGACTTTTCAGCACTTATTCCCCTTTTTTTGTATATAATTAGGAGAAGTAGTTATCATGGTCCTGATGAAGCACCAAGGGATCACTTCTTGACCGTAGAGGCGCGAAACATGTTGACCACACTGTGTTAGGACTAGGTACACCACCTTTTTTCCTTTCCATGGAGTACAGTGGAACATTATTCCCTGTATTAACTCCTCTTGTTTCCTTTTTAATTTTGGCCTGGTCCTTTTTCTGAGTTATTAAATCATGATACCTAAGGCTCAGAGTCAATTTTAATCTACCTGTCTCTCCCAATTTTTCTTATTGTCAGTATTTTTTCGCAGACCTATCATTTCTGCTAGATTATCTTTGGTTGTGTGCCATCACCGTGTGGGGGGTGGTCCGCCAGACATTGCAGTGCTGATCTGACAAGGAGTTAGCCCAATGATGATGATCAGCATTCTAGTGGATGCTTGAGGGCTCTCCTGATAATACTGACACTCCCTCTCCCTGCATGTGTATATATATATATATATTGGAACAGTGTACTATTTCTATTTTCCGAACACCGACTCCTTCGCCCTCCTAAACAGTGGCATGGCATCAGTGCCTAAAGACAAAGTGAGGCATGCACTCAAACAGAAGTTATACATAGGCAGGCCAAAGGACTTACCCACTGACTTAGAGTCTGTTGCTTAGAAAAAAGCTGTACTTTTGTTTGAACAACAAACCTGCGTCTTGAAAGCCACCTTTAAAGACTGTTAGCTGTGGCTTGGAGGACAAGGCACACTTAAGAAGAAAATCTGCAGCTGTGAAAAGGTACCTTTTGACTGCTGCCACTGCATACAAGGTTGTCAGATGTCTGTAGATCTTTTAATTGTTTGGATCATATTTGCGTGGTCCCTAGAACATTCATAAGTCAGGTGCACACAGCTCATGTGATTTATCCAACCTGGAATTGATTAGGTCATCTGTGCACAACAAAGAGGTTTTGCAGATATGCGCTT
Source organism: Pleurodeles waltl (assembly GCF_031143425.1). Classification (NCBI taxonomy): domain Eukaryota; kingdom Metazoa; phylum Chordata; class Amphibia; order Caudata; family Salamandridae; genus Pleurodeles; species Pleurodeles waltl. The sequence continues at coordinate 785,772,481 of NC_090440.1, forward strand.
CATCTGAATGATTGGTACAAGGTCACAGGGACCACTTGATGAAAGTCTGCCAAATTTCATAGTTCCATAATAGCAATATAGAAAGTACCTGGCAGTAACGAAAAGGTGGCAGTAGATCTACTTTATATGTTCCTGTCATTGATCAGGTCTAGTTCCCATTGACAACTATCGGGGTGCACCACAAGCTGAAACAATGGTCTCAGAGTTCTGCAGTTGACAAATCAGCAAGAATTCACCCTATTTGGGTTGCTGGCTCCTGTCATTCTGACCACTTCTGCTCTTTTCTGCAAGGCTCAGATGGAATCCTGGTGCAGGATGCAGAACCACAAAGAAAAAGAGAGTCCATTTTCCTTAGGATGCTGGTATCTTGTCAGTAAACTGTCATTTGAGTCCTGATTTTAAGTCCTTTATGGCAGAGATTCAGGTTAAGACAAGGATAGCCTCCTATAGCTCTATAAACATGTGTTCTTCAGTTGTCTCTTCTGCATGCTTGAACTGGGAATTATTGGGATCATCAATGGTTTCAAAGGATAAGCTAGTATGCCATTATTAGGTGCACTTGACTAATACTTAACTGTTCAAGATCCTTTTGTTGAACTGAATAATGCAGTTAGGGCATGTTTATGGAAAGTGGTGCTGCATCTAGTGCAGCGCCACTTTTCTTGCGGCCCTTAGCGCCCATCTAACGCCATCGTATGTGCGCCGTATTTAATATACCATGCACTATGGTGGTAATTAGGGAACTATCATCAGAATTTGTGATGCTAGTTCTGTGCTTTGCAGGATTAGGGTCAAAATTTTGATAATCCTGCAAAACACACAGTGGCCCAGTGTAACCAATGGGAGCCTCCTTGTAACGCCTGCTCAGAACAGGCGTTAAAATTGCCGAAAATAATGAAGGGAAGAAATCTCTTAAATTTCTTTGCACCATTTTTTCACCTCCCCCAACAGAGGAATTCCCCCTTTGCAAATATTATACCTGACACAGGCATAATGTAGCGCTAAGGGTTATAAAGTGGCGCGATGCATGCATTGCATCACTTTATAAATATGGTGCTGCGTTTTTGGACATATAATGCCACATTAGCGTAAAACAAATGATGCTAATGTGTCGTTAGAATGGTGCTAGGCCCTCTTACATCTGGGCCTTAATGTCTGTATGAATTGGTTAGCGCTCAGAAAAATCTAACAAGTCACATCCTAGTTTCAATTTACCCTTTGCTCACAGTCTTCTGATAAGGTACAAATATAATTTCATTGTATTGGCAAGCCCCAGAATTCTCCTTCCACTGATCCAGTATTTTATATAATTTATTTAAGGCCAGCAAACAATATGGTTCTCAGGAACGCTCATATGCACACTTTTGTGAGTTACTCCTTGTTATTTCTTGAATCCCAGGTGTGAAACTACAGATTGCCATGATAAAAATGTAAAACTCTGTATTGAATAATGATTTCATAAACGTTTTTCAATTTCGAGAGAACCATACAAGAACATATACTCCATACAGATACAATAAAAAAGTTTGTTGCCCATTAACAGCCTTTCTTGATTGCTCCATTTAAAAAACAACAATATAAGTATATTTACATTCAGTTAACCTGACCTGAGTCAAATTCAAGCCATTTAACAAAGGTAAAATAAACTTAGTAGGTAAGTTGGTATAATAATCACAAAAAAAAAAGCAAGTGCATTGTGTCAGGGCATGGCCAAGATGGTGGCCACATTGGACGCTTGGTAGTGAGCTCTGCGTCTGGCCCATCTAAAATCCTGTGATTTAACGGTCCATCCAGCCACAATTACCTGCGGGTTGCAGTCTGAGCCCCTTTCATAGTGAAATAGTGCGTCTGGATATATCTCACAGCTCTATTGATGTAACTGGTACCCCGGTTGAGCAGCGTCACCTGGTAGAGTAGGCCTGCTTCGTGACCTGGCTCTGATACTGCCTTGATACTGCTGCAGGGACCCCACACTCAACTCACCAGTGCCTGCGCCGTGGTCTCTTGGGGAACCAGAGATAATTTACGCCTCACTGCTGCTCCTGCAGTGCTCCAGGGAGGAATAGACACACCATTTACATGGGTTCTCTCTGCCGCCAGGACCTGGAGCCACTGCAGCTATGCTGGAGCAGACAGTGACGTCTGGCCTCCCTTCGGGCCCAGTTCCTGCTTGCCTGCAGTGGGGTGTGTACTGACTGTGCTATGTCTGCCCCAAAACATCAGGTGCCCTCGAAGACACGTTGACAAGAAGCTCCTACTCCTGAACAGTAGGCCCGCTCTGCCCCTCCTGATTGTGATCCAGCACTCCTGTTTGCTGTCTTTGGTTCTGCGCAGCACCTGAACTGGAGCCGAGAGAAGGGCACTGAGGCCGCTCAGTGCCACAGACTTGCCTGCCACTGTCTCTCCCTCCTAGGGGGGCCAGGAGCGCATCCTTGGCAAATACTGAGGTCACACACAGCGTAGTGAAATGATCCTGATACCCTTGAGCGCACCAAGGATTTGGGATCCTAACTCCACCTGAGGTAACTGAGGATTTGAGACGTCCATGCATGGACTTCCTGACAATACTGATTGGTGCCATACAGCACGCTGGAGAGTTCAATGGTGGTGTGCGTTCTGCATCTAGGCTCCTTCCCTTTTTATAGTGAGGCCTGCTTCCAGTGTTTACTCATGCAACACTTTGACCACTTACTTATTTGTCTGCTGCCCAGGGCTTCCTATTATTCAGGGTTAATTGTGCTCTGATCCTCTGGTGCTTGATTCTTGGATGGAACCCTATAAACGGTCTTCTATTTTGCCAAATCTTACTGCCTAATTGGACCAATATGAGCTCAGATCTACAATTGCCCTAGTGAAACACAGATGGTCTTGAACTTCTTGCACTGGGACAGTCCCTGAGGTCCTGCACTTATTGAGGCCATTGGGCCTTCCCATCTTGGTCAGTTGTGGGAATCCAGAGGGGCAGCAGGTGAACTCCCGCTCACAGCCATAGAGTGTGCATTAAAGATCATTTGAACATTGACACAACACCGCATATGAATATTGCCTATTCTCACAAGATGCACTAGCTTGATCTGTGGTCACGATATTACCTCAGTCCCCTTATGAGTCGGAGGCTAAACTTCACAGAATGATGATGAGACAGCCCATGGTCACCAAACCCTCACTACCAGAACTAACCAGTGCTGCTAAACCCTCCTCTGTTATGGACCACACAACTGAAGCTCTTGATCACTTGGAGGCCACACTTCACTCCCCTCAATTTGAAAAAGTGTTGCAAGCAATTCTGGACACTAAAATGTAATTGGAAACTAGAATCCATGCAGTCTCACTAGGTGTAAACCTTCTCCCAGCCAACCATTACCAGCTGGCTGAGCGAATAGATGAGAATGAGTCCTCCTTAACCATCCTGAGACGCATGGTCCAGGAACTACAGAAACAGCTGAAGTTTCATGGCTCCGAGGTGGCCTCCTTACAGCGCACAGTGGAGAATGCAACAGGACGATCCAGACGTAATAACATTTGACTATTGGGCTTCCCTGAATGCTCAAAGGGCCCCAAAGTGGAACTCTTTATTGAGTCATGGTTGATAGACACGGTATTGGCAGATAAGGTTCCTAAGTTCTTTTCTGTGGAGAGGGTGCCTTAAGATACCTGAAAAACCACCTTTCCTGGGACCGAGATCTGGTGCTCCAATTGTTCCACACACAGTGTCCATTGTGATAAGTGGGTGCCTCGATGGCTGCATACCCTGACTTCACAGAGGAGGGTCAGTGGCTCTGTGGTTAATACACCAAATTCAAGAAGCACCTTCAGAAACTAAACTTTAAGTATGCCCTTCTTTTCCTGCAAAGCTGGAAGAGGTGGATGGGGAGATACTGCATGTCTTTTCCACCTCTGAAGGTTTGGACTTGGTTGAAAGCAGAAGGCTTAGCTCATGCCCGCCTGAGGAGTCTGGCGCAGGAGAGTGGCTGACACCTCAAAATCATCTATGCAAGTGGAAATCCACTATGACCTGCCCTTCTCAAGACCAGACGACGGAGGAACAGGCTAAGGCAGTGAATGAAGCATCACTACACAGCATGAACTTTTTTGCTCTGCAGTAGGATGACCACCCTGTGGAGACTGACCCGGATGGCTCTAGATCATCCAGCAGTACTCTGCGGCAGGGCCCAAAGGTCACTCCACATTCGGGAGATGACTTGTAGCACACACACAATCAAACTACTTGGGTGAAAGCTGACCAACCAGTAATGTGATTGCAAATGAACGTCAATAAGGTAAGCCACTGTACTCTGAGTTTGTTGGGAGGTATGTCCACAGAAGAAGGCCTATGTCATAGAGCTCTTGGGCATGTGCCTTTTCCACACCCCACAAAGAGACTCCAAAGCAGAACTTTTTTGCTTACTAAGCTGTTTACTTCATTATTGGTTTGTTCTTGTGGGCGTTTGGTCAAGGACTCACATGTCATCTGATCTGGGGGGCTTATCTTTGTGTTTTTTGTGTGTTTGCATTGTCTGAAATTTGCTTTTGGGGAGTTGCTGCACATGTTTGTACACTCACTTGACACACACATGCAGAAGGACATACTTTCATATATCACTGGGAGTCAGTAGAACATGTGTCAATCGCAGCTCATTGCTGTTGGCTATTCGCCTGAGCTATCCCACACCGAAACATGACATGGGCACCCGCAGAAACAGTTTAGTACCAGTTTATAATGTGATCACATGGCATGTGCGTGGCATGGCCACTCCTGCTAAACGATACCACATTCATGCTTATCTCAAATGACGCCACACACATTTCACCCTATTTCAGGAGACACACCTCACTGCCACCAAACACCAGAAGGTCTGGACATAGTGGCGTGGGCAGATATATGGCACAATCACTTCTGCGTGTGCCTGAGGTGTACTTATTTGGATTGCCCCAGAGGTCTTTTATATCCCCTCCTGGAGAGGGATATGACTGTCCATGCAGTGGGAATGGCACAAGTCCGGCAAATGCATAAGCAATATAAAGAGGTGGAATTGCACGTAGGTCAATATGATGACAAGCGGCAATTGACCATGATACATGCTGGGGGTGACCGCTCGGGTGGATTATTGGCATGGCTGGTCAAAGAGAATCAGAAACAAATCCCAATTTACACTATCCACAGTGATGACATCTCGCTGGACGCCACAAAGGGTAGAATCAAGATGTATTCCGTGAGTTCTACCATACTCTCTATACCTCTGAGGGTACTCCCGATGCCACTTGAACATGTGAGTACTTCCAAGAGCAGCAATTACCCCGGCTATCCACACTTCAGAAGGCCTGAGCTAGATGAACCACTCCAGCTGGAAGAGATTAGAATGGTAGAGTCCCAAATTGCCAGGAATAAAACCCCGGGCACTGATGGGTTGACCATTGAGTACTACAACACTTTTCCAGTTCTGCTCTCCCAACACTTATTGGAAGTATATTCCGAAGCCCAGGTGTCCGGTCAATTACCTGATTTCATGCACAAGTCACTGATTGTGGCCCTCCCCAAGCCTGGGCGCGGCCCTTTGCATGTGTGCTTTTACCACCCCTTGTCTCTTTTCAATCTTGACTGTAAGATCTTAAGAAAGGTGTTTGCTAATAGACTGTTATCTCTAATTGGTATTCTGATACATTGGACAAATTGGGATTTATACCCAGACGCAGCACCTTCCTTAGAATACTGTCACTTGTTGAGATGCATGATACACCACTGAGGGCATATGATAGAGTAGCGGTACCTCTTGATGTTGAGAAGTACTTCGACATCCTAAGCTGGGTCTTTCTGTTGTCCACATTGGAGCACATGGATTTTGGACCTGGGTTCATGGGTTGGGTTCATACACTGCCCGTATGCGATGGTCAAGATGGGCAAACTGATATTGAACAGTTTTCCCATCGAGCGTGGAACACAACAGGAGTGCACATTATTGCAGTTACTTTTTAATGTGGCCATGGACCCCTTTTCCTGTTGTCTTCATCTGCATGTGAGAGAATGGTGGATAACAGAGTTAGACACATCACATTGTGTCATTATATGCAGATGGTTGGCACTTCACTCCTGGCCCTAATGCAGATGTTGGATGACTTTGGCACAATTTCTGGGTTAACTGACCCAAATCCTGCCTGTTCCCTCTCACCCCCACCCCTGAACTCCACCGACATGCTACCCCAGTGCGTCACCTCAGATGGTATCACAAAACCTTTAAATACCTGGCGGTCCAGGTATACCATACCAACACAACCCTTAAAGAGGGCAATGTAGAGCGATATGGCCGATCTGAGAATCCCTTCCGTTTTGTGCTCTTTACCCCTCTCCCCATTGGGACGAGTGGCAATTGCAAAAATGCTGGTCCTGCCTAGATTGCTGTATTTTTTCAGAGCGCTTCCACTGGTGCTCCCCAAGGTTTTCTTCCATGAGCTAAATGGTCTCCTGCTTAATTCATATGGGGATTGGGTTATATGGAGTTGGCACACACGTATTGGCAACAATATGTCATGGCATGAGCTCCCATGTTCCCTATTCAGAGGCCATATCGCTACAGCACCTACCAGGTGTCCACAGGCTGGGTGGGAGACATGACCTGGGACCTTGGTGATCAGTGGGAATTACTCTGATCTGATACATGGGAATGGCTCCATACACTCTTGCAATGGACACTGGCCAAAGCCAATACATTACAAATGTTACGCTCCAGAGGGGTGAGTATGGCAGACCGCGCGGGGGAACTGAGACACCTATATCCTCAATATAGAGGCCAAAAATGACACTCAACTGCCATGAAGGGACTGCAGCAACAACCTCTCGTAATTATGGTTTATGTACAATTGTATTCAGATATGATGTAGTCACTTCAAGTTATGTGATTGTTGTGTTTCCCCTACTATTGGCATGGCTGTCTATTGTGCTGGTTAACAGAGCAGGTTGGTCACCACAGAGTGTATCATTGAGTATACTTTACCATGTTCCATTCATTTATATTCTTTTATCTCTCCCTTTCTCACTATTAAGCTGTAGATTATTTACGATTGGCACACTCTGTTGTTAGTGCTGTCCTCCTCACTGTGTACTCACCACTTGTTCCCACAAGTTCCGACACTGACAGTGTTGTACTTGATGTTGTTGTCCAATCATGATGTGTTCTGCATATGATTTATACCCTACATTATTGATGTTTCAGTACCATGACTATCTTGAAATTGCAATGATCCCCACTGTTTTACAAGTATAAAACATATTAATATATTTACGTGCATTGTGTCTTAGGTTGAAAACGAATTACACTCACAGGGGACCAAATCCTTCACCTGACTCGAACCATTTGGGACGGACACTAAACAATGAAACAGACTCAATCTAAACTTAATAAGGAGGAAACGGTTATCGGTGTTGGTAACAAAGATCAAATATGATTAAATCAACTCAGGTTTCAAATCAGGTTTCTTTACACACCTTGCAGTATAAAAAGTCTGATATCAGATTCAGGTGCTTTGGCCTCACAAATGTAATAATTTAATAATTGGGGAAAATCATTTTAACAGAGGTATATTTTCTAGAAAATTGCAGCAGAGACCTTTTGGGCTATGGAGAGAAATGTTACATATTTCTCAAGCCAAGTAACCTGAATTTCTATATTGTTAAACAGAAGTGGCCCTGCACTCCTGATACCTTAAAAAGAGTCAAACACTCAAGATGTTAGTGGCTGAAGCCTGGCCAGCAGACCTCATAACACTGCAGAGGTTAATGCAGCGTATGCAAAGAACAGCAAATCTGTGGGAACACCATTGGTAGAAGGGTGGCAATTTTTACATCAATGTTATATCTGCTAGACCTGGCATCCTTGGCATCATCTCCTCTGAGTTTTTTGCATTCTGACCTCCTGTTTGCTGATTTAGTTTCTGCTGGGTTTAAGACTCTGGGCATTTTACCACTGCTGACTAGTGCTAAAGTGCACGTGCTCTGAATAATGAATCAATGAATATGTCACCCCTAAGGTAGGCCCCAGACAGCCCTAAGGGCAGGGTGCAGTGTATTTAAAAAGTTGGATATGTACTTTTAAGTTTTACATGTCCATGTAGGGAAAAACTCTTAAACTCGTTTTTCACTACTGCAAAGCCTACCTCATAGGTTAACACTGAGATTGCCTTATTACATGTAATCATTATAATTTCCAATTTGGAAGAGATTGGACCACAAGTTTGGTGTCTTTTGAACCACAATTTAAAATCACAACTTATGGTGAAGTCGGATCTCAAATTGTAATTCTAAAAATGTCACTTTTAGAAAGTTGGCATTTTCTTACTTTAAATCATCTAGTGCCTTCTGCCTGTCTCTGAATACACGTGTGGGTGGATGGCATCTGGGCTCTTGTGTAATGCCTCCAAATAGCCACGAACAAAAGGGAGCTTTGGTGTGATTGAGTTACCATCTGCATGTTGATGGCCATCCTGGGTAGGATTGGAGGGATGAACTGACACAACTGAATGGCCTGTGTCCTGAGCCCTCACACAGGGATGCAGGACCCCCAGTAGAGTGCTTGGAGCCAGGGCAGGAAGGGCAAGGACTTTGTGCACTTCAAAGGCCTCTCTAAGAAGACTTCCCCACTTCAAAGGCACCGCTGGGTATAAGAGCTGGACACCTGCCCCCATCAGATCAGTATACCTCTGGACTGCAGAACATTCTCCGAGGAGGAAGGACTGCTGTGCTACTGGAGTACTTTGCTGGACTCCTGCATTGCTGTGCCTTCCCTGCTACCTGCTGCCCTCTTGGCCTGGGAGTTAGAAGGATTGGACTTGCATCTCTACATCCCCAGAACCAAAGTGACTCCAAGGGCTTGTTGGCTTTCCTCCCGTTCTGAAGCCTCAGGGACATCAAAGACTTCAGTCAAACCTGCTACAGTCTCTACACTCTGCCAACTGTGAGTCCTGCCTTGTCATGTGGTGCCAAACCAATCCCTTGCAAGTGGATTCTTTGGCTGTTTCTACCAAAATCCATGCATCGCTGTTTTTGCACCAGTGAGAACTGATGCACCTTCCCTCAATGCCAAAGCATCACCACTGCCGCTGAGGACAAGGACGGCATATCACCAATTGCGCTGCTCAACAACAACATATCACTTTCATCGTAAAGGATTCGGAGTCACACCACTGCTCGAGGACTACGAATCGGCAACTGCATTGCTCGATGACGACGCATCCCTGACTGTGTGGATCAGAACCAACACCTCACCTTTGAATCCTACCCTTCGCTCCTCTCACAGGATCTTCCATGTCAACGCAACCCTCCACACAAGGTACTTTTTCAAAGGTACAAGGGTGGTTCCTGTAGCTTACACTTCTTTGCAGTTGGTCCGAACTTTTGGTTTTTCCCTGGTCTACCACACCAGTTTGCCCTTGTTGGCGCTTTAAGCTTCTAAGCACTACATTTGCAGATAGTCTTTAGAAATTCTTACCTCGACTTCTACTTACTGTTCTTTGTAATTTTGGTCATAAAAAATATAATCTATGTTTCTAACTGGGTTTGGAGTCTTTTTGTGGTGGTTTCATTGTGTTACTGTTTCAAGTGTTGCACAAATACTTTACATAATGCTTCCTAAATTAAGCCTGCCAGGTCTGTGCCAAGCTACCAAAGGTCCTATCTGGACAGGGTGCATGCCCCTGCCAAATGGCGACCCAATTTCTAACAATACCAGATAGAAAGTAACATAATTAATTAAATAGAGGGGTTCAATTATTCCAGCCAATGAGATTGGTTGGCATTGGAAAATAGCTTACATTTTAAAAATATATATATTTATATGCTTCGATAAGAGCACCACCTTTCTATGCTTTCCTTTTGCTGACTTCACATTTCAATTTCAAATCCAGACAGTAAATATTTACAGATTATATTTTGTAACTGTAGGAAAGTACCATCTTGCCTGGCTTGTTACCCCCATTTTTTACTTGTATGTATGTTTGTTTTTGCCTGTGTCACTGGGATCCTGCTAGCCAGGACCCCAGTGCTCATAAAGTATGCCCTATATGTGTTCCCTCTGTGGTGCCTAACTGTATCACTGAGGCTCTGCTAACCAGAACCTCAGTGTTTATGCTCTCTCTGCTTTTAAAATTGTCACTGCAGGCTAGTGACTAATTTTACAAATTCTGATTGGCACACTGGAACACCCTTATAATTCCCTAGTATATGGTACCTAGGTACCCAGGGTATTGGGGTTCCAGGAGATCCCTATGGGCTGCAGCATTTCTTTTGCCACCCATAGGGAGCTCCGACAATTTTTACACAGGACTACCACTGCAGCCTGAGTGAAATAACGTCCACGTTTCACAGCCATTTTACACTGCACTTAAGTAACTTAAAAGTCACCTATATGTCTAACCCTCACTTAGTGAAGGTTAGGTGCAAAGTTACTTAGTGTGAGGGCACCCTGGCACTAGCCAAGGTGCCCCCACATTGTTCAGGGCAATTTCCCCAGGCTTTGTGCCTGCGGGGACACCATTACACGTGTGCACTACATATAGGTCAATACCTATATGTAGCGTCACAATGGTAACTCCGAACATGGCCATGTAACATGTCTAGGATAATGGAATTGTCACCCCAATACCATTCTGGTATTGGGGTGACAATTCCATGCATCCCCGGGGCTCCAGCATAGAGCCTGGGTACTGCCAAACTAACTTTGTGGGGTTTTCTATGCAGCTACCGCTGCTGCCAACCCTCAGACAGGTTTCTACCCCCCTGGGGCCTGGGCAGCCCAGTCCCAGGAAGGCAGAACAAAGGATTGCCTCTGGGAGAGGGTGTTACACCCTCTCCCTTTGGAAATAGGTGTTAAGGGCCTGAGAGGAGTAGCGTCTGGAAATGCTTTGAAGGGCACAGATGGTGCCCTCCTTGCATAAACCAGTCTCACCGGTTCAGGGATCCCCCCCAGCCCTGCTCTGGCACAAAACTGGACAAAGGAAAGGGGAGTGACCACTCCCCTGACCAGCACTTCCTAAGGGGAGGTGCCCAGAGCTCCTCCAGTGTGTCCCAGACCTCTGCCATCTTGGATGCAGAGGTGTGAGGGCACAATGGACATCTCTGAGTGGCCAGTGCCAGCAGGTGATGTCAGAGACCCCTCCTGATACATGCTTACCTTTCTCTGTAGCCAATCCTCCTCTGAGGGCTATTTAGGGTCTCTCCTGTGGGTATCTCACCAGATAATGAATGCAAGAGCTCACCAGAGTTCCTCTGCACTTCCCTCTTCGACTTCTGCCAAGGATCGACCGCTGACTGCTCCAGGACGCCTGCAAAACCGCAACAAAGTAGCAAGAAGAATACCAGCAACATTGTAGCGCCTCATCCTGCCGGCTTTCTCAACTGTTTCCTGGTGGTGCATGCTCTGAGGGCTGTCTGCCTTCACCCTGCACTGGAAGACAAAAAAGAATCTCCTGTGGGTCGATGGAATCTTCCCCCTGCCAACACAGGCACCAAACTTCTGCATCACTGGTCTTCTGGGTCCCCTCTCATCTTGACGAGCGTGGTCCCTGGAACACAAGAGCTAGATCCAAGTGTCCCCGACAGTCCACCGGCCCTTCTGTCCAAATTTGGTGGAGGTAAGCCCTTGCCTCCCCACGCCAGACAGTAATCCTGTGTACTGCGTGAACTGCAGCTGCTAAGGCTTCTGTGCACTTTTGCAAGACTTCCTTCATGCACAGCACAGCCCAGGTCCCCAGCACTCCGTCCTGCATTGCCCAACTCACTGAGTTGACCTCCGACTTCGTGGGACTCCCTTTTGTTGTGCTGAGATGACTGCCGTGCTCAGATCTTCTGAACACCTGTTCAGGTACTTCTGCGGGTGCTGCCTGCTTTTGCGTGGGCTCTCTGTGTTGCTGAGCACCCCCTCTGTTTCCTCCTCGAAGGGGCGACCTTCTGGTCCTCCCTGGGCCCTGGCGGCACCCAAAATCCTCAACCGCAACTCTTGCAGCTAGCAAGGCTTGTTTTCAGTCTTTCTGCGTGGAAATAACTCTACATCCTCCAGCACGCCGTGGGGCATCTTCTGACCAAAGGAGAAGTTCCTGGCACCTTCCGTTGTTGAAGAATCTTTGGCTTCTTCCACCCAGAGGCAGCCCTTTTGCACCTTCATCTGGGGTTTAGTGGGCTCTTGCCCCCCCTAGACACTTGCGTGACTCTTGGACTTGGTCCCCTTCCTTTGCAGGTCCTCAGGTAAAGTCAGTTGTTTTGCTGTCAGTTGTTGTCTTTACAGAATCCCCTATCTCGACTTTACTGTCTTTCTGAAACAGTAGGGTAACTTTACTACTACTTTTCAGGGTCTTGGGGTGGGGTATCTTGGACACCCTTAGTGTTTTCTTACACTCCCAGCGACCCTCTACACACTACACTAGGCCTGGGGTCCATTTGTGGTTCCCATTCCACTTTTGGAGTGTATGGTTTGTGTTGCCCCTAGGCCTATTGTCTCCTATTGCAATCTATTGTGTTCTACAGTGTTTGCACTACTTTTCTAACTGTTTACTTACCTGATTTTGGTTTGTGTGTATATTTTGTGTATATTACTTACCTCCTAAGGGAGTATATCCTCTGAGATACTTTTGGCATATTGTCACTAAAATAAAGTACCTTTATTTTTAGTAACTCTGAGTATTGTCTTTTCTTATGATATAGTACTATATGATATAAGTGGTATAGTAGGAGCTTTGCATGTCTCCTAGTTCAGCCTAAGCTGTTCTGCTATAGCTTCCTCTATCAGCCTAAGCTGCTAGAACACTACTAATCTACTAATAAGGGATAACTGGACCTGGCACAAGGTGTAAGTATTATCAGATACCCACAATAAGCCAGGCCAGCCTCCTACAGTAACACCGTTACATAATGAAAAGTCCTTTGTTACACATCCATATACACATATTTCAGAACTGAAGCAAAAGGATCTGAAGACCTCATCTGTCCAAATCACAGTTGGTTTCAAAATTCTTAAAAGCGACCATGTGTAAAATGTTCCAGCTTCATCGTAAAGCAAAAAAGTAAAAACATGCATTTTTGGCGCATGTCTGAGTAAAACATATAATTCAAGAACGTGGGCTGCCCATTAGCAATCAATATGCCCACACCCTCTCGTTTTTTGATTGGGGCTCAATGTTTTCTATACTGCCCTGAAGTGGATCTTTGTTCTGTCTCAAATATAAAGCTGTTGGGAATGCAAATCACTGCTTCTGTGAGCAGAATAACTGCCTGATTTGCATTGCCTGGGAAGATGCTGAGCATGGGGTCTTAGAACAATGTGACTCTGTACTTCTGGTGCTGCACAGTCTCAGCAAACAAGCCCTAATTAACATCTTTGACTTTATGTGCTACTGCCAACCATGCATGTGAGTACCATATTCCTCTGAATATATTATTTGTCTTTTTTTCAGTAAGCCTGTCAGGACACACATTTCAATATAATATGAGCAAGATTACATATCCTTAAAGATTGTTTCAGAAGGAGTTCATTCAAACTGCTCATTAGTGTTCCCTGAGTATCAGTGGTAGGGTCGGTATAGGATAATACTGAATATATTCATTTATTTAATCTCTACAACAGATCCTCCCAAACCGATGCACATTAAATCTCCAATTTATATAGTATGGATATCTCAAATTAGGCTGAAAATCTAAAATGAATGTCCTTTCAAATTTGAACATGGATTTTATAAAAACAATGGAAGTTTGAGTGCTGAGCTTCTTACATTGAGTTTGCAGCAAGGTCCAAATGAAGAACTGGGAAGCAGTCAATAACCCATGGAGTGTAGGTCAGTTCTCCACAGGGATACAGCTTTCCCTGGTCGTATCTTCAAGAGCTTCTGTGTGCGCTGACACGACACGTGTTGTTTGTCTTGTGATCTACTTTATTAATGAACCATCATTAACACTCATTTGACTGTAGTTGAGCCTGTAATGATTTTTGTGCTTAAACTAGAAACACTATTCCTGGTGCCTAATCCAATGTAAATTCAAGGGTACTTTTGTATGGTTCCACAATGAAAGAGGTGAATGTGGCCAAATGTGTTCAATATGTTCAAAGTAAATCTAGGAGGCCAAGCGACTTTCAAGATATCCACTTCAGAATTTACATGGTCAGTGGCTGTCCTGAAAATCAGGAGTCCTCAACATCCAAAATGCGTATCGAGAAGTGCTTGATAAGTGATGTTAAGTTATTCGCAAGCCTTCACTTAGATCACAGTCCGAGGTGTATGCTATAAATTCACCATTGGTTGGACAAAGAAGGAATTGCCAGGGAACCTCCTAGTTGACTCCAAAGTTGAAAGAAATATCCACTATGGCAATTAAAAGTGCCTCTTCAGGGGATGTCATAGCTAAATAGACTGATGCTGTGCTAGCAAATGGTATACAGCGCCCTGTTAGGCCCTGATCAGTGCTTCTGGGCTTCACAGACCGTAATTAAGAATTTCAACCATTATTCTTAGAGCCACAGGATAGGCTAAGTATTCAACATTTGTGCTATGATTTAAAGTAAGACAAAACTGTGATGAACAAGCTGATGAATCAAGACTCAGCATTTGCAAATGGGATAGCAGTAGTGATAAAAAAGCCTTTTATGTATCTGACTGGAGGATCAATGAAAGTCAGAAGAACCCTCTACTAACAGTGACATTTTTGGGGTTGAAATTATTAGGTCCAAAGAGACAACAGGTACAAATGAGTTAGATTATTACAGATCTGTCTGGCCGTGTTTTGGTAATAAAACTTTGCATCCAGCAGGTTACATCAGTCTTCAGATTGAACAAACTTTTTTCAAAGGTGCTCCAGGAGATACATTAAAGGCTGTATCCAAGCCTTTCTATATTAACAAAGTTATGTGCACCTACATCCAGCAGCATTTCCAGTAACCCAACAAAAAAGCCTACTGTTCTCTACTGATGAAGGGCTGAACCCAGAAACACGTCTAGAGATATACAGCACTATCTGCACCCACTAAGGTAAAAAAACTACAGACTACAAATGAAGTGAGAACACATTTGTACTACATTTACCATAATGCAATGGGGCAAACTGCATGCTGGAGTGTCAGGCAGTGTGCTCCCAACTGTTTCCTACAAACAAAGTTGTGTCCACCTACACCAGAGAACCCAGCAGTCTTCAACAAGGCAATGGCAGAGAGGAGGGAGGCCAGATCAGCAGGATGATTGATCAGCTGATTCTCGTTAGTTTCAAAACATTCAGCCTCAGGTTATTGAGAAGGCTTAATGTATTCTTGTATGAAAGGGGATTAGAAAATGTCAGGTGGTGGTCCACCAACTTAGTAAAGCACAATGCTGTACGATTACAGCATAGTTCACTGAGAACATTCTGGTCAATTCCTTGTAGCTAAAGTACATGCAGCAAGATTTGCCCTGATAAATATTTGATAGACAAAGGCAGTACCAACCAGTATTAAGAGAAAAAAGTATAATACTGAAGGAAAATGTATTAAACAAAATAACATAAAAAAACAGATTAAAGGAAACCAGCGGTATGACATTTTACAAGAAATTCCCATAGGAACAATGATGTGTTAATATACATTGGTCCATCCAAAGGAATACCCAATAGCAATAGATCTCTGAGGCATCTACCTCATGCTAATGTTCCTCCATATCGTTATACTTTTCTTGAGTTTTCCACTCATAGGTAGCAATTTTAGTTGCTGGTTTTGCCTTTTGGGCTTAAGCCGGCACCAGCAACTTCATCAAATTCATGAATTTTTTTATGGGAATTTACAATACATGCCAAAATTATATTATTGTGTACATCCCTGCATCACTGAGTGATCAATATGAATCACGTATGGATTGAGTATGCTGATTTCTAAAGAAACAATGTTTGATGAACAATTTCAGAATAGTAAGCCTAATACCTTCCAACATCATCTGTTTTTTTAAATGAAGGACAGGTAATATTCCTGCCAAAATCCAAGATCCTCAATTGTAGGAAGCATGTGTCTTCAAAGTCTCCCCATCGAGAGCCACTGCGAAGACACAGTGACTTCAAGGAGATATGACTGCCAAAGTCTTTATTTTAAGCATGAGCCTAGTTTTACATTGCTAGTAGCCAGACACATTCTACAGTGCTGGACTTTGTTTCTTCTCAAGTTCGAGCAGATGATACCAGTGCAAAGCAAAACAAGGCAAATTTTCTGTTTTGAAAGAGGAGTTCCACCAAATTTGACACCACCGCAATTGATGATACCTGTCTATGGTGGCATCAGGGGAGGATGCTAATTACAAGTAGCTTGGTGGAGGGGGCTGGAATTACTCACTGCAGATTCCAGCTAGTAAAAACCCTCTTCGGCAAGCTATTCAAATTTCATGGGCCTGCAATGGAGACTAACCAACAAAAGAATTATCAGCCTTTTTTCATGCAGATTCTCAGTAATTTCAGCACTCAAATGTATCCTTCTTTGAGGAGGAGAACTCCTTGTGTGGAAACAGAAGAGGAGATACAGGGTGGGGAGTGCTGTACCCCTCCAGAAACTCCACTCCATTCAACTCAGAGTTGGAGACTACGTGGTCAGAACTAACAGCAGATTCTGGTTCACACAAGATCTATCTCAACCAACTTGAAAGAACTATCTGAAGTCTCACTCACTCTGCAAGGCTTTGCAGACCTTATTGAGAGTTGGAAATCATAGCTTGGAAGTATTAAGGCCCACCTAAAGAGACAAGAGGGTTTATTGTCTGTTATTAAGGCACTGATTGACTGCTATTCTGAGTGAAAGGCATCCCTGCCAATTATATACATGTCAAGGAGTGGACAAAAGTTGAGTCTTTTTTAATTCATTCAAGAAACTTGTAGGAGATGTGGATGCTATTCTCTATTTCTTTAGAACTCTTTCCTCCACAGGGGACTGTGATGTTGTAATGGTTGTGCATCAATGCTTTGCATCTTCAAGCACTAGGGACTGATGTACTATCCTTCAGTTAAGTATTTTTTCCAATTTCTATCATTCAGTAGGTTTGAGGTCTCTGAAGTCCTTGTCCTGGTGTTGCCTCCTGTAGCATTTGGAAGTGGGTTCCAATCCCATTCTGGGAATATCACCATCTTTCTTCAGGTTTTCTGTACTCTGATTGTCATCCTCACTTGACTTCATCTGTTAGGGCCTTATGTAAGGTTTGGTAGACAAAGTAAAAGCATACCTGATGGTGGGTGACTTTACGCTAAATTGTAAGATGTCATGTCGGCCAAGTGGCATTCTCTATATATTGGCAGGAACTGCTGTGATGGCGGTTCCTGGCAATGTTGGAAACTTTTGATGGATGGCTCTGTCAAACATGATGGCCAGCCATTACAGTTTTCCAAAGTTTGACATTTTTCAAAAATAAACTCCCAAGTTAGGAGCTTGCTTGTGAAAAATGTAAAACTATTTCCCCCACACTATGGGAGTTCCTTCATTGGTTTAGGAGTCATTTTTATATTTTACTGCCCCTCGCTGCCAGGATTCGCCCGTTGGTCACAGACAGCAAAATTAAGCTATCCAAACCCTAAATTGGTAGACGATTGGATGGGGAGCATATATGCAGAGTGGGCTTCATAGTCAACAAACTGTTGGTCTACCTAGCCGGGCACACCATGAGTTTGGTGGAGAGCGTACTTCACTGATGTTGTTGGTCTGGAGATTGATAAGCCTGGCAAACAGATATTTAGGATATTTGTAGAGGTTGAAAATGTAGTTTAAAAATCAAGATGACTGTTTACATTTTGAGATTATGGCCCTAATTATGAACACGGCGGAAAAACCCTGTGTTCATGCTGGCGGTCAAAACACTGTCCGCCAGCGTCCCCAGGACCCCGCAGGCCGTATTAGGAACATTCCTGTGGGCCGGCGGGCGGAAACATTGTTTCTGCCCGCCGGCCCACAGGAAGGCCTGGCCGGGACACTGATGGCGGCTCCACATGGAGCCGCCCCCAATGCCTCTGTGCGGCGGGTGCAGCTGCACCCGTTGTGCACATCACTGCCCAAAAATCGGGCAGTGACCTGCGCGATGGGGCAGTGCACCGGGGCCCCTGCACTGCCCATGCCAAGTGCATGGGCAATGCAGGGGCCCCCAGGGGTGCCTCAGTGCACCCCTTCCACAAGCCTTTCCCTGGCGCAGAAACCTGCCAGGGAAAGGCTGGTGGCTGAGGAAACATTATCCTAGTGGCAGCACCGCTGCCCTGCCAGATGTTTCCGACCGCCGCCAGGCTGCCTGACGGAGGCAGCCTGGAGGTGAGTGAGAGCTGCTGATGGCGGCCCTCATGGGGTACATTATTTGGCGGTGTGGCCCGCTATGCCGGCTGGCAGTTTTACCCACCACCGCCAGCATGGCGGGCCACACTGCCATGTTCATAATGACCGCCTATGTTCTTTACTGGGTTCCTTTTCAGGTCCAAGTACTACCACTTGTTTTTCTTTTTCAGTCCTCTTGTCACAATATGGGTTCTAATCTATGAATTTTCCCTTAGCAGACCTAAGCAAAAACAATATGCACTACTCAAAATTCTGTGAACTCTGCAAGATCTGTATCTGTGTTGGGATGTAATCATAAGTCCCTCAAAATAAGCATTCTAACAATCAGTGCCAAATAAAAAGGTAAAAACTGCGGAGAGTTGATTGATCTGTCAAATAGATACCAAATACTACTGGTGGTTCATTTACCTTGACATTTTGCTTTATAATATCAGATATTATGGTTCGCATGCTATCAGAGAAGTTTGTGATAAACACAAAAAAAAAAATCACATGGAGATCATTGCGACTAGGGGTCACTATATGAGCAGGGATGCTACTCCTTTGGCATCCAGAACAGCCTGTAACTTGTAAAGAAGTGGTTTTTCCACAGTGGAGGCAGTTTAACAGTTCAATATAATCAATCAATTCATATTTGCCATAATCCAGTGGAAGCACAGTTGTAATTGAAGAATGATTCAAGCAAAGCTCCATGATTTGACACTAAAGTAAACAAATGCTTATATACACACATATATTTAGTATAATAATGTACCAGTCACCAATTAGGCCCATATTTATACTTTTTCATCACCGTATTTGCATCATTTTTTGACGCAAAAGCAGCGCAAACTTACCAAATTCAATTATATTTTGTAGGTTTGTGCCACTTTTGTGTGAAAAAATCACGCAAATGCGGCGCTAAAAAATATAAATATGGGCCTTAATGTTTTTAATGCCAGAATATTAAAAGTCAAACTTTGGAATGAATATTCTTAGATACATCAACAGATCCTTGACCCATCGTCTGCAACCATAACATGCCCATATCAAGCTGAGAATTGTGTTGTAAAACCTGCATTGATTTCCAGCAAATGTCAAAGAATTCCTTGTATCTCCCCCCCCCAAAAAAAACAGATTAGATACATTCTTGCCACTGATCTCACTCCCAGAAGCCCAGTACACAATCCTGGCTGGAGCTGACAACTCCACTCTTGAGAGGACAATAGCCTGATCTTCACTACCAGGAAGGCAGAGCGTTGCCGATAACTGGCCACCTAATGTAAATAGCCATCTGGGAGAGGGGCACAAGCAATTAGCAGAACTACAGACAGCTTTAACACTACCTCTTTTGACTTGGATATTCCAAATGGAGCTATCAGGAAGTTCTTCCATGCAGTTCAGGGCCCTCATAGACTTTCTCATTCCAAACCCAGCAGAACAAAAGGCTGTTCTTGTTCCTGCTAGAGGAAGGAGACCACACCGAAATAGGGGATTGTTTTAAGAAGAGCCAGAGTCATTTTGGATTCAGTGCTTCAAGGACTTTTTATGTAAGTGAAAGAGAAGTGCTGAAAAAAGAGGTGGGTGTAGGTCACAAAAGAAGACAGGATTAGGTGGGAAGGGTTCCCCAGTCACTGGGTAGGGCACAAGATAAAACAGGAACAAACTGAAAATGAACGGAATATGATTCACAAACACATAACAGTACACAACTCTACAGGGAGAGTAATGCTTTGCAAGCAAGCTTGAATTATGCTGGCACATTGGGACTGAGAAGCAGCATTATTGGGATAATTCCAAATCAGACAAATGCTGGAGGGGTTGTGAAGCTATTGGCACCCTGACACATATTGTCTGGCACTGCCCAACACTGCAAAAATATTGGGAAGATGTCCTAAAGGCCATAAACAGGATCTTTGATTTCCAGTTTTCCAGTGGCCCTCATAGTATACTACTAGCCCTGCTGTACCCGAAGGCTTTCCCCCTTAAGGTCCTTGAGGGGGAAACAACTTACATTAGCACTATGCACAGCTCTTCAGTTCTGGAGGCATGCAACAAACACCTTCTTGGAGGGATTGGATAGTTAAAATATATTACATGTTGGCAATGGAAAATAATAACGTCTGTAGACTGCAGCCAGATGACCTTTGATGAACACTGGGTTGTTTATCTACACAGTGCCATGAGCACACATACCTATAATATCTGAAATTCCTTTGCATTATACCCATCAAACATTCCCAATTAGTCAAAAAGGGCATAATAACCAACTCACATGGAGGCATTATGGGGTGAGCTCCACACAATCATTTACCAGGAGGCTGTGCGATAGTCTAGATCAGTGGTTCCCAAACGTTTTAGAAGTACAACCCACTTTTTAAGAGCAACAAACTTTTGCAACCCACCTAGCTTAATGGACATGAGGCGGGTGATTTTTAAATGTCACTAAAGCATCTTGTGGTCCAGCATTGTCTTTTACAGACACCACATTTTCCATTGAATTGGCCTCTTAATTTGCACAGACATAGTTTTACTAATAAAACTATGCAGCACACAAATGCCAATTGATAATGTGTGGTAATCAGTTTCTGACCCTATTTAGTATTTTTGCATCACCATCAACATCTCAGCTTCATTGTTGCTTTCCTAACTACAGGGTACATACAGTTCATTTACAGGTATATACATTTTGCTGTGTATTGCGAAAACAACATACTACATTGTCTCATAATTCACTTTAAAAACTCCTCTCACTTCACAGTCAGAGAAAGAAAAGTAAACACAAAATTCCATGTTAAAGGAACAAAGCAGCCTTGCGTTACCTCTGTCTTTGAATCGCTGGCATGTTTAATAAGCTACACACAGAACATAAAGGCATCTTTATTTATTGCTCTGACTTTCGGGACCCACCAAAAATCAGCTCCTGACACACCAGGGGTTCGAGACCCACAGTTTGCGAACCACTGGTCTGGACACCATGATTTGGGAGGGCACAGTTCTTTGGTTTATTTCCCCTCACTGTCCACTGAATGTAGTTGATGCTATGTGTTACAATTTAAAAGAATAATAAAACACGGTGGTCCAAAACAGCAGGGTGTTTAGTCCCCAGGCAGCAGCTAATTTGCAAGCTGGTCACCATATTTTAAATTATCAATTTAGTGATTTTTTTCACGTTTCCATTTTTTCCATTGACTTCTGTTGTGTTCCAAATAAGACTATGTTAACAGTTGCTGCCATCGACTTTGAGTGGAATATTTAATCTTATTTTCTTTAGTTTCCCTTTAAAATTACTTTTCAACATGTATGCAGTTAGCAGCTAAAAACTTTACTTTATGAAGAAATTAAACGTATTTAATGTTTGGACCTTGACTCTCCTTTCTTTAACTGTAGTCATGAGTTGCATCTTTGTACCCATCTCTACACACTTCCTAGTGGTAATTATTTACTTCAGCCTCAAATGTTTCTCTCGCCAGTTTGCTTTGGGAAAATAAAAATAGCAAAAGCAACAGAAACAAATGTTAGTCTCTACATCCCTACAGCCTGCCAGGTGGATTAATTAAGCATAACAAATAGTCTTTGACAATGGCTAGGAGTATTGTTTTCCAAGATTTAAGCATTATATTTGAGAAATATGGAAGCAACATTTTGGAAAATAGCAATAAATGTAACATTATAGCCCCTTTTATAATTATTCATTTTTCCAATTTAGACACATGGATTAACTCCTGCAAACCAGATGTTATCACAACTACCTTGTCGGGAACACCTGGATTATCTTCACTGTTTGACTCAGTAACAGCTGCAGCTACCTCAAGATCAACCTGGAAAACGTCTGCCGGGCCTAAACCATCTGAGCAAGATATAAAAGAGATTCATACTACTTTCCCTTCTATCACTAGACGACTAGTTAACGTGAAGACGGCAGTCATCAAACCAACAGCCCCCTCCTCATTTTTTGAATCATTGAATACAGTAGAAGTAATGGAAGAAACAACAGCACCTCCAAGCAGAGGAACTCTTACATCTGAACAAGTCATATTTGGAGGTAAATTAAAGGAACAGTAAGTAATTTTGATTAGCAGCAAGACACGCTGCACATTTCGGGTTGGAAACTTTGTCTAGTTAAAGCAACTCAGCCTACCTTCTACCAATTAGTATCAGAGGACTTTCAGCATGAGCCTGTATTTGGTAGGAAAATTTGCATCCGCCTTCTCAGTACACAGAAAAACATGGCACTTGATCAACCGTTCCAGGCTGCTTTATTTGTAAAGACAGTGAATCCAACATGTTTCAGCTCTACCTGCTTTGTTCATGGTTGATCAAGGTTTGAAACCTCCATCTTCCCACCTAAAGCAGTGCCACTTCCTTGGAGAAATACCTGAGAAGGCAGTGGCATGCATTTACTACAGTGTTAACACAGACCTGCCTTCCACAAATCACATCCACCAGCGGGTTGGTGCTGGGCAAATAGTTGCAGGACCAGCAAATAATGCACAACCAATCCTTGGTATTCACAGTGTGTTACTCCAGGAAAAAGGGCCCGCACTCGGGAATGATGCTATAAAGAAATGTATTTAAGCTCACGCGTATCGACCCCCATAGGTAATAATGCTCTGATAAAGACCGTGAGGGTTGATATGCGTAAGTGTAAATACATTTCTTTAAAGCATTGTCCCAGAGCGCGGGCATTTTTTCCTGGAGTAACATGCTGTGAATACCAAGGATGTATATATATATATATATATATATATATATAAAATTTGCTCTTTGTAGTTACAGTTAGAGCATTATTTGTTTTGATAATAACTTTGGTGCCATTTGACGAATTTTAATGAAACTTTCCAGAAAAAAGGGGAGTCCTCCATTCAGCACAGGCTGACAAAAAGGGGGTCTCGAAACATCTTTTTGCAATGTTAATTCACTTAGGAAATTGCTGGAAGCAATATATAAAAACCAGCCGATCTGAATTGCACCAAAATTTGGTAGAAAGTTAGAACTTTACTCAGAAAGTGTGCTTTTTTGATTTAATGTAGACCCATTCAGCTGTTTTTGAGAACTTTGTTTTTAAAGAGGTGCTCAGGGTGAGATTTAAAGGGTTAGAAAATAGGTATTTATGGACAGTTGGTCCTGCGAGAGTCCCACAGGACCCTTGCAGTACCGTAAATTAAAAAAAGAGAGTTATCTGATTGGTCAGGGAAGCTCTTTTTCCCGTTGCTCATCTCGGTCCTGCAGGACAGAGTGAACTGATTGACTGGCCGCAACTTGAAAAGAATATTGCATCTGCCATTAAAGGGCAGTAGACTCAGCCCCCCTGAGGTTGATTAAAAAACATATAATGGGGCAAGGTAGGGATACCCTGACTCTATGGCACTTCTAGGATGGGTCCAGGTGCAAAAAGAACAAACTTTCACACCACAGGTACCACAATACTCCCACGGGATGCAGAGCCACCACCCTGTGAGGTACTGTGGGAATACCACAGAAGGCACTGCACAAGCAGGGCCTTGTCCTGTGCTAGGTCCTCCCCCACAAGAGCCATGGTTTCAAGGTACCCCTACACTCCCCCCTTACCTGTCAATTATTGTGCTAAACATGGGGGGCAAGACTTGAAATGGCAGTTACAACATTTCACCTATGGTCGCTGCCAGCAAATCAGATTACTTATTCCAGTGGGACCAGTATTGGACCTTGAGGACAAATGAGGCAACAAAAAAAGGCCTTTTGGTCAATCCGAATTCTCTGTTTTTCAAATTTGAATGGCGTTACACCAGGTCACAAACAATGCTTTTTGAGTAAAGATCTAACTTTCATGCAAATTTGGTGTCATTCTGTTCAGTCATTTTCTTTATGAATCGGTTCCCAAAATACCTGTGTTAATTAACGTGGGAACAAGTTTTGATTCATGATTTAGTACATGCATATATCTATGTCATGCCAGTGAAAGTAAATGTGTCCCAGTAAAACATGTTATAAGTACATCAATTTATTTTAATTATCACTGTTTATCTTCAGGTCTCCCCACTGCCCTACTTGTGATGGCGTTGATCTTTTTTGCAGCAGCAGTCGCTCTTGGAGTTTGCTATATTAGAAAGTAAGTGTGGTTTCTGATTTGAAATCCTTGCTCAACAGGTGTATCTTATTCTGTAAGCCTTTGGTACACACAGTTATCCTTTAGGGTTTGCTGCCCTTGAAGAAAAGGGTTTTCAGTGGTTACCCTTGGCTTGATTGACTTGCATTTTCTCTGACTTTGTGTTTACATTTCTCTGCACACAGCACATTCTTTTTTGTTTTCTTTTGAATAGTGGATCAATCTTGTTCCATGGTACTTTGTAGTTTAAATCTGTTTTATTATTTTTGAGCCTAATCAGGTAACTGACAGTAAGCATAGCAAAGCTTATATCAGGAAGACAAAACAAAGAAAACAAGTAAGAACCCTCCCTTTCATCATCCCTTCCTTCTCCTGAGGTAATCACAAGTGTCTGTTATGTGATGGAGCTTTAAATATGTGGTGTAGGTACTACCTCGGAGTTCATACCTGGTGGTGTAGGTGGGACAGTGTAAGTAAGACGAAGGAATCTTAAGTACTTAGGGAACGTCAGGTCTCAGAACTCCTGGGACAATAGGGTTATAAATGGTTTCCAAAGATCTCTGTAGTAGTCTCCTTGGAAAGTCAATACTAGGGACAACTTTTCCATCTGCAGGATATACCATAGTGGGTGAAGCCAGGACAGATGTGTAGGGATTGTGGTGGTACGCCAATGTGCAAGAATGGTTTGGCAGGCCGCTTCTAACGCTATAACGATGTACTGGCCTCTGCAGCATTTGAGCGTGAAGGAGAGTGTGTTGGGTAACCCCAGAACGTGTAGGCTGGAAATCTGGGCAATTGTGTGTCTAGACATGTGTCTATGTCACTGAGGACCTGTTCCAAAAATTGTGTTATTTTAGGGCATTCCCATAGATTGTGTAGTAATGTTCCAGGTGGCCCACATTGGCACCAACATTCTGCACTGTACATAGGGTAACATTTCTGCATGTGGGAATGTGTGAGATTACAGTAGGTGATGCTCTTAAGGGCTGTCTCGATACTCGAGAAGTTGCATGTGGTGTGACTAGCTCTACATTGTATCTCACCCCATTTCTTGGGAGTGAAGTGTCTGCCCAGCTTATGTTCCAAGCGTTTTTTGCCCTGTGGTTTTAGGTAGTGGAGAGACATGGAGTAAGATGCTGTAAAGTTCGGTGATCGTTGTCTGTGGTTTTTGTGATGAGCCACTTCTCAAAAGTTGTTAGAGATTTTTGGGCTCTCGCACTCAACTAGGGTGAGAAAGCCAGTGCTGAACCTGCAGGTAGTGGAGGCACTCTGCCTCTGGGTGTGCACAGTTCTCTCTCAGGTGATCGAAAGGGCGAATACCATCTACCTCAAAACAGTGGCCTACAGATCGACATCTGCTTGTTTGTCACAGTTGGAATGCGGCATGATCAAGTCCTAGCGTGAAATCTGTATTACAGGCGCCAAGGGAGAAGGAAATGAGGTCAGGCCTTTATGTACTGCCACACTGTCCTATGCCCTGAACACCATCCTGGTAACTGGAGAAGAGTAGAGGCCCCAAGCCCTTTGTGATCTCTTCAGGAAGGGGACCTTCCACAAGTGTGTGCCTGTGACTGCTTGGTCCATGAAGAGCCAGTGTTTCTCAGACTCAGCCCTGGACCATTCTACTATGATGTGAAGTTCAGTGGCCTGGTAATAGGCTAAGAGATGTGGGATACCCAGCCCCCCCCGTAGAAGGCAGTCAGCTTTGCTCGCAATTCGTTTGCCGGCATCTGTCTGCCCACATGCAATGGTGCAGGGCCGTTGTAAAGTTTTGAGTGTTCTGGGTGGGAGTTCGATTGAGAGGATTTGGAATAGAAAAAGAATATGCAGGAGAAACGTCATTATGAGCTCGACAATCCAGCCAAACCACGAAAGGTGGTACAATCTCCATTGAGCTAGGTCATGAGTGACCTGTATGAGTAAGGTTCGAGAGTTTAGTGGCGTGTGTCTGCCATCTTTGGGGCCAGATGGATCCCTAGATAGGGGATGGAAGTCAACGACCATTGTAGTAGGAAGCATCAGGAGAACTGTGCTTCTGTGTGGGTGGAGACTGAGAGGTTAAGGGCCTGTGATTTGTGGATGTTAATTCGGAAGCCTGGCATCTCTCTGAACAACCTTGTCTTCTCTAGGAATACCAGTAGAGCTGTCAGAGGGTCATCCAGGGCCTCTATGATATTGTTCGCACACAAGCAGATAGTGTGATCTTCCCCGTCGAATCGGATACCAGTGATAATGAGTTGCTACATACTCTTTTGCACAGGGCTCTATGTATAGCGCAAACAACAAGGGTGGCTGTGGACACCCCTGTCGCTTCCCATGCAAATGGAAAAGGGGGTCAAAATATGACTGTTTACTCTAACAGTCGCCCCTGGGGTGGCCATAATTGCTCAGTATCCAGCTGCGAAACTGCGATCCAAAAACTAAAGTGGTCAAGTGTGGCTACTAGGTAGGTAAGGCCAGTGGACATGCTTGAACGCTTATTAAGTGTCTATGCCCTAAGCAGGATTTCCAGTTTGGATCGGTTGGCGCTATCAATTACATGGAGGATTCTTTTGGTATTTTCGCTGCATTGCTGATGGAGGACAAATCTCAGTTGATCTGGGGATAGCAGGCTAGGCATAAGTAGGTTCAGAAATGCTGACAGGATAGTAAGAAGCTTGGCATCAATGTTAAGAAGGGAAATGGGTCGGTAGGACTCACACTGGTGTTTCTCCTTCCCAGGCTTGAAAATAATGACTATGGGTGCTTCGATCATGGATGAGAGCATAGTGAGAGAACCGCTGATTGAGTTGCGTAGACCGGTCAGCATGGCGGCCAGACTACTGCAGAAGATCTTATAGAACAGCATTGGGAAGCTATGGAGAGATGAGGGGCACTTTCGCAGTGGTAGTGAGGGAATCCGAGGAGGAGGTCACTGTGGGGCAGGAAGGGGCGCAAAAAATGAAGTTGTTCCTGACTTAATTAGTTTGTCTTCAAACTCATATTCAGAACCTGTTGCTTTTAATGCCAATATATTTGGAAAATGATGCAAGTGATAGCAAATGATACTTATAAAATAAAGTTTCAAAATGGCCACATTGGGGTTTAAATCCGTTCTAATTCTTAAAATGCACTCCTTCTAGCAGGGATCTTTAAAAAAAAGTGCTGAGTGGATGGAATCTACATTTTGAAGCTTTAACTAATGGCCAATAACTTTACCACTAAAGTGATATTACAAAGACATTACAATAGGTTTGCGGGATCATCACTGCAGAGAAAACACTGCTAGATTGTCTGCCTATTTACAAAAACAAAATACGAGAATAGAAATTCAACAGTTATTGTTATACTTATTGATACCTATTATACTTAATATAACTTGTGCCCTAAGTTATCTATAACTTGCGCCCTTGTCATGCACTGCTGCTTAACTCCACATATTACATCAGTAATGACATCTTGTATGACATAATTTATTTATTTATAATATAACTACAACATTTCCATAACATTAGGGATAACAAAACTGTGCGTGGAGGGGGCACGAGTTATAGTTACCTTAGGGCACGAGTTATATTTTCCTAACATAACTGCTGAATTTCTATGGCTTTGTGTGTTTTTTAAAGTTTGAACCTAACTATAATGTCCCTGTAACGTTTTTCTTTTCTTTCTGTGAATATATACATACATATATATATATATATATATATATATATATATATATATATATATATATATATATATATATATTTATATATATATATATATATATATATATATGTGTGTTTAACTTACTTTAAGTAAAGTTACCTAGCATGGTAAAGGCATGCGTGGTAAAGGCATTGTGTGGTAAAGGGTGCGTGGTAAACACATTTGTGGTAAAGGCATGTGTTGTATAGTCATACAACCAGAAGCTGTAGAGTAATTTGTTTCTCTTTCCAGTAATGACTTTAATGACTAGTGGGCTTTATTTTCGAGTGGTGCCACAAAAGGCACTGCATTGGAGAACAACATTTCTAGTCACTCTCTGTAAAATAAGAATAGCTCTCGTAAACGGAATATTGAACATCGCGATGCTATTCCATTAAACTCTATCACCTCTTCCACATTGCTGGGCTGCATCACTGAACCTTCTTTAACATCAGCAACCAAGCACAAGAGAGAACACACAAAGTAGCAGAGTAGAATGTAAGCTGGAGCAGAGAATGGAGGTTAACAGAGTAAGACGCTCTCCACTTTCATGACACAGCAATTGAGAACAACTTTAATTGTCCATTTTTCTGACATTACAAATGGCGGAGAACGACTTCTGTGGTAATACTAATAATCAGCAGCAAAACAGAGGAAAATGGTTATGCTTCATTTTATACAAAGTAGTACTTCATGACTCCCACTTGCTGAGGGCTGCAAATAAATGGCTCATCAATAAATACAAGTGGATTGCTGCCATCTTGATAAGCTGCTGTTGACATTGGTGTGTGGACTACTTATAAGCATCAACACATTTTAATAATACTGAGCTTATTTTTTTGTTATTCCTCAAAGGTACAAATCAACCCTTCCAATGACAAGCACGCCGAAAAAAGAAGAAAATGTTGAAGTTAAGGTATTAAAGGAAACAAAAAATAATCTCCAAAATGAAGAAAATGATGAAGCAAAGGTATTGAAGGAAACTAAAAATAACACAAACTCTTCCAACCACGACGAGCAAAAGCAGAATGGAAAACCTACTGAGAACAATGAGGCCAAGCTACCTGCCTCAGAAAAGAGTGTGGAAGAAGTGTAAAATATATTGCTATTCAGATATTTAATTACATGAAAAAGAAAGCAAAAAAGAGGTGAACAATTAGGTCATAATAGAACTTCGACCACTCACTTTCACAGTGCACTAGTCTTCGTAGTTTGTGGAAATCTTTCCAGCCTGCAAAGATTTAAGAACACTACCTTAGCTCTTGTTTTCTTTCGTGGTAGCCATTCTCTAAAACCAATGTTTCCAATGATTGTTGAAATAAAAAATAAATACAAAAAATCACCATTGCAAGGGCTTTGTCTTAAGAAGATTCGAGTTCTGCAGAGAAATGTCTATCGAAATTGTTTAGAATCCTTATTTTTATAAATATAACCACTTTAAATTTATCATGCTATAATCAACAATAATTGTTATTCATAGGGTAAGGTTTCTAAACCTCAGACATTGATTAACTAATGTTGCGCTTCAATATCTTTCTTGATGATTCATAGCAGGATGGAACCAGCGATGTGGTAAAGTAAATGAACATGTATGTGAAAAAGGTGAGTCTGAGTGGCAGTTGATGTAGATAATTTTTTTAACCGCTTCAGGAATTTCTCAGGTATTTTTAATGTTAGTAGATATGTGTTGAAAATGAATTGAGCCCCCCTAAGTGTGCTCATTGGGTGTCCTGTACTTAAAAGATTAATATTCTATGCTCACCCTTCTACTGATTTAGTTTTCGACTTTGGTGTCCTCCCTTATTTTCGGTGCTTTGGAAAATGCATCATTCTCTTTGTCAGATTAAAACATCCATCGATTCTAAATAGTCTATCAATCTAAATTTAACTGAGATTCTAAAAAAAGCTTTGCTCAGAAATTATCTGCCTGTTATTATTTACTAGACTATTTATTATGAGAAACTACTGTTAATAAAAATACTATAGTGCTTTATAAATTGCTTTTTGTTGTGACTGATATTAAAAAATTCTATTTGGGGAAAGATATATTTTCAGAAATACTGACAGGCACTCTCACCATCAGCCTCATTTGACTTTGCTACTTACATCCATATTTAAAGTATCATCTGAACGAAGTTGAAAGAATGATTTTATTTACTGACATGTGCTTCCGGCTTCAAAGTGATGTCTATAAACCCTGTATAGAATAGGGTACTAGATCATTAGAGTTGATTATACATTATTTTTTTAATAACAGCTTCAGAGAAGAACTACCATCCTACGTGGAAAATGAAATGCCCATTGATGCTTTGCCGCATTCCTACAAGTCCCGGGATACAGAAGAGTTGTAGTACAGAGTGGCAAAAATCTAACGGCATCTGTAGTTCCTGCAGGGATTGAAGCAAGACAGGGAAATCCATGGCCAGGACTCCAGTACCAACATTAAACAATAATGGTAGGGTTAGTGGAATTGACATCACATACATTTTGACCTCTCTATGACTTTACTGTAAGCAACACCATACAGTCTTTCACCTTGATGTATTACAAAGAAGTGTACAAAATATTGTACAATAAGTGTAAAATCAATATGTTCCACAGAGAAGGGTAGAAAAGAGTCATTGGTGAGATAACCACAAGCAGCGTGGCAGCCTTTTCACCCACCATCTGAGGTGTATGGAAGCGCAACCAAAAAGATGCAAAGGAGCTCATTCTTACATGGCTACAGGCATATTTGGGCAATACGATTTTATTTTACTGTACACATTTAACCATTTATGCATTTCTATTGTTTAATACTTTCATTATTGAGCACTATTGTGTGTAACATCAGCTTCCAATGTAATTGTTTTCTAAAATAACTCCTTGAGGAGCATAGAACCAAAGTTCCACCCAGAAGACAGCACTATCTGAATCAACTCAAATAAATGCCTTGGGGCAGATGGGTTAAACCATGGAGAAGACGAAATCTTGAAGTATGACAGCAAATTCAGAGAGAAGGTTGCCTTCCAGTTCACCTCTTGAGCCCCTATTGATATGATCACCATGGAGAAGTAACAACTGCATTCAGCTGGACTGGAACCCCCGCCCCCTCATCCCCCGCCCCCGCCAAAGGAGTGCATTAACCCAACTCCAACACAAAAGAAACACTAGTGAGAAAGCCTGTCCACAATCGGTATTGCAATTGAGAACTGCATATGTGCAATATCTCAGTATCTAAAACATTCACTTTAATAAACACGCTCATGTGGCTGTGTAACATTTATAACGCCTTAAATAAACATAAAAATGTACTTGGGTTTCATTTTCATTTGGGCTTGAATACTTCTTATGCTCGCATTTTGTATTTTTACACTATCCAAAAAAAGGTCCGTGCAGAAGAAGTAGACCATCTGTTCTAGGCTCCTAAGTGTAATGTGTTACACATCGCTTAATTTATTCAGCCTGAACCATACAAGAATCACAACCTACGTCACTATGTCATGACTCGGACCACGTTATTAATAACAACATTTTCATTTTGACAATCCTTTTCAGTAAAACCTTCATTTATTTTTCAGTTCTGAAGAACGAACAAAAGTAAACTTTAATCATGTTTTCAGTGTGTCCCTAACGAATATGCATGCAGTGATTTACAAATTATGAATTATTACAGTGGCAATAATTAGCATTTTTGTTTGCCATTCTGACAAGCCAATTGTTTTTCACCGTTGTGCGGGCCAAACAGCACAGTTTCTGTTTAATAGACCAGACCTTATATCAAGTAAGTTATTTTACTTCCAACAGATTGTGCATGACAATGGTAGATATAGTGATGGGATCACTGAGAATCCTAAATGTATGAAATACTCCGCACCACTTAGACACCCATAAAGGGATCTTTTATATGAGCTGGAAAAGAAAGCTGAAATTTTTAAACATCAATACATAAGTTCATCTCTCTCAGGAGTCAATATTCAGAGGTGTAATTAGAGTTTTAAAGTTTTATTTATCATAAATTTTAAATCTTTATTATTTAATTAAGGTTTACAGAACATTGTCTAAAGTGTGTCCCATAATCTATGATTATTATACATTCTCTTTCCCTGGAACACCTTTATAAGAATAATACAATTCATTTCAATTTGTGACAATAGTTTCAGCTGAGTTTTTAGTAATCCAATCACAAACTAGAAAAGCCGTGAGACAGGAACAGCTTCTATCGAGATGGTAACTTCTAACAAATGCAGCTCTAATACAAGATACATTTAATAAACATTTTTCATATACTGCTACACTAAGAAATGTTTTACAGTCATCTCGGTATTGTGAAAGAAAGAACATTTATTAAAGTTTTATGTACAAATAGCTTAAGTCATTTTAATTCTCACACATCTTCACACCAAAAGCTATTCATAAAAGAATCAAGTTTCAGATTAGTGTCCAAGTTTCGAAATTCCAACGCAGGTCAAGTGGTTAAAAAGAATAAAATAGGGGGCGTGGCCCACAAAGAAGCAGGACATGGACTGGAGGTGAAGGCGAAGTCCACTGAATTAGATGTCTGCAAGACTCATCTAGATAAAGTGACATAATCCCTATGACAGCAGCTCCAGGCATCAATACTCAAAGAGGAGGACCTACGGAGCAGGTCTCAGTGTGGCAATATCAGAATCTGAAGCCTAGCAGAAGGGGCAGATGGGGCCGACCTCGAGGCCTTTGTGGTAAGCCCATTTTCGGAGCTCCTGGGAGAGTCGAACATGAAGGTGGAATTAGATAGAGTTCACAGAGTC
Source organism: Pleurodeles waltl (assembly GCF_031143425.1). NCBI lineage: Eukaryota > Metazoa > Chordata > Amphibia > Caudata > Salamandridae > Pleurodeles > Pleurodeles waltl. The sequence continues at coordinate 785,805,273 of NC_090440.1, forward strand.
TTTGGCTGGTGAAGCTACACTCCTTTAACCCCTTCGCTGCCAGGCCTTTTCCCCCTCCTGTGCCAGGCCTTTTTTTGCCTATTTGGGGCAGTTCGCGCTTAGGCCCTCATAACTTTTTGTCCACATAAGCTAACCAAGCCAAATTTGCGTCCTTTTTTTCCAACATCCTAGGGATTCTAGAGGTACCCAGACTTTGTGGGTTCCCCTGAAGGAGGCCAAGAAATTGGCCAAAATACAGTGAAAATTTCGTTTTTTTCAAAAAAATTGGAAAAAGTGGCTGCAGAAGAAGGCTTGTGGTTTTTCCCCTGAAAATGGCATCAACAAAGGGTTTGCGGTGCTAAACTCAGCAGCTTCCCAGCTTTCAGGAACAGGCAGACTTGAATCAGAAAACCCAATTTTTCAACACAATTGTGGCATTTTACTGGGGCATACCCCATTTGTGCAATTTTTTGTGCTTTCAGCCTCCTTCCAGTCAGTGATAGGAATGGTCATGAAACCAATGCTGGATCCCAGAAACCTAAACATTTCTGAAAAGTAGACAAAATTCTGAATTCAGCAAGGGGTCATTTGTGTAGATCCTACAAGGGTTTCCTACAGAAAATAACAGCTGAAAAAGAAAAATATTGAAATTGAGGTGAAAAAACCATCAATTTTTCTCTACGTTTTACTCTGTAACTTTTCCCTGCAATGTCAGATTATCGAAAGCAATATACCGTTACGTCTGCTGGACTCCTCTGGTTGCGGGGATATATAGGGTTTGTAGGTTCATCAAGAACCCGAGGAACCCAGAGCCAATAAATGAGCTGCACCCTGCAGTGCGTTTTCATTCTATACCGGGTATACAGCAATTCATTTGCTGAAATATAAGGAGTAAAAAATTGCTATCAAGAAAACCTTTGCATTTCCAAAAAGGGCACAAGATAAGGTGTTGAGGAGCAGTGGTTATTTGCACATCTCTGAATTCCGGGGTGACCATAGTAGCACGTGAATTACAGGGAATTTCTCAAATAGATGTCTTTTTTACACACACTCCTATATTTGGAAGGAAAAAATGTAGAGAAAGACAAGGGGCAATAGTACTTGTTTTGCTAATCTATGTTCCCCCAAGTCTCCCGATAAAAATGGTACCTCACTTGTGTGGGTAGGCCTAGCACCCGCGACAGGATATGCCCCAAAACACAACGTAGACACATCACAGAAAACAGAGTTGTTTTTAGCAAAGTGACTACCTGTAGATTTTGGCCTCTAGCTCAGCCGCCACCTAGGGAAACCTACCAAACCTGTGCATTTCTGAAAACTAGAGACCTAGGGGAATCCAAGGAGGGGTGACTTGCGGGGCTCGGACCAGGTTCTGTTACCCAGAATCCTTTGCAAACCTCAAAATTTGGCTAAAAAAACACATGTTCCTCACATTTCTGTGGCAGAAAGTTCTGGAATCTGAGAGGAGCCACAAATTTCCTTCCACCCAGCGTTCCTCCATGTCTCCCGATAAAAATGATACCTCACTTGTGTGGGTAGGCCTAGCGCCCGCGACAGGATATGCCCCAAAACACAACGTGGACATATCACAGAAAACAGAGCTGTTTTTAGCAAAGTGACTACCTGTAGATTTTGGCCTCTAGCTCAGCCGCCACCTAGGGAAACCTACCAAACCTGTGCATTTCTGAAAACTAGAGACCTAGGGGAATCCAAGGAGGGGTGACTTGCGGGGCTCGGACCAGGTTCTGTTACCCAGAATCCTTTGCAAACCTCAAAATTTGGCTAAAAAAACACATGTTCCTCACATTTCTGTGGCAGAAAGTTCTGGAATCTGAGAGGAGCCACAAATTTCCTTCCACCCAGCGTTCCCCCACGTCTCCCGATAAAAATGATACCTCACTTGTGTGGGTAGGCCTAGCGCCCGCGACAGGATATGCCCCAAAACACAACGTGGACATATCACAGAAAACAGAGCTGTTTTTAGCAAAGTGACTACCTGTAGATTTTGGCCTCTAGCTCAGCCGCCACCTAGGGAAACCTACCAAACCTGTGCATTTCTGAAAACTAGAGACCTAGGGGAATCCAAGGAGGGGTGACTTGCGGGGCTCGGACCAGGTTCTGTTACCCAGAATCCTTTGCAAATCTCAAAATTTGGCTAAAAAAACACATGTTCCTCACATTTCTGTGGCAGAAAGTTCTGGAATCTGAGAGGAGCCACAAATTTCCTTCCACCCAGCGTTCCCCCACGTCTCCCGATAAAAATGATACCTCACTTGTGTGGGTAGGCCTAGCGCCCGCGACAGGATATGCCCCAAAACACAACGTGGACATATCACAGAAAACAGAGCTGTTTTTAGCAAAGTGACTACCTGTAGATTTTGGCCTCTAGCTCAGCCGCCACCTAGGGAAACCTACCAAACCTGTGCATTTCTGAAAACTAGAGACCTAGGGGAATCCAAGGAGGGGTGACTTGCGGGGCTCGGACCAGGTTCTGTTACCCAGAATCCTTTGCAAACCTCAAAATTTGGCTAAAAAAACACATGTTCCTCACATTTCTGTGGCAGAAAGTTCTGGAATTTGAGAGGAGCCACAAATTTCCTTACACCCAGCGTTCCCCCACGTCTCCCGATAAAAATGATACCTCACTTGTGTGGGTAGGCCTAGCGCCCGCGACAGGATATGCCCCAAAACACAACGTGGACATATCACAGAAAACAGAGCTGTTTTTAGCAAAGTGACTACCTGTAGATTTTGGCCTCTAGCTCAGCCGCCACCTAAGGAAACCTACCAAACCTGTGCATTTCTGAAAACTAGAGACCTAGGGGAATCCAAGGAGGGGTGACTTGCGGGGCTCGGACCAGGTTCTGTTACCCAGAATCCTTTGCAAATCTAAAAATTTGGCTAAAAAAACACATGTTCCTCACATTTCTGTGGCAGAAAGTTCTGGAATCTGAGAGGAGCCACAAATTTCCTTCCACCCAGCGTTCCCCCACGTCTCCCGATAAAAATTATACCTCACTTGTGTGGGTAGGCCTAGCGCCCGCGACAGGATATGCCCCAAAACACAACGTGGACATATCACAGAAAACAGAGCTGGTTTTAGCAAAGTGACTACCTGTAGATTTTGGCTTCTAGCTCAGCCGGCACCTAGGGAAACCTACCAAACCTGTGCATTTCTGAAAACTAGGGACCTAGGGGAATCCAAGGAGGGGTGACTTGTGTGGCTCGGACCAGGTTCTGTTACCCAGAATCCTTTGCAAACCTCAAAATTTGGCTAAAAAAACACATGTTCCTCACATTTCTGTGGCAGAAAGTTCTGGAATCTGAGAGGGCCACAAATTTCCTTCCACCCAGCGTTCCCCCACGTCTCCCGATAAAAATGATACCTCACTTGTGTGGGTAGGCCTAGCGCCCGCGACAGGATATGCCCCAAAACACAACGTGGACACATCACAGAAAACAGAGCTGTTTTTAGCAAAGTGACTACCTGTAGATTTTGGCCTCTAGCTCAGCCGCCACCTAGGGAAACCTACCAAACCTGTACATTTCTGAAAACTAGAGACCTAGGGGAATCCAAGGAGGGGTGACTTGTGTGGCTCGGACCAGGTTCTGTTACCCAGAATCCTTTGCAAACCTCAAAATTTGGCTAAAAAAACACATGTCCCTCACATTTCTGTGGCAGAAAGTTCTGGAATCTGAGAGGAGCTACAAATTTCCTTCCACCCAGCGTTCCCCCAAGTCTCCCGATAAAAATGATACCTCACTTGCGTGGGTAGGCCTAGCGCCGGCGACAGGAAACACCACAAAGCGCAACGTGGACACATCCTAAATTTTGGAAAAAAACAGAGGTGTTTTTTGCGAAGTGCCTACCTGTAGATTTTGGCCTCTAGCTCAGCCGGCACCTAGGGAAACCTACCAAACCTGTGCATTTCTGAAAACTAGAGACCTAGGGGAATCCAAGGAGGGGTGACTTGCGGGGCTCGGACCAGGTTCTGTTACCCAGAATCCTTTGCAAACCTCAAAATTTGGCTAAAAATACACATGTTACTCACATTTCTGTGGCAGAAAGTTCTGGAATCTGAGAGGAGCCACAAATTTCCTTCTACCCAGCGTTCCCCCAAGTCTCCCGATAAAAATGATACCTCACTTGCGTGGGTAGGCCTAGCGCCGGCGACAGGAAACACCCCAAAGCGCAACGTGGACACATCCTAAATTTTGGAAAAAAATAGAGGTGTTTTTTGCGAAGTGCCTACCTGTAGATTTTGGCCTCTAGCTCAGCCGGCACCTAGGGAAACCTACCAAACCTGTGCATTTCTGAAAACTAGAGACCTAGGGGAATCCAAGGAGGGGTGACTTGCGGGGCTCGGACCAGGTTCTGTTACCCAGAATCCTTTGCAAACCTCAAAATTTGGCTAAAAAAACACATGTCCCTCACATTTCTGTGGCAGAAAGTTCTGGAATCTGAGAGGAGCTACAAATTTCCTTCCACCCAGCGTTCCCCCAAGTCTCCCGATAAAAATGATACCTCACTTGCGTGGGTAGGCCTAGCGCCGGCGACAGGAAACACCCCAAAGCGCAACGTGGACACATCCTAAATTTTGGAAAAAAACAGAGGTGTTTTTTGCGAAGTGCCTACCTGTAGATTTTGGCCTCTAGCTCAGCCGGCACCTAGGGAAACCTACCAAACCTGTGCATTTCTGAAAACTAGAGACCTAGGGGAATCCAAGGAGGGGTGACTTGCGGGGCTCGGACCAGGTTCTGTTACCCAGAATCCTTTGCAAACCTCAAAATTTGGCTAAAAATACACATGTTACTCACATTTCTGTGGCAGAAAGTTCTGGAATCTGAGAGGAGCCACAAATTTCCTTCTACCCAGCGTTCCCCCAAGTCTCCCGATAAAAATGATACCTCACTTGTGTGGGTAGGACTAGCGCCCACGAAAGGAAAGGGCCCAAAACACAACGTGGACACATCACATTTTTTTACCTACGGGGTCGCTCCCCCTGCGTGACATTGGCACCAAAAAACAAATCCCCGGTGCCTAGTGGTTTCTGCCCCCTTGGGGGCAGGTTGACCTAAACTCAGCCAATCTGCCCCCAAGGGGGGCAGAAATGGCCTAAATACAATTTGTCCCCCAGGGGAGCGACTTTTGCCTGATGGGTCGCTCCCCATCTCTAAAAAAAAAAAACAAAGAAAAAAAAGAAAAATTCCCCTGGCGCCTAGAGGTTTCTGCCCCCCCCGGGGGCAGATCGGCCTAATAATAGGCTGATCTGCCCCCCGGGGGGGCAGAAATGGCCTAAAATAAATTTGCCCCCCCAACACCCACCCCCCCCCGGGAGCGACCCTTGCCTACGGGGTCGCTCCCCCTGCGTGACATTGGCGCCAAAAAACAAATCCCCGGTGCCTAGTGGTTTCTGCCCCCTTGGGGGCAGATTGACCTAAAAATTGGCCAATCTGCCCCCAGGGGGGCAGAAATGGTCTAAATACAATTTGCCCCCCCAGGGGAGCGACCCTTGCCTGATGGGTCGCTCCCCATCTCTAAAAAAAGAAACAACAAAAAAAAAAAACACAAAAAAAAAAATTGCCCTGGTGCCTAGAGTGTTCTGCCCCCCCCCCCCCCCGGGGGCAGTTCGGCCTAATAATAGGCCGATCTGTCCCCCGGGGGGGCAGAAATGGCCTAAAATAAATTTGCCCCCCCAACCCCCACCCCCCCCGGGAGCGACCCTTGCCTACGGGGTCGCTCCCCCTGCGTGACATTGGCACCAAAAAACAAATCCCCGGTGCCTAGTGGTTTCTGCCCCCTTGGGGGCAGATTGACCTCAAATTGGCCAATCTGCCCCCAGGGGGGCAGAAATGGTCTAAATACAATTTGCCCCCCCAGGGGAGCGACACTTGCCTGATGGGTCGCTCCCCATCTCTAAAAAAAGAAACAACAAAAAAAAAAAAACACAACAAAAAAATTGCCCTGATGCCTAGAGTGTTCTGCCCCCCCCCCCCCCGGGGCAGTTCGGCCTAATAATAGGCCGATCTGTCCCCCGGGGGGGCAGAAATGGCCTAAAATAAATTTGCCCCCCCAACCCCCACCCCCCCCCCCCCCGGGAGCGACCCTTGCCTACGGGGTCGCTCCCCCTGCGTGACATTGGCGCTAAAAAACAAATCCCCGGTGCCTAGTGGTTTCTGCCCCCTTGGGGGCAGATTGACCTAAAATTGGCCAATCTGCCCCCAGGGGGGCAGAAATGGTCTTAATACAATTTGCCCCCCCAGGGGAGCGACCCTTGCCTGATGGGTCGCTCCCCATCTCTAAAAAAAGAAACAAAAAAAAAAAAAAACACACAAAAAAAATTGCCCTGGTGCCTAGAGTGTTCTGCCCCCCCACCCCCGGGGGCAGTTCGGCATAATAATAGGCCGATCTGTCCCCTGGGGGGGCAGAAATGGCCTAAAATAAATTTGCCCCCCCAACCCTCACCCCCCCCCCCGGGAGCGACCCTTGCCTACGGGGTCGCTCCCCCTGCGTGACATTGGCGCCAAAAAACAAATCCCCGGTGCCTAGTGGTTTCTGCCCCCTTGGGGGCAGATTGACCTAAAATTGGCCAATCTGCCCCCAGGGGGGCAGAAATGGTCTAAATACAATTTGCCCCCCCAGGGGAGCGACCCTTGCCTGATGGGTCGCTCCCCATCTCTAAAAAAAGAAACAACAACAAAAACAAAAACACAAAAAAAAAATTGCCCTGATGCCTAGAGTGTTCTGCCCCCCCCCCGGGGGCAGTTCGGCCTAATAATAGGCCGATCTGTCCCCCGGGGGGGCAGAAATGGCCTAAAATAAATTTGCCCCCCCAACCCCCACCCCCCCCTCCGGGAGCGACCCTTGCCTACGGGGTCGCTCCCCCTGCGTGACATTGGCGCCAAAAAACAAATCCCCGGTGCCTAGTGGTTTCTGCCCCCTTGGGGGCAGATTGACCTAAAATTGGCCAATCTGCCCCCAGGGGGGCAGAAATGGTCTAAATACAATTTGCCCCCCCAGGGGAGCGACCCTTGCCTGATGGGTCGCTCCCCATCTCTAAAAAAAGAAACAAAAAAAAAAAAAAACACACAAAAAAAATTGCCCTGGTGCCTAGAGTGTTCTGCCCCCCCACCCCCGGGGGCAGTTCGGCCTAATAATAGGCCGATCTGTCCCCTGGGGGGGCAGAAATGGCCTAAAATAAATTTGCCCCCCCAACCCTCACCCCCCCCCCCCGGGAGCGACCCTTGCCTACGGGGTCGCTCCCCCTGCGTGACATTGGCGCCAAAAAACAAATCCCCGGTGCCTAGTGGTTTCTGCCCCCTTGGGGGCACATTGACCTAAAATTGGCCAATCTGCCCCCAGGGGGGCAGAAATGGTCTAAATACAATTTGCCCCCCCAGGGGAGCGACCCTTGATTGATGGGTCGCTCCCCATCTCTAAAAAAAGAAACAACAACAACAAAAAAACACAAAAAAAAAATTGCCCTGGTGCCTAGAGTGTTCTGCCCCCCCGCCCCCCGGGGGGCAGTTCGGCCTAATAATAGGCCGATCTGTCCCCCGGGGGGGCAGAAATGGCCTAAAATAAATTTGCCCCCCCAACCCCCATCCCCCCCCCGGGAGCGACCCTTGCCTACGGGGTCGCTCCCCCTGCGTGACATTGGCGCCAAAAAACAAATCCCCGGTGCCTAGTGGTTTCTGCCCCCTTGGGGGCAGATTGACCTCAAATTGGCCAATCTGCCCCCAGGGGGACAGAAATGGTCTAAATACAATTTGCCCCCCCCAGGGGAGCGACCCTTGCCTGATGGGTCGCTCCCCATCTCTAAAAAAAGAAACAACAAAAAAAAAAAACACAAAAAAAAAATTGCCCTGGCGCCTAGAGTGTTCTGCCCCCCCCCCCGGGGGCAGTTCGGCCTAATAATAGGCCGATCTGTCCCCCGGGGGGGCAGAAATGGCCTAAAATAAATTTGCCCCCCCAACCTCCACCCCCCCCCGGGAGCGACCCTTGCCTACGGGGTCGCTCCCCCTGCGTGACATTGGCGCCAAAAAACAAATCCCCGGTGCCTAGTGGTTTCTGCCCCCTTGGGGGCAGATTGACCTAAAATCGGCCAATCTGCCCCCAGGGGGGCAGAAATGGTCTAAATACAATTTGCCCCCCAGGGGAGCGACCCTTGCCTGATGGGTCGCTCCCCATCTCTAAAAAAAGAAACAACAAAAAAAAAAAACACAAAAAAAAAATTGCCCTGGCGCCTAGAGTGTTCTGCCCCCCCCCCCCGGGGGCAGTTCGGCCTAATAATAGGCCGATCTGTCCCCCGGGGGGGCAGAAATGGCCTAAAATAAATTTGCCCCCCCAACCTCCACCCCCCCCCCGGGAGCGACCCTTGCCTACGGGGTCGCTCCCCCTGCGTGACATTGGCGCCAAAAAACAAATCCCCGGTGCCTAGTGGTTTCTGCCCCCTTGGGGGCAGATTGACCTAAAATCGGCCAATCTGCCCCCAGGGGGGCAGAAATGGTCTAAATACAATTTGCCCCCCAGGGGAGCGACCCTTGCCTGATGGGTCGCTCCCCATCTCTAAAAAAAAAAAAAAGAACAAAAAAAAAAAACACAAAAAAAAATTTTGCCCTGGCGCCTAGAGGTTTCTTCCCCCCCTGGGGGCAGATCGGCCTAATAATAGGCCGATCTGCCCCCAGGGGGGGCAGAAATGGCCTAAAATAAATTCCCCTCCCCCCCAGGGAGCGACCCTTGCCTAAGTGGTCGCTCCCTTCGCGTGAAATTCACGAAAAGAAAAAACTCCCTGGTGTCTAGTGGTTTCTACCCCCCTTGGGGGCAGATTGGCCTCATCAAAATAGGCCAATCTGCCCCCAAGGGGGGCAGAAATGGCCAAAATAAAATTTTCCCCCAAGGGGAACGACCCTTGCCTAAGGGGTCGCTCCCCACCTCAATAAAAAAAAAAGAAAAAAAAAAAAAAAAAAAATGGTCCCTGGTGCCTAGAGGTTTCTGCCCCCAGGGGGGGCAGAAAAGGCCTTTTAAAAAATAATGCCCCCCCTGGGAGCGACCCTTGCCCAAGGGGTCGCTCCCTTTTGTCAATTTCTAAGAAAAAAAAAAAAATCCCTGGTGTCTAGTGGGGTTTCAAAAGCCGGATTGCAAGCAATCCGGCTTTTGAAACCCTCGGAGGGACTTCAAAGGGAAGGAAATACTTTTCCTTCCCTTGGAAGCCCCTCCGTGCCTCCCAAGTGATTGAAAAAGAAATGCTTTTGCATTTCTTTTTCAATCGCGCTGGAAGCAGAGCTTCCAGCGCGACGACGGAGGCCCCTGTGACACATCAGCGCGCCCGCGCGCGCTGACGTCACAGGGGGGGGTGGGGGGGGGTCGGGGGTGGAAGGGGAAGGTCTTCCCCTTCCATCCCCGACTTGGGGGGGGAAGGGGGGTGCACGGGGGGCGCGCTAGCGCGCCCCCAAGTTCCCCTGTGCCATGGACGAGATGATCTCGTCCAAGGCACAGGGGAACTGTAGCCTTGGACGAGATCATCTCGTCCAAGGCACAGAAGAGGTTAAAGCCAAGGAGGCCATTTTCCAAGCAACGCATAAGGCTGAGACAATTGCTTTCTAGTGAGAGTTGTGCACGCTCTTTCAGGATATCGCCCCTGCCATGTTGGCCAGATGGCAGCAGCTGAAGCCAGTAACAGACAGTGGACATTCCCGTTCGGTCTTCACTTCAAGCTGCAAAATAAGTCCTATCATGTGACTGACCTACCAGAAGTGACAGGCCTGTTGGGCATTCCTATCCCCAAGGATCGTGCAGAGGAGGGTGTCCTGTGCTCACTGCAAGAGGGGACGACCTATCCCCTGACCTGGGGAGCCTGGCTAACTCAGCAAAGTCCTCGCTCTCATAAAAAATGCTGACCCAGTGGGGAGTCATTTGAATCTTAATATGGCCTTCCTGATCTTTGAAATAACGACCTAGTGGACATGATGGAAAGGTTGCTGAGGGAGGGCACTGATGCCCCCATGGGTGTAAATAAACTTTGCTGCACAGAGAAAGTACATGATCACGTAGTCTAACTGTATGAAGCTAGATGTCTCAACATGTACAAGCTATCTCCTGCCTTCATTTAGTAATTTCTGCTTCAAAAGCTAATAACCTAAGATTGTCCCCAATTCCCTAACTTCACAAAGCTACAGAAAATGACATCTTAGCGGTTTCAGGCCACAACCCAATATGTTAGAGATATTAGTAATGATCATGCTAAGTTTGGCACCGACTGTCCTTGTTTTTTCACACCTTTTCATTGTTGAGGGTCCTAGGAGTGAGGTTGTGGATAGTGCTAAATATATTACCCACAACATGGATGGAGAAGATGGTGGGGGCCCGGTGACTGGTGAGAGGGTGGTGCACCCTCAATGGGGGCAGAGGGAGAGACAACACTCACTTCCCACATGGGCGTGTCAGGCACAGCCATACAAATAATCCCCAGCCTTTGTAGTAACAATGCTTACTTGGAACGTTAAAGGCTTAAACTCCCTTGCTAAACATCACAAACTTTGGAAATACATGTTGGATCAACATTATGATGCGGTCGCACTGCAGGAGATGCACCTTAAGTGCGTATATGACCACAGACTGAAGCACAAAACATACAAACAACTTTTTAAATCCCCTACCACATCTAAATGCAATGGTGTGGTGCTTATGTTCCACTAGTCTTTGTAATTCCAACCCACGGGGCATAAAACAAATAAAGAGGGGAGGGTTGTCATGCTCAAGGCATAGATAAGGGTTCAAACCGCTACTTTCACCTCTATCTATGAACCCACCGCTGACAAGGAACAGTTTCTACATTCTTTCCTAACAATGCTGGGAGGTTTTGCCGAAGCCCACTGGAGGAACTGGTGGTGCTGGTGATCCTAATCCGCCAGGGCGGCGCTGCATGCAGCGCCGCCCTGGGGATTACGACTCCCCTCTCCACCAGCTTTCACATGACAGTTGCACCATCATGTAAAAGATGGCAGAGACGAAGTGCATGGGGCTCCATGGGGCCTCTGCACTGCCCATTCACTTGGCATAGGCAGTGCAGGGTCCCCCATGGACAGCCCAGTTGCACGTTTCATTGTCTGCTTTGCAGACAGTGAAAAACGTGACAGGTGTACGCACTGCAACATTTCCACCGGCTTATGAGTCAGCGTCAATGTTGTGGGCTGTTTCCCGCTGGGCCAACGGGCGGAAGCCCCTAATAGGGGCCGCTGGAAGGTCACAGCACTGGCAGTGACCTGACCGTGGGAGTCTGGCAGGCAACCTTTTCCACCCGCCAAACTCGTAATGAGGCCCTTTTTCTCCTATGTTAAGCCTTGGTGCTCATTGCCAAGCTACCAAGGGTTGAGATGGGGTTAATTTATTGAGACCTAACTGAAGCTACTGGGGGTTAGTGGCCTACTGCTAAATGTAGGTACATACCTGCCCTTACCAATAATCCACTTTCCAACAGACGGCTTGACCCACATACACAAGGGCACTTCACTTATTCCAGTTTTGATAGTTGGGAGTGGCCTCTACCCCGGCACCTCTGCCTTATGGCCCATCGCCTTCCCCCACCGAGACCCACTGCAAGAATAGGATGATATTCTCTCCTGTCAACCAACATCCTCTAACACCTGTTAGGCCACTTAGGGGGTCATTCCGACCCCGGTGGGCGGCGGGCACCGCCCGCCGGGCGGAGACCGCCAGAAGACCGCACCGCGGTCAAATGACCGCAGCGGTCATTCTGACTTTCCTGCTGGGCCGGCGGGCGACTGCCAAAAGGCCACCCGCCGGCCCAGCGGGAAAGACCCAGGAACGATGAAGCCGGCTCCGAATGGAGCCGGCGGAGTTGCTGGGGTGCGACGGGTGCAGTGGCACCCGTCGCGATTTTCAGTGTCTGCCAAGCAGACACTGAAAATCTTGCTGGGGCCCTATTAGGGGGCCCCTGCACTGCCCATGCCATGCCCCCAGAGGCCCCACGACACCCGTTCCCGCCAGCCTCTTCCTGGCGGTGTAAACTGCCAGGAACAGGCTGGCGGGAAGGGGGTCGGAATCCCCATGGCGGCACTGCTTGCAGCGCCACCATGGAGGATTCCTTTGGCCAGGGGAAAACCGGCGGGAAACCGCCGGTTTCCCTTTTCTGACCGCAGCTTTACCGCCGCGGTCAGAATTGGCCAGGAAGCACCGCCAGCCTGTTGGCGGTGCTTCAGGGTCAGAATGACCCCCTTAATCCTCCCTAGACTCATGTTAGGTTTTGTTTAAGTAGAGTTTTTGTTTATTCTTGTTTTTTAAATATTACTAAAATGGTTCACTGTTAAAACATGCTGTTACTTGTTGAAGGGAACCTTCAGTATGGATATAAACTGTCTTTCCATTAGCTACTATGTACAGATGAGAATTGTTCGGGTGAATTGCTATGGTCTTTGTACAAACTTTCAACTCAATAAAGACAATTTTGACAAAAAGAATAAAATAATATAGCTCTTGTTGTTTGCACAAGTAGTTTATATCATGCAAAGGCCATGCAGAAGTCACAATACAAACATTTCTTTTGTTTTAAATGCTGTTTGCAATTTGTTAACGTTAGCACATCAAGCAAGTCAAACAAATATGGGTCATGCACAGTTTAGAAAGGAAATGCATATTTAAGATGCAACTTTTTTTTAGCCCTGGATTTCACTCCTATTTTTAATGAAATCTCTAGCAGCGACAAACAGACAATGAACTTCCAGGGCCATATTTATACTTTTTGACGCAAAACTGCGCTAACGCAGTTTTGCGTCAAAAAAATTAGCGCCGGCGTAGGGGGATATGGGGCTTGGGCGTCAAGAAATGGGGCAAGTCAGGTTGCGCCATTTTTTTCACTCCCAACCCCCATAGAAATGACTCCTGTCTTAGCAAAGACAGGAGTCATGCCCCCTTGCCCAATGGCCATGCCCAGGGGACTTCTGTCCCCTGGGCATGGTCATTGGGCATGGTGGCATGTAGGGGGGCACAAATCAGGCCCCCCTATGCCACAAAAAAAAAAAAAAAACACTTACCTGAACTTACCTTAATGTCCCTGGGATGGGTCCCTCCAGCCTTGGGTGTCCTCCTGGGGTGGGCATGGGTGACAGGGGGTGTCCCTGGGGGCATGGGAGGGCACCTCTGGGCTCCTTCAGAGCCCACAGGTCCCTTAACGCCTGCCTTTTGCAGGCGCTAAAAAACGGCGCAAAAGCAGCCGTACATCATTTTTTTTGACCCGCCCACTCCCGGGCGTGAATTTTGGCCGGGAGTATAAATCGGACGCACATGCCTCGGAGTCGATTTTTTAGACGTGAACGCCTACCTTGCATCTCATTAACGCAAAGTAGGTGTCCACGCAAAAAAATGACGCAAACTCCATGGACTTTGGCGCTAGACGCGTCTAACGCCAAAGTATAAATATGGAGTTAGTTTTGCGCCGAAATTGCGTCAAAAAAAACGACGCAATCCCGGCGCAAACGGAGTATAAATATGCCCCCCAGTGTCTTGATAACACACTGCTCAATATGGCTAATTAACTAGAAAAAAAGTAAAATCAGATTACAGATAGGAGTGGGTGAATTCAGCAAGAGTAGCATTGCAGATTGGATGCCAGATTTTGAGCCATTATTTGATACTGTTTGGCACACTTTCTCATATTTCAGAAACTGCTTTTTTATGATTGTCATGACCTCAACTGCTGTAAGTGCTTCTATGGCAGAAAGCAGTGGGTGGGTGTGTCCCAAGTATATGTGCAGATGCACATCAGTGATATTGCTGATCACCCGTCATGAACTTGAAGTGAATTAACACCTGACTGCCCGAATGTTGTTCATCACAGACTTCACGAAGTGCCGAAATCCGGATGTTCCTACATGCCAAAATTTACATTGTTACATTTTAGATATATAAGAATGCAGATACCTACCTGATCTGAAGCCTGTCATATGATTCTGATACAGGTCATATGGCATTGCATTCTGTATTGGGTCTGATACAATACTTGTGGGGCCATATTTATCAAGTAGTTTGGTCCCCTTGCATCACACAGAAGAGCGCAATGGCAATGCAACTACTAAGTTAGATTTATCAAATTACGCAAGGCCCCTTTGCGTGGCTTGATAATTTTAGATTAGCTCAGTGCAGCACAAAACAGCTGTGTTGCATTACTTTGCCACAGAGAGGCATTACATGGGTGAAGCATGGGTGTTCCCATGCATCCAGCCATGCATTTTCGTGCAATCCCAGATTTCCCATTACCGGTTGACCTGGGAATGCATCGAAATGCTATGCCTCCCCAGGTTTTTTCCTCTTTTTATGTATGCTGCATTCTGCAGCCCAAATAGACAAAGGGAAAATGCCTCAGAGGATTGTTTTTGTGCAGGAAGGGGCCTTTTACTGCACAAAAACAATTTTATCTACAAAGCAGGCACCCTTGCACTAGGGTGCAAGGGTGCCTGCATTGGCACTAGGCAGCTAAAAAGGCGCTGGTGCAAAAAAAGGACAGGAATGCACCATATTATGTTAACTACAGTGCATTCCTGCCTATTCCCTTTCACACAGTGCAGCACAACAAAGATGACTTGCTGAGGTGTGTGGAATATTGATAAATGTGCCTCTAGGTTCCTAATGTCACTTTATAGCAAGGTGCTGACTTTCTTTTAGCCTATGATAATGCTTATCTTTAAGTTCCCTAAACTGATATATCTTAAGCGGTCATGTCGAAGTCTATGTTGACATAGCCTGCCATTCACTTTACATGCTCACAACCATATTGAGCTGCTGTTTTAGAAGACAGCACATACATTTGCCTATGTCAAATAATATGTGTACATGTAAACAGCACCTTCACCGAGGGGCATTTAGGCGTAAAATAAGAGGTGTTTCTTGTTACCTAACTCAATGGTGCTCATTTTACTAACCTCAGAAGGATGAAAGGCTGAGTCCACTCACCAGGATTTGAAACTGTCACCATGAAGTCAAACACAGGTTCCTTAAGTGGGTGCTCTAGACCTCTGAGCCACCCGACCCAACTTTGTGGTGTATGATCATACATATAGGGGTCAATATGAGTTTGGCGGTCTCATGACTGCCATGTTGAAGGTGGCGGTCATAGCGCCAACAGGCTAGTGGAGAAGACCACCAAATTATGACCATGGTGGTCTTCCCAACAGAATACAGCCAAATCAAAGCTGGCACCGTCAGTGCGGTCAGGCCACCTTCAGGCTGGTGGGGACCACGTTTCCATTGGACAGATTACGAGGCTGCACCCGCAAAAGTTCCCGCCGAGGTCGCACCACCACAGAAACCCTGGCAGAAACCAACTCTATAAAAGGAGACACTCACCTTCAGGAACAGATACTCGTATGGACCCGCCATGAAACCTGAACTACACATCTTCCTGCTGCTCCAGCTCACCCAACGACTTCACAACCAGCGACGACGACAGCAACTGTCAGCGAGACCGGATACTTGGGGTTTGCGCCTGTTCCCAATATGTCCACCTCTTGGCAGCTCCAAACTCTACTAGCCATTATAGCACAGAGTTAAAGAATGGCCAAGCGGGGGATGGGGTTTAGGTTGGGAACAGAGGGGAAGTAGACCTGTGGAAGTAAGAGTTAAGAACACAATAGCAAGGTCATTCACATTAATCTTTATGAACTTTGTTTTACCTCTTTATGCTCTAATAACATGAGAGATCAAGAACTTTTCAATGACGTGACCTTTTTATAATCACATACTCTGAACATTGAACTTTCTCAAGTTAATCCTTAGAATAGCAATACATCACAACAAGAGTCAATGAGTACATTCATTCCCAAAGAATTAACTGCTATAGGATTCATGAATTATACTGTGGAATAGGCAAACTGACTAAACTTGTTTGGTCTAGAAAGATCATACTCTGTTTGATCTAAGTTTCAAGATTCAATTGCCCAGAAATTATTGGGCACCTTATTGCCAGACTGCGCATCAAGACTCAAGTACCTGGAATGATCGTGGGGTCTCCCGTTCTGAACTGCAAGGGTTAATTGCCAAGAATGAAACGAACACACTGTTGACGATTCAACCATCAAGTTTCAAATGCCTTGAAATGATCGCGCACTCTGCTGATCTGAACTGCAAGGGTTAATTGCCAAGAATGAATCGAACACACTGTTGCCGATTCAACCATCAAGATTCAAATGCCTTGAAATGATCGCGCCGTCTGCCGATCCGAACTGCAAGGATTAATTGCCAAGAATAAATCGCGCACACTGTTGTCGATTCAACCATCAAGATTCAAATGCCTTGAAATGATCACGCACTCTGCCGATCCGAACTGCACGGGTTAATTTTCAAGAATGAATCGGGCACACTGTTGCCGATTCAACCATCAAGATTCAAATGCCTTGAAATGATCGCGCACTCTGCCTATCCTAACTGCAAGAGTTAATTACCAAGAATGAATCGCGCGCACTGTTGCCGATTCAACCATCAAGATTCAAATGCCTTGAAATGATCGCGCACTTTGCCGATCCGAACTGCAAGGGTTAAGTGTCAAGAGTAAATCACACACGTGGTAAATCACAAAGCCAAAAAACTCAAATGTTTCTAGAAAAACGGAGTCGAGGTCTATCCCGTACTCCGCCTTACCGCCCTGCTTGAAGATCAGCAAGATAATGAGGACAGGGCCAGGAAATGTCCAAGTAGGCCTCCAGAAAAGGAGCTCTGGAAAATGCTGCTGCTCTGCACCTGGACCTCTGAATAGTGAGCACGTGGAGCTGAGTTGGGTTTCTTAAATAGACCCAAGCCCCGCCCACCTTCCACACCCAACCAGGCTACAGGAAAGGCTTGAAAATGAACAATACAATGGAAACAGTATTAAAGACATTTCAAGATAAATACCTGCAATGCAAAAAGTTAATATGCAATATCAGCACACAATGCATGAATTATTACATTGCATAAGGTTTGTCATTTTGCATTATGTTGCTCGTAGAGCGCGCACTGTCCTGGTGTTGACAGCAACCGTGAGTACACACACTTACCTGACACCGTTCCACGTCAATGTATAGACACGCACATAACATACACATCCTGAACGGGTGGAGATGGCGACACACGCACGTACCCTCACACTAACACACACACTCACAGAAGGCCACATACACACATACATAGTGCACACGCTACGGCCAACAAACACACAAACTTTCAAAACACACACCAATACCCAGATACACAGCACCGGCACAGTCTAACACTACAACACAACCAAATGACACAACAACACCACAACCGCTACACCTCGAAATCACCATTATACATCCACAATACACACCTCCACTTGACAAATCATACATACACCACAACCTAACAACACAAGAGAACCAACACACACTATCAAACTTCCACACAACAAGCCATATGTCATATCCCGCCAATGCACATCATAATGGATCAGACATAACAATCAACACACACACTCACACACACAGTACAACCACACAAGGGCACACAACACTCGAAATAACACAATCACTACACATAATATAAATATCAATCCATGTCCCTAACTCATACATGCACCCATCACACAATGCACAGCCATCACAGTGGGACAAATGCAAGGTAACACCCACACATGCTATCCACACGCAACAGATAGCATATCAACACACACATAAAAAACGACTCACACACAAACCTAAGCAGGGAAGAATAAAACAGCCATAAGGAATGAAAGGCAGAACAAAAATGTAACCTTGGAACCAACAACTGATTGGCTCAGATGTATGGGAATAAATAAATAAAAAGATAGCTATGTACAAGTACATTAGGCCAACGTCCAGTCCAATACAACATGTGCAGCATGCACAGGTGGCACATTCCTGTGACCCTGCTTGACTCCTGACTGCCATACAACCTTCACAGGTAGGGGCATCAAGGGGGCCGGCAGGCACTTGAGGGCATGGGGTGGACGAGAGGGGATTTGGGATTGGATGATTGACTTCTTCGCAGGGATATGGGTACCTGCAGGGGGGGAGTGGAGGAAGAAGGAGTGGTTGTAGGAGGTGGCTTGGTGCATGTTTTCGGTGCACGTGCATGCGACGAATGCTTGTGTGTTGTGTGTCTGTTGGGTGGGTGAGTATGGGCATTTATGTGTCTTGGGAGGAGGGGGGAAGAAGATGTTGGGAGATGCCGTGGTGGATGGATGACTGTCTTTTTGGGTGGATTACTGCAGGTATGCTGGATGTGCTGCATGTGGGTGTGTCTGTGGTT
Organism: Pleurodeles waltl; assembly: GCF_031143425.1. NCBI lineage: Eukaryota > Metazoa > Chordata > Amphibia > Caudata > Salamandridae > Pleurodeles > Pleurodeles waltl. The sequence continues at coordinate 785,823,532 of NC_090440.1, forward strand.
GTGGTGTCTGCGGATGTGGTGACTGGGGTGGATGTCTGCGGGTCTCTTATTGTGCTGACTGTGGGCAGGATTGGAGTCGTGGCTATATCAGTAAATGTTGGTGTGGTGTCTGCAGGTCTAGTGCATGTAAAGGTGGGGTTGGTGGGGGAGTGTGTGCAGGTTGTGGGTGTTGGTGTGTCTGAAGGTGAGTGTTGTTTGTGTGCATACCGGGGGTGGGTCTTGTGGTGTTTGTGTTTGTCAGCTGTACCCTTGGATGTTGAGGTGTGTGCATGCTTGTCTGTCTCTGTGCTTTGGCTGGGATGGGGCGAGGGGAATGGGATTGGGAAGATGAAGGTGGAGGAGGGACAGAAGACAAAGGGTGACTGGCTGCTGTCAGTGCAGAGGCCAGAGTCTGAAAGGATCTGTGTAGGCCAGCCAATGCACCATGATTACCCTCCAGGAATGCATTGTTCTGTTGGACTTGAATTGCTAGTCCCTGGATGGCATACATGATGGTCAACTAACCCACAGAGATCGACCTCAGGAGGTCAATAGCCTCCTCACTGAGGGTAGCAGGGCTGGCAGGGGCAGAGGTGCCTGCGGCGAAGGAGACGCCCACCGTCCTGGGTGAGCAGGCACGGACAACTGGGTGGGGAGCTACAGGGAGGGCATTGAGAGTAAGGGGGGGGTGGCAGATCAAGATGGTGCTGGGGTGGTCCCAGAATGTTCCGCCACCTCCAGGGAGTGTTCACTGGAGGAGGATTCGGAAGATCATGAGGTGGAAGATCCAGTCTCCCCCATGGCACTCCCCTCGCCCTCCGGGCCACTGGGTCCCTCACTGTCGGTGGTCGCAGCACTCCGGGTCCAATGGCAGCAGCCTCCCCACTCCCCTGTGCCCCATCTACTTTGTCTGCCAATGCTGATGGACACAAATAGAGAGAGAGAGAGAGAGGGAGAGACAGAGAGGGAGAGAAAGGGTTAACATAATTCCACACATAGACACATGTAAACATGCACATCTGTATGTAAACATCTCCTGGCTAAGCTATCTCTGTTGGCAATACACATATCCTACATCATGTTGCAAAATGTTACTAGTATCCACCCCTTTATGTCATCCCTCACAACCACATAAAAAGCCAAGTAAGTTAGCACAACTGGAGTAAACCTAATGATCACCAGTAAAGCCTTGTCAGCATACTCATCATGCCCTGGCTGAAGTAGAAATATTTAGCATAATCCTGATCATACCTCTCCACACTCTTATCACCTATAGGAAGACCAGGTGACTGATCACAACACATCAAGCATGTCCTGAAACTATACCTGACCAGTCCATTTACAGTAGTAATGTCCCTTGATGGTGAAGAGTACTCTATTCAAAGACCACACAGCACCTGCCAGTCATAGCACATGGCTGGCCAAACCCTCTGTACATATATGTCAATATGGATACATTAACTGATGTAGCCACAACAAGTGGGACTCCCATACAGGTGACATCTGAAGTATAGAATACATGTCTGTAGAACAGGCATGGCATTACTTTTACACACTCATAGAGGAATATCTGCAGACACTAAACACAGACACACCAAATCACTTCATACATGCATGTGCAGCTACAATGGCCTACATAGCACACATGATACACCCATAGTCAATCACTGAGTGCAGTGTCACAACACAATACCTGTGGTGTAAATGAGATGGCTGCCTCACATGGAGTCCATACCTTTACTGGTACTGGATAATAATAATCCCTGTATCAAAAAAGTGAGCCACCCAGCTGCAAATACAGGTGATCAACACAGATGGAAGTGGACAAACGCCTTGGAGCCACTAACGCTCATATGCTGATGGATGGACCAGGTTATACTCAATGGGTAGGGTGATACACCCCCTCACAACCATAAAAATGGCAGGATGGAGTCACAAATGTGGCATTGTCATTTGAGCATCTCCACATGCAGTCATAGAGATGTCTTGATACTGGTGATCTAAACATACACATAGCAAACTGTGATGCCACATCTACATCTAATACTGAGGCAAGGTGGGAACTACTGATTTCCACCAGTCTACATACATGTAGCACCTACTACATTGTCACAGAAGCTACAATGAGACAGCAAACACCATACAACTAAAGCCAAGCACCAAGATACAGTCGGTACTTAATCCCTTGTGGCTGCTGTGCTGGCCTCAAGCGCCCATCCAACTCTGGGTAGGCCACTGCCAAAATGCGGGCAATTAGGGAGGTCAGGGTCCAACGGGCACCCCTTCCTCATTGGGAGGACATCCCCAGCTGGGCCTCTGCAGTCTTCCAGGCCCATCGTCTCAGGTCCTCCGACGGCTTACGACAATGGGTGCTCCACCAGCTGTGGATCCCCAGCATCCGCACTTGGTTGGCTATGGCATGCCAGATCCCCTTCTTCTGATGGGTGTTCACCTGCATGGATGACACAAACAAAAGTAGAAAGTCATGTACACATGCACCACAACAACAAGAGTGATCACTACACATCCGTCACAGCAAGTGCCCACACATACCCATCCTCTCTGCTCACACGCCTTCACTATACTCCATCTGCATTCATGTACTCCCTCAACAGTACACATGCCTGATTCAACATCACACCCAACCACTATAACACATGGCTGGGGCATTGGACTCAACTATTCCTCTGGTGCTGCAGATAGCTGTTCATGTAGAGGTAGGACCTCCTCCACCAGCTTCTCCAGCTCTTCCAAGGTGAAGGCAGGGGCCCTATCACCTGTCGGACGTGGCATGATGGCTCCCAGAGGCAGTACAAAGAAGTTCACATCATGGAGGTCTTACTAGCAATAGTGTCAGGAGTCAAGTGAGCAAGGCTGCAGAAAATCGCAGTCACAATCACCACGTACAGGACCGTCACCACCGGCGGTCATCACTATTGACCCCAGTCTCCCAAAGGCAGCAATGTTGACCAATGACTAGTTGCACAGCGGTTGTGACCGCCTACTGCCATAACGACTTCTGCCGGTGGACTTAGGTCACTTCCAACTGTCCACTACAGTAGCCCATGTGCCTGCCATGTTGGGCACATGTAATCGATGGAGGTGCTTAATTAAGTGTGTCAGACACTTACTTGCCAAAATAGTTATGTTGTGCCATCATGGTTGTGCAACATAATGTGACAATCATGACACAATGACATGTTGAGCCTGTATATATGTTGATAGCTCTGTTAAGGTACTCGGAGGTACATAGGTGACGGCTAAATATAGGTAAATTAAATATATACATATATGTGTGATCAGTGCAGGACAGCTCAGTCACCCACACATGTTCAATAACATATGTTACACATGTCCTATCCTACTTACATGTTAGCCAATGTGCATCAATGAGGGTGTAACATTTGCATATCCATGGTCTGTATTGTATATGTCAGCAATGCTACGCATCCCCTAAAGGTGTTAGGTGTGAACTAATATACCATGTGCTGCAAACGTGTGCCTACTGCATGACTCATTGTACAGTCTCTCGTCTCAAAATAGATATCCTGTAATGAGGAGAGTGAGGCAACCACCCATGTACTGTCCATTGGTAGACCTGGCAACCATGAAGGACAGGCATCCAGACATATCGTCTGAATTGTCAAACTCTCATGGATCTATGTAGACAGTTGGAGCCAGATCTAATGCCAGCCATTCACAATCCCTACTGCATTCCTCCCACAGTACAAGAATGGTCAGTGCTACACTACCTGGCCACAGGCTCATTTCAGACTACTGTTGCCTTAACAGGAGGGATGTCTCAGCTCATGCTTAGTCTGGTATTGAAGGATGTACAGTGTGTTTTGTTGAAACACCTGGACAGCTACATGAAGTTTCCCCAACGAGCGGATTTGGCCTATGTGAAGGCAGACTTTTATGAGATGGGACACATTCCTCATGTGGTAGGGGCCATTGATGGCACACATGTAGCCCTGGTCCCTCCCAGTGCCAATGAACAGGTGTATAGGGACAGGAAGAACTACCACTCTATCAACGTGCAGGTGGTGTGTCTGGCAGACCAGTACATCTCACAAGTGACAGCCAAGTTTCCTGGATCAGTGCATGACTCCTACATACGGGGAACAGGAATATCCCACACATGATGGCACAACTACACACAGAGAGGGCCTGGCTGCTTAGTAAGTATGGATTGATATATGTTTTAATGTCATGTCACCTGTCATCACATTCTGGGCAGTCGCTGATCCTATTATTTCAGTTGCCCTTCCATTGTGTTCACAGGAGACTCTGGCTATCCAAACCTTCCTTGGCTGTTGACACCAGTGAGGTACCCAGCCACAACAGGGGAACTCCGTTTCAATGAGGCCCACAGGAGGACAAGGACTGTAATCGAGCAATCGTTCGGCCTCCTGAAGGCAAGATTCAGGTTCTTGGACATATCTGGAGGTGCCCTTCTCTACTCGCCCCACAAGATTTGCCAAATCATTGTTGCCTGCTGCATGCTCCACAATTTAGCCCTGAAAAGTCAGATACCATTGCTGGCTGATGAGGGTGAGGCAGCTGGACCAGTGGCTGTAAATGCTGATATGGCAAGTGATGAAGAGCCAGTGGAAGAAGGAGCACCTGACTCTAGGACAGAGCTCATCAATCAGTATTTCCAGTGACATACAGGTATGTTGAGTGGGCCTTTTCAAGTCTGGAATGTGCACATTCAGAAGTTGATTGCTGACATTATACCTCCTGCCTTGATTCATCAGTGAGGGTGTAATGAAGTCCGATGTCTATGTGTGAGTTGTGGAAGCAGACAGATAGGATGTAAGGTGTACAGTAATAGTGGTTCACTTCAAACGTGTGTTATTCCAACAGATTCCAACATTCACTTCTCTAATGGACTAACCAGTATTGAGCTATGTATGCATTCTCCTATTCTCTTTTCCTTCTACCCACTGAATGTGGAATATAGTCTGTGGCTTTGCTACCTATGGCTTGAGGTATTCATTGTCGGTAGCCAATGAAAAATTATTACAGACATGAGACGTGTACATGATAGACTGCTGGTTAAATGGATTTTGTCAAGTGCCTGTGACTGGTGATGTATAGGCCCAATCTGGGTGCCTTTGCTTTGGAGGTATTCTACAAAGGGCATGACATCTATGACCTGCAATATTTGCTTTGTGTGGCACCATGCCTTTGATCCTGATGGCACTCTCTGTAATGCTCAAATTGCAGATAGGTATGTGGACTATGCCCTGGCGTTGCTCTGGATTTCAACCTCACTCTCTGACATCTGTCCAGTGACATTACTGTTTTCATGTGTGTCGTGCTGAGGGAGGCTCTGTCTGATGGCCATTACACTGCCAGTTCGAATCAGAAGGCCATTACCAGACCACAGTTGGAAATCTTTACATTTGTTGTTGTATCATTAAAGACACGTATACAGTAGCTGTGTCCAAATGTGATATTTGTGCATATAAGATTTTTTATACTCAAAAGAAATTTAATACACAAAATAACAAAAAGGTGGTGAGTGGTGACATGGTAGATGGATTCATCAGAGTAGCTGCTACAATTGTTGGCTGGTCCTGTGTCCTTGTACCATGGGAAAATGGAGTTGTGTCTCAAAACAGTCAACAGGGTGTCTCAGTAGCACACAAGGGTGACAAACACAAGGGAGAGGTTTACTTCCTGACAGTGGGTTTTGTCTTGGCATCTGCTTGAACCGGATATCTGGGTGGACGTCCACCTTTGGGGGGCAGGGTGTTCTCCAGCTATAGAGGGAGGGGTGTCTGCGGCATGTGGTTCCCTAGGCAGGGCCTCCATTCCACTAGCTGCTGCTGATGTAGATGGGGCAAATGTAACATTGCTAGTGGAAGGGGCCTGATGGTGAGTTGAGAAACCATTCAGGGTAATGTTGATGTCCCTCAGCACCCCAGTAATGGAGGCATTGTGTGCCTGCCACTGTTGCATGACCTCCTGGTGGTTTTCCCCCTGAAGCCCTTGATTCTCCCCCAACATGGTGATAATCTGGTCCATCCCGTCCTGGGAACTTTGGTATGCTAACAGGACTTGGCCCCATCCTCTGGCCCACAGCATCCCTCCCACACGCCCTCCCCCCAGGTGCCTGTGCCTACTCCCAGTGTTAGCAGGGCAATCATTGTCTGGGGTGTGAAGATTAGACTCAGGTCCCGGTACTTTGGTGTACACAATAGTTTGAACAGTCCTTGGGGCACAGGCTTGGGGGCGTATGGTTGGCTATAATGTCGGGGGATTGATGTGGGCAGGGTGAGTCAGGGAGTCGTTGACTGACCAGGTGTCTCAGATAAGCCAGGTAGGTCATCACTGTCCAGACATCCAGGCATGTAGTCCTCAATGGGGCCTACATGCTGAGGAGGGCTGGCAGTGTCTGGTGTAGTCCCCCTGGTGGCACTGGCAGTGTTACCTGTGGTTGGAGTGAGACACAGAGTTCAGTTTAGAAAGTGTGTTGGTTAACTCTTTGTCAGATGCATACAGTGGCTTTATATGATTCCCTGTAATGACAATGACATGTGCTGCACAGCATACCTTGTGGTACGTACAAGTGTGTGACATGAATTCCATAATCCATGTTGGGTGCTGTCATTCAGGTTTGGTACATATAGCACTACAGATGGGTTCTGTTTCTGTCTGATACTTCACATGACTGTTCAGCTCTGTTACCTACTGAATAGTCAGGCTTGCTAGATGTCACACATTGCACCATGGTGTCCCACTGGGAACAAGGTTTGTGAGTTTGCAAGGGTAATAGTCCTGTCTCTGGATGTTGTGCATGTGCATGGAGTCTGCCCTCTTACTTTCCAAGCCATGGTCAGTCCATTTCAGGCTTGGGGATAAGGATCAATGGCCATCTGGATTTGTCACTGCTGTGTTTAGCCTTGGTTTCCATTGTGGTGTGTCATTGCATTGTTGTCATTGCCATATACTGGTCCTCAGCTGAACATTTTAGTTGGTGTAGCTAGTACAATAGTCATATGTGCATTACATATGACGTGATGTGTACATTCCAGGTTTTCACATTGAAGGGTTTGTGCATTCTGGTCATAGTGATAGGATTTGCCTATAGTTCTGCACCTTCGCCAAAGGCAGTATGAGCATTTGGGCTGTGTGGGATGGTGGCATGCAGCAGAGGGGCATTAGGTGATTGGCAGGTAGGTGCAGTGAATTAGGGAGTATTGAGGTGGTGAGGAAGCATGCAGGAGACAACAATTGTGTGATATGGATGTCATGGGTACTTACCAAACTCCAGTCCCCCAATTCAGTCAGGCCCTCAGGATGCAGTATGTCCAAGACCTTCTCCTCCCATGATGTGAACTGTGGGGGAGGAGGTGGGGGCCCAGTACCAGTCTTCTGCACAGTGAGCTGGTGGCATGATGCCATGGAAAGCACTTTGCCCCTGAGATCGTTGCACCTCTTCCTGATGTCCTCCCTTGTGTGTGAATGGTTGCCTACTGAGTTGACCCTGTCAACTATTCTTAGCCACAACTCCTTTTTCCTGGCAATTGATGTTTGTTGGACATGTGCTCCACACAGTTGTGGCTCTATCCTGACAATTTCATCCATCTTGACCCTCCTTGACCCTCCACCCTTCGTCAGTGAAACATATGTACTTTTGTGGGGACATGGTAGTGGCTGTGATGATGGTGTGGGGAGGTGGTATGTGTGTAAGGGTGTATTGTTGGGTGAGTGATGTGGTGTGGGTGGTGCATTGTGTGGGATGGACGCTTGTCATGAACTGTGTGTGCTCTTTATGTGTGTTATGTGGTAGTTGTGCAGGTCTGTGGTGTGTGATGCGTGTGGGGTGTGTGTGTGCCTATACTGTAAGGGTGCTCTCTCTATGTAATTGCCTGCTCTCTGCGTCTCAGAATGGTGTTTTAGTAGCAAAGGGTTGTGTGGGGGGGTGTTACATAGTACGCTGTGTAGATGTACTGGGTGTGTGGATGTGTGTCAGGTATGGGGCATTCATACTAACCAATGTGGTGAGGTGTTCTGCCTGAAGTTGAGTTTTGACTGCAGCTGTTCGCACCGCTAATGTTTTACCGCCATGGAAGAACCGCTGTGCTGATTTGTGGCTCGTAATCTGGTGGGTGGAGTTTTATCGGGCTGGCGGTGCTGGTGGAACCGCCTCTTTCCCATCTTCCAGTGTCCTGGTGGTCTCAGTTTCTTGGCTGTTTTTTAGCACTCTTAACTGTGTGTTTCCAACATAGCGGTCTTTTGGCAGTCGCCACTGCAGCAGTCTTCTGAAAAGACTGCCAAAGTTGTAATGAGGCCCAAAATGTTAAACATAACATTTCATTATTCTTAAATGATTATATTTAAGAATACCAGGACCACTATCAAAATACATGAGATGTTATGGTTTAATTTCAGATTATTTATTTTGAAATCCCTTTATTTCACAGGAGAATGAATTAGTTGCATATCTATGCACCTCATGCTGATGTACAAGTGAAGCCTTTTAGAAGCCTTTCAGGTCATATTTTCTGTTGTATTGTGATATCGCATAGCTATGGGCAGAATGTTAAGGTCAGCGGAGCAATGGGAGAAGCTGGGAGGTGAGTCGGTTAGGAGGTTCTGCCAGAGTTGGTCGATCTTGTAAATTTATGAAATAAAGTTGAAGAAAGACAAAAGGAGGTGTACGGTGTGATCTTTCAAAGTCAGGGCAAGCGGACTGCTGCAGACCGACCCTGTGCTCATTTCCATTGATGGCAGCCATCATGAAATATAGCAAGTTCAACAGTGAAGGAACTGTCGGAGCCCGAGTGTAAGCAGAATCCAAATTACACCATACGGAATTGAATTGTAACCCGACTGAGGAAATCCCTTCATACAGCAATGTACAAGTAAAGAGAAGGGGTTACAGTATATTTGGCCATCTGAGATCAGCGAGTGTCCAATGTATAGATCACATGAACGTAGAAGTGAATGAAACGGCAAGTTATTGTGGTGAAGTCTGTGAATAGATGGTGCCGTAAGTGTAACACGTATGCTGAATGCATAACATGTATATTTGGTAGAGTGTGCACAATGCGTTAAATAAAAATAAATTTACCTCGCATGCGTACTTTGAACAGTTGGATCCCATGCAGGTGGTTGCGCATGAACAACGCAACATGCTAACAAGCAATACTCCCTATAAAAAAGCAATGTGATGTGCACAGCGACGGCCATCTAGGATCGAGACGCTTCATCGGACGATCGGGAAGCTTCATCGGATGATTTTGAACATAAATAACTTTGGTGATAGGCACACCATCTGAAGTGTTTAGAATGTTGATTTTGTGCTAATAAAGGAGAAGAAAATTACGGTGATAGGCACACCACAACAAGCCTCATGTTTGAAACTTGTAATCTTGTGCCTACAAAGTAAAAGAATATCACGGTGATAGGCACACCACACAAGCCTAGAAGAATTACAGCACTAAGCACACCTGGAAAGATGACGGTGACTACCTTTTTTGTTTTAGATTGTTATATTCCAATTTGGACAGAAGCTACGTGATTGTATGCAATAGTGTATATAAATAATTTATAAGTATTCTAAGCAGTAGGAAGGGCTATTTTTGTGGCAAAAAGGAAATTGGCATTATTAAAACATAGAAGGAAGGAAAAACCTTATCATGTACGAACAGAAACGCAGGAAGTGAAAGGGGACCAGATGAGGATGGCAAAGAAGAAGATGTGTATTCTATGGCAAATAAAGCATTAGAGGAAAAATACAAGAAAAATTACTTTTTCACAGGCACAGGCGTCAAATGAGTCCATTGATCAATATGTAAGTGCACTACAAACCTTAGCGGTCACATGCAATTTCAGAAAATTACATGAAGAGATGATAGGAGATCAATTAATTAATTGTATTAAAAACATAAAGATACAAGAAAAATTGTTACGTTTGAAAGATTCATCATAGGATAAGGCGTTCATGATTGCAAAACTAAAAACAGGCTTCCGATTATATGAAAGAGTTAGAGAAAAAGCAGTAGATGAAACAAATACTCAGATAGTAAATAACTGGATAAGGGTAAGAAAGATGGGAACAGAGCAAGCAAAATCAGAAGTGAAATGAATTTTTTTTTTTATGGATGTGTGAGTACTAAGCACTTGGCATCATCGGAAAATTGCCCTGCTACGAAAGCCCGATGTTTCAAATGCATTAGAGTTGGACATTTTTCTCGAGTATATAATCAGAACAACTCCATGCACAAAAATAGTGTAAAATGTGTACAAAAAAGGTAAGGATTGTGAGAATAATTCATCAGAAGATGATATTGAAGTATTGATGTTACAGGATGTGGTTGAACAACCGCAAGGTGATACAGTGGAGATGTGATGGAAAGATTGATACAAACCTCCAAAATGTATAGTCTCAATGAATGGGGTCAAGGTACAATTGTGCTCAGGCTCATGTTTAACATACACATTAATTGACCAAGATACATGGCACAAAACTGGAAAAAAAGAATTATCTATAACTAATATTGATCTACTATTGTATGGCAGTGATACATTTTAATTATAGGCTGTTTCCAAGTGAAGGAAATATTCAAACAAAGGGAAACCACATGTTCGGTGCATGTAGCAGAAAAAGGGAAATGTTTGTTGGGTTGGAAGAAGCAAAGCGCACTGAATATTGTATTGGATCCAAATGCTGAGGAACAGGTGTTGACTGTAATAGATAGGGACACACAAAGATTAAAAGGTGAGTTTCCAAGATTGTTTGGAAATGAATTGGTATGTTTAAAAAATTGTCTACAAAATTGTGTTAAAGGAAGGAGCTATAGCAAAACCCCAATAAGTGAGAAACATACCTATTGCATCAGAGGAGGCACCGAAATAAGAGTTAACGTAATTACGAGAATTGGGAGTAATTGAGCCAATAGAATCATCCAATTGGTCAAGTCCAGTGGTAATAGCTTGCAAACCTAATGGGAAGATCAGGATGCGTGTGGACTTAAGAGATCTAAACAACAATATAAGGGGAGACCAGCATCCTATACCATACATGAAAGAGTTGCTGGCCGGTGTGAAGGGGGGTAGGGCATACTTAACGATGGACTTATCAAGTACGTACTATCAAATCCAGTTACGTCCTAAATCAAAACACTTAACTTAATTTGTAACACCTGAGAGTGCATTCAGATTTGCACATATACCGTTGGGTCCCGCATTTGCGTCAGCTGTATTTCAAAGGATTATACAAAATTCATTTGGAGATTTGCAAAATGTAAGGTTTTTTCAAGATGATGTTTTAGTGTGGGAAGAGGACAAATTGTTGCATGATGAACTGTTGAGAGAGGTGTGTGGAAGAATGGAGAAAGCAGAACTCGCTGTTAACCCCATTCGCTGCCAGGCCTTTTCCCCCTCCTGTGCCGAGCCTTTTTTTGGCTATTTGGGGCAGTTTGCGCTTAGGCCCTCATAACTTTTTCTCCACATAAGCTACCCACCCCAAATTTGCATCCTTTTTTTCCAACGTCCTAGGGATTCTACAGGTACCCAGACTTTGTGGGTTCCCCTGAAGGAGACCAAGAAATTCGCCAAAATACGGCAAAAAAATCGTTTTTTTAAAAAAATGCGAAAAAAGGGCTGCAGAAGACGGCTTGTGGTTTTACCCCTGAAAATGGCATCAACAAAGGGTTTGTGCTGCTAAAACCACCATCATCACAGCTTTCAGGAACAGGCAGACTTGAATCAGAAAACCCAATTTTTCAACACAATTTTGGCATTTTACTGGGACATTCCCAATTTTTACTATTTTTTGCACTTTCAGCCTCCTTCCAGTTAGTTACAGAAATGGGTGTGCAACCAATGCTGGATCCCAGAAAGCTAAACATTTCTGAAAAGTAGAACAAATTCTGAATTCAGCAGCGGGTCATTTGTGTAGATCCTAAAAGGGTTTCCTACAGAAAATAACAGCTGAAATAAAAAAATATTGAAATTGAGGTAAACAAACAGCCATTTTTCTCTACGTTTTACTCTGAAACATTTTCCTGCGATGTCAGATTTTTTAAAGCAATATACCGTTACGTCAGCTGGACTCTTCTGGTTGTGGGGATATAGTGTTTGTAGGTCCATCAAGAAACCTAGGTACCCAGAGCCGATAAATGAGCTGCACCTTGCAATGGGTTTTCATTCTATACCGGGTATACAGCAATTCATTTGCTGAAATATAAAAAGTGAAAAATAGGTATCAAGAAAACTTTTGTATTTCCAAAATGGCCACAAGATAAGGTGTTGATAAGCAGTGGTTATTTGCACATCTCTGAATTCTGGGGTCCGCATACTAGCATGTGAATTACAGAGCATTTCTCAAATAGGCGTCTTTTTTACACACTGTCTTACATTTGGAAGGAAAAAATGTAGAGAAAGACAAGGGACAATAACACTTGTTTTGCTATTCTCTGTTCCCCCAAGTCTCCCGATAAAAATGGTACCTCACTTGCGTGGGTAGGCCTAGCGCCCGCGATAGGATATGCCCCAAAACACAACGTGGACACATCACATTTTCAGAAAGAAAAAAGAGCTGTTTTTTTACAAAGTGCCTAGCTGTGGATTTTGGCCTCTAGCTCAGCCGGCACCTGGGGAAACCTAGCAAACCTGCGCACTTTTGAAAACTAAACACCTAGGGGAATCCAAGATGGGGTGACTTGTGGGGCTCTGACCAGGTTCTGTTACCCAGAATCCTTTGCAAACCTCAAAATCTGGCTAAAAAAACACTTTTTCCTGTCATTTCGGTGACAGAAAGTTCTGGAATCTGAGAGGAGCCACAAATTTCCTTCCACCCAGCGTTCCCCCACGTCTCCCGATAAAAATGGTACCTCACTTGTGTGGGTAGACCTAGCGCCCGCGACAGGATATGCCCCAAAACACAACGTGGACACATCCCATTTTTTCACAGAAAACAGAGCTGTTTTTTGCAAAGTGCCTACCTGTAGATTTTGGCCGCTAGCTCAGCCGGCACCTAGGGAAACCTACCAAACCTGTGCATTTTTTAAAACTAGAGACCTACGGGAATCCAAGATGGGGTGACTTGTGGGGCTCTGACCAGGTTCTGTTACCCAGAATCCTTTGCAAACCTCAAAATGTGGCTAAAAAAACACTTTTTCCTGTCATTTCGGTGACAGAAAGTTCTGGAATCTGAGAGGAGCCACTAATTTCCTTCCACCCAGCATCCCCCAAGTCTCCCAATAAAAATGGTACCTCACTTGTGTGGGTAGGCCTAGCGCCCGCGACAGGATATGCCCCAAAACACAACGTGGACACATCCCATTTTTTCACAGAAAACAGAGCTGTTTTTCGCAAAGTGCCTACCTGTAGATTTTGGTCTCTTGCTCAGCCGGTACCTAGGGAAACCTACCAAACCTGTGCATTTTTGAAAACTAAAGACCTAGGGGAATCAAAGATGGGGTGACTTGTGGGGCTCTGACCAGGTTCTGTTACCGAGAATCCTTTGCAAACCTCAAAATTTGGCTAAAAAAAAACATTTTCCTCACATTTCGGTGACAGAAAGTTCTGGAATCTGAGAGGAGCCACAAATTTCCTTCCACTCAGCGTTCCCCCAAGTCTCCCGATAAAAATGATACCTCACTTGTGTGGGTAGGCCTAGCGCCCGCGACAGGAAATGCCCCAAAGCACAACGTGGACACATCCCATTTTTTGACAGAAAACAGAGCTGTTTTTTGCAAAGTGCCTACCTGTAGATTTTGGCCTTTAGCTCAGCCGGCACCTAAGGAAACCTACCAAACCTGTGCATTTTTGAAAACTAGAGACCTAGGGGAATCCAAGATGGGGTGACTTATGGGGCTCTGACCAGGTTCTGTTACCCAGAATCCTTTGCAAACCTCAAAATTTGGCTAAAAAAACACATTTTCCTCACATTTCGGTGACAGAAAGTTCTGGAATCTGAGAGGAGCCACAAATTTCCTTCGACCCAGCGTTCCCCCAAGTCTCCCGAAAAAAATGATACCTCACTTGTGTGAGTAGGCCTAGCGCCCGCGACAGGAAATGCCCCAAAGCACAACGTGGACACATCCCATTTTCTGACAGAAAACAGAGCTGTTTTTTGCAAAGTGCCTAACTGTAGATTTTGGCCTCTAGCTCAGCCGGTACCTAGGGAAACCTACCAAACCTGTGCATTTTTTAAAACTAGAGACCTAGGGGAATCCAAGATGGGGTGACTTGTGGGGCTCTGACCAGGTTCTGTTACCCAGAATCCTTTGTAAACCTCAAAATTTGGCTAAAAAAACACATTTTCCTCACATTTCGGTGACAGAAAGTTCTGGAATCTGAGAGGAGCCACAAATTTCCTTCCACCCAGCGTTCCCCCAAGTCTCCCGATAAAAATAATACCTCACTTGTGTGGGTAGGCCTAGTGCCCGCGACAGGAAATGCAACCAAAGCACAGCGTGGACACATCCAATTTTTTGACAGAAAACAGAGCTGTTTTTTGCAAAGTGCCTACCTGTAGATTTTGGCCTCTAGCTCAGCCGTTACCTAGGGAAACCTACCAAACCTGTGCATTTTTGAAAACTAGAGACCTAGGGGAATCCAAGATGGGGTGACTTGTGGGGCTCTGACCAGGTTCTGTTACCCAGAATCCTTTGTAAACCTCAAAATTTGGCCCAAAAAAAAAACACATTTTCCTCACATTTCGTTGACAGAAAATTCTGGAATCTGAGAGGAGCCACAAATTTCCTTGCACCCAGTATTCCCCCAAGTCTCCCGGTAAAAATGATACCTCACTTGTGTGGGTGGGCCAAGGGCCTGCAACAGAATAAGGCCCAAAACTTGTGGAGATAGAGGGGATAGCACAGCGAGTTTATAAGGACATATTCTTCTTTTATACATCTTTAGGCTGACTCTGCTTTGGGGACCCACAAAAGTGAGGTGTCATTTTACATGGGAGACTGAGGGGAACACTGGGGAGTAGGAATTTTGTGCTGGAGCGGTGATCGTACAAACGAAAATCAGGAAAATATGCTTTTTTAAGCAAATTTTGAGGTTTACAGAGGAGTCTGGGAAAGAACATTTTGGGGGATCCACGCAAGCCACACCTCCCTGGGCTCCTTGGGGTGTCTAGTTGTAAAAAATGTCTGGGTTTGGTAGGTTTCCCTAGATGAAGGGCGCACCCAGGAACAAAAACATAGGTGCCCCCTCCCCCCCAAACACAGGTAGTTTTGTAATATATCATTTTGATGTGTCCACATACATCTGTGATGTGACAAACACTAAAATTGTGAAAAGAAACGCACTTAGGTTATGTGAAAAATACCCCTCACCCACCAACCAAGTTGGTGGCATGCTTCATCATCGGGGTTCCACCCGAGGCACCTAGCGTGCCACAGGTGTGCTGCGACGCCTGATTACAGCGGAGCAGGTTTTGTCATTTTTACCACACATACTGGTTGGATTTGGCAAGAGGGCTAGTGATGGTTCAGTGGATCAAATTTTATTAACAAGAGATTTCACAAAAATGAAATGAACTGTTAATAACTGAAAGGCAAAAAACTGAACCAATGACTCACAGTTCGTGAGCTGTAAAGCTGCGACAAGGCACCAACCGCTTTACAGTCCATTCACACACCTTTCATACATGACACGCACAAGACCGTTCACACCGCCAGCCACGGGCCCAGCACATTACAACACTCACATCGACGGACAGCGCCACTCAAGTGCCCATCACTTACATACGCCCACATGCCTGATATAACAATCACACCAGCTGATGGGAGTGTGTGGACTGGTGTTTGGCTGGCAGTGTGTTGCAGTAGCCAACAGCAAGTCAATATGTACACTATGTACACCCTCAGCCAAGCCCCACTCCACACACAATGGCATCATTTTTATTTTTTTTTAAACAGAAGAACCCCTAAATAAGTGGAAATAATGACAAAACTACAAACACAAAAGCTCTAACTAAGTACATGACAGAAATGCTAACCATGAAACTGAACACATGAAAATACAAAACAGACATGAGTTTACACTCATGGTTGTTCCCAGTAATTCTTCTGGGTGTGGTAATTCTTAAAACAACCACCCACACATTGCCCAGGCTTTGAAGGACAATCTGGGCAGTACATTTGAGTCTCCCTCCGGATACCTCTTCGAAAACACACTCTACATTTCTTAGCTGGAAAGTTTTTTTTGGGTGTGGGAGGAATGTGCTCAGCAAAGTGGCGATCTTTCAATCTATCCACATCCTCCACCACTGCATCTCTAGGAACTCTGGCCTGTTCCACCACAATAAGGCTCTCTATCACAGACTCCTGAAATTTCACAAATGTCATCTTTGACTCTGGAGACCTATCCTTAAACACAATAAAAGCATTAAAGGTTGCTAAGTGGAAGAGGTGAATTGCTAACTTCTTATACCAAACGTAAGACTTACGAATAGCAGTATAAGGTTCCAACCTCTGATCAACTCTATCTACACCTCCCATGTGCTTATTATAATCTAAAATGCACACAGGTTTGCGCACTTCAGCAACCTGGCCCCAAACAGTCACGGGGGAAGTACTCTCATCATGGATGGTACTTAGCATGTAGACATCCCTCTTGTCTGAAAATTTCAAAGCTAGCAGCTCATCATTCCGCAAGGCACAGCACTGTCCCCTTTCAAGTTTTTTTACAAACAAGCTCCCTTGGATAGCCTTTCCGGTTACAACGAATTGTGCCACAAGCAACAGTGTCCACTTTAAACAATTCCTTGAACAACTGCACTCCAGTGTAGAAGTTATCTACATACAAATGGTGACCTTTGTTGAACAGTCGTCTACCAAGATCCAACACAATTTTCTCAGTGGCTCCAAAAGTGGGAGGACAACCAGGGGGGTCAATATTGGAATCCCTACCAGTGTAGACACGGAAACTATACACATATCCTGTACTACTTTCAGATAGCATATACAATTTAATTCCATATCTTGCCCTTTTGCTAGGAATGTACTGCCTAAAAATCAAACGACCCTTGAAGAGGACCAAAGACTCGTCCACACTTATCTCTTTGCCTGGAACATAGACCTCCGAAAACCGATCTACAAAATGATCAAGGACAGGCCTAATCTTAAAAAGATGGTCAGAATCAGGGTGATCTCGTGGCAAGGCTAATGCATTGTCAACAAAATGCAGCATCCTAAGAAGAAGCAAATACCGATTACGACTCATGGTCGCAGGAAATATAGCTGTTGCCATCAAGGGACTAGTAGACCAATAAGAAGCCAGCGACGGCTTCCTTATCAACCCCATCAAAAAAGTCAAACACAAAAACTTTTTTATCTCCTCCAAATTTGTGGGAATCGACTGGGCAGCTCTGGAGTGTGGCCTAAGTCTAGCAGCGTTGTCCCTCAAATGCTGCTCCGCATACAAATTAGTCTGCTCAACAATCTCTTCCAAAAACACATCATCCATAAATAACTCAAAGAAATTGACAGGCAAAAAGTTCTCTGTATTGGCGCTACACCCCGCGAGAACAGTAAAGGCAGGCAACTCTGGCTGCTCCATGTTTGGGGCAACCCAGAGATCAGGTCTTATAACGGGAAACCTTTCAGCCCCAGGTTGCTGCACTAATGGCACATCAGTGTCCTCCTCTAAAACAGGCCCTTCATCTGCACTGAGTGTGGTTTCCTCATAAGAAGATTCCTCTCCAACAGAAACATCACTGCCAGAATCTCTCACTTCCTCCTCTGCCTCAGATGCAGAGTCCGTCTCATAATCATGATCAGACAATGACTCAAAAAGCATACCAACCACCTGCTGAGTGGTCATCCTGCAGCTAGCCATGATCTTTCCTACTAAAATTAACTGGACAAATTCACCACCAACAACCAGCACTGTGTAAGATAAGTAATAAAGTGTAGCTTTATTAGTAAGAGTTATAAACTCAAAAACTATACCGCTCACTTGCCTGAAAAAGCTTGAATCACCAGCAACTACTCTGCGCAGACACAGCAATCACCAATGATATCCCACTAAAAAGAAAGAAAGAAAAGCAAATTAGAAATAAGACAAAACAAATATCATTGTGCACAAATCTAAGGACAATTTCACACACAATCCTGCATTTAGTACACCCCCTACAAACATGTCATTCTTGCATGGCAACAATACTCCTTTGGAGTGAATTGTTTTTACTTACCTAAAACATGCAACTATGCAAACCGCAGGTCAACCACTGCCAAAACCGCAAGGAGCCACAGCAAATAAAGCAAAAGCTTTGAACTAGAACAAAAAGGAGGATTTCTTTTTTTATCACAAATGCAAATACTTCATCAGTTGACAAACACCCCACCATCAAATATTTAGAAATTGGTGCCTAAGTGGATACTGCCATAGGGGCAGATGGGCCTACTAAAAAAAAAGGCCTATCTGCCCCAAGGAGGGAAGAAAATACCTTTAGTAGTGTGTCCCCATGGGGAGCGACCCTTGCCCAAGGGGACAGCCCCCAAACAAAAAAAACACACACACACTATCCCTGGTGCCTAAGTGGCTTCTGGGCCTAAAACAATAGGCCCATCTGCCCCCAAGGGGGGCAGAAATAGCCAACAGGTCAATGCCCCCCCACAAAAATAAACATTAAAAAAATCCCTGGCGTTCCAGTGGTTTCTGCCCCCCTTGGGGGCAGATCAGCCTAAAAATAATAGGCTGATCTGTCCCCAAGGGGTGCAGAAATGGCCTTAGTACATGTGACCCCAAAGGGGGGGGGGCGACCCTTGCCCAAGGCCCCCCACCATCCACTAACACACACACACGCACACAATCCCTGGTGTCTAAGTGGCTTCTGCCCCCCTTGGGGGCAGATGGCCTAAAAATATAGGCCGTTCTGCCCCAAGGGGGGCAGAAATGGGCAACAGGTCAATGCCCCCCTTGGGGGGGGCACCCCTTGCCCAAGGGGACGCCCCCCACATAAATAAACAAATGTAAAAAATCCCTGGCGTTCCTGTGGTTTCTGCCCCCCTTGGGGGCGGATTAGCCTAAAAATAATAGGCTGATCTGCCCCCAAGGGGGGCAGAAATGGCCCTAAAAGACATGCCCCCCCAAAGGGGAGCGACCCTTGCCCAAGGGCCCCCCCCCATCCACTAAACACACAATCCCTGGTGCCTAATTGGCTTCTGCCCCCCTTGGGGGCAGATGGACCTAAAAAAAATAGGCCGATCTGCCCCCAAGGGGGGCAGAAAAGGCCAACAGTTCTATGCCCTCTTGGGGGGGCGCCCCTTGCCCAAGGGGGCACCCCCCCCATATAAATAAACAAAAATAAAAACATCCCTGGCGTTCCAGTGGTTTCTGCCCCCCTTGGGGGCAGATCAGCCTAAAATAGTAGGCCAATCTGCCCCCAAGGGAGCCAGAAATGGCCGTTTATACCTTGCCCCCAAAAGGGGAGCGACCCTTGCCCAAAGGGCCGCTCCCCGACACTCAACAATCACATGAAAATAAAAAATAAAAAATCCCTGGCGTCTAGTGGGCATTCCTGCTGCCCGATCGCAATGCGATCGGTCAGCAGGAATGCTCAAAGAGACACCAGGGGAAAGGAAAACCCTTTCCTTTCCCTTGGTGCCTCATTCTTTCAAACCCCCCACCCACCGGGAAGAGAAACTCACCTCTTCCTCCGTTGTCGCACAGGAAGCAAATGGCTTCCTTCGCAACCGGCACCCTGTAATGAAGTCAGCACGCGATCGTTATAGGGGGGTGGGGGGCGGGGGTGGAAGGGGAAGGGCTTCTCCTTCCATCCCTGCCTTTGAGGGGTGGGGGGAAGCACACAGAGAGAGCGAGAGCTCTCCCTCTGAGCTGTGGGCCGAGGACTTAATGGTTACGTCCTCGGCACAGCAGCACTGTGCCGCAGGACGTAACCACTACATCCTCGGCACAGAACCGGTTAAATTGAGCATGTGTAAACTTGCCAAGCAACGTTTTGAGTATATGGGCCATACGATCTCATATGAAGGAATAAAGCCCAAATTCAAGTTGATGGAAGCTATCGAGAAAGCATCATGTCTGGATAATAAGGATCAATTCAGACCTTTCTTACGGTAGGCAGAACACTATGCTACTTTTGTAAAGAATTTTGCAGATAAAGTACAGTGCTTACAAATGTTGATGAAAAAGGGACAGAAATTAGAGTGGACAAGGGAATGCCAACAAGCATTTGAAAAGTTAAAGACAAGAATTATAGATGCGATGGAGTTAAAACCCTTTGATATGAATGATTACACCATAGTATCCACAGATGCCAGTGTACATGGGTTAGGGCAGGTTCCAATGCAGATTAAAGAAGGGAAAGAGAGAGTAGTGGCAATTTAATTCAAGGATATTAAAAGGTGCATAGATGAATTATTCTATAGTGGAAAGGGAAGCGCTTGCTTGTTGGTGGGTGCTACAGCATTTTAGGAATTATGTGTGGGGAAGAGAATTTGAATTGAGAACAGATCATAAGGCTCTGGTCGACATATTTACACAAAGGGTGCTGTAAAAGCGTCTCCAAGAATTGCAAAATGGAGCTATAGACTACAATAGCATACATTTACAATGAAATATATGTCAGGAATATCGAATGTGAATGCAGACTGTTTGTCGAGGCTACCTATGCAGGTAAATGAGGGGGATGAAGAAGGGGTGTGGGTGGTCTCGAGCATTGAGCATATGAGAATTAGAGCTATTTCTGAAAGCAAGTGGAAAGATGAATTGGAGAAAGATGAAGAATAATAAATAACAAATAATAAGAAGGAAGTTGCCTGAAGGATGGTCAGATATGGAAGAGGAGATTAAAATCATAATGACTTAGAAAAATGTATGGTCTGAATCATCTGAACAAGATGGTATGGTAAGGAGATGTGACAAATTAGTTGCACCGCAAGAATTGAGGGAAAGAATATTGGAAATATTACACAAAGTTCATGGTGTAGTGTCCGAAATGAAAAGAAAAGTTAGAGAAGATTTCTGGTGGCCGGGGATTAGATCATGATTGTTAGAAATGGGGTCTTTGGTTGGTAGTCAGGTTATCCCCTGTCCAAGCAAGGACCCTCACTCTAGTCAGGGCAAGTCACACACAATCCAAATTATCCTGTGCCCACACTCTGGTAGCTTGGCACTGAGCAGTCAGGCTTAACTTAGAAAGCAATGTGTAAAGTATTTGTGCAATAAATCATGCAATAACACAATATAGCACCACAAAAATACACCACACAGTGTTTAGAAAAATATATAATATTTATCTGGGTATTTGCAGGTCAAAACGATAAAAGATGCAATAAGAAATTGTAGAGATATCACTGAAAAGTGTTATGAAGTGTCTTAAGTCTTTAAAAAGCAAACAAAGTCTCTTTTAAGCACAAAGTACCTGGTTTGGAGTGAAAAATCTCCGCAAAGGGTTGCATAGGAGGAGATGCGTGGAAAAATGGTGTGTGCATCGGTTTCGCCCCTTCACACATGGACTTGCGTCGTAATTTTCCACACGGGGAAGACGTGCGTTGATTTCCAGTGCGCAGACACGTCTCCTCTGTGGGTTGCGGGGTTTTCCGACGCCACGGGGTCTGTGCGTGGAATCCTGGGCTTGTTGTCCGGCTGCGCGTCGTTCTGTTGGGCTGTGCGTGGAATTTTCTTCCTCACGGCAGGCGCTGTCTCGATTTCCCCTCTGGAAGTCAGGCGGCGTTGTACAGGCGGGCCGTGTGTCGAAGTTCCGGTCGCACCGCAGACGCCGCATCGATCTTTTCCGCACAAAGTCGAGCAGCGTCTTTCCGGTTTGGCGTGCAGTGAATTTTTCACCGCGGAACAATCTGTGCGTCAAATTTTTCGCTGCACAAAGAATCCAGTTGAAAGGAAGAAGTCTTTTTGGTCCAGAGACTTCAGGGAACAGGAGGCAAGCTCTATCCAAGCCCTTGGCGATCACTTCTGCAGCAAGGCAAGAGTTCAGCAAGGCAGCAGGACAACAGCAAGGCAGCAGTCTTCTGTAGAAAGCAGTTAGGTGAGTCCTTTGAGCAGCCAGGCACTTCTTCTTGGCAGGATGCAGGTTCTGGTTACAAGGTTTCTTCTCCAGGAAGTGTCTGAGGTGGTAGGGCAGAGGCCCTGTTTTATACCCAAATGTGCCTTTGAAGTGGGGGAGACTTCAAAGAGTGGCTTAGAAGTGCACCAGGTCCACTTTCATTTCAATCCTGTCTGCCAGGGTCCCAGTAGGGGGTGTGGCAGTCCTTTGTGTGAGAGCAGGCCCTCCACCCTCCCAGCCCAGGAAGATCCATTCAAAATGCAGATGTATGCAAGTGAGGCTGAGTACTCTGTGTTTGGGGTGTGTCTGAGTGAATGCACAAGGAGCTGTCAACTAAACCCAGCCAGACGTGGATTGTAAGGCACAGAAAGATTTAAGTGCAGAGAAATGCTCACTTTCTAAAAGTGGCATTTCTAAAATAGTAATATTAAATCCAACTTCACCAGTCAGCAGATTTCTGTATTACCCTTCTGGCCATACTAAATATGACCTTCCTACTCCTTTCAGATCATCAGCTACCACTTCAATAATGTATGAGGGCAGCCCCAATGTTAACCTATGAAGGGAGCAGGCCTCACAGTAGTGTAAAAATGAATTTAGGAGTTTTACACTACCAGGACATGTAAACTACACAGGTACATGTCCTGCCTTTTACCCACACATCACCATGCTCTAGGGGTTACCTAGGGCACACATTAGAGGTGACTTAGATGTAGAAAAAGGGTTGTTTTAGGCTTGGCAAGTACTTTTGAATGCCAAGTCGAAATGACAGTGAAACTGCACACACAGGCCTTGCAATGGCAGGCCTGAAACAAGGTAAAGGGGCTACTAAAGTGGGTGGCACAACCAGTGCTGCAGTCCCACTAGTAGCATTTAATCTACAGGCCCTGGGCACATATAGTGCACGCTACTAGGGACTTATAAGTAAATCAAATAGTCCAATTGGGTATGATCCAATGTTACCATGTTTAAAGGGAGAGAGCATATGCACGTTAGCACTCGTTAGCAGTGGTAAAGTGTGCAGAGTCTAAAAAACTGCCAAAAATGAGGTCAGAAAAAGAGAAGGGGGAAGGCAAAAAGCCTGGGGATAACCCTGCAGAAGGGCCATTTCCAACAATGATGTTGAGAGATTTGTGAGAAATTGTGTACATTTTGCATGCAGTGATAAAACACATATTGTGAGAGAAACCCCAGTTGTACTAGTGCCATTTCCTAGCAAGCCTTGGAAGAAGGTAGAAATGGACTTGTGTGATCTGTTTGATTTGGGAAGTAGTGGTAATGATAGATTATTATTCCAAATGGCCGGAAGTCAGTATAGTGATCAATGTTAGATCTTGCATGATCATAGAGTTTTGTGAAGAGGTATGGAGGTGAGAGGGGTATCCTGAGGAGTTGGTGACTAATGATGGCCCTCAGTTTGTGTCAGAGGAATTTGAGAAATACTTGTCAAGATGTGGAGTCAAGCATGTGAAAACAGCGGTAGGACATCCACGTGAAAATAGTCTGGATTGGAAAGAGGAAATAAAGAAATTGTTATGTAACTATCGCAGTAATCCACATTCTACAACTCTGGAAACACCTTTTGCATTGTTGAAAGGAAGGACGCCTTGTACGAAGGCTGTACCTGGTTGGATGGGAAGAAAGGGATGAAAAAAAGTAAATAAGAAGAAATTACATACTAGAGTGCAGGAGAAACAAAATAGATATAATAAAAATATTGGAGTGGAGAAAAAGAGGGGTGAATATGAATGTGGAGATTTTGTACGAACAAAATTGTTGGAAGGAACAAGGAAAGGGTTGTCAAAGTGGTCTGTGCCTAAACGGGCAAAAAAGATGAATAGATATAGCATGGAATTGGAAGACAGAAAGAGATGGAATTTGAGAAGTGTTCTGAAATGTAATGAAAAAGAACTGTATAGGCATAAGTGAACTGATAATAAATGTGGGGAAAGGAATAAAAAAACATCAAAATAAAATGTTGAAGAAGGAGAACCAAAATTCTTTCTAACGTCATTATATGATTTAATGTATTTCCAGGACATTTTAAAGGATTATTATATGTGAGAATTCTCCAAATCCTCTCCAACGTTATTACAGGGTGGTAATTTATTGTATAATAGTATGCTTAGGTATTGTGTTTGTTGGGGAGGGAGATATGTTGTATTGTGATATCACATGGTCCTAGGACACAACGTTAAGGTCATCAGAGCAACGGTCAGTTGGGAGGTTCTGGAAGGGTTGGTTGAGCTTGGTAACTTATGAAATAAAGTTGAAGAAAGACAAACAGAGGTGTACGGTGTGATCTTTCATTTTAATTTCCAGAAAGGTCATAATCCTAGCCACCTTCCTCGAAATAGTGAAACAATGGGAACTCTGAAACTGTCAGTACTAGCAGTTGAAGGTCAGAGGACACAGAAAGAAACAAGAAAGGACTGTCTTGACTTGAAAACCATGGTAGCGGAAAGATGTCAGCTGCTACACGCATTTTCTGAGGGAATATCAATTACGTGGATAAAAATGTCAAAGTACAAATGTTCTGTGATGTAACAGTGACTCTGAGTAGAGTTTAAATGGGATTCAGTGTGTGTCCAGAATAGTACACAGGCGAAGTAGCTATTTTATAGATGATAAATAGTACTCCAAAAAAGTACTCCCTGATGTTGCAATTGGACTCTGCAGGAGAGGATGAGAAAAGGCAGTAACATTCTTGCACATTTGCCTTATGAGCCTTACATATTTAGTCTGCTGCGGCAAAGCCTAATGCCCCTCAGATTCACCCATGCAAGCACAGATAAGAGCAAGCTGCCCTTGCAGTAAGACGGAGACTCATTTGAACTTTCAAAAAAGTGCCCAATAGAGATAGCAAAAATCAGCTGATAGCTAGTTAATAAACAAACCCAAACCATCAGAAACAACTGTCTTGTTCCTTCAATCTCTTCCTGATCAAGGCCCACCAAATCACAAATGGGGTCAAAACACATTGATATTGAATATATGTTGAATTAAAAAGAAATTAAAAAAAAAAAAAAAATTGACTAACCATGTACCCTTTTGGACTAAACCTTTCACCGCAGGATTAGTGGTTATTCATTAGAAATTAACTATTTAAGTGTCCTGTCCATCCTGAAATTAGTGTTGAACGAAAACACATTGGCCCTCATTACGACCCTGGCGGTCGGTGATAAAGCGGGCGGGAAGACCGCAAACAGGCTGGCGGAAAAAAATGGAATTATGACGCTGCGGTCATCCGCCACTTCACCATTCCGACCGCCATGGCGGTGATGACCGCTGTGCTGGAGATTGTGTTTTTACTTCATTTTCCGTACTACAAGGACAGGTCCTTGTTTCCATTTGACCTTGAAAGTGCTCTCTTTTTCAATGTAAATACCATAAAACATAGGTTCACCAACAAGGATTCTGGACTGTGTTTTCATTTCTTCAATAAAAAATTATTAAAACACTGTTTTTAACCTTTCCCAACCTAGCAAAATGTTGACTATAACTGTCTCACCCTCTGACTCCTGTTAATGAACCACCATACCAAAGGGCAGCACTAAAAATCCCACATAGCAATTAAATCCACTTTTGTTTGCCATATTCTTGTCTGTCCCCATTTTTATACAGTATAGCAGCAGCACATAAAAACATATATGACCTGTATACTCTTTGTTGTTTTTCAGTATGTAGTCCAGAAACCTCCAGCAAATATAAGTAAAGTGTTCTTGCATTCTCAAGAGTGGATTACTTTTAACATATTAAGATGTACCTTATCTTCAACAATTACTTCCTTGGCCACAAGCTTTCATTTCTTGAATTCTGCAACTGTTTGACAGGCTGCTATTAATTGCAGGGCTATAATCTAGCCCGCTTTTCATTGCAACAGAAAATATTTTTTCACCACTGCATCAATGCCAGCCACCTTATGATCCATCACTAGCAAACTCCATGATTTAAACAATCGCATTTGTTGCTTCTTCACATGTTGTCACTAAATCTGATCATTGCATCAAGATGTGCAAGAATGTTACTACCCCTCCTCATCCTCACAGAACAGACCAGATTCAACGTCCCCAAGGTGCTTAAGTTTGTCACATACCATGTGCCATCTGGATATAGATTGAATATCTTCTCTCCAAGATTTTCCTCAAACTATTTTTGTTCATTTGTGCCTAAATCCTCATGCATGGCTTAACATATTACAAGATTCTATTATTCTGTCACACAATCTGTTTTAACAGGTCTGGATTCATCCCTTGGGTACCCCTAGAAGAGACGTTAAGCCTTTTGAATCAAGTTAGGTCTTGTGCTGCAGTCTTCTATATGGTGGGAATCCTTTGATGCTAGTGTGGGAGCAAAACTGTATGTCAATACTTTTTAGGACACCACCAAATTTAGAAACCCCAAACTTTTACCTCATATGGTTCTCTCACAGAATATATTTGCTTACAAAGGCAACCTATCTGACATAGGTTTAGCAGAGTATCAAAATAATTAAGTGGTAGCTTTCAGTAACTGAATTCTAGATCGGGAAAAAGTTAAGGGTTTTATTACAGAAATCTCAAAAGTAAGCAGTACAGAATAAATGTCATGAAGGCTCAAATTTTAAAATTAGTTCTGAATAGTCAAAAAATCTGAAATTAACCTAAGTCCCACATGAGCAACAAAATCATAAAGGAGTCAGACAGCATGCCTATTACCATCTTAGAGAGCTAAAATAAAATCTGGCTCACTCCCACAATCCTGGGGTTCTTATACACAATTCTTGCTTGAAAATTAGCGAAAAGCACAGCTTTGGCATGGCATGGTCCCTTGTACAAATATTTTGGCAAATCACAATATTTTGCACCAACAAGATTGCATGTTAATACTGTCACATTTCTAAAGAAGTATCCCACTTTTCTGTATCACTATCATCGGGGGATGTTTTGAACAAAATATGCAACATTTAACAAAGCCAATTTAAAAATATGTAGGACTATTTTGGGCTACTGAAACACGGCGGAAGATACCTTGAACATAGCAACCTACCTAGTACACTAAAAGTTTCAATACTACATTAAAACATTATATCAGCTGTCTTCGCTCTTGCGGAGCCTATAGGGAAAGAAGGTCAGGTAAGGGAGCCTGACCTGAGGGGGTGAATGCAGGAATGGAAAAAGAGGTAGCAGCAGCATCCTTTCTATCCAAAGTGGAGTTTTCTACCAGTTAATTTTTGCATATTGGATCCAAGAAAAAAAATCATCAACACTCAATATTATTTGTTGCACAAAAATATGAACTTTAAAAATACTCCAACAATTCCCCGCTCTGGTTATTTTAGAATCACTAAACCCCATTAATAATTTTGTTAGTCAGGAAAGCAGTCAGTCTGCTATCACTCTCTGCTTCTTTCTGAAACCCTATTCTATCATCATTAGCTGGTTGTGGACATAATCCTTGAGGCCCTCTATTTCATGCTCATCGAGTCTCTTCTTCTTCAAGCTACTTTCTTTCTTTTCACACATTTTAAACAAATATCCTTTTAGACAAAGGAACTAGTCAACTGCACACATCATTATGATTATTAAAGAGGTTAAGGTTAGACATAAAGGGCCTCCTTCCGAGTTTGGCAGTCCGGGGACCACCATGTTAGCAGTGGCGGTCATACTGCCAACAGGCTGGGGGAGCAGACTGCCATATTATGAGTTTGGCGGTCAAGCAACTAGAAGACCGCCAGCGGTCCGCCACCAGGCAGTGCAGACCGCCACAGTTCCCTGGCAGCATAAACAGGTCTGCCGGACCTATTAAGAAGTTCCACACCACCAATGTGACCACGTTGGTCCAGCCACCACGTGTCAGAAGGTGAAAACAGACAGAATAAAGGGATCCACACTCACCTGCAGACAGCCATACATGTCAGGAGCTGCCATGGAGCACTTCCCAAATGTCATGCCACTGCTCCTGATTGCTGAAAGACAAGTGATTGAACGCCGATGTGGATGACAGCAACCATAAGTACAAAAACCTACCCATAGCATTGACATTAGAAGAAAACTACAGCTAAGCAAACACATCATGGGGGGGAGGACACCACAGGCAGCAGCTACATCTAACATTCAACACACACACACACTCACATACTGCAACACAGACACACACACAATTACAATACGCACACTTCAGCCAGCAAACACACACACTGTATGGCAAAACTACACATGAACTCATGGCTACACAGCACAGGCTCAGGGACACTGAAGGCCGTACAACATTCACACACCCAGCAACAACGACACAACTATTGTACATATACTAACACATTCCACACACTCACACCCAACACAGCCCAGGGATTGGCCAACCAGGCAAAACACATATACATACATGTGCCTTGGCACACACACATCACCACCATCAAACAACCCTGCTATCGACACACACATCACACACACACACACATAGCACAATGGAAACACAATGGCATGCACAATGCACACAGAGACAAATATACAAAAGACACAAAGTGCACCACCACAACAAAACTTGCACAACTGGGATAGAAGCATCAGGACCATACATGTAGGAAGCTGCAACATGCACACAGGAATTGGCACCAATTGGATCGGGGGGACAAGCAATATAATTTCCAATTGTCATGCACAGTCACACAATGGGGAAGGGCAAGGCAATAAAGTACACACAATTCACATTCCACAAGACATACCTCTACACCAACCAACTGCGAGGGACACACACATAAATGGACACATGCACACCAAATGCAGAACAAAATAGCACAACTCAACACACACCATGTCTGCACTGACAAAACTCAAGAGCACACACACTACATGAAGAAAATAGCCATATCAGGGGGACAAGTCCTACACCATACATACCTACATCGCACACATAAAAAGAAACACATACCACAAAATATACAACACAATGTCATGACACCAACATTGCAACTACACACACATACCCATCACACAACACACACACTTCCCTTGGGGCACAAGAGCACTGCATACAAACACACATACTGCAAAAAACACCACATGGCGCAGCAAGCAGCCCAAGGGGGGCATCAAGGGGGCAAGCAGGTACTTCAGGGATGATCTGGGATAAGTTTGGCTTGAGAGGGGTGTTTGGCTTTCGTCTTGGGAGGAGGGAGCCATCTGGGGAGGGGTGGCCTATTTCTTGGTGCGGGGAGCAAAATGGGTGCTTAGAGGGGAGGTCTTGTAGGTGGAAGGGAGGGACTTTGGGAGGAAAACTATCCTTTTGGGGTGCACCGGAGGGTCGACGAAGAGGAGTAAGGTCAAGGCCACAAAGGAAAACCTTTTTAGACACACAGGGGCGGTCATAAGAAGGGGTTAAGATTTGGAGGTTGAGGGAGTGGTTGTCTGACTTGTAGGTGTGGTTGTCTTGGGTGCGTGTTTGTGGGAGGTGTGCTTGTGTGTG
The DNA here is from genome assembly GCF_031143425.1 of Pleurodeles waltl. Classification (NCBI taxonomy): domain Eukaryota; kingdom Metazoa; phylum Chordata; class Amphibia; order Caudata; family Salamandridae; genus Pleurodeles; species Pleurodeles waltl. The sequence goes on from NC_090440.1 coordinate 785,852,966, forward strand.
GTCGGTGTTTGTTGGTGGGTGAGTGAGGGTCTTTATGTGTTTTGGGCTGAGGGGGGTGGTGCAGGTATGGTGGATGTACTGCATGTAGGTATGTCTGAGGTTGTTGTGTCTGTGGTGACTGGGGTGGATGTCTGAGGGGCTGCTGGGGTGGTGCCTGTGGGTAGGATGGGTGTGGTGGCTGTATCAGGGACTGTTGATGTGGTGTCTGTAGGTGTGCCAGATGTTGTGTGTGAGATGCTGGGGGTGGAGGGGTGTCAGGGTAAGTCATGACTGTTGCTGTGTCTGTGGGTCGATGTTGTCTGTGTGCATGCCGGTGTGTCTTGTAGTACTTGTGTTTGTGTGTGCTACCCTTGCCTGTTGAGGTGGATGCATGTGGGCCTGCCGGTGTGCTATGGGTGGGTAGGGGAAGGGGGGAGTTGGACTGCGAAGAGGAAGGTGGATGGGGACATAAGACAAGGGATGACTGGCTGCTGTCAGTGTGGAGGCAAGAGTCTGAAAAAATCTCTGTAGGCCAGCCATTGCACTGTGAATGCACTACAGGAACACATTGAGCTGTTGGATTTGGGTTGCCAGTCCCTGGATGGCATTCATGATGATGGACTGACCGACAGAGATTGACCTCAGAAGGTCAATAGCCTCCTCACTGATGGTAGCAGGGGTAACAGGGGCTTGGGCAGAGGTGCTTGCAGCAAAGGAAATGCCCACCCTCTTGAGTGAGTGGACACAGCCAACTGGTTGGGGAGCAACAGGGAGGGCAGTGATAGAATGGGGGGTGGTGGAGAAAGATGGTATTAGGGTGGTCCCTGATGGGTCTGCCACCACTAGGGAGTGGTCACTGGAGGAGGAATTCAATGATGGTGATGAATGTTTGGGCTCCCCGTGGCACTCCACTCGCCTTCCGGGCAACTGGTTCCCTCTGTGTCAGTGGTTTCATGACCGTAGGTCCTGTTGACAGATGGTTCCCCACTCTGCGCGGCCAAATCTCCTTCGCCTGTCTGTGCAGGTGCTGCCAAAAGAAAGTGAAGTAAGGTCACGATATGGACATGAAAACACTTCAATCACAGTTATGAGAGACACAACATACCATGATGTCAAGTGGCCCCCCACATGAAGTGCCAGCAAAGTGGCACCATCATGTGCCAAAACCAAACCAGACATGCTATCTGGAATTACAAAGGTAACACATGTGAAAAACTTGGTCTCAAACAACTACAATAGCATAGATGAAGTCTAGCTACCACACTAACCATACCACAACAAGGTAACCACTACACCCTAAACCTGTTGCATATACAGCACACCCCAGTGAAGCAGTAGCCAACAATTGGATCTCATCATAAGGTACCCTACAAATTACACAGACACAAGCCTAAGCACATGTCCAACTTGCACTGATGTAATGTATCATCAATAACACATGTTGCTAAGGAAATGCAGGCAAACTGGTACAAACATGCCATACCTGGATTAGGAGACATGGAAACATCCCTGTCACTATGGACACATCCCAACAGTGTACAGTCCTTCGAGTTACACTTGCCCAAAATGAGTCCAAGAGGTAGTAGCAAGGCCACTCAGCCGTGCCCCACATGTGGTTTTGCAAGGAACTACAATGAAGTCAGGTCCTAAACATCAGAAAGACTTCTCCTGAATACACACAAGAATAATCCTGTAAGGCCCAGGACAGCCCCCACATCCATTTTCCATGTTTACTTCTGAGAGTGTTTGTAGTAGACAACTGTACCGCACAGGAAGGAGGAACACAGCCCTTGCAACCACTAACTGAAGGATACCAAATTGTTGTACATTGAGAAGCTACATCACTACCCACATCTCAGACATGGCAAGTATGACATCTAATTGTGGATGAATCCCTGAGCCCAAACACAAGTGACGCAAACATCACTGCAAGTCAATCCATAAATTCTTAAATGCACAGAAAACAATCCCATTTACTCAACACTGCAGTGATGAATCTCCAACAAAAGGATCAGTAAAAAAATGTTATTTAGTTTAATTAAATAATAACCCAAATTCATATAATCAATCCATAAAATCCACCCTTTGACCTATAACATATAAATATAAGAATATAAAATAAAAACCCTGACATGATATATTCTTATAACATTTTTACAGATTCTTTTGTTGGAGATTTATCACTGCACTGTTGAGTGGATGTGATTGTTTGCTGTGCATTTAAGAATTTATGATTGGAGTAAAAGTTGAATTGATTGGATATTGTATATTTTGGTGACTTTCTCTTTTTCTTTGTTCACAGTCCTGTCTGGGCCATCACAGTAAATGGACAACCATTGCAGATGCACCTTTATGGCAACAGGACACCAAGGGCATATATGTTAGAGATTCCAGACATTAACCCATCTGCATAGTTAGCATATGCCTACATCTAATGGATAGTCATCTATCCTAGTGGAAATGGAGCACATGCAGACATGTAGGCAACTGTAATGTTGGCTACACTGATGGCACATCACCCATGACAGTGCACATTCCACACTTACCAAGGGAATGTATAATGTTAAACCAACTAAGATTTTGCCATGTAAGGGATGTTACATGTATGATGGACATCCATGCATCACAGACTGCTGTGAGGCACCAGCACCCAACATACAATGGAGAAATCTTGCACATGGTTTGCAGATGTCAAACTACACATATCCCCAAACACATGGCAGTGGACAGTGAGCCACATTTTGCCTACCTTTGTACTGTGACATTTGGGAGGTGTGATCTTTTGTTGGAAACTAATACCCACCAGAGTAGCTAAATCAGAATATTTGTACATTAAACGCAGATATATGTGATCTCTGCTGTGCAATTGGACTGAAGGTAGCCCACAGTTTAGTCCCTGCTCCAAAAGGTTGAGCACACCAGTTGGAAACACATGGCCCATCTACACCAATGTGAACCCAGATGAACTGTGACACATGACACATCCCACATTGTCAGACAGAGCAGTCTGTCTCTTCCACAATCAACTGGCAAATGGTCAGGCATGAATTAGCACTGTATTCACCCCCTTGTGGCTGCTGTACTGCCCTCAAACACCCATCCAACTCCGGTTTGGCCACTGCTAAAATGAGGGCCATTAGGGGAGACATGGTCCAACGGGCACCCCGTCCTTGTTGGAAGGACAGTCACAGCTGGTCCTCCGCGGTCTTCCGGGCTCAGCTCTCAGGTGCTCCAATCTCTTCCGACAGTGGGCACTCTCCCAGCTGTGGACCCCCCGAGCTGCACCTTCTTGGCAATGGCTCTCCAAATCCCCTTTTTCTGATGGGCGTTGACCTACATGGATTCAAAGGACAAGACAGCATATTATGTCCACAAGTCCCACACAAAATGGCACATACATGTCAGTGCAAAAAGCAAGTTACATCCTGTCTTGACCACCCTGCCCACCTGTGGCACATAGCAGTCATTGGACACAGGGACCTGACTACAAACACTCCCCAGTAAGGTGCAGTACAACCCCTCCCCAGCTCAGGCCCTGCACTGACCAGGTAGGCCAACTGTGACTTTGTGGGACATGAGCTAGCCACATTACATTGACCAGGAACACAATGGAACACATCACACAAAGTGGCAAGTGACATGTACATCACCCAGCAAAGAACATGCATAAACTTCCACTAACTATGAATGTCGGCTGCTGTATATAGCTCCTACAGGTCACAGCCAGCCTAAATACTGACCCATTGTGCTTGGACCACAATGAAGGGAGTGACATGTAGAGCACACAAAGAGTCAAGCCTGTCCATGTGTGGACATTTGCATATACTGATGCAGGCACCTAGTACTTTGGGGGGTGGGGGCCTAGTGGGTCACATCAACATAACAATTCACACTTCAACACATGTATGTTCATGAAACCTAGAGTATCTTAAGTGAAACCTGGCCATGCAATGTACATGTCCAGCTTTATGCCCAAACCACAGCGTCCGATATGATGGCAAATCAGTTCACAAAACACTGTTTGCAGATGTGCAATGTCCAAAGTGCATGGAGCATACACAGGACACATCAGAGTTGGATGAAAGAGACTGTAGGGCTGTGGGATCAAGGGACCTGTCAAGGCTATGGAACATACATTGTCAGAGCTGAAAAAAGCACATCATTCACAGATCACCAGCCTGTCCTCAATGCAATTCCCATATCAATCAATGGACAGAGGCTCAGTAAACTACATATTGGCAGTGAGGCATGGATTAGCAACATCACATGCTTTGCAGGGATACACAGTGTCGGCACAGTGTCCCACTTGTATTGCAAAAGGGAACTGATACCAGACCAGATTTCGACTTTTGCTCTAACAATAGACCGGCCTCAGTCTCTGCAGAGTGAGAAGACAGGCCTATGCAAAACACCATATCTGAGAATTCACAAGCATCACAGTACATCTTGTAGCCTACAGCCACATGCCAGTGGCTGTCTATGTGTAGAGCTGAGGGGCACTGTGAGTCATTACCTGGCTGCAGAAGAACTGTACAAGGGCAGATGTGGCCAGAGATCACTGTGCAAACACAGAGAGAGTTCAAATAGTGATCAACTGACACATACAACATGCATCCTCACCTCCTGCTGACATTCAATCATATGTGAACACACATGATCCACATTTTATGACAAGAGTTGCCTGGGGATGGCTGTTATGACACCTCACCTAGTCATGTGCATCCAGCACAATATGGCTCAGAGAACACCCAATACACACCCACCACATTGTCTCAGGACTCTAAACCTGTCATTTGAGATAGATACATGCCCATAGACTCAACAATTATTGCACAGTGTCAGCCCCACCACAATCTTCCAAACTGGGCCTAAGCATAGGCTGATTAAAGCTAAGATGAGTAGAGGTAAAGAGAACATTGTGCACGTGGGGCACTTACCTGCTTCTCTGGTGCACCACAGATCTCTCCACCAGCTTCTCAAGTTCTTCTGGTGAGAAGGCAGGGGCCCTATCACCTGTTGGACAAGGCATGATTGCTCTCAGAGGCAGTATACAGCAGTTCAGGCAGTGGAGGTCTTGCTGGCAGCAGTATCAGGAGTAAAGTGAGGGATTCAGCTGAAGATGGTGGTCATGTCTGCCAGGTACACGACTGTTATTGCAGGCGGATACCTTTATTGGGCCGAGACCGCCACAGGCAACAAATTTATCCAATGGCAAGATCCCCGCGGTAGCATCTGCCTACTGACATGATGACTTCTGCTGGCGGTCACAGGCGGTTCCTAATGTCTAGTGGATTAAATTAGACACCCGCTATTTTAGAGGCATAGAATGTAATATAATGCAATTTTGGATGTGTCACAAGGTTGAAAAGTGATGTCCTGGCAAATCTTGAGTGCTGGCCTTATCCTGTCTTTTTAGTCAATCATTTCAGTGTACATATTGTTCAGTGGTCAAGCACATATGACAACATAATTGAGGGAAGAGCCTTCACCATCTCCCCCATGGGCATTTCAGGATTTTGGGCACTGAATTACAGTTCGACTTGCAAGTTTGATGCACATATTGTTGCTGTCCAGATACAGGATGTGTACACATATGTTCAAAAGCAAAGGGGTAAAGTGTTACAAAAATGAGACAATGTTAGTCTTGATGAGTGCTATGTATCATGTTTTCAGTGACTCACATCTCATGTCACAGTTTATATATGACATGTATAAAGAAAGGTGGCTACAACTTATTTTTTCCCACATAGTTACCCTGGGAGGAGAAGGATCAGACAACCTCCTGTATACCGTCCACTGGCAGACTTACAGGCCATGTAGGACAGACATGTCATCCAGATTTACCGCTTGGTTAGGCAGAAAATTGTGGATCTTTGTCGTCAGCTGGAGCCAGATCTGCTGCCAGCCATCCTTCATCCAAATTGCATACCACCCATTGCACATGTCATGTCAGTGTTGCACTTCATGGCCACAGTGTCCTTTCAATGTACAGTGGCCCTAACTGCCGGGATGTCCCAGCCTATGTTCAATCTGGTCTTGAAGGATGTTGTCTCAGCAATGTTGAAACACCTGGACAGCTACATCCGCTTTCCTCAATGTGAGGATTTTGTCGATGTGAAGGCAGAGTTCTGTAGTTTGGCACACATCCCACAGCCTTGGTTCCACCGCATGGCAATGAACAGGTATCTCATAACAGGAAGAACTAACATTCCTTCAATGTCCCAGTAGTTTGTCTGGCGGACCTCTACATTTCTCAAGTCTGTGCCCCGTACCCGAGTTCAGTCCATGATACCGTCATCATGTGGAACAGCGCCATTCCACAGCTGATGACAAGTCTGTACCCAGAGAGGGCCTGGCTGGTTGGTAAGTAACAGATGTCATGTGAGTTTGTACGCTTTGTCTGCTGCTAGTGAGACCATGCTTTGGACTCATGGTAGCACACATGTCGTATTCCCTTACAGAGTACTCTGCATACCCAAACCGTCCCTGATTGTTGACACTGGTGAGGAATCCAAATTCACCAGGGGAAGTCTGCTTCAACAAGGCACATGGAAGAACACAGCACATTGTATAGCGGGCCTTTGGGCTCCTGAGGCAAGGTTCTGGGTCACTGATAAGACTGGTGGAACCCTCCTCTACTTACCCGCAAAAGTGTGTAAGATCATTGTGGCCTGCTGCATGCTTCACAACCATGTCCTGAGGAGAAATATCCCATACATCCCTGATGAGGGTGAGCAAGCAGTGCCGCTGGGTGAGCCTCCTGAAATGCCAAGTGAGGATGACAGTGATGAGGATGAAGGTGGAGACATGGGGGCAGATCTCATCAATCAGTACTTCACTTGAGTGTAAGTATGTGATGTTATGTGATTAGTGTGATTGCATGGGATACTGTAGGGGTCTACTATTTGTTGAGAAGGGTATCTCTGTCCACATGAGACAGGGCATCTCATGCTATACATCATTAAGTTCTGGTTTGCTGGCTATATCCAACTTGGAGATGTGACTCTCTCTGGAGTATATTCTTTGTTTGGGGCAGTCACATTGCAGTGAAACAACTGTAGCTGGAAATTAGGTTTGGGTCTTATGTATGCCTTTACCTGCCTAAACTCCCTGTATGTCACTTATTCTTTCCAGGTGTCTTCACCATTCCATCCTCATGTGAACATTTCAGAGTTGTGTCATTGGCAGGTGGCTGTTGCTGGTCTGACATGAGTAGCGGGCATTGATTGATCCAGGTACTGATGCTCACAGATTTGGGGTGTATGAGTTTAGGAAAATAGCATCTTGCCTGCCATGTTACCCCCATTTTCACTGTATGTATGTTTGTTTTAGCCCTTGTGTCACTGTGATCCTGCCAGGCAGGACCCCAGTGCACATAGTATGTGCCCTGTATGTGTTCCCTGTGTGGTGCCTAACTGTATCACTGAGCCTCTGCTAACCAGAACCTCAGTGTTTATGCTCTCTCTGCTTTCTAAATTTGTAACTGCAGGCTAGTGAATTTACCAATTCTCATTGGCACACTGGTACACCCATATAATTCCCTTGTATATGGTACTTAGGTACCCAGGGCATTGGGGTTCCAGGAGATCCCAATGGGCTGCAGCATTTCTTTTGCCACCCATAGGGAGCTCAGGCAATTCTTACACAGGCCTGCCACTGCAGCCTGAGTGAAATAAGGTCAACGTTATTTCACAGCCATTTTTCACTGCACATAAGTAACTTATAAGTCACCTATATGTCTAACCCTCACTTAGTGAAGGTTGGGTGACAAGTTACTTAGGGTCAGGTGTATCAAAGGATTTTACCTATTCTGTGTCTATGGGAAAATGCTTTAGTACATATGGCCCTTAGTGTGTGGGCACCCTGGCACTAGCCAAGGTGCCCCCACTTCGTTCAGGGCAAATTCCCCGGACTTTGTGATTGCAGGGACACCATTACACGCGTGCACTATACATAGGTCACTACCTAGGTATAGCGTCACAATGGTAACTCCGAACATGACCATGTAACATGTCTAAGATCATGGAATTGTCATCCCAATACCATTCTGATATTGGGGGGACAATTCCATGATCCCCCAGGTCTCTAGCACAGAACCCGGGTACTGCCAAACTGCCTTTCCCGGGTTTCCACTGCAGCTGCTGCCAACCCCTCAGACAGGATTCTGCCCTCCTGGGGTCTGGGCAGCCCTGGCCCAGGAAGGCAGAACAAAGGATGTCCTCTGAGAGAGGGTGTTACACCCTCTCCCTTTAGAAATAGGTGTGAAGGGCTGGGGAGGAGTAGCCTCCCCCTACCTCTGGAAATGCTTTGATGGGCACAGATGGTGCCCATCTCTGCATAAGCAAGTCTACACCGGTTCAGGGATCCCCCAGACCTGCTCCTGCGCGAAACTGGACAAAGGAAAGGGGAGTGACCACAACCCTGACCAGTACCTCCCAGGGGAGGTGCCCAGAGCTCCTCTAGTGTGTCCCAGACCTCGGCCATCTTGGAAACAGAGGTGTTGGGGGCACACTGGACTGCTCTGAGTGGCCAGTGCCAGCAGGGGATGTCAGAGACCCCCTCTGATAGGCTCTTACCTCTCTTGGTAGCCAATCCTCCTTTCTTGGTGGCCAAACCTCCTTTTCTGGCTATTTAGGGTCTCTCCTCTGGGGTATTCTTCAGATAATGAATACAAGAGCTCACAAGAGTTCCTCTGCACTTCCCTCTTCAACTTCTGCCAAGGATCGACTGCTGACTGCTCCAGGACGCCTGCAAAACCGCAACAAAGTAGCAAGATGACTACCAGCAACATTGTAGCGCCTCATCCTGCCGGCTTTCTCGACTGTTTCCTGGTGGTGCATGCTCTGGGGGCTGTCTGCCTTCACCCTGCACTGGAAGCCAAGAAGAAATCTCCCATGGGTCGACGGAATCTTCCCCCTGCTAACGCAGGTACCAAAAGACTGCAGCACTGGTCCTCTGGGTCCCCTCTCATCCTGACGAGCGTGGTCCCTGGAACACAGGAGCTTTATCCAAGTGACCCTCACAGTCCAGTGATCCTTCAGTCCAAGTTTGGTGGAGGTAAGTCCTTGCCTCCACACGCTAGACTGCAAACCTGTGTACTGCATGATTTGCAGCTGCTCCGGCTTCTGTGCACTTCTCCAAGGATTCCTTTGTGCACAGCCTAGCCTGGGTCCCCAGCACTCTGTCCTGCAGTGCTCAAACCTCTAAGTTGGACTCCGACATCGTGGGACCCTTCTTTGTGACTCTGAGCCAGCTCCTGTTCACAAATCTTCTTAGTGATTGCTCTGGTACTTCTTTGGGTGCTGCCTGCTTCCCTGGGGGCTCTCTGAGTAGCTGAGCACCTCCTCTGTCTCCTCCTCCAAAGGGCGACATCCTGGTCCTTCCTGGTCCACAGCAGCACCCAAAAACCTCTACCACAACCCTTGCAGCTAGCAAGGCTTGTTTGTAGTATTTCTGTGTGAAAACACTTCTGCAACCTCCAGCACACCGTGGGACATCTTCCATCTAAAGGAGAAGTTCCTAGCTCTCTTCGTTGTTGCAGAATCCTAGGCTTCTTCCATCCAGAGGCAGCCTTCTTGCACCTTCATCCGGGGTTTCCTGGGCTCCTGCCCCCCCTAGACACTATCGCGACTCTTGGACTTGGTCCCCTTGCCTTGCAGGTCCTCAGGTCCAGGAATCCGTCTTCAGTGCTTTGCTGGTGTTTGTGGTTCTTGCAGAATCCCCCTATCACGACTATTGTGTCCTATTGGGGTAGTAGGGTACTTTACTCCTACTTTTCAGGGTCTTGGGGTGGGGTATCTTGGACACCCTGACTGTTTACTTACAGTCCCAGCGAACCTCTACAAGATCCCATAGGTCTGGGGTCCATTTGTGATTCGCATTCCACTTTTGGAGTATATGGTGTGTGTTTCCCCTAGACCTATGTTCACCCTTTGCATCGTATTATAATTCTACACTGTTTGCATTACTTTTCTTACTATTACTTACCTGTTTTGGGTTTGTGCATAGAAAATACTTGTGTATATTACTTACCTTCTAACTGAGAGTACTCACTGAGATACTTGTGGCATATTGTCATAAAAATAAAGTACATTTATTTTTAGTAACTCTGAGTATTGTGTTTTCTTATGCTATTGTGCTATATGATATAAGTGGTATAGTAGGAGCTTTGCATGTCTCCTAGTTCAGTTAAGCTGCTTTGCCATAGCTATCTTCTATCAGCCTAAGCTGCTAGAAACACCTCTATTCTACTAATAAGGGATAACTGGACCTGGCACAGGGTATAAGTACCACAAGGTACCCACTATAAGCCAGGCCAGCCTCCTACAATGAGTCCTATGGCCAAGCTACCTGGACAGTGGGAGAGTAGAAATCTCAGCTACACAATACACCTCTTTGCCATGGTGTGTTGGTCCAATGGTTATATGTGTGTGCTTATGTAACCTTGTAACATGTCACCCTATGCAATCCTTTCCTTGTACCTTCACATAGTGATGACGTTCATCCTGTATAACTTGTTAGTGGCTGTCAATGTGTTTCCTCATTACAGGCCAGTGTGCCTGTGCCACAACACTGACACAGGTAAATGACATTCCACCAGGTGCTTGCTCATTGTTATGGGAAGGGTCTGGGCTTAGGCTCTGTTGTACTGCCCTCTGTCTGTGCCATGGCATATGTGAAGTTGGCAGGCCTGGTTTTGGTATATGATAAGGTCAAACTGGAGACGAAATCCCAAACTCTCTTTGCCTAATCTACTGGAAAGGTCTTGCAGGCCCTTTCTGGTGTGGTCTGGTGCACGTTGGTAATTGGATATCTGGCCTGACTCCATATTGCTGGGAATGTTCTTGGATATGACTGTGTAGACATTTTTCACAGCTTATGTACAATACAGTATAATAAAATGTTTGATGTGACCAGACACCTGTGACATTGAGTTGCTAGTCATCCTAGGCATGACATTACCTGAGACATCTCCCGCTATCCATTGTCTCCTAATGTCTAAAGCATGTACATTACATGTGATTTGCATTCAACATTCCAGACAGATAACAAATAGAGGCAGTGGGCAGTTTTTGAGTGACGGGTGTGTTTATTTACATTCGAACAAAAATTGAATAGTGATACTGGAAAAAACCCTATACTTCAGATGAAGGGATCAGTAATGGTGGATGCAGTCAATAGAGTAGAGGCCACAACATTTGGGTTCTAGAGTACAGTGCCCTGCTAGCATAGAATTTGGAATGTGGTTAAGGTACAGACAACAGAATGAGTCTGTGGCACACAAGTTGCTGGCAGTGGTTGGTGTCTTGCCACCCGTACCGCCTGGATGCTTGGCTGGGTGTCCCCACTTGCAGGGGGCTCAGTAACTACAGAAGCAGGGGTGTCTGAGGTGGGTGCTTCCCCTGGCTTGGCCTCCCTTTCAGCGGCTGGCATCGATGAAGGGCCTGGTGTGCATGAGCCAAAGGAAGGGGTGTGATGTTGTTGCCTATCCCTCCTCATGCTACTGTTGATGTCCCTCAGCACCCCTATTAAGGAGGCCATGTTGGAATTGTGGGCCTCCAAATGTTCCCGCATCTCACGATGGAAATCCCTCTGTAGCTCCTTGATTTCCCAGAGTTCGTTCAGTACCTGGCCCATCAGACCTTGGAAAAGTTGGTAGGCAGCCAAGAACTAGCTATCCTGGGCAGGGACATCACCAGCAGCCTCTTGCCGCTGGGTCACACCATTCCTACCACAAACCCTAGACCCATGTGCCTGCACCCTTTAGTCTACCCTACACCCTTCCACTGGTTCCAGGTCCATCATTGTCAGGGTTGGCAGGATTAGACTCAGGAACCTGGGTTGTGGGGCACAAGATATAGGAGACTGTTGTAGGAGCAAAGTTTGTAGGCGACTGGCTTCCTGCGATGTTGAGGCCATGGGGCTGGGAGAAGTCGATGTGGTCAGGCTGAGCCTGACCGGTGTCATCTCCCCAGGTTAGCCGGATGGGCCAGAACCGCCCTCCACATCTAGCAGTCCAGGAGTGTTTGTTTTACTGAGGGCTTCATCCATGGGGGTAGTGGCATACTTACTGGAGCCAGTAAGCATATCAAGAGTCCCACTAATAATATTGTTAATATTATCACTAATTCTACAAGTTCACAGCTTTTGTTGCACTCCATCTTCTAATGGAGAGAAAAAATGATTGTGATATTTCAAAAATTCAAAGTAAGAAAACATTCTTTAAGACGTTAATAGAGCTTTTTTCTTTTTATTTCTTTAAAACAATAATCAAGACAGAATTCAAAATACGCTTCCCAGGTTCTTTTTCCATAGTTCATTACAGTTAAAAGTTCACTTCAGTTCTGTATTTCAGTCTTTTCTCTTTATTCAACAACTGTTTCTAAATCTATTCTATCATAAAAGTCTATTTTCACTAATTTAAGGTGTTTTTTTTTCGACTGCTTCTATTCCACTCTTAAATCCACTCTCAAACTTGTACTGAAATTGGTTCTTGATTTGTAACTTTCCGGCTCTGGTTCTTTCGCTTCTTCTTCTTCTGTCAATACTGTATCTAGTCATAACCACTCAGGTGAAGCACATTTTCCATTTGGGACTCTCTTCCCAGTTGATCTTTGGCAATAGGCGATTCACTCATAATCTATTGGTCTTGCAAGCCTCTCTGGTTCACAATGCTTCCTTTTACAAGTTCTTTTTCTTGGGATATCTTCTTCAACTTTATTTTGTTCACCAACAGTTTTTGTCAAAGTTTTTTTACTCTTTATAGAATTCAAGCTTGCACTTGAACTTGAACTGTGATCAGTCTTTTCATTTACTACAAACTTCTTTCTTTCTCTGAGGGTTCGAGTAACTTAAATTTTCAACTCCAATTTTTCGTGATTTGGATCAGAGACTAATTCTTCTTGCTATCATTCATGCTTTTGGATTTTACACAGGAACAACCCTTCACTTTGATCACTGTTTGGAAACTAGACATTAGGCTGTCCAAGTTCGTCATAAAGGGCTTTCACTGGCCTGAAATAGTTCCATGTCTTTCTTCACCTTTCCAAAATTACCAGCCCTCTCCCCCCGGATCCATGCAACAAACTGAAGCTTGAGGTTGCACTCCACCTCCTTGTGCTTGACCTTGTTGCTTTGTAGCTGATTCATTGTTTGTCTCTACCACTTCTGGCATTCATACTTTCTTTGTGTGAGCAGCGTGTATCCACTGAGGCACTCCAGCACATATCACCACGCTGTAGGTCATTAGTATCAGCTGGAAGGGTGTGTGCAATCTGTCATCCAGATAATTCTTCCTGACTTGTTTTCAGACCACTATCCAATCTCCTGGATTGAGATTATGACAAGCAATGTCTTTTGTTCCTTCTCTTGCCACACTCACCTGGTGAGAGACAGATTTCACCATATCCACCAGACCTTTGCAGTAATCTAGTATGATTTCATCAGTTATTGAAATTAACGCACCTGAAGGAGCTTATTCAAGTCTCATTGCTCTTCTCATGATCACTTTATGGGGCGATAAACTAGTCTTTTTGTTAGCAGTACTTCTCATGCTCATCAAAACAAGAAGAAGTGTATCGGACCATTTTAAAGCAGCTGAAGCACAAACTATTGCCAGTTTATTCTTAAGAGTACCATTAGCCCTCTCAACTACTCCTGATGATTGAGATCTATAACTGCAATGAAAATTCTGTGTATCTGAAAAGCTGTATAAATGATTTCCAAAACTTCGTTTCTTAAAAGAGTACCATGATCTATCGGGATATTAACTATCTCAACAAAAGTCTGGCAACTGTGAGGCTATCTGATCTCTTAGTGGAGTAAAATTCCACCCATTTTCGAGATCTAGGTTAAAATGACTAAGGTGCACTTTAAACAATTGTATTGTAGCATCTCTATAAAGTCTGCCTGGAGCCTCGTAAATGGGCCCTCTGATTTACCAATACGATTCATCACTATTAAAGTTTTCCTTCTTTGATTATTTCTCTGGCATACCAAACATAAGTGCATATGTCCTCTGCTACATGCCTGAATTCAGCATTTTCCCAGTAAGTTTTAACTGGGACATCTGCTGTAACCTGATTAACAATTTCTATATTACTGATCCATAAAACTTGGACTTATTTTCCAGAGACAGGTAGGATCGGGAATTACCCAGGATGAACTGTAGAAGGGGTACCTCTTGAATCAATCAGAAATTAAACGGGACGGCCATTGACTTCTCCGTGAACACATGGGCCACTTTAGTCTACCTCTAGGACTGCTCCAAGTAAGCAAGCCTCCTCCCCCTCAGGCACTGTCATTGTGAATGGCTCCCTGGTGAATCGTCGTTAGAATCAATGGATTCTGTTGGTACCCTGCAGTATATGCTATTCTGTTTCTGATGTTTTGCTGCATCACGGAAGCTGAAGCCATCAGTATTCAAAATGATTTCTGATTCTGCATAACTTGCTCAGATTCTGAAACATTTGGGACCACAATTTTTCCCTACATTTAGGGACAACATCACCCTGACTTCTATTCGGATTCCGGAAATACTCACATTTCCATTGCTCAGCTTTCCCACAAAAGGAATAAGCAGTATTTCATTTAATCATTACAACACTCATTCATTCCATCATTGTTCACCATACCCTTTTCATTGCTTGCATTTGCATCATTCTATTTTGCATTGCTCCACCTTGCATTTGATTAATCCCATTTATAAATGTTTTGACCTTATGCCAGTACAGGATCTACAAAAAAAAGAACGTCACCTTGAGTCTCTCCTTATTACATACAGGTTGGGCAATGATTATCTCCTTGTTCCAAAGATGAGCACTTACATGTAAGGGAGGCAATGGTTAAAGTCCCCATATTTATGTAAAGTGATCTAGCTATAGAGGGTTGTACCCAATCCAGATATTCTTAAAAAATATAGTCATATTTGGTCAACAAGCTTGTATCAATCAGTCAACCCAGACTGGACACTAATTGCTGTTTACCTTTGAAGCAATGCCAAAAACTCTCTTTGATGTCACTGCATATCTGACCAATATTTTGGCAGCCCAAGATCCACAAATACCTCCTTAATATAAATCAGCCACTGTATTTTACTCAGGCTCTCCCTGTGGTGCTCTAGCTCTCTATTAGTCCATACCTGGATCCAGTACAGGACTGGCCTCAATCTCACATAGCCAGTTACAGATTTCATATCCAAATCTAGCATTAAAGAGAGCAACAGTGTACTCTGAGGGAGACTCCACGCTCCCTACTAGGGGCAGGAGTCTTCTGATGCATGCAAGCATTCATTTGCCAGGAACAGTAGCCCTCACTCGCCGTTAGTTGACATGCTTCGTCATCGGGCCATGCTCCTGGTCAGGCCAGCACTGCAATGCCTGACGGGCCCCCTGGAGGGATCTTTACCAGAGATCTTTTTGATGAAATTGCCCGAGGGGAGTGCAAGAATGAAGGCTATGTAGTAGTCCCAGCTTCAGATGTAACTCTGAGACGTGAAATCTGTGAGGATGCAACTACAGCTGCCTGGAAAGAGGCAGTAATTGGTGAAGACTTTACTCTCCCACACACTGACAAAGATCTGAATATGGAGCGTGGGGGGGGCGGAGATCCCAGGTTGTGGTTCTTCCCTGAAAATGTCAGGTAAAGGGAGTTTACTAAACCACTTCCTCCCTCTTGCTCTTTGCGTCCGTCTTTACCTCCACTGTACTGTAGTTCTTCTCCTTTGGAGGGTTCACTTTCTGAATTAGAGCATGATGGTTTCCTTCCAAGGACGAAATTGAACACTAACAATGGAGGGGAGGGTGTTCCATCTGATATCTTATTATGAATGAAAAAGATCCTATTTTCTATTTTGTCTTTATTGAAAACAACTGTGCTAATCTCCGATCATGTACTGGAAATTATGTCTGCAGTTTTGTTAGAAGTGCAGAATGTAAACAAGTTTGGCCCCTCCAAGTCAAAATCAGCAGTAAATCCCTTTAAGGATAACATTGTGAAACAAAAGTCTAAAATGGTTGTGCCCTGAGGAGGGTTAAAAGATGCTTCTGTTCAAGTTGGCATACCATTACCTCATATGCTGACTCCAAGAAAATGACTACAACCTTGAAAATGAAGAGTTATGCTTGCGTATGTTGTTTGGGGACTCAAAACATTTTTCCTTCTTGGGTAAAGTTAAGATAGAAATGTTACCAATGTTCAAAGAGGGGACGAAAAAGGCACTAAAAAAGTTTGCAAAGTAAACAGATCAGCACTACAGTTAAGTGTGGGGCCGGACGGAGAGCCGGAAATTGCGAGTACATCAACAGTATTGTCTCATACTGTGCCCGAGTCAAGTGGTGTGCCAAGCAGGGCTTTGATGGAGGGTAAGGCGGAGACTTCTGCAAGAAGTCAGAAGGGAATAAATAAGAAAAGGAAAAATAAAAGAATAAGAAGATTCCCAGCTGCATGTCCCTTTCGACATTGACATGCAGAGTTTGAGGGTGGGGGTGGGATGACAAAATTCCCTCCTGAGGGTAGTGCTTCAATTGCACCTACTATGCACAATTTCCTACATGATGATCTTGTTGGGGTAGAGGCGAGTACCGGAGCAGCACCGGATATTTCCACTTTGCCCTCCCTCTCCCTTCAGGGTCTTCGCTTCCCATATCTAATGTTTGATTTGGGCCTCCTGGGGCGAGAGGGGAATGGAAACTGGTGTTTCCCTTCTCTTGCAGAGTTAGGTAGTAGTGATGTTAGCAATCTGGTTGGGTGGTCTCAATTGGAAAGTTATCACTGAAGAGGGACAAACAAGGGTTTTAAGGTTTCTAATTTGCCGAGTATTAGAAATGGAGATCATGGCACCAGAGTAGCTTCTGTCTCTCACCCTCGTTCCTGGCTGATCCGTGGGTCAAAAACCTTTTATGCAAGGGTCAGGGAATCTTTATGGTTTCTCCCGATAGGCCCTTCACAAAGGACCTGTGTGAAACAGAAAGCTACGTCTTCTGTTTTGGATTTTATCTTGTTTTTCACAACAAGTATCCTTCGCTAAATAGAAGCTCCATTCTAAATTCCTTCGCAGAGATTGATGCCTTAACGTTGGTGAAAAGTAGTAGTTTATAAATGTAACTATTCACTTGACTGGTCCATCCCCTATTGCAGAATCACCTTTGGCTCCTTGGCTATTGCAAATTTGATTGTTCAGGATTGTATTTCCTAAAGCGAGGGAATGGTGTTGTCACTGCTGCCTAGTACTGGGAATCCCCGATGCAACAATTGAATGGTCCGATCTGTATCTAAGGCAATGATGATTGAAACAGTGGGGCCTGTTTCTGATGTTATATGTTGGAATCCCAAAGATAGCGTTATTTCATTAGGGAAAGAAGGTTGAGTAATTAATGTGGTGGTGGGTCCTGTAGTTAATCCCCGGGCTACTGATCTGAAAGACGGTCTTCTCCAGTGGAGTTGGGCGACTGGTGCCTTTAAAAACACTCATCCTTTACCTAGGATCAATGACCCATTGAGGTAGCCTAGGTTTGTTATTTCTGTATTGGAATATATCCGGATTGGGACAAGTTTGATTGCAGATGTTATTTTGTATTCTCCTGTAATACAAGGCGTTCTGAAGGGGGTCATGCTAGTGCGGTGTGGCACTTCTGCTCAGGAACACAGTTAAGTGGAATCATGTAGTCTATATGCATCCCTCATGTTCATATTTGAAGTTGGCCTCCCTGGGTGACAATAGTGGCCCATCTTTCTTTTTATAAGTGAACATGTATATTCCACCTGGGAAATCATTTGATTTCCTAGTGAGTTCGCTCTTTTCCTTTGTTCATGACATCTACAAAATGGAAGATTGTCCCTAGGTTATAATCATGGGAGACCTAAATGCCAAGGTGTCTGATTCTGAAACTGGAATCTTTGCCAGTTTCGATAAAGAAGCCATATGGTCCGTTTCGGAGATTCTGTTCCCTGATAAAATTAGAATGGACAAGCATAGGTTCCTTCGGCTTCAGACTCTCAGAAAATTTGACCTGATTATATTAAATATGAGATCTCCAGCAGGTGAAGCTGCTTCATATATCTTTCACGCTTTCCTCCGCTCAGAGCCTACTTGATTATTTGGTAGTACCCAACCAAATGTTTGGGGTTTGTGAGAAACATTGTTTTTTCACCCGATATGAGTGATCACAGTTTAGTTGGTACATTTGTGGTCTTTAATCTTCAAGAGTTGGACTCTGGGAACCCTTGATTGGGTCTGATTGGTTTTAATAATTTGAATGGTCATTCCTTTTGGACAACTAAGAACACGGTTGCCGCAGGTGTTCAGATCAAGGGAGTTTGCGACAACCCAGAGGGACTTGTTTTTGGTGATCCCGTTCTATTCATTGTGTCCCGTATGGGAGTGTTTTGGAAATAAAGCTCTAGACACAATGGCTTTTGGTTGCCGAAAAAGTGCAACTCCTCATTTAAAGTATTTAATCAGGAAATAAAAGCATTAATACAAAAAACGCATTTGCTGTTTTCTTTGGGTTGACAGCATCAAACTGACCATCTTAAATGGTTAAGAACCTGACGCAAACTTCGTGAGAGTAGAAGGGAACTTGATTTAGAATGTATCAATCAAAAAGAGGCTTCAAGTGCTAAAGAGCCCAGGAAGTACTGGCATCTGATCGCTGTATACTGGGACTCCAGGGTAAAGGCGCAGGCAACCCAGATTCCTGAAAATACTTGGGTAGATTATATTTCCCAGTTGTCTGTGAGTAATATTGAATTAGATATAACCTTGACTATTTGGGTGGCTGAGGTATCATACTTGGTGTATGGTGATCCCTCTATCGATGAGATATAGTGGTTTATAAAGACTTCTAGAACTTACTGTGCTTTGGGGCCTAATGAAGTTCCCAATATGGTTAATAAAATGAGCTCTGTGTCCAAAATAAGCTTGCCTAGAGATATTGCCTCAAGCCAGTCACATCTGCCTAATTTGGTGATGTATGACGTAATCTGGGGAATAAACCTCAGCCCTATCTAATATGGAATTTGCCCCATGATAACCAAAGATTGATCCTATTGCTGAGACTGGGCTTGCTCCCTTATATGTGATTACTGGCATTTGGGACAAAATACCAAAAAGGATATAAGATGAAAGCTGTGCCAGTTATTTATAAAGGATCTTAACCACGTATTATTTGTTCCGTATCATAATAAAGTTAAACTGTAAACTGCAAACTGCACATTTGATACAGATTAGTAAAAAATCTGAAAGGATGTCTAAATGGGCAACAAAATTTTAAAAGAGCCAGACAGCATCCCTATTAGCATCTAGGATTCTGGCTCACCCCCAAAATCAAGGGGTTCTTAGATACAATTCTTGCCTAGAAAATTAGTTACAAATACAGATTCTGCATGCCATGATCCCATGTGCCAATGCTTTGGTAAGGCAGAATATTTTGCATCAACAACATTATAAGTTAACACTATCCCATGTCTAAGAAACGCATTCTGCCTTTCTGCATCACTATGATCCACAGATGTTTTAAGAAACAAAATGCAACATTTAACAAAGGCGGTTCAGAAATGTGCAAGACTAAGGCCCTCATTATGACTTCAGCGGTCTTTTCCAAAGACCGCCGAAGCAACAAGCGCCAGAAGACCGCCAGTGCTGGCGGTCTTATGACCACCGCATTACGAGCACTGAAGGATTTACCTCAACAATTTGGGCGGAAATCCTCCAGTAGTCGTGCTGATGGTTGGAGGCGCATGGTCGGTTCCACCACCGGCCACGCCCGCCAAATTGATTCCACCAGCTGTATTATGACCTGTAATACAGCCTGCCGGTGTCCTGATGACGGGGCACTGCCGGCGGTGGAAGCACCTGTTCCCGTTTCCTGTCAGACGACCTCCTTCCCGGACAAGGTAGATTGATCGTCCGACAGGGTAGGGGGGTGGGAGGATGGGGGGTGTTGTGTGTATGTGTGTGTGAGAGGGTGTTGTCTGCGTGTGTGAATGTAAGTGTGTATTGGTGTTTGAATGCGCGTTTGAATGCGTGTGTGCATGGGTGTTTTTAACGATGCTTGAATGAGTGTGTGCATGGGTGTTTGAATGTGTGTTTGAAAGCGTGTGTGTATGGGTGTTTGCCTGTATGAGTGCGTGTTGGAATGTTTGTGTGAATGCGAGTATGGATGAGTCTGAGTGAATGCGTGTATGGATGTGTTTGAGTGAATGCGTGTATGGAAGCATGTGAGTGAATATGTGTATGTAAGTGTTGGTGAATGAGTGTATTCGCGGTGCGTGTGGGGGTTGTGTGCATGTGCTTGTATGCGAGGGTGGGCAGAGGGCAGTGCTTTACTGGAAGTGGGGTGGGGGTATTGGGATTGCAGGGGGGAGTCATCTGCCGGTGACAGGAACGAGATTTCCTATCATGGTAGCCTTTCTGTCAGGGTTTTCGTGGCGGTTCTACTGCTGCGGAAACCCTGGTGGAAAGCCGACGCATGATACCTCCGGCAGTCTTCAGTGGTCTGCCGGGACGGAGCTGCTAATCTCCGGCCAAGCTGTCCAAACACCCTGGCAGTACAGGTGGCGATATGGCGGGTTGCCAGAGGCCAACCCACCACACTCATAATGTGGCGGTCTTCACTGCTGGTCCATCGGCCGTGAGACCGCCACCGTGGCCCTGGCAGTCTTCGGACCACCAGGGTCATAATGAGGGCCTAAGTGACTCAGCTAGGTTAGAGAAACACAGCGAAGGAGATATTGAATATTGCAACCTATCTCGTAGGCTAAAAGTTTTATTGATAAGCCTTTGTACTGATAACAGTTAGGGACACATTACATCCTCAGTGTTCGCTCTCCCAGCGCCTGTGGGGAGAGAAAATGTGCAGGGGAACCTACTCAGAGGAGGTGTGCAAAAGTAAATATTAGGGACAGTAGCAGCATATATTTCCTCCAACATAGAGTTTTTCCCAAAATTTGGCACAAGTAAATCATGTAAATAAACAAACTTCTAAACCTAATATTAAACTTGTTTCAACTGCATGCATACTAATTAATTATCTGTGTATTGAATCCAACATAAAAGTTATTAATACCTGTAGGAAATTGGCTCTGTATATACTATCTCAAAGTGAGAGATAGTGTGCACAGGGTCCAAGGTTTCCCCTTGGAGGTTGATAGTGGCAAAATTCGATAATACTAATGCTCTATTTTGTGGTAGTGTGGTCGAGCAGTAGGCTTATCAGAGGGCAGTGTTAAGTATTTGTTGTACACACACAGGCAATAAATGAGGAATACACACTCAAAGACTTAACCTCAGGCCAATGGTTTTTATATAGAAAAATATATTTTTCATGATTTGAGGTAAGTACATAAAATGCAAGGTACTTCACACCGGTAAGTATAGAACTTTGATTTAAAACAGTAGTACACACAGTTTAGGTTAAAATGGCAATAAGCTATTTTAAAAGTGGACACAGTGCAAAAATCAACAGTTCCTGGGGGAGGTAAGTTTGGTTAAGTTTCTCAGGTATGTAAAGCACTTACACAGTCAGTCTCCTGGGCATAGGCAGCCCACCGTTGGGGGTTCAAGGCAACCACAAAGCCACCGCACCAGCAACACAGGGCCGGTCAGGTGCAGAGGTCAAAGGACGGCCCAAAACACATAGGCGCATATGAAGAACAGGGGTGCTCCAGTTCAGTCTGCTTGCAGGTAAGTACCTGCGTCCTCGGGGAGCAGACTAGGGGAGTTTTGTAGAGCACTGGGTTAGTACACACAAGCCCACAAAACACACCCTCAGCCGCACAGGGGCAGTTGGGTGCAGTGGACAAAGTAGGTGTCGGGTTTCCTATTGAAAGCAATGGAGAGACCCAGGGGTCGCTTAGGCGATGCAGGAAGGGCACAGGGGCTTCTCGGGCCAGCCACCAACTGGGCTAGGTTGAGGACTGCCTGCTGGTCACTCCTGCACTGGTGGGTAGTTCCTCTCGGTCCTGGGGGCTGAGGGTGCAGTGCTTAGTCCAGGCATCGGGTTCCTTGTTATCAGGCAGTCGGGGTCAGGGGGAGCCTCTGGATCCTCTCTGCAGTTGTCACTGTGTGGGTGCAGGGGGGTCAACTCAGGGTGTCCACATCGTCGTAGTTGCCTCGAAGTCCTCTCTGTGGTGTTGGTTCTCCTGAACTCAAGCCGGGGGACCGGGTGCAGAGTGTGAAGTCTCATGCTTCCGGCGGGAAGAGAGAGTTCTTTGAAAGTTGCTTTAAAGTTGCAAAGTTTTTGAACAGTGCTGCTTTTCTACGGAGTTTTTTGGTCCTTCGTGTTCAGGGCAGTCCTCTGAGTCCTCAGGGGTCGCTGGTCCCTGTCGGATGCATCGCTGTGCAGGTTCTTTGAGTCTGGAGACAGGCCGGTATAGCTGGGGCCAAGTCAGTTGTCGTCTCCGTCGTCTCTGCGGGGCTTTCAGGTCAGCAGTCCTTCTTCTTGTTGTAGGTTGCAGGAATCTGATTTCCTTGGTTCAGGGTTGCCCCTAAATACTGAATTTCGGGATGTGTTTAGGTTTGGGGGCAGTAGCCAATGGCTACTGTCCTTGAGGGTGTCTACACCCTCCTTGTGCCTCCTCCCTGAGGGGAGGGGGGCACATCCCTATATCTATTGGGGGAATCCTCCAAAACCAAGATGGAGGATTTCTAAAGGCAGGGGTCACCTTAGCTCAGGGCACCTTAGGGCAGAGGTCTTCAAACTGGGGGGCGGGCCCCCCTAGGGGGGCCTCAAGTGATCCCAGGGGGGGTGCCAAACGCTGGCCAAAAGAAATATTATACAGATAACATGCCTTTGTTTTAAGCAGAAGCATGTTATTGCAGGTTTAAAAAGGTAACAGTACTTCACTGCAATGTTTAAATAGGTTTAGACATAATTAAACATTGCCATCTTTCTAAAATAATTGTGAAAAATTCTGAGGGGGGGCCCAAAGATTTTTATTTTTCAACTGGGGGGGTGCGGCATTAAAAAGTTTGAAGACCACTGCCTTAGGGGCTGTCCTGACAGGTAGGTGACTCCTCCTTGTTTTTCTCATTATCTCCTCTGGACTTGCCGCCAAAAGTGGGGGCTGTGTCCAGGGGGCGGGCATCTCTCACTAGCTGGAGTGCCCTGGGGCATTGTAATATGAAGCCTGAGCCTTTAAGGATCACTGCGAGGTGTTACAGTTCCTGCAGGAGGGAGGTGGAAGCACCTCCACCCAGTGCAGGCTTTGTTTCTGGCCCCCGAGAGCACAAAGGCTCCAACCCTAGGGGTGTCAGATACTCGTCTCAGTGGCAGGCTGGCACAGACCAGTCAGTCCTGCACTGAAGGATTGGGTAAAATACAGGGGCCTATGTGTGCATTTTTTAATAAATCCAGCACTGGCATCAGTGTGGGTTTAATATTCTGAGAAGTTTGATACCAAACGTCCCAGTATTCAGTGTAGTCATTATGGAGCTGTGGAGTTCATTTTGACAAATTCCCAGGCCAAATACTCAATATGGCCACACTGTACTTACAATGTCTAAGAATAGACTTACACACTATAGGGGCATATTGCTCATGCAGCTATGCCCTCACCTGTGGTATAGTGCACCCTGCCTTAGGGCTGTAATGCCTTCTAGAGGGGTGACTTACCTCTGCCACAGGCAGTATTTTGTGTGCATGGCATCCTGAGGGGGATGCCAAGTCGACTTTGCCTTTTTCTACCCACTAACACACACAATCTGCAATAGCAGTGTGCATGTGTTAGGTCAGGGGTCCCTTAGGGTGGCAAAACACATGCTGCAGCTTTAAGGGTCCTTCCCTGGTCACAGGGCTTACCTTTTACAAGTGCCAATTGTGGGAACAAGGGTACACTTTTAGTGAAAGAACACTGGTGCCTCGGCCTGGTTAGCAGGGTCTCAGCACACTTCTCACTCAAGTCAGCATCAATATCAGGCAAAAAGTGGGGGGTAACGGCAACAGGCAGCCATTTTCCTACAATACCCGTGCCCCTGGGGCCCTCTGCCAAACGGCCTACCTCATGTGTCGGGGACCTACTCTGAAGGGGCTGCATGGGGCTGCACGTGGAGGGTGCAACGAGCAGCAAGGGTGCAGCAGAGGGGGCAGCGGTACTGAGGGACACAAAACCGCCGGGCCCCGGAGATCCCTTATATCACCCCCGAACGCCTGCCATGCAATGATGTTAAACACCTGTTTTTTCATCGGAGGAGACACAGGTGAGCGAGTGCCCAGGTGAAATGCTGCGCTCCTGGCTCACATTGCAATGGAACCTACGGCCCACAGCACTCAGGTCTAGACTCTCTCCTCTGATGTTTCCATCCAATCAGAAGTGATTCAGCTGCAGTCTGAAGTGGGGTCCTTGCAGAGAACTAACTGACAGGGCACTGATACCCCCAGGGGGCAGCTACTTACTCTGTTACCCCATGAGAGGAATGCTGCAGCACTGTTACCAAAGCACTGATTGAGAGATTACAGTCAGTGGGAGCCCTCGCAAAACTCCCATGGGGCAGTAAACACTTCATAGAGCAGGTCACAGGCAGATTCACTTGTAGACCATGAAGGTATTAAAGGTAAGGCCCTACCATTTGCAAGTAAAGGAGAGTGTATGTGTCAAAGGACTTTGATGCCTTAAGCATGCAGTTTAGGGTCTGTGAGGCTGGTTCCCAGACTTCACCACAGACATCAAATGGGCCAAGCTGCAAACACCTAACGGAGTGCTGTGTTACATCCCCACATGCAGTGGGGGAGCTAAATAACAGACAGCATGGTGATACTGGACAGACGGTGGTGGCATATGCCCCTATGCTTGGCCTGCCATCCTCAACTGTCTTGGCGCACAGGAATAGCACCCTCTTGGGGGAAGTTCACTTGTGCTTGGCCTCAGAAGGATCGGCAGGTGGAGGCTAGGACTAGAGTGGGAAGATGGAGTCGCCCTCTGACACCATGTGCAAGGCAGACAAGTTATAACCCAATCTGCAGTTTGATCTTAATAAAATCTCCACGCTTCGGGAGGAAGGTGCAGTGGAGACAAGCTCCATGCAGGGTGAACCTGACACAGAAATGAACACTGATCTGAAGCAGAGCTTGGCAGCCATGCAACACAGCCTCACTGTTAGAAATGGGGTCTCTAGTTGGCATTCGGTTTGC
The DNA here is from genome assembly GCF_031143425.1 of Pleurodeles waltl. Lineage (NCBI taxonomy): Eukaryota > Metazoa > Chordata > Amphibia > Caudata > Salamandridae > Pleurodeles > Pleurodeles waltl. Next base: position 785,878,072 of record NC_090440.1, read on the forward strand.
ACCCTGTCCAAGTAGGGACCCTCACTCTAGTAAGGATAAGGGAGATACCCGCTCAGATAACCCCTGCTCACCCCCTTGGTAGCTTGGCACGAGCAGTCAGGCTTATCTCAGAAGCAATGCGTAAAGCATTTGCACATAACAAACAGTAATAAGTGAAAACACTACAAAAGGACACCACACCAGTTTTAGAAAAATAGCCAATATGTATCTATGTAACAAGACCAAATACGATAAGAATCCAACATACAGTAAGAAAAATATGACTTATGCAAGATTTACTCAAAACTACAGTTCCTTGAAGTCGATAGCCCCACCTGGGGCTATCACGGCATTGTGATCAACAAAACAAACAGATCAGGCCAGCTGCAGCATTGCCGGCCAGCTACGGTGTCGGGAAGACCCGCAAACAGTATCTTGGATTTGCAGGTCGTCGTGATCATCGCAGTGAGCTCCAGAGGGTGACGTCACTGACGTCATGGTGTCGGGTCCGGAGTCGGTGCAGGAGTCATCGGGCCCTTGAGGTCACAAGCGTTGCAGATCGAACTCCAGGCTGATGAAGTCAGGTGCGCCGGCATGGATGGCGTCCGGGCTGCAGTACGAAGTGGGACGATGAGACGTACGGTGCCCACAGGTCACGGTGCAGGCAGCGGCTCAGTGACTGCGTCCAGCGGCGTCAGTGAATCGAGGGCTACGGTGTGAAGTGGGGCGGTGCGACGTGCGGTGTCCACAGGTCACGGTGCAGGCAGCGGCATCGTTGTTGCTGAAGCACTGTCGTCGGTAGGCCCAAGCCAGTGGTGCGGGACGGTGCTTTGTGACCCTCACGAGCGGTGTCCACAGGCCATGGTGCAGGCAGGATGTCTGGTGACGACACAAGAGCCGATGGTGCTAACGTCGGGGGAACGGGGCTGCGGCACGGGACGGGACACACAGTTCCCAGTGCTGCAGGTCGTGGAAACTGAAGTCTTTGGTGTCCCTGAGACTTCCAACAGGAGGCAAGCTCTACTCCAAGCCCTTGGAGAATTTTCTCAAGCAGGACACACAGCAAAATTCATCCTTTGCACTCTTTTCAGGCAGAAGCAGCAACTGCAGGCCAGTCCAGCAAAGCAACACAGCAAAGGCACAGTACTCCTCCTTCCGCTCTTTAGCACTTCTCCTTGCAGAGGTTCCTCTTGATTCCAGAAAGATTTTAAAAGTCTGGGGGTTTGGGTCTTCTTCTTATACCAAGTTCTGCCTTTGAAGTTGGCAAAGTTGAAAGCAAAGTCTCAAGTGTTTGCAAGAACCTTCCTTGTCCAGGTCAGGCCCCAGACACTCACCAGGGGGTTGGAGACGGCATTGTGTGAGGGCAGGCACAGTCCTTTCAGGCGTGAGTGACCACTCCTCCCCTCCCCTCCAGCACAGATGGCTAATCAAGATATGCAGGCTACACCCCAGCCCCCTTTGTGTCACTGTCTAAAGGAGAGGTGTGAACAGCCCAACTGTCAAACTGACCCAGACGGGGAATCCACAAACAGGCAGAGTCACAGAATGGATTAAGCAAGAAAATGCCTAATTTCTAAAAGTGGCATTTTCAAACTAACAATCTAAAAACCAACTTCACTAAAAGATGTATTTTTAAATTGTGAGCTCAGAGGCCCTAAACTCCACATTTGTATCTGCTCTCAAAGAGAATATGTGCATTAAGGATATTTAAAGGCAGCCCCCATGTTAACCTATGAGAGAGATAGGCCTTGCACAGTGAAAACCAAATTTGGCAGTATTTCACTGTTAGAACATATAAAACACCCTAGTATATGTCCTACCTTAAACATACACTGCACCCTGTCCCTGGGGCTACCTAGTGCCTAACTTAGGGGTGCCTTACATGTAGTAAAAGGGAAGGCTGAGGCCTGGCAAGTGGGTACACTTGCCAAGTCAAATTGACAGTTTAAAACTGCACACACAGATACTGCAATGACAGGTCTGAGTCATGTTTACAGGGCTACCAATGTGGGTGGCACAACCAGTGCTGCAGGCCCACTAGTAGCATTTGAATCACAGGCCCTGGGCACCTCTAGGGCACGTTACTAGGGTCTTATTAGTAAATCAAATATGCCAATTATGGATAAACCAATCTACAGTACAATTTATATGGGGAGCACTTGCACTTTAGCACTGGTAAAGTGCGCAGAGACAATAAAACAGAAAAAACAGACCTGAAAAATTAGGAGGAAGAAGGCAAAAAGTTTGGGGATAACCCTGCAAAAAGGGCCATTTCCAACACTCACAAAAATAGATGGCAAAATAAATGCCCTGACCTTCCGAATGGATTCCTTGTCTGAACGGCTGGATACCACAAAGAACGCATTAACATGGTGGAGAAGCAAATCTCAGAAGACGAACAGGTCACTGTGGCTGCATTGCAAAAATGAATGGACAAATTACTGCAAATGCTGCAAGCAAAGGTGGAGGATCTTGAGGCCTGCTCTCGAAGGAATAACCTTAGAATAGTGGGTGCGGCAGAGACTACCAATATTAACCGTATGGGGTGGTATGTCGAAAGACTTCTAACAGACTTGCTGGGACAGGAGACCTTTTTAGAGGTCTTCACTGTAGAACAAGTTTACCGCTCCCTTGCACGGCGCCCAAACCATGTCCAATTATAGCAAGGCTGCTGAACTACAAGGCTATAGCACTGCGTAAAGCGCAAGACCTTGGGGAACTCCGTCATGAGGGCTCAGAGATATCCTTCATGCAGCAAGTGCAGGAGGCGAGGAGACTGGTTATGCCGATTAAGAAATGTCTACAGGAGCTCCAACTGGAATACAGCATGTTATACACAACCAAACTGTGAGTAACGATTGATGGAAAAGCAAAGATATTTACTGATCCAAAACAGCTAACCAACATCTTGAGCGCAGGGAGGCTGGGGGAAGGCAGCATTGCTCACCCAGGTCAGACACTGGGGACATGGAGAGTACCCTGGAGATGGAGAACAGACGGCATCTGTGGGAGGTTCTTGGTGCTTTACTGGGGCGCCCTACCTGGATTGAGAAGGAGATGTCTCCTTCACCATACAACCTGAAGATGGCTGGGCATACTAATGAGACTTGGACATGAACTAAAACTGTTGGAAATGTGGGCGTAAAGTAGTAAGAGTGGTCCTACAGTTTCACTGTGAATGAGTGACTTGCTGCTGTCCACACAGGTTATACAGGTGCTTAGGTTGTGGCAGGGTCTGTGGTTTGTAATGCACATAAAACAGGTTTCCGCACATATTATGTACAGTAATAAGACCTACTGACAGTCATACACATCACAGGAAACTGGGCTTGGTAACATCTGTCCCCCTGTGTGTATTGGGAGGGCTACAGGAGGGTTCAGGGTAGATAGTGACTTTTTTTGTGCAAGTTGGGGGAATTCACGCTGTGGGTTGGTACAGTTTTAGGCTTTGGAATATAACATACTGGTTTTAGCTGTGTGTGCTGACCACTGTATTACAGAATATGCTTGGAAGAGTGGAACAGATTGTTGGCGGTTGAAGACATGCAAACTGCAAGAACTGGTAAAGCAGGTTCTGTTCTGCTCAGGCGTATAATATGGAATATACAGGGCTGAATGATTGCTGGAAGTTGCCCAAGGGGGCAGCTTACAAAGGCACAAAATAGATATTGTAATATTGCAGGAAACATGTGTAGAGCCAGGGAGTAGCCTGCTGCTATGCAGGGGAGTGCAGAGGACTTGTTGCATGGCCGGTTTTACTTCCTCCACCCGAGGGGTCTTAATCTGGGCACACAGGAACTCGAGATTTTAAGGTGCAGGAACTGTACACAGACGCTGGAGGCAGGTATGTGATAGCACACTTTACTAAAGATAATTTAGCCATATTATTGGTTGGGGTGTATGGACCTAATCATGATGACCCACAGTTTTATTGGGCATTTTACACCAAGCTGACACAATGGGCGGATCTGTCCTAAATTTGGGGAGGTGACTTTAATTGGGTGCTATGTCCAGAACTTGACCGATTCAAGGGACTGCCACGGCGACCGTCAGCAGCGGCATGCCCAATAATGGAGATAGCGGACTGCTGGACATCTGGCACCATAGAGCTCCCGCAACCCCAGGGTAGACTTACTACTCATTGGTGTGTGACAGTCACACCCAAATTTATTTTTGTTTGCTGTCCCAGAGACTAGCCTCCCGGGTACAGCAGTGTGAACCGCTACCTCGCACGTACTCCAACCATTCACCAGCTCTATCTGAACTAGAATTGAACAACCCACAGCCACCCGCATACACATGGCAGTTCCCCTCATAATTCCTTCAGGACGCAGTCTTCCAGCATGAGCTGGAGCAGGCAATTGAAGACATTTTCAGTATAAATGTTGGCTCAGAGACAAGTTCATGGGTATGGGAGACTTACAGTATACATACAGGGTGTTACCCTGTCTAGGGATGCCAGAGTTTTGCAGTCATTGCAGGGACGCTTAATGCGGTTAGAGAAGGAAATTGCAGAGTTGGAGCAACTACACAGGGAGTCAGGAGAGCAGGGCCAGCTGAGCACTATTAGAACTAAATTAGATCAATACCAGGAAATAGTGCAAAGTTAGGTCAATCAGATGGGGAAATATGCAATTGTGCATGGATATGGTGAGGGTGAGTGCACAGGAGAGACACTAGCGGTATATGCCTCTCGTCATGATGACAATATGATCTTAAAAGTACTGGATCAAAAGGGGCACACTCTGCACACAACCTGCAGGGTCTTGAATCAGATCTGTAGGTACTATACTACCTTGTACGAATCGTGACATGCTTATATGACACTGTAACCATAGAGTATCTTGCACACATACTGATGAACTGGCTCACCAGACAGCCCTTTATGGCACCCCTGGGTCCAGACGAAATCCGTGTAGCCCTCAATGGCATGCCATCCTGCAAAGCTCTAGCCACTGACAGCCTTACTGTCACCCTTTATAAGGCATTTCAGGACCAACTCATTCCACACAACCGCGCTCAAAATACACACAAATAAAACAACACCAAATTGGACAATTCAAACAACACACATCTGACACCCATACACCCACCACACCCACACCACTATAAAACACAAACCTACATTACCCGCAACCCCTTACGAATACAAACAATTGGCACAAGACTGACACCAAGACCACAGACAAGACCAGAGACACACCCCACCATCACAACCCACTCATCCCAATGCTAAGCCCTGCATGTACCACCAATTGTGGGAAGTTGGCTCTGTATGCACTATTTCAAAGTAAGGAATAGTATGCACAGAGTCCAAGGGTTCCCCTTAGAGGTAAGATAGTGGCAAAAAGAGATAATACTAATGCTCTATTTTGTGGTAGTGTGGTCGAGCAGTAGGCTTATCAAAGGAGTAGTGTTAAGCATTTGTTGTACATACACACAGGCAATAAATGAGGAACACACACTCAGAGACAAATCCAGCCAATAGGTTTTGTTATAGAAAAATATATTTTCTTAGTTTATTTTAAGAACCACAGGTTCAAATTCTACATGAAATATCTCATTTGAAAGGTATTGCAGGTAAGTACTTTAGGAACTTTGAATCATTACATTAGCATGTATACCTTTTACATAAAACACAATAAGCTGTTTTAAAAGTGGACACAGTGCAATTTTCACAGTTCCTGGGGGAGGTAAGTTTTTGTTAGTTTTGTCAGGTAAGTAAATCACTTACAAGTCTCAGGTTTGGGTCCAAGGTAGCCCACCGTTGGGGGTTCAGAGCAACCCCAAAGTTACCGCACCAGCAGCTCAGGGCCGGTCAGGTGCAGAGGTCAAAGAGGTGCCCAAAACGCATAGGCTTCAATGGAGAGAAGGGGGTGCCCCGGTTCCGGTCTGCCAGCAGGTAAGTACCCGCGTCTTCGGAGGGCAGACCAGGGGGGTTTTGTAGGGCACCGGGGGGGACACAAGTCCACACAAAAAGTACACCCTCAGCGGCACTGGGGCGGCCGGGTGCAGTGTAGAAACAAGCGTCGGGTTTTCAATGTAAATCAATGAGAGACCAAGGGATCTCTTCAGCGTTGCAGGCAGGCAAGGGGGGGGCTCCACGGGGTAGCCACCACCTGGGCAAGGGAGAGGGCCTCCTGGGGGTCACTCCTGCACAGGAGTTCCGTTCCTTTCGGTGCTGGGGGCTGTGGGTGCATAGTCTTTTCCAGCCGTCGGGAAATGAAGTTCAGGCAGTCGTGGTCAGGGGGAGCCTCGGGATTCCCTCTGCAGGCGTCGCTGTGGGGGCTCAGGGGGGACAACTTTGGCTACTCACAGTCTCGGAGTCACCGGTGGGTCCTCCCTGAGGTGTTGGTTCTCCACCAGTCGAGTCGGGGTCGCCGGGTGCAGTGTTGCAAGTCTCACGCTTCTTGCGGGGAGTTGCAGGGGTCTTTAACTCTGCTCCTTGAAACAAAGTTGCAGTTCTTTTGGAGCAGTGCCGCTGTCCTCAGGAGTTTCTTGTCTTTCTTGAAGCAGGGCAGTCCTCAGAGAATTCAGAGGTCGCTGGTCCCTTGGAAAGCGTCGCTGGAGCAGGGTTCTTTGGAAGGCAGGAGACAGGCCGGTAGGACTGGGGCCAAAGCAGTTGGTGTCTTCTGTTCTTCCTCTGCAGGGGTTTTTCAGCTTAGCAGTCTTCTTCTTCTTGTAGTTTCAGGAATCTAAATTCTTAGGTTCAGGGAAGCCCTTAAATACTAAATTTAAGGGTGTGTTTAGGTCTGGGGGGTTAGTAGCCAATGGCTACTAGCCCTGAGGGTGGGTACACCCTCTTTGTGCCTCCTCCCAAGGGGAGGGGGTCACATCCCTAATCCTATTGGGGAATCCTCCATCTGCAAGATGGAGGATTTCTAAAAGTTAGAGTCACTTCAGCTCAGGACACCTTAGGGGCTGTCCTGACTGGCCAGTGACTCCTCCTTGTTATTCTCATTATCTTCTCCGGCCTTGCCGCCAAAAGTGGGGGCCGTGGCCGGAGGGGGCAGGCAACTCCACTAGCTGGAGTGTCCTGCGGTGCTGGCACAAAGGGGTGAGCCTTTGAGGCTCACCGCCAGGTGTGACAGCTCCTGCCTGGGGGAGGTGTTAGCATCTCCACCCAGTGCAGGCTTTGTTACTGGCCTCAGAGTGACAAAGGCACTCTCCCCATGGGGCCAGCAACATGTCTCGGTTGTGGCAGGCTGCTGGAACCAGTCAGCCTGCACAGATAGTCGGTTAAGGTTTCAGGGGGCACCTCTAAGGTGCCCTCTGGGGTGTGTTTCACAATAAAATGTACACTGGCATCAGTGTGCATTTATTGTGCTGAGAAGTTTGATACCAAACTTCCCAGTTTTCAGTGTAGCCATTATGGTGCTATGGAGTCCGTGCTGACAGACTCCCAGACCATATACTCTTATAGTTACCCTGCACTTACAATGTCTAAGGTTTGGCTTAGACACTGTAGGGGCACAGTACTCATGCACTGGTGCCCTCACCTATGGTATAGTGCACCCTGCCTTCGGGCTGTAAGGCCTACTAGAGGGGTGACTTATCTATACTGCATAGGCAGTGTGAGGTTGGCATGGCACCCTGAGGGGAGTGCCATGTCGACTTACTCGTTTTGTTCTCACCAGCACACACAAGCTGTCAAGCAGTGTGTCTGTGCTGAGTGAGGGGTCCCAAGGGTGGCATAAGATATGCTGCAGCCCTTAGAGACCTTCCCTGGCATCAGGGCCCTTGGTACCAGGGGTACCAGTTACAAGGGACTTACCTGGATGCCAGGGGGTGCCAATTGTGGAATCAAAAGTACAGGTTAGGGAAAGAACACTAGTGCTGGGGCCTGGTTAGCAGACCTCAGCACACTTTCAATTCAAAACATAGCATCAGCAAAGGCAAAACGTCAGGGGGTAACCATGCCTAGGAGGCATTTCCTTACACAACCCCCCCCCCCAAACGAAAGAGGATGAGACTAACCTTTCCCAAGAGAGTCTTCATTTTCTAAGTGGAAGAACCTGGAAAGGCCATCTGCATTGGCATGGGCAGTCCCAGGTCTGTGTTCCACTATAAAGTCCATTACCTGTAGGGAGATGGACCACCTCAGCAGTTTTGGATTTTCACCTTTCATTTGCATTAGCCATCTGAGATGTCTGTGGTCAGTCTGAACTAGGAAGTGAGTACCAAAGAGGTATGGTCTCAGCTTCTTCAGGGACCAAACCACAGCAAAGGCCTCCCTCTCAATGGAACTCCAACGCTGCTCCCTGGGGAGTAACCTCCTGCTAATGAAAGCAACAGGTTGGTCAAGGCCATCATCATTTGTTTGGGACAAAACTGCCCCTATCCCATGTTCAGAGGCATCTGTCTGCACAATGAACTGCTTGGGGTAATCTGGAGCTTTTAGAACTGGTGCTGTGCACATAGCTTGTTTCAGGGTGTCAAAGGCCTGTTGGCATTCTACAGTCCAGTTTACTTTCTTGGGCATTTTCTTGGAGGTGAGTTCTGTGAGGGCTGTCACAATGGATCCATATCCCTTCACAAACCTCCTATAGTACCCAGTCAAGCCAAGGAATGCCCTGACTTGAGTCTGGGTTTTTGGAGCTGCCCAGTCCAGAATAGTCTGGATCTTAGGCTGGAGTGGCTGAACTTGGCCTCCACCTACAAGGTGTCCCAAGTAAACCACAGTTCCCTGCCCTATCTGGCATTTGGATGCCTTGATAGAGAGGCCTGCTGATTGCAGAGCCTTCAAACCCTTCTTCAGGTGGACCAGGTGATCCTGCCAGTTGGAGCTAAAGACACCAATATCGTCAAGATAAGCTGCACTGAAGGACTCCAAGCCAGCAAGGACTTGATTCACCAACCTTTGGAAGGTGGCAGGGTCATTCTTTAAACCAAAGGGCATAACAGTGAACTGATAATGCCCATCAGGTGTGGAGAATGCTGTCTTTTCTTTTGCTCCAGGGGCCATTTTGATTTGCCAGTACCCTGCTGTTAAGTCAAAGGTACTTAAGAATTTGGCAGCCCCTAATTTATCAATCAGCTCATCAGCTCTTGGAATGGGATGGGCATCTGTCTTGGTGACAGAGTTAAGTCCTCTGTAGTCCACACAAAACCTCATCTCTCTCTTTCCATCTTTGGTGTGAGGTTTGGGGACTAAGACCACTGGGCTAGCCCAGGGGCTGTCAGAGTACTCAATTACTCCCAATTCCAGCATCTTGTGGACTTCCACCTTGATGCTTTCCTTAACTTGATCAGACTGTCTAAATATTTTGTTTTTGACAGGCATGCTGTCTCCTGTGTCCACATCATGGGTACACAGGTGTGTCTGACCAGGGGATAGGGAAAAGAGCTCAGCAAACTGCTGCAGGACCTTCCTACAGTCAGCTTGCTGTTGGTCAGAGAGGGTGTCTGAATAGATCACTCCATCTACTGAGCCATCATTAGGGTTTGATGACAGAAGATCAGGTAGAGGCTCACTCTCAGCTTCCTGATCCTCATCTGTTACCATTAACAGATTGACATCAGCCCTGTCATGGAAGAGCTTAAGGCGGTTCACATGGATCACCCTCTTGGGGCTCCTGCTTGTGCCCAGGTCTACCAGGTAGGTGACCTGACTCTTCCTCTCTAGTACTGGGTAAGGGCCACTCCATTTGTCCTGAAGTGCCCTGGGAGCCACAGGCTCCAAAACCCAGACTTTCTGCCCTGGTTGAAATTCAACCAGTGCACCCTTTTGGTCATACCAACACTTCTGGAGCTGTTGGCTGGCCTCAAGGTTTTTGCTTGCCTTTTCCATGTACTCTGCCATCCTTGAGCGAAGGCCAAGTACATAGTCCACTATGTCTTGTTTAGGCTCATGAAGAGGTCTCTCCCAGCCTTCTTTCACAAGAGCTAGTGGTCCCCTTACAGGGTGGCCAAACAGAAGTTCAAAGGGTGAGAACCCTACTCCCTTCTGAGGCACCTCTCTGTAAGCGAAAAGCAGACATGGCAGGAGGACATCCCATCTCCTTTTGAGTTTTTCTGGGAGCCCCATGATCATGCCCTTTAATGTCTTGTTGAATCTCTCAACAAGGCCATTAGTTTGTGGATGATATGGTGTAGTGAATTTATAAGTCACTCCACACTCATTCCACATGTGTTTTAGGTATGCTGACATGAAGTTGGTACCTCTGTCAGACACCACCTCCTTAGGGAAGCCCACTCTGGTAAAGATACCAATGAAGGCCTTGGCTACTGCAGGGGCAGTAGTCGACCTAAGGGGAATAGCTTCAGGATACCTAGTAGCATGATCCACTACTACTAGGATGTACATATTTCCTGAGGCTGTGGGAGGTTCCAGTGGACCCACTATGTCCACACCCACTCTTTCAAAGGGGACCCCCACCACTGGAAGTGGAATGAGGGGGGCCTTTGGATGTCCACCTGTCTTACCACTGGCTTGACAGGTGGGACAGGAGGTGCAAAACTCCTTAACCTTCTGGGACATGTTGGGCCAGTAGAAGTGGTTGACTAACCTCTCCCACGTCTTGGTTTGTCCCAAATGCCCAGCAAGGGGAATATCATGGGCTAAGGTCAGAATAAACTCTCTGAACCCCTGAGGCAATACCACTCTCCTAGTGGCACCAGGTTTGGGATCTCTTGCCTCAGTGTACAGGAGTCCATCTTCCCAATAGACCCTATGTGTTCCATTTTTCTTGCCTTTGGACTCTTCAGCAGCTTGCTGCCTAAGGCCTTCAAGAGAGGGACAGGTTTCTTGTCCCATACACAACTCTTCCCTTGAGGGTCCCCCTGGGCCCAAGAGCTCAACCTGATAAGGTTCCAGCTCCATAGGCTCAGTTCCCTCAGAGGGCAGAACTTCTTCCTGAGAAGAGAGGTTCTCTTTTTCTTGTTGTGTTGCAGCTGGTTTCCCAGCTGACTTTCCTTTTCTCTTGGTAGGCTGGGCCTTTCTTCCAGACTCCAGCTCTACTTTTTCACCCTGTGCCTTGCACTGTGCCCTTGTCTTGACACACACCAGTTCAGGGATACCCAGCATGGCTGCATGGGTTTTCAGTTCTACTTCAGCCCATGCTGAGGACTCCAGGTCATTTCCAAGCAAACAGTCTACTGGGATATTTGAGGAGACCACCACCTGTTTCAGGCCATTGACCCTTCCCCACTCTAAAGTTACCATAGCCATGTACTTTAGTCTGATTGTCAGCGTTGGTGACTGGATAAGTTTGTCCAGCCAGGTATTGGCCAGGGGAAACCAGTTTCTCTGTCACCATAGTGACACTGGCACCTGTATCCCTCAGGCCCTCTAAACTTGTCCCATTAATTAAGAGCTGCTGCCTGTATTTTTGCATGTTAGGGGGCCAGGCAGCCAGTGTGGCTAAATCCACCCCACCCTCAGAGACTAATGTAGCTTCAGTGTGACACCTCATTTGCTCTGGGCACACTGTTGATCCCACTTGGAGACTGGCCATTCCAGTTTTAGCTGGAGTGGAGTTAGAAGTGGTATCTTTCTTGGGACAGGCCTTGTCTCCAGTTTGGTGTCCAGGCTGACTACAGCTACGACACCAGGCCTTTTTGGGATCAAAGTTTTTACCCTTGTACCCAGAATTGTTTTGTGAAGAGGCTCTGGGCCCACCCTCCTGTGCAGGTTTTTGGGGGCCTGTAGAAGACTCTTTACTATTTTTGTTTTTGGCTGTCTCACCACCTTTCCCCTGGGAAGGTTTTGTGACCCCTTTCTTTTGGTCACCCCCTGTGGAAGTTTTGGACACCCTAGTCTTGACCCAATGGTCCGCCTTCTTTCCCAATTCTTGGGGAGAAATTGGTCCTAGGTCTACCAGATGCTGATGCAGTTTATCATTGAAACAATTACTTAATAGGTGTTCTTTCACAAATAAATTGTACAGCCCTTCATAATTACTTACACCACTGCCTTGAATCCAACCATCTAGTGTTTTTACTGAGTAGTCTACAAAGTCAACCCAGGTCTGGCTCGAGGATTTTCGAGCCCCCCTGAATCTAATCCTATACTCCTCAGTGGAGAATCCAAAGCCCTCAATCAGGGTACCCTTCATGAGGTCATAAGATTCTGCATCTTTTCCAGAGAGTGTGAGGAGTCTATCCCTACACTTTCCTGTGAACATTTCCCAAAGGAGAGCACCCCAGTGAGATTTGTTCACTTTTCTGGTTACACAAGCCCTCTCAAAAGCTGTGAACCATTTGGTGATGTCATCACCATCTTCATATTTAGTTACAATCTCTTTAGGGATTTTCAACATGTCAGGAGAATCTCTGACCCTATTTATGTTGCTGCCACCATTGATGGGTCCTAGGCCCATCTCTTGTCTTTCCCTTTCTATGGCTAGGATCTGTCTTTCCAAAGCCAATCTTTTGGCCATCCTGGCTAACTGGATGTCCTCTTCACTGGAGTTATCCTCAGTGATTTCAGAGAGGTTGGTCCCTCCTGTGAGGGAACCAGCATCTCTGACTATGATTTGTGGAATCAGGGCTTGAGAGGCCCTGTCTTCCCTAGATAGGACTGGTAGGGGGGAATCACCCTCCAAGTCACTATCATCATCCTCTGTGTTGCCATCCTCAGAGGGGTTGGCTCTTTCAAACTCTGCCAAAAGCTCCTAGAGCTGTAGTTTGGAAGGTCTGGGGCCCATTACTATTTTCTTTAGTGTACAGAGTGACCTTAGCTCCCTCATCTTAAGATGGAGGTAAGGTGTGGTGTCGAGTTCCACCACATTCATCTCTGCACTAGACATTATGCTTCTAAAAGTTGGAATCCTTTTTAAGATTCTAAAACTAGTTCTAGGTTCTAATTCAAACTTTTACCAAACTTTTAAACTCTAAAAGAAATGCTAAACAGGATCTAACACAAGGTCCTAGCAGGTCTTTTAAGAATTTAGAAAAATTTCAAATTGCAAAAATCAATTTCTAATGACAATTTTTGGAATTTGTCGTGTGATCAGGTATTGGCTGAGTAGTCCAGCAAATGCAAAGTCTTGTACCCCACCGCTGATCCACCAATGTAGGAAGTTGGCTCTGTATGCACTATTTCAAAGTAAGGAATAGTATGCACAGAGTCCAAGGGTTCCCCTTAGAGGTAAGATAGTGGCAAAAAGAGATAATACTAATGCTCTATTTTGTGGTAGTGTGGTCGAGCAGTAGGCTTATCAAAGGAGTAGTGTTAAGCATTTGTTGTACATACACACAGGCAATAAATGAGGAACACACACTCAGAGACAAATCCAGCCAATAGGTTTTGTTATAGAAAAATATATTTTCTTGGTTTATTTTAAGAACCACAGGTTCAAATTCTACATGAAATATCTCATTTGAAAGGTATTGCAGGTAAGTACTTTAGGAACTTTGAATCATTACATTAGCATGTATACTTTTTACATAAAACACAATAAGCTGTTTTAAAAGTGGACACAGTGCAATTTTCACAGTTCCTGGGGGAGGTAAGTTTTTGTTAGTTTTGTCAGGTAAGTAAATCACTTACAAGTCTCAGGTTTGGGTCCAAGGTAGCCCACCGTTGGGGGTTCAGAGCAACCCCAAAGTTACCGCACCAGCAGCTCAGGGCCGGTCAGGTGCAGAGGTCAAAGAGGTGCCCAAAACGCATAGGCTTCAATGGAGAGAAGGGGGTGCCCCGGTTCCGGTCTGCCAGCAGGTAAGTACCCGCGTCTTCGGACGGCAGACCAGGGGGGTTTTGTAGGGCACCGGGGGGGACACAAGTCCACACAAAAAGTACACCCTCAGCGGCACTGGGGCGGTCGGGTGCAGTGTAGAAACAAGCGTCAGGTTTTCAATGTAAATCAATGAGAGACCAAGGGATCTCTTCAGCGTTGCAGGCAGGCAAGGGGGGGGCTCCTCGGGGTAGCCACCACCTGGGCAAGGGAGAGGGCCTCCTGGGGGTCACTCCTGCACAGGAGTTCCGTTCCTTTCGGTGCTGGGGGCTGTGGGTGCAGAGTCTTTTCCAGCCGTCGGGAAATGAAGTTCAGGCAGTCGCGGTCAGGGGGAGCCTCGGGATTCCCTCTGCAGGCGTCGCTGTGGGGGCTCAGGGGGGACAACTTTGGCTACTCACAGTCTCGGAGTCGCCGGTGGGTCCTCCCTGAGGTGTTGGTTCTCCACCAGTCGAGTCGGGTCGCCGGTTGCAGTGTTGCAAGTCTCACGCTTCTTGCGGGGAGTTGCAGGGGTCTTTAACTCTGCTCCTTGAAACAAAGTTGCAGTTCTTTTGGAGCAGTGCCGCTGTCCTCGGGAGTTTCTTGTCTTTCTTGAAGCAGGGCAGTCCTCAGAGGATTCAGAGGTCGCTGGTCCCTTGGAAAGCATCGCTGGAGCAGGGTTCTTTGGAAGGCAGGAGACAGGCCGGTAGGACTGGGGCCAAAGCAGTTGGTGTCTTCTGTTCTTCCTCTGCAGGGGTTTTTCAGCTCAGCAGTCTTCTTCTTCTTGTAGTTTCAGGAATCTAAATTCTTAGGTTCAGGGAAGCCCTTAAATACTAAATTTAAGGGCGTGTTTAGGTCTGGGGGGTTAGTAGCCAATGGCTACTAGCCCTGAGGGTGGGTACACCCTCTTTGTGCCTCCTCCCAAGGGGAGGGGGTCACATCCCTAATCCTATTGGGGAATCCTCCATCTGCAAGATGGAGGATTTCTAAAAGTTAGAGTCACTTCAGCTCAGGACACCTTAGGGGCTGTCCTGACTGGCCAGTGACTCCTCCTTGTTATTCTCATTATCTTCTCCAGCCTTGCCGCCAAAAGTGGGGGCCGTGGCCGGAGGGGGCAGGCAACTCCACTAGCTGGAGTGTCCTGCGGTGCTGGCACAAAGGGGTGAGCCTTTGAGGCTCACCGCCAGGTGTGACAGCTCCTGCCTAGGGGAGGTGTTAGCATCTCCACCCAGTGCAGGCTTTGTTACTGGCCTCAGAGTGACAAAGGCACTCTCCCCATGGGGCCAGCAACATGTCTCGGTTGTGGCAGGCTGCTGGAACCAGTCAGCCTACACAGATAGTCGGTTAAGGTTTCATGGGGCACCTCTAAGGTGCCCTCTGGGGTGTGTTTCACAATAAAATGTACACTGGCATCAGTGTGCATTTATTGTGCTGAGAGGTTTAATACCAAACTTCCCAGTTTTCAGTGTAGCCATTATGGTGCTATGGAGTCCGTGTTTGACAGACTCCCAGACCATATACTCTTATGGCTACCCTGCACTTACAATGTCTAAGGTTTGGCTTAGACACTGTAGGGGCACAGTACTCATGCACTGGTGCCCTCACCTATGGTATAGTGCACCCTGCCTTCGGGCTGTAAGGCCTACTAGAGGGGTGACTTATCTATACTGCATGGGCAGTGTGAGGTTGGCATGGCACCCTGAGGGGAGTGCCATGTCGACTTCCTCGTTTTGTTCTCACCAGCACACACAAGCTGTCAAGCAGTGTGTCTGTGCTGAGTGAGGGGTCCCCAGGGTGGCATAAGATATGCTGCAGCCCTTAGAGACCTTCCCTGGCATCAGGGCCCTTGGTACCAGAGGTACCAGTTAAAAGGGACTTACCTGGATGCCAGGGGGTGCCAATTGTGGAATCAAAAGTACAGGTTAGGGAAAGAACACTGGTGCTGGGGCCTGGTTAGCAGACCTCAGCACACTTTCAATTCAAAACATAGCATCCGCAAAGACAAAAAGTCAGGGGGTAACCATGCCAAGGAGGCATTTCCTTACACAACCACCCCCCAAACGAAAGAGGATGAGACTAACCTTTCCCAAGAGAGTCTTCATTTTCTAAGTGGAAGAACCTGGAAAGGCCATCTGCATTGGCATGGGCAGTCCCAGGTCTGTGTTCCACTATAAAGTCCATTCCCTGTAGGGAGATGGACCACCTCAACAGTTTTGGATTTTCACCTTTCATTTGCATTAGCCATCTGAGAGGTCTGTGGTCAGTCTGAACTAGGAAGTGAGTACCAAAGAGGTATGGTCTCAGCTTCTTCAGGGACCAAACCACAGCAAAGGCCTCCCTCTCAATGGCACTCCAACGCTGCTCCCTTGGGAGTAACCTCCTGCTAATGAAAGCAACAGGTTGGTCAAGGCCATCATCATTTGTTTGGGACAAAACTGCCCCTATCCCATGTTCAGAGGCATCTGTCTGCACAATGAACTGCTTGGGGTAATCTGGAGCTTTTAGAACTGGTGCTGTGCACATAGCTTGTTTCAGGGTATCAAAGGCCTGTTGGCATTCTACAGTCCAGTTTACTTTCTTGGGCATTTTCTTGGAGGTGAGTTCTGTGAGGGCTGTCACAATGGATCCATATCCCTTCACAAACCTCCTATAGTACCCAGTCAAGCCAAGGAATGCCCTGACTTGAGTCTGGGTTTTTGGAGCTGCCCAGTCCAGAATAGTCTGGATCTTAGGCTGGAGTGGCTGAACTTGGCCTCCACCTACAAGGTGTCCCAAGTAAACCACAGTTCCCTGCCCTATCTGGCATTTGGATGCCTTGATAGAGAGGCCTGCTGATTGCAGAGCCTTCAAACCCTTCTTCAGGTGGACCAGGTGATCCTGCCAGTTGGAGCTAAAGACAGCAATATCGTCAAGATAAGCTGCACTGAAGGACTCCAAGCCAGCAAGGACTTGATTCACCAACCTTTGGAAGGTGGCAGGGTCATTCTTTAAACCAAAGGGCATAACAGTGAACTGATAATGCCCATCAGGTGTGGAGAATGCTGTCTTTTCTTTTGCTCCAGGGGCCATTTTGATTTGCCAGTACCCTGCTGTTAAGTCAAAGGTACTTAAGAATTTGGCAGCCCCTAATTTATCAATCAGCTCATCAGCTCTAGGAATGGGATGGGCATCTGTCTTGGTGACAGAGTTAAGTCCTCTGTAGTCCACACAAAACCTCATCTCTCTCTTTCCATCTTTGGTGTGAGGTTTGGGGACTAAGACCACTGGGCTAGCCCAGGGGCTGCCAGAGTACTCAATTACTCCCAATTCCAGCATCTTGTGGACTTCCACCTTGATGCTTTCCTTAACTTGATCAGACTGTCTGAATATTTTGTTTTTGACAGGCATGCTGTCTCCTGTGTCCACATCATGGGTACACAGGTGTGTCTGACCAGGGGTTAGGGAAAAGAGCTCAGCAAACTGCTGCAGGACCTTCCTACAGTCAGCTTGCTGTTGGTCAGAGAGGGTGTCTGAATAGATCACTCCATCTACTGAGCCATCATTAGGGTTTGATGACAGAAGATCAGGGAGAGGCTCACTCTCAGCTTCCTGATCCTCATCTGTTACCATTAGCAGATTGACATCAGCCCTGTCATGGAAGAGCTTAAGGCGGTTCACATGGATCACCCTCTTGGGGCTCCTGCTTGTGCCCAGGTCTACCAGGTAGGTGACCTGACTCTTCCTCTCTAGTACTGGGTAAGGGCCACTCCATTTGTCCTGAAGCGCCCTGGGAGCCACAGGCTCCAAAACCCAGACTTTCTGCCCTGGTTGAAATTCAACCAGTGCAGCCTTTTGGTCATACCAACACTTCTGGAGCTGTTGGCTGGCCTCAAGGTTTTTGCTTGCCTTTTCCATGTACTCTGCCATCCTTGAGCGAAGGCCAAGTACATAGTCCACTATGTCTTGTTTAGGCTCATGAAGAGGTCTCTCCCAGCCTTCTTTCACAAGAGCTAGTGGTCCCCTTACAGGGTGGCCAAACAGAAGTTCAAAGGGTGAGAACCCTACTCCCTTCTGAGGCACCTCTCTGTAAGCGAAAAGCAGACATGGCAGGAGGACATCCCATCTCCTTTTGAGTTTTTCTGGGAGCCCCATGATCATGCCCTTTAATGTCTTGTTGAATCTCTCAACAAGGCCATTAGTTTGTGGATGATATGGTGTAGTGAATTTATAAGTCACTCCACACTCATTCCACATGTGTTTTAGGTATGCTGACATGAAGTTGGTACCTCTGTCAGACACCACCTCCTTAGGGAAGCCCACTCTGGTAAAGATACCAATGAGGGCCTTGGCTACTGCAGGGGCAGTAGTCGACCTAAGGGGAATAGCTTCAGGATACCTAGTAGCATGATCCACTACTACTAGGATGTACATATTTCCTGAGGCTGTGGGAGGTTCCAGTGGACCCACTATGTCCACACCCACTCTTTCAAAGGGGACCCCCACCACTGGAAGTGGAATGAGGGGGGCCTTTGGATGTCCACCTGTCTTACCACTGGCTTGACAGGTGGGACAGGAGGTGCAAAACTCCTTAACCTTCTGGGACATGTTGGGCCAGTAGAAGTGGCTGACTAACCTCTCACACGTCTTGGTTTGTCCCAAATGCCCAGCAAGGGGAATATCATGGGCTAAGGTCAGAATAAACTCTCTGAACCCCTGAGGCACTACCACTCTCCTAGTGGCACCAGGTTTGGGATCTCTTGCCTCAGTGTACAGGAGTCCATCTTCCCAATAGACCCTATGTGTTCCATTTTTCTTGCCTTTGGACTCTTCAGCAGCTTGCTGCCTAAGGCCTTCAAGAGAGGGACGGGTTTCTTGTCCCTTACACAACTCTTCCATTGAGGGTCCCCCTGGGCCCAAGAGCTCAACCTGATAAGGTTCCAGCTCCATAGGCTTAGTTCCCTCAGAGGGCAGAACTTCTTCCTGATAAGAGAGGTTGTCTTTTTCTTGTTGTGTTGCAGCTGGTTTCCCAGCTGACTTTCCTTTTCTCTTGGTAGGCTGGGCCTTTCTTCCAGACTCCAGCTCTACTTTTTCACCCTGTGCCTTCCACTGTGCCCTTGTCTTGACACACACCAGTTCAGGGATACCCAGCATGGCTGCATGGGTTTTTAGTTCTACCTCAGCCCATGCTGAGGACTCCAGGTCATTTCCAAGCAAACAGTCTACTGGGAAATTTGAGGAGACCACCACCTGTTTCAGGCCATTGACCCCTCCCCACTCTAAAGTTACCATAGCCATGGGATGTACTTTAGTCTGATTGTCAGCGTTGGTGACTGGATACGTTTGTCCAGCCAGGTATTGGCCAGGGGAAACCAGTTTCTCTGTCACCATAGTGACACTGGCACCTGTATCCCTCAGGCCCTCTACACTTGTCCCATTAATTAAGAGCTGCTGCCTATATTTTTGCATGTTAGGGGGCCAGGCAGCCAGTGTGGCTAAATCCACCCCACCCTCAGAGACTAATGTAGCTTCAGTGTGACACCTGATTTGCTCTGGGCACACTGTTGATCCCACTTGGAGACTGGCCATTCCAGTTTTAGCTGGAGTGGAGTTAGAAGTGGTATCTTTCTTGGGACAGGCCTTGTCTCCAGTTTGGTGTCCAGGCTGACTACAGCTACGACACCAGGCCTTTTTGGGATCAAAGTTTTTACCCTTGTACCCAGAATTGTTTTGTGAAGAGGCTCTGGGCCCACCCTCCTGTGCAGGTTTTTGGGGGCCTGTAGAAGACTCTTTACTATTTTTGTTTTTGGCTGTCTCACCACCTTTTCCCTGGGGAGGTTTTGTGACCCCTTTCTTTTGGTCACCCCCTGTGGAAGTTTTGGACACCCTAGTCTTGACCCAATGGTCCGCCTTCATTCCCAATTCTTGGGGAGAAATTGGTCCTAGGTCTACCAGATGCTGATGCAGTTTATCATTGAAACAATTACTTAATAGGTGTTCTTTCACAAATAAATTGTACAGCCCATCATAATTACTTACACCACTGCCTTGAATCCAACCATCTAGTGTTTTTACTGAGTAGTCTACAAAGTCAACCCAGGTCTGGCTCGAGGATTTTTGAGCCCCCCTGAATCTAATCCTATACTCCTCAGTGGAGAATCCAAAGCCCTCAATCAGGGTACCCTTCATGAGGTCATAAGATTCTGCATCTTTTCCAGAGAGTGTGAGGAGTCTATCCCTACACTTTCCTGTGAACATTTCCCAAAGGAGAGCACCCCAGTGAGATTTGTTCACTTTTCTGGTTACACAAGCCCTCTCAAAAGCTGTGAACCATTTGGTGATGTCATCACCATCTTAATATTTAGTTACAATCCCTTTAGGGATTTTCAACATGTCAGGAGAATCTCTGACCCTATTTATGTTGCTGCCACCATTGATGGGTCCTAGGCCCATCTCTTGTCTTTCCCTTTCTATGGCTAGGATCTGTCTTTCCAAAGCCAATCTTTTGGCCATCCTGGCTAACTGGATGTCCTCTTCACTGGAGTTATCCTCAGTGATTTCAGAGAGGTTGGTCCCTCCTGTGAGGGAACCAGCATCTCTGACTATGATTTGTGGAGTCAGGGCTTGAGAGGCCCTGTCTTCCCTAGATAGGACTGGTAGGGGGGAATCACCCTCCAAGTCACTATCATCATCCTCTGTGTTGCCATCCTCAGAGGGGTTGGCTCTTCCAAACTCTGCCAAAAGCTCCTGGAGCTGTAGTTTGGAAGGTCTGGGGCCCATTACTATTTTCTTTAGTGTACAGAGTGACCTTAGCTCCCTCATCTTAAGATGGAGGTAAGGTGTGGTGTCGAGTTCCACCACATTCATCTCTGCACTAGACATTATGCTTCTAAAAGTTGGAATCCTTTTTAAGAATCTAAAACTAGTTCTAGGTTCTAATTCAAACTTTTACCAAACTTTTAAACTCTAAAAGAAATGCTAAACAGGATCTAACACATTGTGGAGAAGTGTGGCTCAATGGTTAGAGCAGCAGACCCTGAAGCAGAGATCTGGCTCAAGACCAGGGTTCAAGTCCCGCTTTGGCAGGTCTTGTGCTCAATTTCCCTTGACCAGATAATTCTCTTCTCGGTGCCTAATCTAATTCATGGGTCCCACTCTGCATCTCTGGGCAATAGCTTGCTTAATCTCCACAACGGGCCCAACAGTGCTTGGATGCCTGGCTTCACCCTGGGGGTGCTCAGGAGTGGGTGCCTCACAGGGAAAAGCCAGGAGGGGTTCCATAGTGGTATGAGTACAGTGCCTTGAGACCCTAACGGGTGAGTAGTGCGCTATACAAGTGCTAATTTACATTTTACATTTTTTACACAAGGCCCTAGCAGGTCTTTTAAGAATTTAGAAAAATTTCAAATTGCAAAAATCAATTTCTAATGACAATTTTTGGAATTTGTCGTGTGATCAGGTATTGGCTGAGTAGTCCAGCAAATGCAAAGTCTTGTACCCCACCGCTGATCCACCAATGTAGGAAGTTGGCTCTGTATGCACTATTTCAAAGTAAGGAATAGTATGCACAGAGTCCAAGGGTTCCCCTTAGAGGTAAGATAGTGGCAAAAAGAGATAATACTAATGCTCTATTTTGTGGTAGTGTGGTCGAGCAGTAGGCTTATCAAAGGAGTAGTGTTAAGCATTTGTTGTACATACACACAGGCAATAAATGAGGAACACACACTCAGAGACAAATCCAGCCAATAGGTTTTGTTATAGAAAAATATATTTTCTTGGTTTATTTTAAGAACCACAGGTTCAAATTCTACATGAAATATCTCATTTGAAAGGTATTGCAGGTAAGTACTTTAGGAACTTTGAATCATTACATTAGCATGTATACTTTTTACATAAAACACAATAAGCTGTTTTAAAAGTGGACACAGTGCAATTTTCACAGTTCCTGGGGGAGGTAAGTTTTTGTTAGTTTTGTCAGGTAAGTAAATCACTTACAAGTCTCAGGTTTGGGTCCAAGGTAGCCCACTGTTGGGGGTTCAGAGCAACCCCAAAGTTACCGCACCAGCAGCTCAGGGCCGGTCAGGTGCAGAGGTCAAAGAGGTGCCCAAAACGCATAGGCTTCAATGGAGAGAAGGGGGTGCCCCGGTTCCGGTCTGCCAGCAGGTAAGTACCCGCGTCTTCGGAGGGCAGACCAGGGGGGTTTTGTAGGGCACCGGGGGGGACACAAGTCCACACAAAAAGTACACCCTCAGCGGCACTGGGGCGGCCGGGTGCAGTGTAGAAACAAGCGTTGGGTTTTCAATGTAAATCAATGAGAGCCAAGGGATCTCTTCAGCGTTGCAGGCAGGCAAGGGGGGGGCTCCTCGGGGTAGCCACCACCTGGGCAAGGGAGAGGGCCTCCTGGGGGTCACTCCTGCACAGGAGTTCCGTTCCTTTCGGTGCTGGGGGCTGTGGGTGCAGAGTCTTTTCCAGCCGTCGGGAAATGAAGTTCAGGCAGTCGCGGTCAGGGGGAGCCTCGGGATTCCCTCTGCAGGCGTCGCTGTGGGGGCTCAGGGGGGACAACTTTGGCTACTCACAGTCTCGGAGTCGCCGGTGGGTCCTCCCTGAGGTGTTGGTTCTCCACCAGTCGAGTCGGGGTCGCCGGGTGCAGTGTTGCAAGTCTCACGCTTCTTGCGGGGAGTTGCAGGGGTCTTTAACTCTGCTCCTTGAAACAAAGTTGCAGTTCTTTTGGAGCAGTGCCGCTGTCCTCGGGAGTTTCTTGTCTTTCTTGAAGCAGGGCAGTCCTCAGAGGATTCAGAGGTCGCTGGTCCCTTGGAAAGCGTCGCTGGAGCAGGGTTCTTTGGAAGGCAGGAGACAGGCCGGTAGGACTGGGGCCAAAGCAGTTGGTGTCTTCTGTTCTTCCTCTGCAGGGGTTTTTCAGCTCAGCAGTCTTCTTCTTCTTGTAGTTTCAGGAATCTAAATTCTTAGGTTCAGGGAAGCCCTTAAATACTAAATTTAAGGGCGTTTTTAGGTCTGGGGGGTTAGTAGCCAATGGCTACTAGCCCTGAGGGTGGGTACACCCTCTTTGTGCCTCCTCCCAAGGGGAGGGGGTCACATCCCTAATCCTATTGGGGAATCCCCCATCTGCAAGATGGAGGATTTCTAAAAGTTAGAGTCACTTCA
Source organism: Pleurodeles waltl (assembly GCF_031143425.1). NCBI lineage: Eukaryota > Metazoa > Chordata > Amphibia > Caudata > Salamandridae > Pleurodeles > Pleurodeles waltl. The sequence goes on from NC_090440.1 coordinate 785,900,841, forward strand.
GCTCAGGACACCTTAGGGGCTGTCCTGACTGGCCAGTGACTCCTCCTTGTTATTCTCATTATCTTCTCCGGCCTTGTGGGGGCCGTGGCCGGAGGGGGCAGGCAACTCCACTAGCTGGAGTGTCCTGCGGTGCTGGCACAAAGGGGTGAGCCTTTGAGGCTCACCGCCAGGTGTGACAGCTCCTGCCTGGGGGAGGTGTTAGCATCTCCACCCAGTGCAGGCTTTGTTACTGGCCTCAGAGTGACAAAGGCACTCTCCCCATGGGGCCAGCAACATGTCTCGGTTGTGGCAGGCTGCTGGAACCAGTCAGCCTACACAGATAGTCGGTTAAGGTTTCAGGGGGCACCTCTAAGGTGACCTCTGGGGTGTGTTTCACAATAAAATGTACACTGGCATCAGTGTGCATTTATTGTGCTGAGAAGTTTGATACCAAACTTCCCAGTTTTCAGTGTAGCCATTATGGTGCTATGGAGTCCGTGTTTGACAGACTCCCAGACCATATACTCTTATGGCTACCCTGCACTTACAATGTCTAAGGTTTGGCTTAGACACTGTAGGGGCACAGTACTCATGCACTGGTGCCCTCACCTATGGTATAGTGCACCCTGCCTTCGGGCTGTAAGGCCTTCTAGAGGGGTGACTTATCTATACTGCATAGGCAGTGTGAGGTTGGCATGGCACCCTGAGGGGAGTGCCATGTCGTCTTACTCGTTTTGTTCTCACCAGCACACACAAGCTGTCAAGCAGTGTGTCTATGCTGAGTGAGGGGTCCCCAGGGTGGCATAAGATATGCTGCAGCCCTTAGAGACCTTCCCTGGCATCAGGGCCCTTGGTACCAGGGGTACCAGTTACAAGGGACTTACCTGGATGCCAGGGGTTGCCAATTGTGGAATCAAAAGTACAGGTTAGGGAAAGAACACTGGTGCTGGGGCCTGGTTAGCAGACCTCAGCACACTTTCAATTCAAAACATAGCATCAGCAAAGGCAAAAAGTCAGGGGGTAACCATGCCAAGGAGGCATTTCCTTACACCAATGCATGAACATCACTCACAGACCTGCATGGACACCTATCACTAAAGCATACACACTAGAGACAATCAGCTAGCCCACCACAAACCAACTCACACAAGGTAAAGCTGCCAGGGCAATAACAACCATAGAGGGCAACCCACCCATGCACAATACGTCACACACAGAAATAATAACACTGCGTTTACATCCCCACAGGTATCCCATCCAAAGTCACCGGGGAAGAGGTGCCAGCAACATCCAGTCCCCCCACAGAGGATGCCCACAGTTATGACAGTGACTCTGCTCGCCTGGATCTGGATGTCCAACCTGGCCCATCAGGGACCTCCCGACAGTCGGTTACCCAGGCACAGCCACACACCACCACAGAGCCTCCCCCCCAGGAAACACCACCACGGCACCCACCCAGCGTGCCCATTTCAGCAGTGTGTCCAACACTACAGGGGTACTAAGGCACGCCACAAATCCAAGACAATCAGGGACCTGGGGTCAGTGGGCACACGGTTCAGGGGACAGAGGCACAGGACAACAGGGAAGCTGGGAGGACTGCTGTGCACCAGGGGGAGGACAGGCCCAGGGAACTGACTCTCCAGGAGGCACTCACTGAGACCCTGGGAGCATACCAACATTCCCGGGATACGCTGGGCCAGATCCTAGACAACCTGCAGGGGAACAGGCGGCTGCAGGAAGGAGAGTACCAAGGGATCAGGGGGGACTTGAAGGCCATTAACACCACCCTGGTCTCCATTGCAGTGGTGCTGGCAGACATGGCCAACATTATGAGGGATGCAGTGTCACACCAGTGGGCCCCTGCCATTATCCAGACTACTGAACAGCCCTCCACCTCCACTGCCGCTAGTGGACAGGAGGCCCCGCCACAGGACCAACAGGCCATCAGACCCCCTCTCCCTGCAGGAGAACCACCCCGCAAACATTCCCTGTGATCCAGGCAGAAGCCAGAGACTATTGCCAAGACCCCGTCAGGAATTGAGGAAATGAGACTCTCCTGATTGTCACCCTTGTGTCCCACTCTGTCACCCTGTCCACCTTGAACTGCCATTGCTCCCCCTCCTATGTCCCCTTGAAAAATGCACCTGTGCTACAAATAGACTGGACTCTACCCTGGACTTTCCTCCATCATCAACCAAGCTCATTGCACTCCCCCCTTTTCTTCATAGCACTGCACTAAACACACTTTGAAAAAAGTAGGGAGTATGTCAAATGATTTAAGTATGTTTTCTTTTAACAAGGTTTAAACATTGCAATTCAACTGTACAGTAATGTTTACATAGGTAAGACCTGTAATTGGCTGCACCAGGAATGGTAGTGGGGCACCAACATCTGCAAAAAGAGTTGCCAAAGGGTACAGTGAATGGCCATATAAGTAGGAAATCACAGCCTGCCAGTGACAATGTGAAACCAAAAAATGACAATGAAATGTGAAGTTACACTGTCTTACCCGTGTGTCATTGGAAGTATTGTCTAATCACTGTAGTTCTGTTGTCCTCATCCTCATTCTCTACCTCCTCATCTTCACTGTCCACAGGGACCACTGCTGCCACATGGCCATCTCCAGCCTCCTCCTCCTGCAGAAAAGGCACATGGCTTCTCAAGGCAAGGTTATGCAACATGCAGCATGCCACGATTATCTGTCAGACCTTCTTGGGTGAGTAACACATGGATCCACCAGTCAGATGGAGGCATCGAAAGTTGGCCTTCAGGAGGCCAAATGTACGTTCAATAATCCTTCTTGTTCACCCATGTGCCTCATTGTAACGTTCCTCAGTCCTTGTCCTGGGATTCCTCATAGGGGTCAGTAGCAATGATAGGTTGGGGTAACCTGAGTCCCCTGCAAATATCGAGGGACAACTGTTAGCCACATGCTATCCCTTATGGACCACACCATACCCATACACCAACATCCACTGATAGGGAACCAGGGCTCACCTATTAGCCACACCCTGTGCCTCTGTAGTTGGGCCATCACATTTGGGATGCTGCTATTCCTCAGGATAACGGCATCATGCACTGACCCAGGATACTTAGCATTGACATGGGAGATGTACTGGTCCGCCAAACACACCTTCTGCACATTCATTGAGTGAAAACCTTTTTTGATTTCTGGAGACCTGTTCATTTTGCGAGGGGGACAAATGCAATATGCGTTCCATCAATTGCCCCAATTATGTTGGGTATATGTCCCATTGCATAGAAGTCAGCTTTCACTGTTGTCAAATCCTCCACCTGGGGGCAAACAATGTAGCTGCATATGTGTTTAATTAGGGTAGACAACACTCTGGTTAACACTATTGAGAACATTGGCTGTGACATTCCTGCTGCCAAGCCCACTGTCACTTGGAAAGAACCAGTTGCCAAGAAATGGGGCACAGATAGGATGTGCACAAGAGGGGGATACCAGGGGGGTGACGGATAGCAGATATCAGGTCAGGTTCCAGTTAGGCACACAGCTCCGTGATTGTGGCCCTGTCAACTCTGTAGGTAAGGATAATGTGCCTGTCCTCCATTGTTGCCAAGTCCACCAGGGGTCTGTACACAGGGGGATGTCTCCATCTCCTATTCATATGCAGCGGTTGCAATCTATGGGGCAAAAGAGGGAGGAGCCGGTCATAAACTGTGCATTGTAGCCACTACAGTTCAATGCATTATGTGAATTTTAAATGTATTAGTGGCATATGTCCTGTTTGTACAATTGTGATCTGTGACACAGTTATGATCCATGCCCTGCCCCCGCCTCAAATGGCCTCCGCCTGTCCTGTATGGAGGGACAGTTAGAAGTGAGGTAATTCCGCTGACGTTGTGCACAGTTGCGGGAGGCGGTCGGGATCCACCATGCAACGCCTATAATATTGGGCCCTATGGGGTACAGTAGCCAATGGTGATATACGCCGGCGGTGACGGTATGCACCGCCGCGGACGTCACCGCCATTTTCTATCTGTTCACTCACTTGCTACCTGACCTTCAACAGGACAGGACCTACACTGCATGTGCTGCTGTGACCTGTGTCTGGAACCTACCATGGCCCATGTGACTGGTGAAAGGGCCCCTGCCTTTACCTCGGCGGAGTTGGAGAGACTAGTGGATGGGGTCTTACCCCAGTACGGACTGCTGTATGGGCCTCCATACCAAAAGTTGAGTACACTGTGAGCATGATGAAAGGGGCATGAATGCATGGAGTGCTGTGTGTGAAGGCCTCGTGTAGGAGGGGCTGGTGGATGGGCCCTGGGCAGCGTGCAGCATGTATAATGGGCCATGTCTGTGCGAAACGGAATGGGAAGGGCTATGGTGGGCCATGAGTGTAACAGCCTGGACAGTCTAACTAATACCTTTCCCTGTGTATATTTCCTCTGCAGGTCAGAGCCCATCAAAAGAAGGGTATATGGCATGCCATCACCAAGGACGTGTGGATCCAGGGGGTCTACGGCAGACAGAGCACCCACTGTCGGAAACTGTGGGAGGACCTGAGATGCTGGGCACGGAAGACGGCGGAGGCCCAGCTGGGTATGCCTCCCAACGAGGAAGGGGAAGCCAGTCGAACCCTGACCCCCCCGATTGCCCACATACTGCCGGTGGCCTACCTGGAGCTGGATGGGTGCTTGAGAGCATCACAGCAGCCACAAGGGGGTGAGTACAGTGCCCATTATTACCACTTACGCCTGGTGGGGTGGTATCCGGGTGGGGGATGTGTGTGTCTGTGGGTGCCCCTAGGCCAGGCCTGACATTGCAGAGTAGGTCCCATGTTGGGCAGGAATCTGATGTGAATTTCCTACAACCTAGCTAGTAGGCATCCACTACTGGGCAGGGGTGTGTGGGTCCCAGGTATGCTGCAGTTGGCGGTATGTGCCCCTCCCCATGCCCTGGTGACTAGCATTGTTACTGGTAGTGCATTGCATAGTGCGTAGGGCTGTTCCCTGTGTGTGAGAGTGCTGTGTACGCCAACGGTGGTGTTGGTGCAGCCATTGACTCAGTGTATCCTTTGTCTCTTCCCCCCCTCTTTTTGTTTTGTCATCCTGTCCTTATGTGCATTAGCATCATCTGGCAGAGGCACCGGCGGCGGAGGGAGCTGCATCCCACAGGACCCTAGAGGCAGAGTCCACCGACGCTGAGGGCACCAGTGGGACGGAGGGGGAGGGGAGCACCACGGCGGAGACTGGAGGGGACAGTCCGGACACAAAGGAAGCTCCCTGATGGTGGCAGACACCTCTGTGGCCACTCCAGCTACAGGTACAGCCACCACCCCAGTACCAGTACTGCCCTCCCAGCAGCCCCTCAGCGAGTTGCCCGTGCCCGCTCACCCAGGATGGCGGGTATCTCCTTCGCCCCAGGCACCTCAGGCCCTGCCCCAGTTAGTCCTGCTGCCCTGAGTGAGGAGGCTATTGACCTCTTGCAATCCATCTCTGTTGGGCAGTCAACTATTGTGAATGCCATCCAGGGGCTGGCAGCCCAAATGCAACAGACCAATGCATTTCTGGAGAGCATTCACACTGGCTTGGTGGCCCAACAGAGATTATTCCAGGCTATGGCCTCCTCTCTGATGGTAGCCATTGTCCCTGTTTCCACCCTCCCCCTCCAACTTCCTCTACTCAATCCCATTCCCCTCAACCCCAACCTATCCCAAGCACACAGGCAGACGAGCATGCACACAGGACAACACACAAGAGTGGCACAGGCAAACACAGGCACCACACTTCATCCCACAGACATTCACACAAACACCATCCAGATGCAGACATACCAACATCCACTGCCTTCACTGTGGCCTCCTACTCCTCCTGCTCCACCTCCCTCCCTGTTGCATCTACACTCACCTCTGCATGCACTACATCCTCATCCACTTCCTCCATCACCAGCACAACTATCAGAACACACACCTCACTGGCAGTCACCACCCCAACAGCCATGCACATGTCCTCTGTGTCCTCTCCCACTGTGTCTGTGCCCTCTTCACCCAAAGTACACAAACTCTAGCACTCACCCAACAGCCATCCACCTCACAACAGCATCCAGCCCATGCACCTGCATCCAAACACAGCACACAGACACCCTCTTCCTCCATGCCTAGACCTTCTCCCTCTTCCCGCTCCAATGCCCCTAAGAAGCTTTTCCTCTCTACCATTGACCTCTTCCTTACCTCTCCTCCCGTCCTTCACGTCTGGACAGGGTGTGTAAAACCCAGGCAAGCACCTCAGCCACACAGTCCACGGGCCCAGTAGTGTCCACAGCAACTCGTGGTGGGAAAGGATCCCAGGCACCAGGCAGCCATACGGAAAGGGTGCCTGCCCCAAGTGCTGCCTGAAGGGCAAGGAGCCCTCCCCAGCTGCTGCCATGAAGGTCAAGGTGCCACCCCCAGCTGCTGTCAGGAATGGCAAGGAGCAATCCCCAGCTGCTGCCAGGAAGGGCAAGGAGCCAGCCCCAGCTCCTGCCAGGAAAGGCAAGGAGCCAGCCCCAGCTGTTGCCAGGAAGGGCAAGGGGCCTGCATCAGAAGGCAGAAGGGACAAGGGGCCTGGTGCTGGGACTCAGTCTGAGCTGCAGGGGATGGGCAGGAGCCTCCCCCCACCACCACCAGCACCACCAGCAGCAGTGGGCAACCATCCGAGGCTGCAGGGGATGGGCCGAAGCCTCCCTTCACCACCACCAGCAGCAGCACCACCAGCAGCAGCAGCGCACCAGTGGCAGCTGTCCAAGGCTGCAGGAGATGGGCTGGAGCTTCCCCCCACCACCAGCAGCAGCATCACCAATAGATTGCCATCCGAGGCTGCAGGGGATGGGCTGCAGCTTGCCCCCACCACCAGCGGCACCATCAGCAGCACCACCACTGTGCAGCCATCACCGCCAGCGGTCAGTGTGTAGTACTGCGTCCATGGGCTGTTGTGCGGCCTGCCGTCTGCAAATCCTGTGGGTATGACACCCACCTGAGAGACTGTGACCTTGCACTCCCCATGATCTGCATCACGGGGCACAATGCCCTCTCCAGAATCAGTGGGTATGGCACCTACTCACCCCATCCTCTCCAGGATGAAGATCACAGGGCACGATGCCCCTCCAGAACCAGTGTTAAAGACACCCACTTGAGAGACTGTGGCCTTGCACTCCCCAGGACAAAGCAGTGGGCAAATCACCCACTTGAGAGACTGTGGCCTTGCATTCCCCAGGACAAAGCAGTGGACAAATCACCCACTTGCGACACTGTGGCCTTGCAATCCCCAGGACAGAGCAGTGGGCAAATCACCCACTTGAGAGACTGTGGCCTTGCACACCCCAGGATCAGAAGCACAGGGCATGTTGTCCCCTCCATAGCCAGTGGGCAAGTCACCCACTTGAGAGACTGTGGCCTTGCACTCCAGAGGACAGAGCAATGGGCATGTTTCCCCCTCCAAGACCAGTGGTGTTGTTCCATCTGCCGGCTGAGGTGCCCCCTCATTCCCCATCCCCCTGAGGTGCCTGCCTATTTTTGAACTGATGCCGCTGCAGTGTTCCCTCCATGTTGTTGCAGGAGTCAAGTGGGGCCTTGGACTTTGTAATGTGGCCCTATGGCCCACGAACATTGAGGACTGGGCAGTGTCCCTTGATTTGTACATATGTATGTACTTTTAGATTGGATGTACATATTTCTACTGTATTTATATTATTACACTCACTTTCATCTATTCCTGTGGTCCTTGCATTATTCCTGAGAGGTACGGACTAAATATGTTATGTTACTGTATCTGCTTGTGTTTGGTGTTGGGGTGTTGCGTGTTGCATGTGTGTGTGTCACTCTCTTTTTCCTCCCCCTCTCCTCTGTGTGCTGGGCAGCTGTACTCACCGTGGTCCTATTCGCCATCGTTGGTGTTCATGGTGGAGCAGGGTCTATCATTTCCAGCATAGAAGTGATCAGAACTGAGGCTCTCATTACGAATTTAGAGGTTTGTGGGCAAATTGGCGCCACCATACCGGCAGCTTTGGCAGCATAGAGACTGCCGGATTACGAGTCACAAAACACAAACCGCCAAATATAGACACCAAACGAACACCGCCAGGTCAACCCACGGCGAAAGAGTGACTGATCAATCGCCGGCCCCGCCACGCCAACACCATTCCAACAGTCATATTATGAATCAACCTCCAGCACTGCGCAACATGCACAGCAGACACCGTAGGTGGTTTGGACCGTGACGGAACAGAAAGGCACAGCAGAAAGTAGCCAACACCACATTGACTATTTCAAATATCCCATACCTGATAACACACACCATGCACACCTGACCACGCCACCATATAACCCCCTGCCAGGCCATTGCGAGAAATACCAGCAGCCACAGCTACACTCAAGACCAGGCACACCCCAAACACAGCAAACATCTATCACACAGCACATATTGCACAAATCAACACCACAGCTCACCAGCACACACAGCCAAATACCCCTACATCACCACACCCCCCACACTGCACCAGACATGCACAACACATACTCACCCCACAACATGTCACACCAGAAGCACCCATGGTTCACCGACAATGAGTTGCGGTCATGGTGGATGAGATCATCAGAGTAGAGCCACAGCTCATGAGAGTCCAGGTACAATAAACATCCATAGCTAAAAAGACAGGGTATGGCAGAGGATCGTCAACAGGGTCAATACAGTCGGCACAAACACACACACAAGGGAGAACATCAGGAAGAGGTGGAATGACCTCAGGGGGAAAGTCCGTTCCATGGTGTCCAGGCAGAGGATAGCCAGTAACAAGACCAATGGTGGGTCCCCACCTCCTCCCCTTCAGTTGACAATCTAGGAGGAGAAGGTCCTGGACGTCATGTATCACAAGGGCTTGACTGGCATCAGCAGAGGGCTCAACACTGGTAAGTCAGCAATACCCCCCAAGCACCATCCACCCATGGCCAGCATGCCTCCCCACCACTCTCCCAACCACTGCAACCCACCCCACTGACCCCGTCCCAAACACCCCACACCCCTCCTCTGCATGCCACTCCAACCCACTCCAGTCATCCCTACTCACACACCCAGAATGCACGGATGTCAACCACGATGTGAAGAACTACAAATACAACAATTCAATCCAAACCAGTGTCTGCAGTGCAGCAGATGTCATTGCTATCACTGGGAATCAAGTCGAGCCACTGCATGCACCAACAGGGACACAACAACAACAGTCACACTAAAATCTACTGTATACATCCACAGGTACCTTGCTACTGACACCTTGCAGAGGATGCCAGACTCAGACAGACCTCCCCAGGATGAAGGCCCCACTGGATGAGGTCAACTTGCCTGGGCCATCTGGGGCCACTGGGCAGTCCACCAACAGCACACCCACCCTGGACACACTGGAAGACCCTACTCATGTGGCAACAACACCACAACTAGACCCTGAACCCCAAACCTGTGCCCCAGGGTCCCATCAATCAGAGGTGTTCCCTGTAGTACAGCGGCCAGAGTCAAGGATACCCACCCCAGACGATGATGACCCTGCTGCTACTGGGAGTGGGCACACTGTGCCAGGGGCACAGGCACAGGGGGCCAGGGGTAGTGGGAGGGGAACTGTGGGCCAAGGGTCAGGACAGCCACACCAACTGACTGCCCAGGAGGGCCTGAACCAAGTCCTGGGTGTATATCAGCACACCCAGGACACACTGGTCCAGATCCTCACTCCTGTGCAGGAGACCCAGCGGCTGCAGGGGCAATACCATCAGGAGGCCATGCCACAGTGGCAGACCCACAATACCACCATGGCCTCCAAAGTAGGTGTGCTCAAGGACTTGACTACTGTTGTGCGTGAGTCCACCACCCACCAACAAGACCCTACCACTGGTCACATACCCTCACAGTCCTCCACGTCAGCAGCAGCCAGTGGCACGGAGGCATCACCACAGGACCCACAGGACAGCAGCATCCTGACCCCTGTAGCTGAGGTACCAGCATGCAAGCAAGGACGTCCAAGTAGACATTCAGCCAGACATGATGGCCAGACCACGACCAACGCCAGGAAGTGACCCTCTCCTGAACATTCTCCGTTGTGTGACTGTGACTCCCTGTCGACTATCCACTCCCATATCTCCATCTCCCCATAGCTAGCAGACTAGACCTGGACTACCTACATCTGGCCTCACAATTCTGATGATCTCCGCCGCTATGACCCCACTCATTACCCCTTATACTTGTACATCCCAAATAAATGACAATTGAGCACAGTCAATGTCTATGTGTTCATTTGCCATAAGTATGTATGAAACTGCCAATATGTGTACAAGTGACAAACCATTGCCCAGCACATTCATGGGAGGGTCACAGAGCGGGGAGCAAAATGCTGGGATGTCGATCATGGAGTAGGCAGTGGCTGGACGTATGTGTCAATGGAGGCAACAGCCGAAACAGGGAGCACAGAACACCACAACATTGTCATGAAAGAAGAGCAAGACAAGGACAACAATCACTGTAGGAGTCACAGATGCAACTCCACACAAATGCACTGTAGGAACAGGTAGCCAGGGCAGATATGCCAGTCAGGTCCACAACCATATGGCCAGTAACAGCACACATACACAACACATACCAACCCAATGGTCCCACCTTCACAGCACCCAGCGCCAGACCTGGCCCCATACCCACTGCCACCAACAACAATTTTGCACTGCCACCCAATGTTGACTCCCAGGTTGGATGCTGCACAGATGCAAGAACCCTGTGTGGCACACACATACCAATTTATCTGGCAACTCATGGAACATTCTACATACACATTGATGGCACTAGTGCACTAGCACAACACCTGCCTGAACATAGGCCTAACCTGTACAGTGTGACTACCTCAGCTATGGGGATATGTGACCCCCCCAGCCCTCCCATAGGCAGAGCTGCAACCAATACTGTCAGTGGTCACAGACAACAGGTGGGATCAGGGACAAGGCAGATGGTTGTAGAGGACACATACCACACAGGTTTCACATACCTGCATCTCAGCCGAAGTAATGTTGAATCAGCTCCACCCTGGAGTCAGCTGCATCCTCATCATCCTCCTCTTCATCACCCCCCATGTCCCCTTCATCAGCCACTGGCACAACTACATCCTCCTCTGCATTCACCAACAGGATGTGACGCCTCAGGGCCAGATTGTGTAGCATGCAGTAGGTCACAATGATCTGGCACACCTTCTGTGGCTTGTAGAGCAGGGCACCCCCAGAGACATGCAAACAGCAGAACCTGGCCTTCAGTAGGCCGAAGCATCTCTCAATGACCCATCTGGTATGACCGTAGGCCTCATTGTAACGGTCCTCTTCAGCTGAGGTCAGACACCTCACGGGTGTCAGGAGCCAGGGCAGGTTGAGATAGCCACAGTCACCAGCGTGCATAGTGGGAAAAGGCATGTCAATACCGGGAGGGCAATAGGGCAGGGACAAAAGGGTGCAGTGAGCTGAAGAGCACACATATGCAGGGGTACATACCGCTGAGCCAGGCCGGGTCCCTCTGGAGTGGTGCCATCATGTATGGGATGCTGCTGTTCCGCAGGATGTAGGAATCATGCATGGAGCCTGGGTACTTGCCTGTCACCTGGAAGATGTACTGGTCCTCGAGACACACCACCTGCACATTGACCTAATGGACGTTTTTGCGGTTTCTGTATACCTGTTCATTCCTCGTGGGTGGCACCAGGGCAATGTGGGTGCCATCTACGGCCCCAGTCACATGTGGGATGTGTGCCACATTGTAGAACGCAGAACGGACAGTGGGCAAATCTGCACATCAGCGGAACCAGATGTAGCTGCCCATCTGTTTTATCAAGCCACACAGTACATCCCTCAGGACTTTGCTGAACATGGGCTGCGACATCCCAATTGCGAGGCCCACTGTGACCTAGAAGGAGCCTGAGGCAAGGTAGTGGAGGACTGATAACACCTGCACTGTGGGAGCGATGGCATTAGGACTGCAAATGGCAGGCAACAGAACCTGGCCTTCAGTAGGCCGAAGCATCTCTCAATGACCCATCTGGTATGACCGTAGGCCTCATTGTAACGTTCCTCTGCAGCTGAGGTCAGACACCTCACGGGTGTCAGGAGCCAGGGCAGGTTGAGATAGCCACAGTCACCAGTGTGTATAGTGGGAAAAGGCATGTCAATACCGGGAGGGCAATAGGGCAGGGACAAAAGGGTGCTGTGAGCTGAAGAGCACACATATGCAGGGGTACATACCGCTGAGCAGGCCCGGTCCCTCTGGAGTGGTGCCATCATGTATGGGATGCTGCTGTTCCGCAGGATGTAGGAATCATGCACGGAGCCTGGGTACTTGCCCGTCACCTGGAAGATGTACTGGTCCTCGAGACACACCACCTGCACATTGACCTAATGGAAATGTTTGCGGTTTCTGTATACTTGTTCATTCCTCGTGGGGGGCACCAGGGCAATGTGGGTGCCATCTACGGCCCCAGTCACATGTGGGATGTGTGCCACATCGTAGAATGCAGCCCTGATAGTGGGCAAATCTGCACATCAGGGGAACCAGATGTAGTTGCCCACATGTTTTATCAAGCCACACAGTACATACCTCAGGATGTTGCCGAACATGGGCTGCGACATCCCACTTGCGAGGCCCACTGTGACCTAGAACGAGCCTGAGGCAAGGTAGTGAAGGACTGATAACACCTGCGCTGTGGGAGGGATGGCATTGGGACTGCGAATGGCAGGCAACAGATCCGGCTCCAACTGGGCCACTAGTTCCATTATGGTCACACGGTTCAGGCGATAGGTCTGGATGATATGACACTCCTCCAGGGTGGCAAGGTCTATTAGGAACCTGTACACAGGTGCATTCCTCATCCTCAACTGTCCATCGTACCTGGGAACAGGAGAGAGCTGGTTTAATGTCATGTACCATAGACTGTGTCAATGGTATTGATGTGGCCGTAGGCCAGCATATGTCATCCATGACGCACATATTTTCACACACATTACAGCACTGGATATGTAAAATGGTAGCCTCCTGTCTGAATGCATGGTACAGGTGCAAGAGTGATCATCCCTCTGGCATAACACTTCATGGCAGAAGGCGGTCATGCCCTCCATTTCAGGTGCTCATGCTCACTTGACTCCTGAACCTCGTGCACTGAAGACCTCCACTGCGTGTGTTGATGTGTACTGACTCTGGTAGCCAAGATGCCCTGTCCTCCAGGAGACAGGGCCCCAGCCTTCACCCAGGAAGAGTTTGAGCGGATCATGGATGGGGTCCTGCCCCTATAAGGACAGTTGTATGGGGCACCAGAGCAGCAGGTGAGCCCAATGTCATTGTCCTGTATGTGATTTGTGGGCATGGAGATAGGGGCCTTGGCAGGTGGCAGTGTGTATGGAGCATGGACATGGGTGAGGGGCCTAGGGCTATGTTGACTGACGACGTGTGGGTGTGGAATTGTGTTGTGTGTGTGCTGTCCACTACTGTCCCAGGGATGCCACTCTACATGACTGTGTCCTTCTGTCTGTGTCACCCATGCAGGTAAGCGCCCATCAGAAGAATGGGATTTGGCATGCCATCGTCAAGCAAGTGCAAACCGTGGGGGTCCATGCCTGGCAGGGCACCCACTGCAGAAAGAGGGGGAAGGAAATAAGAGGCTGGGCCCGGAAGACTGCAGAGGCCCAGCTGGAGATGTCCTCCCAGCGTGTGAGCGGTACCTGTCGGACCCTGAGCCCCCTAATGGCCCGCAAACTGGCAGTGGCCTACCCTGAGGGGGATGGGTGTTTGAGGGCAGCAGAGCAACCACATGGGGGTAAGTACTCACCCTCACTGGGTGAGCGGGCACAGGCAACCGGGTGGGGAGCTACAGGAAGGGTGGTGCTGGAAAGGGGGGTGGCAGACAAGGGTGATGCTGTGATGGAGGGTAAGAGAGTTTCACCATGTGTAACATAGAAAAGTCAGTGAACATGCCTTTCACAGTTGCAGAGGGTCTACCGACAGTATGCCTCATACATGACATCATCAATCTGCCCATTACCACGTTTCGTGTTTCCAACGTAATGAAACATCTTGCAAAGAGGAGCGGCTGGGAGATAGCTACATGAAAGTAGAGTGGGAGTTATCCTTGCAACATAAATGGTGGTACGGCAAAACAGAGGTCTCCCACAGCATGAGCGACTGTGAGCCTACTGTTAGTCATTCATTGATATGCAAACAGGTGTCATTTCATGGCCTTTGCAATGCAGGGGTTGCAAACTTGGCCTGTTGTCAGAAGGGTACTCCCGACCCCTTGATACATCCAGCGTCCCGTACATTTACAATGGGAGTTATGTGGTTCTGTACGACCACATCTGTTGCACATTGAGACCAGGATTTGCCTACGCAACCACAGTCTCAAAGATTGTAGCGTGTGGCCAGCAAGTTACAACCACCCTCTACAACAGATCAAAGAAGCAGAAAGGTGGGCCAACATTGATACCACGTAGGTTACCAATGACAAGCTAAGCAGACTGAAGGCGCTACTGTTCCAGTAACAATTTGCCTTGACCTCCACTAGAGAGTCGTGCACCAACCAGATGGAAATATCATCGGGCAAGACACAATTCCCATCACATTCCAACTCCGCAAAGCACGCTGGAGAACTGTTATCCAGTATAACCAAGGCTGCAAGCACTACAGGGCTCTTGCAATGGTGTAAGTCTGCCGGGTCTGGATTTGTGTACCTTTTCCATACTGTTTTCAGACTCATTCATACAGCCAACCATCACTCCTATCAAATGTGTTTTGTGGCAACCCTGTGACTTTGGCATCACTAGGTGGGATACTACTGCTGTTGTACCTGATACGCAGTGGTTGTGGCATTCCAGCAAGGCGGAGTAATGGAGCCACTACCATCAGCCCAGCTGTGTCATGATTGCAAGGTACAGCTCTTTGGAGCTCTGTTACTAGAGGAACTGGAGCGCAACTGGTTCTTGTCATTCCGACCACTCCTATGGTGTGTGCAGTCTGTCTTTCACTGCACATGGTGCCACTTTGAAAATCTACCTACGATGTGCCTTGCTGTTCCGCCAGTGTCCCAGTGGACCAAAAGCTGCTGATGTCCCCACTGAGCCTACATTCACGGTCGTGCCCCCTGAGACTAAGGCTGATTCGCAAGGCCACTTATGAGCCGGTCTTGGTGGATGTCTGGGCCCTCTTCGGCACAATGGATGATGCTGGTCCCACGGATTTGTCTGCGCATGAAGCAGCTGTGCACTACTGCACTGTGGATGTGTCTGCCAATCCTATCATTGATCTAACATCTGATGAGGTGGCCTGTATCCTGAGTGCAATTCCGTTTCATGGTGTGGACGACCAGGGAGGACGTCCAACCAGACATCCTGACGGTCACCGCCCATCAGAAGAAGGGGACATGGCATGCCATTGCCTAGTAAGTGCGGACCCTGGGGGTCCATGCCCGGTGGAGAACCCACTGCAGAAAGAGGTGCGAGGACCTGAGATGCTGGGCGTGGAAAACTACGGAGGCCCAGCTGGGGACATCCCCCCAACGTGGGAGGGGTGCCCCATTGACCCTGAGCCCCCTAATGGGAAGCATTCTGGCGGTGGCCTACCCTGAGGTGGATGTGCACTTGAGGGCAGCATAGCAGCCACAAGGGGGTGAGTACACACTCTCACTTACAACATGTGTTGCCATGGTAGCTTAGGGTCAGCTCTATTGGGGAACTGTAGCGTGGGTACTAGGTGGATTCATGTCCACTTTGGGTATTAGACAACTGGGCAGGATTGGCATCATAGATGTGTGGCCATGCAGTCAGTGAATAGAGGGGCAGTTACCTCTAATATGGTACCTGTGTTGTCACCTACTACCATGAAAGGGCTAGGCAGCTCATGCCAACAGGATCATTGCATCTAGGGTGTCAGGCCATTGTAATCAGTTTTTGCCAATCAATGCGCCAGGGGCGAATGTAGAGTCGTCAATCTGCTGGCAGGTACTGTGTGTTGTGAGGTAAGGTGGGGCAAGATGTCACTGTGCAATTGGACAATGGCCTAGTAGGCATGCCAACTACCCATGCAGGATTATGTAGGTTTGGTTGCCCAGGACTTGTGTTTCTCAACGGGCATGGGGATTGGGCAGGTACTGGGCAGGTGTGGTGGGTATGCCTCTCATCATGTATACGATTGCATCTGTATCAGCATCAGTGGTACACATGTGCATAGCTATGCTTTCCCCCATGGTGTTCCATTGTTGTATCATGTGTAGGTGAGGCCATGGCGTGTCATGGCATGGCATTACTCTGTGTGACTGTTGCACTGGCATTGACCGATTGACCGACGGAGAAGGGGCACCGGTAAGTGGGGAAGCTGCAGCCCACGAGACCCAGGAGGCTGATACCAGCGGTGCCGAGGGGACCAGTGGGATGGAGGGCGAGGGGAGTGCCACAGGGAGATAGGATCGCCACTCCATCTTCTGATTCCTCCTCTGATGGCGGCTCCCTGTGGTGGTGGAACAATATGGGTCCATGCCTAAATCATCCTTGTCCAACACCCCCATAACCAGGACTACCCACACTGTAGCTCACCATCCAATGGCCCGTGCCCGCTCACCCAAGAGAGTGGGCATCTCCTGCGCCGCAGGCACCTCTTCCCCTGCCCCAGTCAGCCCTGCTGCCCTCAGTGAGGAGGCAATTGACCTCCTGAAGTCCATCTCTGTGGGGTGTACAACTATTGTGAATGCCATCCAGGGACTGGCATCTCAGATGCAACAGTGTAATGTGTTCCTGGAAGGCATTCAAGTGCCTGGTCTGGCCTGCAGTGATCATTTCAGGCTCTGGCCCCCTCCTTGATGACAGTCAGGGTCCCCTCCAGCTACCTGTTCCCATACCCACATCCCACTCCACTCGCCTATCCAGGGCATACCTACTGACACGTGCATCCACGTCAACAGACACAGTACACAAGGATGGACATAAGCACCACAGATGCCACCACCATGCACACACTCACTGACAAATCCAGACATGACAACATCCATATGCTGGACCGACCCCTTCACCAATTCCCCCCTCACAGTTGGCACACCACTCACACCTGCAGCCTGCACCACACAGTCACTGATCTTGCCACATGTGCCCTCACTTCCACTGTCACCACATCCTCTGACCCACATGCATGCACCCCATTCACCATTGGTACAGGCACCACAACTGTAAACATACCCAAATGCAGCCACAGCTACACTCAAGACCAGGCACACCCCAAACACAGCAAACATCTATCACACAGCACATATTGCACAAATCAACACCACAGCTCACCAGCACACACAGCCAAATACCCCTACATCACCACACACCCCACACTGCACCAGACATGCACAACACGTACTCACCCCACAACATGTCACACCAGAAGCACCCATGGTTCACCGACAATGAGTTGCGGGTCATGGTGGATGAGATCATCAGAGTAGAGCCACAGCTCATGAGAGTCCAGGTACAATAAACATCCATAGCTAAAAAGACAGGGTATGGCAGAGGATCGTCAACAGGGTCAATACAGTCGGCACAAACACACACACAAGGGAGAACATCAGGAAGAGGTGGAATGACCTCAGGGGGAAGGTCCGTTCCATGGTGTCCAGGCAGAGGATAGCCAGTAACAAGACCAATGGTGGGTCCCCACCTCCTCCCCTTCAGTTGACAATCTAGGAGGAGAAGGTCCTGGACGTCATGTATCACGAGGGCTTGACTGGCATCAGCAGAGGGCTCAACACTGGTAAGTCAGCAATACCCCCCAAGCACCATCCACCCATGGCCAGCATGCCTCCCCACCACTCTCCCACCCACTGCAACCCACCCCACTGACCCCGTCCCAAACACCCCACACCGCTCCTCTGCATGCCACCCCAACCCACTCCAGTCATCCCTACTCACACCCAGAATGCACGGATGTCAACCACGATGTGAAGAACTACAAATACAACAATTCAATCCAAACCAGTGTCTGCAGTGCAGCAGATGTCATTGCTATCACTGGGAATCAAGTCGAGCCACTGCATGCACCAACAGGGACACAACAACAACAGTCACACTAAAATCTACTGTATACATCCACAGATACCTTGCTACTGACACCTTGCAGAGGATGCCAGACTCAGACAGACCTCCCCAGGATGAAGGCCCCACTGGATGAGGTCAACTTGCCTGGGCCATCTGGGGCCACTGGGCAGTCCACCAACAGCACACCCACCCTGGACACACTGGAAGACCCTACTCATGTGGCAACAACACCACAACTAGACCCTGAACCCCAAACCTGTGCCCCAGGGTCCCATCAATCAGAGGTGTGCCCTGTAGTACAGCGGCCAGAGTCAAGGATACCCACCCCAGACGATGATGACCCTGCTGCTACTGGGAGTGGGCACACTGTGCCAGGGGCACAGGCACAGGGGGCCAGGGGTAGTGGGAGGGGAACTGTGGGCCAAGGGTCAGGACAGCCACACCAACTGACTGCCCAGGAGGGCCTGAACCAAGTCCTGGGTGTATATCAGCACACCCAGGACACACTGGTCCAGATCCTCACTCCTGTGCAGGAGACCCAGCGGCTGCAGGGGCAATACCATCAGGAGGCCATGCCACAGTGGCAGACCCACAATACCACCATGGCCTCCAAAGTAGGTGTGCTCAAGGACTTGACTACTGTTGTGCGTGAGTCCACCACCCACCAACAAGACCCTACCACTGGTCACATACCCTCACAGTCCTCCACGTCAGCAGCAGCCAGTGGCACGGAGGCATCACCACAGGACCCACAGGACAGCAGCATCCTGACCCCTGTAGCTGAGGTACCAGCATGCAAGCAAGGACGTCCAAGTAGACATTCAGCCAGACATGATGGCCAGACCACGACCAACGCCAGGAAGTGACCCTCTCCTGAACATTCTCCGTTGTGTGTGACTGTGACTCCCTGTCGACTATCCACTCCCATATCTCCATCTCCCCATAGCTAGCAGACTAGACCTGGACTACCTACATCTGGCCTCACAATTCTGATGATCTCCGCCGCTATGACCCCACTCATTACCCCTTACACTTGTACATCCCAAATAAATGACAATTGAGCACAGTCAATGTCTATGTGTTCATTTGCCATAAGTATGTATGAAACTGCCAATATGTGTACAAGTGACAAACCATTGCCCAGCACATTCATGGGAGGGTCACAGAGCGGGGAGCAAAATGCTGGGATGTCGATCATGGAGTAGGCAGTGGCTGGACGTATGTGTCAATGGAGGCAACAGCCGAAACAGGGAGCACAGAACACCACAACATTGTCATGAAAGAAGAGCAAGACAAGGACAACAATCACTGTAGGAGTCACAGATGCAACTCCACACAAATGCACTGTAGGAACAGGTAGCCAGGGCAGATATGCCAGTCAGGTCCACAACCATATGGCCAGTAACAGCACACATACACAACACATACCAACCCAATGGTCCCACTTTCACAGCACTCAGCGCCAGACCTGGCCCCATACCCACTGCCACCAACAACAATTTTGCACTGCCACCCAATGTTGACTCCCAGGTTGGATGCTGCACAGATGCAAGAACCCTGTGTGGCACACACATACCAATTTATCTGGCAACTCATGGAACATTCTACATACACATTGATGGCACTAGTGCACTAGCACAACACCTGCCTGAACATAGGCCTAACCTGTACAGTGTGACTACCTCAGCTATGGGGATATGTGACCCCCCCAGCCTTCCCATAGGCAGAGCTGCAACCAATACTGTCAGTGGTCACAGACAACAGGTGGGATCAGGGACAAGGCAGATGGTTGTAGAGGACACATACCACACAGGTTTCACATACCTGCATCTCAGCCGAAGTAATGTTGAATCAGCTCCACCCTGGAGTCAGCTGCATCCTCATCATCCTCCTCTTCATCACCCCACATGTCCCCTTCATCAGCCACTGGCACAGCTACATCCTCCTCTGCATTCACCAACAGGATGTGACGCCTCAGGGCCAGATTGTGTAGCATGCAGTAGGTCACAATGGTCTGGCACACCTTCTGTGGCTTGAAGAGCAGGGCGCCCCCAGAGACATGCAAACAGCAGAACCTGGCCTTCAGTAGGCCGAAGCATCTCTCAATGACCCATCTGGTATGACCGTAGGCCTCATTGTAACGGTCCTCTGCAGCTGAGGTCAGACACCTCACGGGTGTCAGGAGCCAGGGCAGGTTGAGATAGCCACAGTCACCAGCGTGCATAGTGGGAAAAGGCATGTCAATACCGGGAGGGCAATAGGGCAGGGACAAAAGGGTGCAGTGAGCTGAAGAGCACACATATGCAGGGGTACATACCGCTGAGCCAGGCCCGGTCCCTCTGGAGTGGTGCCATCATGTATGGGATGCTGCTGTTCCGCAGGATGTAGGAATCATGCATGGAGCCTGGGTACTTGCCTGTCACCTGGAAGATGTACTGGTCCTCGAGACACACCACCTGCACATTGACCTAATGGACGTTTTTACGGTTTCTGTATACCTGTTCATTCCTCGTGGGTGGCACCAGGGCAATGTGGGTGCCATCTACGGCCCCAGTCACATGTGGGATGTGTGCCACATTGTAGAACGCAGCCCGGACAGTGGGCAAATCTGCACATCAGGGGAACCAGATGTAGCTGCCCATCTGTTTTATCAAGCCACACAGTACATCCCTCAGGACTTTGCTGAACATGGGCTGCGACATCCCAATTGCGAGGCCCACTGTGACCTAGAAGGAGCCTGAGGCAAGGTAGTGGAGGACTGATAACACCTGCACTGTGGGAGCGATGGCATTAGGACTGCAAATGGCAGGCAACAGAACCTGGCCTTCAGTAGGCCGAAGCATCTCTCAATGACCCATCTGGTATGACCGTAGGCCTCATTGTAACGTTCCTCTGCAGCTGAGGTCAGACACCTCACGGGTGTCAGGAGCCAGGGCAGGTTGAGATAGCCACAGTCACCAGTGTGTATAGTGGGAAAAGGCATGTCAATACCGGGAGGGCAATAGGGCAGGGACAAAAGGGTGCTGTGAGCTGAAGAGCACACATATGCAGGGGTACATACCGCTGAGCAGGCCCGGTCCCTCTGGAGTGGTGCCATCATGTATGGGATGCTGCTGTTCCGCAGGATGTAGGAATCATGCACGGAGCCTGGGTACTTGCCCGTCACCTGGAAGATGTACTGGTCCTCGAGACACACCACCTGCACATTGACCTAATGGAAATGTTTGCGGTTTCTGTATACTTGTTCATTCCTCGTGGGTGGCACCAGGGCAATGTGGGTGCCATCTACGGCCCCAGTCACATGTGGGATGTGTGCCACATCGTAGAATGCAGCCCTGACAGTGGGCAAATCTGCACATCAGGGGAACCAGATGTAGTTGCCCACATGTTTTATCAAGCCACACAGTACATATCTCAGGACGTTGCCGAACATGGGCTGCGACATCCCACTTGCGAGGCCCACTGTGACCTAGAAGGAGCCTGAGGCAAGGTAGTGAAGGACTGATAACACCTGCGCTGTGGGAGGGATGGCATTGGGACTGCGAATGGCAGGCAACAGATCCGGCTCCAACTGGGCCACTAGTTCCATTATGGTCACACGGTTCAGGCGATAGGTCTGGATGATATGACACTCCTCCAGGGTGGCAAGGTCTATTAGGAACCTGTACACAGGTGCATTCCTCATCCTCAACTGTCCATCGTACCTGGGAACAGGAGAGAGCTGGTTTAATGTCATGTACCATAGACTGTGTCAATGGTATTGATGTGGCCGTAGGCCAGCATATGTCATCCATGACGCACATATTTTCACACACATTACAGCACTGGATATGTAAAATGGTAGCCTCCTGTCTGAATGCATGGTACAGGTGCAAGAGTGATCATCCCTCTGGCATAACACGTCATGGCAGAAGGCGGTCATGCCCTCCATTTCAGGTGCTCATGCTCACTTGACTCCTGAATCTCGTGCACTGAAGACCTCCACTGCGTGTGTTGATGTGTACTGACTCTGGTAGCCAAGATGCCATGTCCTCCAGGAGACAGGGCCCCAGCCTTCACCCAGGAAGAGTTGGAGCGGATCATGGATGGGGTCCTGCCCCTATAAGGACAGTTGTATGGGGCACCAGAGCAGCAGGTGAGCCCAATGTCATTGTCCTGTATGTGATTTGTGGGCATGGAGATAGGGGCCTTGGCAGGTGGCAGTGTGTATGGAGCATGGACATGGGTGAGGGGCCTAGGGCTATGTTGACTGACGACGTGTGGGTGTGGAATTGTGTTGTGTGTGTGCTGTCCACTACTGTCCCAGGGATGCCACTCTACATGACTGTGTCCTTCTGTCTGTTTCACCCATGCAGGTAAGCGCCCATCAGAAGAATGGGATTTGGCATGCCATCGTCAAGCAAGTGCGAACCGTGGGGGTCCATGCCCGGCAGGGCACCCACTGCAGAAAGAGGGGGAAGGAAATAAGAGGCTGGGCCCGGAAGACTGCAGAGGCCCAGCTGGAGATGTCCTCCCAGCGTGTGAGCGGTACCTGTCGGACCCTGAGCCCCCTAATGGCCCGCAAACTGGCAGTGGCCTACCCTGAGGGGGATGGGTGTTTGAGGGCAGCAGAGCAACCACATGGGGGTAAGTACTCACCCTCACTGGGTGAGTGGGCACGGGCAACCGGGTGGGGAGCTACAGGAAGGGTGGTGCTGGAAAGGGGGGTGGCAGACAAGGGTGATGCTGTGATGGAGGGTAAGAGAGTTTCACCATGTGTAACATAGAAAAGTCAGTGAACATGCCTTTCACAGTTGCAGAGGGTCTACCGACAGTATGCCTCATACATGACATCATCAATCTGCCCATTACCACGTTTCGTGTTTCCAACGTAATGAAACATCTTGCAGAGAGGAGCGGCTGGGAGATAGCTACATGAAAGTAGAGTGGGAGTTATCCTTGCAACATAAATGGTGGTACGGCAAAACAGAGGTCTCCCACAGCATGAGTGACTGTGAGCCTACTGTTAGTCATTCATTGATATGCAAACAGGTGTCATTTCATGGCCTTTGCAATGCAGGGGTTGCAAACTTGGCCTGTTGTCAGAAGGGTACTCCCGACCCCTTGATACATCCAGCGTCCCATACATTTACAATGGGAGTTATGTGGTTCTGTACGACCACATCTGTTGCACATTGAGACCAGGATTTGCCTACGCAACCACAGTCTCAAAGATTGTAACGTGTGGCCAGCAAGTTACAACCACCCTCTACAACAGATCAAAGAAGCAGAAAGGTGGGCCAACATTGATACCACGTAGGTTACCAATGACATGCTAAGCAGACTGAAGGCGCTACTGTTCCAGTAACAATTTGCGTTGACCTCCACTAGAGAGTCGTGCACCAACCAGATGGAAATATCATCGGGCAAGACACAATTCCCATCACATTCCAACTCCGCAAAGCACTCTGGAGAACTGTTATCCAGTATAACCAAGGCTGCAAGCACTACAGGGCTCTTGCAATGGTGTAAGTCTGCCTGGTCTGGATTTGTGTACCTTTTCCATACTGTTTTCAGACTCATTCATACAGCCAACCATCACTCCTATCAAATGTGTTTTGTGGCAACCCTGTGACTTTGGCATCACTAGGTGGGATACTACTGCTGTTGTACCTGATACGCAGTGGTTGTGGCATTCCAGCAGGGCGGAGTAATGGAGCCACTACCATCAGCCCAGCTGTGTCATGATTGCAAGGTACAGCTCTTTGGAGCTCTGTTACTAGATGAATTGGAGCGCAACTGGTTCTTGTCATTCCGACCACTCCTATGGTGTGTGCAGTCTGTCTTTCACTGCACATGGTGCCACTTTGAAAATCTACCTACGATGTGCCTTGCTGTTCCGCCAGTGTCCCAGTGGACCAAAAGCTGCTGATGTCCCCACTGAGCCTACATTCACGGTCGTGCCCCCTGAGACTAAGGCTGATTCGCAAGGCCACTTATGAGCCGGTCTTGGTGGATGTCTGGGCCCTCTTCGGCACAATGGATGATGCTGGTCCCACGGATGTGTCTGCGCATGAAGCAGCTGTGCACTACTGCACTGTGGATGTGTCTGCCAATCCTATCATTGATCTAACATCTGATGAGGTGGCCTGTATCCTGAGTGCAATTCCGTTTCATGGAGTGGACGACCAGGGAGGACGTCCAGCCAGACATCCTGACGGTCACCGCCCATCAGAAGAAGGGGACATGGCATGCCATTGCCTAGTAAGTGGGGACCCTGGGGGTCCATGCCCGGTGGAGAACCCACTGCAGAAAGAGGTGCGAGGACCTGAGATGCTGGGCGTGGAAAACTACGGAGGCCCAGCTGGGGACATCCCCCCAACGTGGGAGGGGTGCCCCATTGACCCTGAGCCCCCTAATGGGAAGCATTCTGGCGGTGGCCTACCCTGAGGTGGATGTGCACTTGAGGGCAGCACAGCAGCCACAAGGGGGTGAGTACACACTCTCACTTACAACATGTGTTGCCATGGTAGCTTAGGGTCAGCTCTATTGGGGAACTGTAGCGTGGGTACTAGGTGGATTCATGTCCACTTTGGGTATTAGACAACTGGGCAGGATTGGCATCATAGATGAGTGGCCATGCAGTCAGTGAATAGAGGGGCAGTTACAGTTACCTCTAATATGGTACCTGTGTTGTCACCTACTACCATGAAAGGGCTAGGCAGCTCATGCCAACAGGATCATTGCATCTAGGGTGTCAGGCCATTGTAATCAGTTTTTGCCAATCAATGCGCCAGGGGCGAATGTAGAGTCATCAATCTGCTGGCAGGTACTGTGTGTTGTGAGGTAAGGTGGGGCAAGATGTCACTGTGCAATTGGACAATGGCCTAGTAGGCATGCCAACTACCCATGCAGGATTATGTAGGTTTGGTTGCACAGGACTTGTGTTTCTCAACGGGCATGGGGATTGGGCAGGTACTGGGCAGGTGTGGTGGGTATGCCTCTCATCATGTATACGATTGCATCTGTATCAGCATCAGTGGTACACATGTGCATAGCTATGCTTTCCCCCATGGTGTTCCATTGTTGTATCATGTGTAGGTGAGGCCATGGCGTGTCATGGCATGGCATTACTCTGTGTGACTGTTGCACTGGCATTGACCGATTGACCGACGGAGAAGGGGCACCGGTAAGTGGGGAAGCTGCAGCCCACGAGACCCAGGAGGCTGATACCAGCGGTGCCGAGGGGACCAGTGGGATGGAGGGCGAGGGGAGTGCCACAGGGAGATAGGATCGCCACTCCAACTTCTGATTCCTCCTCTGATGGCGGCTCCCTGGTGGTGGTGGAACCATATGGGTCCATGCCTAAATCATCCTTGTCCAACACCCCCATAACCAGGACTGCCCACACTGTAGCTCACCATCCAGTGGCCCGTGCCCGCTCACCCAAGAGAGTGGGCATCTCCTGCGCCGCAGGCACCTCTTCCCCTGCCCCAGTCAGCCCTGCTGCCCTCAGTGAGGAGGCAATTGACCTCCTGAAGTCCATCTCTGTGGGGTGTACAACTATTGTGAATGCCATCCAGGGACTGGCATCTCAGATGCAACAGTGTAATGTGTTCCTGGAAGGCATTCAAGTGCCTGGTCTGGCCTGCAGAGATCATTTCAGGCTCTGGCCCCCTCCTTGATGACAGTCAGTGTCCCCTCCAGCTACCTGTTCCCATACCCACATCCCACTCCACTCGCCTATCCAGGGCATACCTACTGACACGTGCATCCACGTCAACAGACACAGTACACAAGGATGGACATAAGCACCACAGATGCCACCACCATGCACACACTCACTGACAAATCCAGACATGACAACATCCATATGCTGGACCGACCCCTTCACCAATTCCCCCCTCACAGTTGGCACACCACTCACACCTGCAGCCTGCACCACACAGTCACTGATCTTGCCACATGTGCCCTCACTTCCACTGTCACCACATCCTCTGACCCACATTCATGCACCCCATTCACCATTGGTACAGGCACCACAACTGTAAACATACCCAAATGCAGCCACAGCTACACTCAAGACCAGGCACACCCCCAAACACAGCAAACATCTATCACACAGCACATATTGCACAAATCAACACCACAGCTCACCAGCACACACAGCCAAATACCCCTACATCACCACACACCCCACACTGCACCAGACATGCACAACACGTACTCACCCCACAACATGTCACACCAGAAGCACCCATGGTTCACCGACAATGAGTTGCGGGTCATGGTGGATGAGATCATCAGAGTAGAGCCACAGCTCATGAGAGTCCAGGTACAATAAACATCCATAGCTAAAAAGACAGGGTATGGCAGAGGATCGTCAACAGGGTCAATACAGTCGGCACAAACACACACACAAGGGAGAACATCAGGAAGAGGTGGAATGACCTCAGGGGGAAGGTCCGTTCCATGGTGTCCAGGCAGAGGATAGCCAGTAACAAAACCAATGGTGGGTCCCCACCTCCTCCCTTCAGTTGACAATCTAGGAGGAGAAGGTCCTGGACGTCATGTATCACGAGGGCTTGACTGGCATCAGCAGAGGGATCAACACTGGTAAGTCAGCAATACCCCCCAAGCACCATCCACCCATGGCCAGCATGCCTCCCCACCACTCTCCCGCCCACTGCAACCCACCCCACTGACCCCGTCCCAAACACCCCACACCCCTTCTCTGCATGCCACCCCAACCCACTCCAGTCATCCCTACTCACACACCCCGAATGCACGGATGTCAACCACGATGTGAATAACTACAAATACAACAATTCAATCCAAACCAGTGTCTGCAGTGCAGCAGATGTCATTGCTATCACTGGGAATCAAGTCGAGCCACTGCATGCACCAACAGGGACACAACAACAACAGTCACACTAAAATCTACTGTATCCATCCACAGGTACCTTGCTACTGACACCTTGCAGAGGATGGCAGACTCAGACAGCCCTCCCCAGGATGAAGGCCCCACTGGATGAGGTCAACTTTCCTGGGCCATCTGGGGCCACTGGGCAGTCCACCAACAGCACACCCACCCTGGACACACCGGAAGACCCTACTCATGTGGCAACAACACCACAACTAGACCCTGAACCCCAAACCTGTGCCCCAGGGTCCCATCAATCAGAGGTGTGCCCTGTAGTACAGCGGCCAGAGTCAAGGATACCCACCCCAGACGATGATGACCCTGCTGCTACTGGGAGTGGGCACACTGTGCCAGGGGCACAGGCACAGGGGGCCAGGGGAAGTGGGAGGGGAACTGTGGGCCAAGGGTCAGGACAGCCACACCAACTGACTGCCCAGGAGGGCCTGAACCAAGTCCTGGGTGTATATCAGCACACCCAGGACACACTGGTCCAGATCCTCACTCCTGTGCAGGAGACCCAGCGGCTGCAGGGGCAATACCATCAGGAGGCCATGCCACAGTGGCAGACCCACAATACCACCATGGCCTCCAAAGTAGGTGTGCTCAAGGACTTGACTACTGTTGTGCGTGAGTCCACCACCCACCAACAAGACCCTACCACTGGTCACATACACTCACAGTCCTCCACGTCAGCAGCAGCCAGTGGCACGGAGGCATCACCACAGGACCCACAGGACAGCAGCATCCTGACCCCTGTAGCTGAGGTACCACTATGCAAGCAAGGACATCCAAGTAGACATTCAGCCAGACATGATGGCCAGACCACGACCAACGCCAGGAAGTGACCCTCTCCTGAACATTCTCCGTTGTGTGTGACTGTGACTCCCTGTCGACTATCCACTCCCATATCTCCATCTCCCCATAGCTAGCAGACTAGACCTGTACTACCTACATCTGGCCTCACAATTCTGATGATCTCCGCCGCTATGACCCCACTCATTACCCCTTACACTTGTACATCCCAAATAAATGACAATTAAGCACAGTCAATGTCTATGTGTTCATTTGCCATAAGTATGTATGAAACTGCCAATATGTATACAAGTGACAAACCATTGCCCAGCACATTCATGGGAGGGTCACAGAGCGGGGAGCAAAATGCTGGGATGTCGATCATGGAGTAGGCAGTGGCTGGACGTATGTGTCAATGGAGGCAACAGCCGAAACAGGGAGCACAGAACACCACAACATTGTCATGAAAGAAGAGCAAGACAAGGACAACAATCACTGTAGGAGTCACAGATGCAACTCCACACAAATGCACTGTAGGAACAGGTAGCCAGGGCAGATATGCCAGTCAGGTCCACAACCATATGGCCAGTAACAGCACACATACACAACACATACCAACCCAATGGTCCCACCTTCACAGCACCCAGCGCCAGACCTGGCCCCATACCCACTGCCACCAACAACAATTTTGCACTGCCACCCAATGTTGACTCCCAGGTTGGATGCTGCACAGATGCAAGAACCCTGTGTGGCACACACATACCAATTTATCTGGCAACTCATGGAACATTCTACATACACATTGATGGCACTAGTGCACTAGCACAACACCTGCCTGAACATAGGCCTAACCTGTACAGTGTGACTACCTCAGCTATGGGGATATGTGACCCCCCCAGCCCTCCCATAGGCAGAGCTGCAACCAATACTGTCAGTGGTCACAGACAACAGGTGGGATCAGGGACAAGGCAGATGGTTGTAGAGGACACATACCACACAGGTTTCACATACCTGCATCTCAGCCGAAGTAATGTTGAATCAGCTCCACCCTGGAGTCAGCTGCATCCTCATCATCCTCCTCTTCATCAACCCCATGTCCCCTTCATCAGCCACTGGCACAGCTACATCCTCCTCTGCATTCACCAATAGGATGTGACGCCTCAGGGCCAGATTGTGTAGCATGCAGTAGGTCACAATGATCTGGCACACCTTCTGTGGCTTGTAGAGCAGGGCACCCCCAGAGACATGCAAACAGCAGAACCTGGCCTTCAGTAGGCCGAAGCATCTCTCAATGACCCATCTGGTATGACCGTAGGCCTCATTGTAACGGTCCTCTGCAGCTGAGGTCAGACACCTCACGGGTGTCAGGAGCCAGAGCAGGTTGAGATAGCCACAGTCACCAGCGTGCATAGTGGGAAAAGGCATGTCAATACCGGGAGGGCAATAGGGCAGGGACAAAAGGGTGCAGTGAGCTGAAGA
This sequence comes from Pleurodeles waltl, assembly GCF_031143425.1. Lineage (NCBI taxonomy): Eukaryota > Metazoa > Chordata > Amphibia > Caudata > Salamandridae > Pleurodeles > Pleurodeles waltl. Next base: position 785,930,061 of record NC_090440.1, read on the forward strand.
GCACACATATGCAGGGGTACATACCGCTGAGCCAGGCCCGGTCCCTCTGGAGTGGTGCCATCATGTATGGGATGCTGCTGTTCCGCAGGATGTAGGAATCATGCACGGAGCCTGGGTACTTGCCTGTCACCTGGAAGATTTACTGGTCCTCGAGACACACCACCTGCACATTGACCTAATGGACGTTTTTGCGGTTTCTGTATACCTGTTCATTCCTCGTGGGTGGCACCAGGGCAATGTGGGTGCCATCTACGGCCCCAGTCACATGTGGGATGTGTGCCACATTGTAGAACGCAGCCCTGACAGTGGGCAAATCTGCACATCAGGGGAACCAGATGTAGCTGCCCATCTGTTTTATCAAGCCACACAGTACATCCCTCAGGACGTTGCTGAACATGGGCTGCGACATCCCAATTGCGAGGCCCACTGTGACCTAGAAGGAGCCTGAGGCAAGGTAGTGGAGGACTGATAACACCTGCACTGTGGGAGGGATGGCATTAGGACTGCAAATGGCAGGCAACAGAACCTGGCCTTCAGTAGGCCGAAGCATCTCTCAATGACCCATCTGGTATGACCGTAGGCCTCATTGTAACGTTCCTCTGCAGCTGAGGTCAGACACCTCACGTGTGTCAGGAGCCAGGGCAGGTTGAGATAGCCACAGTCACCAGTGTGCATAGTGGGAAAAGGCATGTCAATACCGGGAGGGCAATAGGGCAGGGACAAAAGGGTGCAGTGAGCTGAAGAGCACACATATGCAGGGGTACATACCGCTGAGCCAGGCCCGGTCCCTCTGGAGTGGTGCCATCATGTATGGGATGCTGCTGTTCCGCAGGATGTAGGAATCATGCACGGAGCCTGGGTACTTGCCCGTCACCTGGATGATGTACTGGTCCTCGAGACACACCACCTGCACATTGACCTAATGGAAATGTTTGCGGTTTCTGTATACTTGTTCATTCCTCGTGGGTGGCACCAGGGCAATGTGGGTGTCATCTACGGCCCCAGTCACATGTGGGATGTGTGCCACATCGTAGAATGCAGTCCTGACAATGGGCAAATCTGCACATCAGGGGAACCAGATGTAGTTGCCCACATGTTTTATCAAGCCACACAATACATACCTCAGGACGTTGCCGAACATGGGCTGCGACATCCCACTTGCGAGGCCCACTGTGACCTAGAAGGAGCCTGAGGCAAGGTAGTGAAGGACTGATAACACCTGCGCTGTGGGAGGGATGGCATTGGGACTGCGAATGGCAGGCAACAGATCCGGCTCCAACTGGGCCACTAGTTCCATTATGTCACACGGTTCAGGCGATAGGTCTGGATGATATGACACTCCTCCAGGGTGGCAAGGTCTATTAGGAACCTGTACACAGGTGCATTCCTCATCCTCAACCGTCCATCGTACCTGGGAACAGGAGAGAGCTGGTTTAATGTCATGTACCATAGACTGTGTCAATGGTATTGATGTGGCCGTAGGCCAGCATATGTCATCCATGACGCACATATTTTCACACACATTACACACTGGATATGTAAAATGGTAGCCTCCTGTCTGAATGCATGGTACAGGTGCAAGAGTGATCATCCCTCTGGCATAACACGTCATGGCAGAAGGCGGTCATGCCCTCCATTTCAGGTGCTCATGCTCACTTGACTCCTGAACCTCGTGCACTGAAGACCTCCACTGCATGTGTTGATGTGTACTGACTCTGGTAGCCAAGATGCCATGTCCTCCAGGAGACAGGGCCCCAGCCTTCACCCAGGAAGAGTTGGAGCGGATCATGGATGGGGTCCTGCCCCTATAAGGACAGTTGTATGGGGCACCAGAGCAGCAGGTGAGCCCAATGTCATTGTCCTGTATGTGATTTGTGGGCATGGAGATAGGGGCCTTGGCAGGTGGCAGTGTGTATGGAGCATGGACATGGGTGAGGGGCCTAGGGCTATGTTGACTGACGACGTGTGGGTGTGGAATTGTGTTGTGTGTGTGCTGTCCACTACTGTCCCAGGGATGCCACTCTACATGACTGTGTCCTTCTGTCTGTGTCCCCATGCAGGTAAGAGCCTATCAGAAGAATGGGATTTGGCATGCCATCGTCAAGCAAGTGCGAACCGTGGGGGTCCATGCCCAGCAGAGCACCCACTGCAGAAAGAGGGGGAAGGAACTAAGAGGCTGGGCCCGGAAGACTGCAGAGGCCCAGCTGGAGATGTCCTCCCAGCGTGTGAGCGGTGCCTGTCGGACCCTGAGCCCCCTAATGGCCCGCAAACTGGCAGTGGCCTACCCTGAGGGGGATGGGTGTTTGAGGGCAGCAGAGCAACCACATGGGGGTAAGTAGTCACCCTCACTGGGTGAGCGGGCACGGGCAACCGGGTGGGGAGCGACAGGGAGGGTGGTGCTGGAAAGGGGGGTGGCAGACAAGGGTGATGCCGTGATGGAGGGTAAGAGAGTTTTACCATGTGTAACATAGAAAAGTCAGTGAACATGCCTTTCACAGTTGCAGAGGGTCTACCGACAGTATGCCTCATACATGACATCATCAATCTGCCCATTACCACGTTTCGTGTTTCCAACGTAATGAAACATCTTGCAGAGAGGAGCGGCTGGGAGATAGCTACATGAAAGTAGAGTGGGAGTTATCCTTGCAACATAAATGGTGGTACGGCAAAACAGAGGTCTCCCACAGCATGAGCGACTGTGAGGCTACTGTTAGTCATTCACTGATATGCAAACAGGTGTCATTTCATGGCCTTTGCAATGCAGGGGTTGCAAACTTGGCCTGTTGTCAGAAGGGTACTCCCGACCCCTTGATACATCCAGCGTCCCATACATTTACAATGGGAGTTATGTGGTTCTGTACGACCACATCTGTTGCACATTGAGACCAGGATTTGCCTACGCAACCACAGTCTCAAAGATTGTAACGTGTGGCCAGCAAGTTACAACCACCCTCTACAACAGATCAAAGAAGCAGAAAGGTGGGCCAACATTGATACCATGTAGGTTACCAATGACAAGCTAAGCAGACTGAAGGCGCTACTGTTCCAGTAACAATTTGCGTTGACCTCCACTAGAGAGTCGTGCACCAACCAGATGGAAATATCATCGGGCAAGACACAATTCCCATCACATTCCAACTCCGCAAAGCACTCTGGAGAACTGTTATCCAGTATAACCAAGGCTGCAAGCACTACAGGGCTCTTGCAATGGTGTAAGTCTGCCGGGTCTGGATTTGTGTACCTTTTCCATACTGTTTTCAGACTCATTCATACAGCCAACCATCACTCCTATCAAATGTGTTTTGCGGCAACCCTGTGACTTTGGCATCACTAGGTGGGATACTACTGCTGTTGCACCTGATACGCAGTGGTTGTGGCATTCCAGCAAGGCGGAGTAATGGAGCCACTACCATCAGAACAGCTGTGTCATGATTGCAAGGTACAGCTCTTTGGAGCTCCGTTACTAGAGGAACTGGAGCGCAACTGGTTCTTGTCATTCCGACAACTCCTATGGTGTGTGCAGTCTGTCTTTCACTGCACATGGTGCCACTTTGAAAATCTACCTACGATGTGCCTTGCTGTTCCGCCAGTGCCCCAGTGAACCAAAAGCTGCTGATGTCCCCACTGAGTCCACATTCACGGTCGTGCCCCCTGAGACTAAGGCTGATTCGCAAGGCCACTTATGAGCCGGTCTTGGTGGATGTCTGGGCCCTCTTCGGCACAATGGATGATGCTGGTCCCACGGATGTGTCTGCGCATGAAGCAGCTGTGCACTACTGCACTGTGGATGTGTCTGCCAATCCTATCATTGATCTAACATCTGATGAGGTGGCCTGTATCCTGAGTGCAATTCCGTTTCATGGTGTGGACAACCAGGGAGGACGTCCAACCAGACATCCTGACGGTCACCGCCCATCAGAAGAAGGGGACATGGCATGCCATTGCCTAGTAAGTGCGGACCCTGGGGGTCCATGCCCGGTGGAGAACCCACTGCAGAAAGAGGTGCGACGACCTGAGATGCTGGGCGTGGAAAACTACGGAGGCCCAGCTGGGGACATCCCCCCAACGTGGGAGGGGTGCCCCATTGACCCTGAGCCCCCTAATGGGAAGCATTCTGGCGGTGGCCTACCCTGAGGTGGATGTGCACTTGAGGGCAGCATAGCAGCCACAAGGGGGTGAGTACACACTCTCACTTACAACATGTGTTGCCATGGTAGCTTAGGGTCAGCTCTATTGGGGAACTGTAGCGTGGGTACTAGGTGGATTCATGTCCACTTTGGGTATTAGACAACTGGGCAGGATTGGCATCATAGATGTGTGGCCATGCAGTCAGTGAATAGAGGGGCAGTTACAGTAACCTCTAATATGGTACCTGTGTTGTCACCTACTACCATGAAAGGGCTAGGCAGCTCATGCCAACAGGATCATTGCATCTAGGGTGTCAGGCCATTGTAATCAGTTTTTGCCAATCAATGCGCCAGGGGCGAATGTAGAGTCGTCAATCTGCTGGCAGGTACTGTGTGTTGTGAGGTAAGGTGGGGCAAGATGTCACTGTGCAATTGGACAATGGCCTAGTAGGCATGCCAACTACCCATGCAGGATTATGTAGGTTTGGTTGCCCAGGACTTGTGTTTCTCAACGGGCATGGGGATTGGGCAGGTACTGGGCAGGTGTGGTGGGTATGCCTCTCATCATGTATACGATTGCATCTGTATCAGCATCAGCGGTACACATGTGCATAGCTATGCTTTCCCCCATGGTGTTCCATTGTTGTATCATGTGTAGGTGAGGCCATGGCATGTCATGGCATGGCATTACTCTGTGTGACTGTTGCACTGGCATTGACCGATTGACCGACGGAGAAGGGGCACGGGCAAGTGGGGAAGCTGCAGCCCACGAGACCCAGGAGGCTGATACCAGCGGTGCCGAGAGGACCAGTGGGATGGAGGGCGAGGGGAGTGCCACAGGGAGATAGGATCGGCCACTCCATCTTCTGATTCCTCCTCTGATGGCGGCTCCCTGGTGGTGGTGGAACCATATGGGTCCATGCCTACATCATCCTTGTCCAACACCCCCATAACCAGGACTGCCCACACTGAAGCTCACCATCCAGTAGCCCGTGCCCGCTCACCCAAGAGAGTGGGCATCTCCTGCGCCACAGGCACCTCTTCCTCTGCCCCAGTCAGCCCTGCTGCCCTCAGTGAGGAGGCAATTGACCTCCTGAAGTCCATCTCTGTGGGGTGTACAACTATTGTGAATGCCATCCAGGGACGGGCATCTCAGATGCAACAGTGTAATGTGTTCCTGGAAGGCATTCACGTGCCTTGTCTGGCCTGCAGAGATCATTTCAGGCTCTGGCCCCCTCCTTGATGACAGTCAGTGCCCCCTCCAGCTACCTGTTCCCATACCCACATCCCACTCCACTCGCCTATCCAGGGCATACCTACTGACACGTGCATCCACGTCAACAGACACAGAACACAAGGATGGACATAAGCACCACAGATGCCACCACCATGCACACACTCACTGACAAATGCAGACATGACAACATCCATATGTTGGACCGACCCCTTCACCAATTCCCCCCTCACAGTTGGCACACCACTCACACCTGCAGCCTGCACCACACAGTCACTGATCTTGCCACATGTGCCCTCACTTCCACTGTCACCACATCCTCTGACCCACATTCATGCACCCCATTCACCATTGGTACAGGCACCACAACTGTAAACACACCCAAATGCAGCACATCCACCCTACCTGCAGATAGCACCACAACATACACTCACACTTCCCCCTGCCATCTCCCTGCATCTCCTCCCCACCTCTTGCCAGTGCATTTAAACGCCCGCAGTCACCAATCTAACATTCCCCCAGCACACTCATATCATCCACCCACGCGCCTGCACCTAAGGCACCTCCAAGTACACACCACACAACCATATCCAGTCCCTCCACTTCAAAGGCCAAGCCCAAATCCCCCCCCCAACTACCCCACCTCCTCAAAGGGCAAGCCCAAGGAGCCCCCATCCAAGTCCGCCTCTAAGGACCCCCCCCTTCAAGGCCAGACGATAGGACCCCTCCTCCTAGCCCAAGGCCCCCACACCTCCTTCACCCCTGAGGTGCCTGCATTCCTCATTGGTGCCCCTGCCCTTTGGAGGTCTGCACATTGCAGTCAGGAGTCAAGTTGGGGCGTCACTTTGTGCCCACTGTGCTTGGAGCACCTAGTGGACTGGTTCTTGGGCCTGTGTATTAATAGGTACATTCACAATGTTGACCTTTCTAATATATCTGCGCCACAACACCGTTGGTGTCGATCGTACCTACCTTGTCCTGGCTTTCCTTCCACATGTATGTGTGGTGGTTGTGGGTATTAGCATGTATGCATGTGTGTATGTGTGTGTGTGTGTGTGTGTGTATACTAGCGTTGTTCCCTCCAGTGTGTGCTAGGCTGGTGTCCTTATGGTTGGTGTTGTGGTCGCCGTCGCTCATCTGGGAGTTGCAGGACCAGGTGGAGGATTGGAAGGAGTTGCAATTCATGTGCCATGGTATCTATGGAAGTGCCTGTGTTCCTGAAGGTAGGTGTCCCCCTTTATATTGTCCATTTCCGCTCGGCTTTTGTTGGCGATGGTTTCACCACAGAAATCCTGGTGGTGTGCAACCTTGTAATATCGTTGTGGGATAATGCCTGACTGCCAGGCTGGTGATGGCTGCCACCTGGCGCACCAGCCCTTCCACTGTGCGGGCTAAACGGTAACTTGGCTGTGTTCTGCAGGTGCCTTTCTAGTACTTGTGATATGGCGGTCTTCACCACCAGGCCCGCTGCGGTGCATCCCCCAACTCCACCGCAGAGGTACGCTGACCGCCAAACTCGTAATGAGGCCAACAATCCCTTAAAACTTGTGTGTGGTGTATATATATTCCAAGACCGGCGTGGTATATATATTACAACACCTGGAAAATTTCACAATATGTTACTTCTCGAATTTTGAGTTTGTTGGCCCAGAAAACATGCCTGCAAAAATGTTGCAGACATATTGCTTCCCATGATCAGAGTTCAGTCTCTTAAAAACCTGTCTGTATTGATGAAATACCCATTCCAAGTCAGATCCACGCAAACCCTCTCCGACTGAACACGCTGAGATCTACTATGGGCAATGCCTGATCGGTCTTCCTTCGTTCGTAAGTGAATTTCCATATGAAAATGAGTGAATGTTCACAATGCTAGTGGGCCCTGGTGCAAGCAAGAAAAACTTCTCCCACCTGGCTGCTTTATATCTAATTATAAACTACCATAATCAGAGTTTAATGGGCCATGAGGCATCTGGGTCCCGGTGCCACTGCGCCATTGATTGCTACCTTCCCAAAGATGCACACCGTCCAGTGTATTTTTTGCAATAACTCTATGAAGTAAAAGCCCTTTGGGACAAGGATGTTTTTGTCATCTCAAAAATGGCTTTGCGGTACCTGGCAAAGATCAAGGTAAGGGAGCACCAGTAGGCACTCAAGAGATGTGCTCCTTGCAGTTGTGGAGACCCACAAACCCAGTATGAAAGGTTATTGTGGCTACAAGCGAAGCATAAGAGTGTGGCTGCAGAAACTCAGTGGCGACTGTTAATTTAAGAAGGGAGGTGGGAGGACGGGATACACATGCACACATACACACTCACACCCCAGCATTCACACACACGTGTGCACACACACACACACACACATCCATTCTCAACACTCACTCCCAAATATTCATACATATATGCATGCGCACACAAAACAATTAAAAAAATCACACTTACCTGGGCAGCTCTGCCTCGGAGGTCCCAGGGCGTTTAGGACTGCTGCCTCCTCTCATTGGGTCAGCCAACGAGAAGAGACAGCAGTCTCTACCTCGTCAAAGAGTGGGATGAGGTCAGTGTGAGCTTCTGACCCAACCCCAGTGATGAGGGGTCAGTGATTGACACTCAGCTCTGGACACTTCAGGACATAAAACTGAAGCATTCAGGTCAGAGGTAATCAGTGATGCCCCACCTCATCATGAGGGGGAGGGCCTTGAGGTGCTTTGCCAGGCTGAAGAGGCCATGCTCATAAGAGCTGTGACATCTTCTGCTCGGGAAAGTTCAGTTCAGGCAGCCATAAGCCTGAGCATTTAGCGCATATTTGAGCTGAAAATAAAGAGTATCTGTCAAGCTGACCTTGGCTCAGTCTGACAGACACTCTTGTTGGTAAAAATGTAAGGGGGCGTTGCCCCTCTGCCCGTCAGGACAGGCCACAACTTCTTCTCTCCAAGGTGTTTGCACACACAACAAGTTGTCCCATTTACCCAACTGTAAGGAAAATAATAAGGTGGGGGTGCAAGGCAGCAAGATGGTGCAGTTCATACTCATACCCAAGAAGAAGAAATGTAATCAGGGGTGAGCACCTCTGTTGACATGTATCAGAAACACCGTGTTGAAGCTAAAAGGTCTGCATTGAGTAAAGGGCTCCTTTACTACTCTGCACAAAGTGCAGGGGCATTGCCTTTGTGCCTTTAGCACAAAAGCATGGCATGCATGTTGCCCCTACGAGTTTCATGTAAATATTTATGCATTATGTTATAATGCATCTTGTGTTAGTTTTGTGATTGTTATAATACTATGCTTTGGTACAGGTAGAGCTGAATGGAGATATTCACTGAATGAGAAATTAAAGTGATTGATAAAAAGTAAATCCAATATATTCAAGATAAATCAAACTCATTTTACAGCAAATCAACCCAGGTGTATTTAGGCATCATATGAAAAAAATCAAAAGAACCACAAAAATAATGGGTTTTCACTGTACGTTTATACTTGATAGTTTTATACTTTTATACTGAACACAGACAGTTCCATTTCCAAGGTGAAATGGCAATTCATTTCACTACTGAGTCCTCAATACTTGAAAAAGTTTGGTCTCCAAAGTAGCATGCCTAATCCAGTGGACTCCCGGTCATCCCTTGTTTGAAGATCCCAGAATTATGTTAAGAGTTAAGGGCCACAGCCTAGTCTTCCAATGGTCAAGAACGTCCATGCTTATAATTTTGAAGCCACAAGTTTGATGCACTTGGAGTTCGGAAGCCCCTGAAGGCTTTGTAAAGCTGAACTAATGTGATCAGCTGACTCCTGCCACTACTCTGGCCACATAGTCTGTCATAAGGTCTCCAAGATCTTATTAGGTGCTCCCACAAAAAACTGACCCACTATAGTCCAAGGAGGAGGTCACTGTTGCCTGAACCAACATTCTTCAATTTTCTTCTGACAGCTGGGGTTATAAATGGGGAAAAAAGCAAAAGTATTAGCCACAAGATCACATGAGTGGGTTGACCTGCACTCTGGGCACAAAAAACATAAAAAATCCCACTCCAGGTTTTTACTTTCTGTGACATACGTATGCTAGAATCACCTAAATTCCAGTAGATGTGGAAAGGGAGCATTTAGGCCTTGTCGGACAGCTTGTCGGTCTACCAGGGGGACAGATGTCATGACCCCAGCCATTCTGGCAGAGAATCGTCCACGCAGTGGCGTAGCGTGGGGAGTGCAGGGGGGGGCCGCACCGGGCGCAACATCTGGGGGGGGGGGGGGCGCGCTCGCACTCGCGAGTGCTAAAATCCACGGGTTAGGGGGCGCAAATTACTTGCCTTGCCCCGGGTGCTGACAACCCACGCTACGCCACTGCGTCCACGCTATTTAGAGATCCAGTTTGCTTGGCCCTGATCTTTGTACTGTAAAGGGAGCCATCGCCACAGTGGCTTCCTTCATAGCACTGAAGGTTTGATGAACAAGCGCCAAAGTTAAGGTAAAAACAAAAGTTTTTGGTTTAGAGAAAGCAAACTCCAAAATTGGGAGTTTGTTTTCTCTGGGCAATACATAAATGCCTCTAACATGCAGGCAGTTTTCTACCCCCTTGTGGGGGTCATTTAAAATGTTCTATGCCTGTTTCTGTGATGCATAGAATGGCACTAACAGACAGGGGAAATGAGCGATGGTCGGCTTGCTCTCAATAGGGCAGGATGATTGTCTCTGTGATCGGGCAGCCTCCTTACAGACTGGAGGCCAGGTCAAAGGTTTACACCAGGGTAGCCAGCAAAGGACTCTGCCAGCGAAAACCTGGCATTTCCCCCGACTCTAATTAGATCAGGTACACTATGGGTCTGGGTGGTGGGATCACTTTTACAGAGGTGCTCCCACTCTGCCAAACTCTAAATGAGGCCCTAAATCTCTTAACCACAGAGTCAGTGTCACCAGAATGTAATGCAAGCCACTTAACCCACATCTAGTTTTGAATTGCAGAGGCGAAGAACACGGGTGGTGGAGAGGGGGCATGAGGAGGGATGGGCATTAAAGAGAGATGGCATGACCTGGGCACGGAAGAGAGACTTAAGGGGAGCTTAAACAACAATTCAAATCATGCTTACAAGATCTGCGCAAAAAAGAGGGACTCGTACTTTTTTCACTGGTTTGAGATCAGTAAAAATTAGAGCTGCTCTAAGCTTAGAGGTTGATATTAAGATAACGCCGTTTTGTTGAAAAAAAGATGCAGTAATGACTTTCAAATTTCCTGAATTTCCTTCAGCGAGCTACTCCCCTTTCACGAGGTCAGCAAACATCTGTGTTTCAAAAAGGCATAGTAGTCATAAGAGGTCTAAAGTTTGACAACTGACGCACTTCATGGTTCATCAGTACATAAATATCTATGTGTCACCAGGAATCTTACAGAACACTGTGAGACTTCCTGTATAGTATACAATTGATTCTACAAACAAAGAAAAGGCCACTTTAGGATGTAAATCAAAAGCAATGCCGCCTCGCCTTTGGGCCTGGCTCCCTTGAGCCACGCACTTTTTCCCCTCAATAGATGATGTCTTGGGGACATTTCCTTAGTGTCTATTTCCATCAACACCTCTACCCTGAGAATGTGAAAGGGCTTTTTCTCTTCATGTATTTCAGACAGTTTGCATAACTTCTCCAGTCCGCAAATAGGCATATTATATTTCGTAGCGCCTTTTCTATATATTAGTGGATAATAAATCACACTTCAGATACCAAAAAACAAAATCCATCTGTTTCCTGCCTAGGAGCTCGAACACAGTGGAAGTTCAAATGTGAGGGTTGAGAGACACGCCTCTTGCTCTAGACATCCCAAGTGTTAGAATATTCTATTTGAAGGATTCAAATGTCTTTTAGTTGTGCCTGATATATCCATGACCTGAGCAGACTTAGGGCCACTGTACAAAACTTTTTTATAGTCCCAAACAGCGATTTCAGAATCAGTCCGTTTCCGACTGGAAAAATGCTTTTTGGAATGTGCAAAACCCAAATTGAGATTCAGTAACATGTTAACTCAATTTGGGTTTTGCAATCCGGTATTAGAAAGGGGTGTGTTCAGGGCATCCCTTCCGAATAGCAGCTCGCAGTGGCATGTAAGAATATTTTGCGACCAAAATGCGGTCACAAAACATTTGCATGTTAGCACCAATTTCAAATTGATGGTAATCCATTTGCAAATGGAAAGGTTCCCCAAGGGATCATTACATACTCTGAAAAAATGAAAAGAACATTTTTCATTTTTGTTTTTGAAATGTATCCTGTTTTCGTTTAAGGAAAATGGGCTGCATTTTAAAAAAAAAAGTTGCTTTATTTAAAACCAAACACAGACATGGTGGTCTGCTGTCCCCAGCAGGCCACCATCCCTGTGTTTTTAGCAATTCCCAATGGGTCACAAATTGCGACCTAGCTCATTAATATTAGTAAGGTAGGTCAATTGCGACCCACTGGGAATCGCAAACAGCGTAAAACATACTGAAATACATAGCTTATTGTGATTTCCTAATAGTGAATTGCAAAAATTCGCTATTAGGCAATTGCAAACAAAAAGCTTTGCACATGTGGTCCTAAAAGTAGAATTTTACTTCTTGCTAAAATTGTGCACTATGCTTTTTAAAAAGTGTTCATGGAGTTTTCAATATAGAGTATACATTTAAAACATGCTTTGAGCCTTCTCCCCTTGGCTTTATGCACCTCATACTGATGGTTTTACTTTTTTGATTGCTTTACATATATATGTACATTAAACTGCAGTGTACATACATGTTCACTGTCTGATATTCTCTGATATTCATTTTAAAGTTATCCATAATTAATGTAGGCCTCAGTTTAAAATTCATGAGAGCTACAGAATATTTTCACCACCACAACCACAGCATATAGGAATCAACTGATGCACAGGCAAAGGGTTGCAAAGTAAGTTATTGCATGGCCATCACTGAAGGATCACCAGGCCTGGTGGAGACTAAAAACTCTATGTTGCCTCTTGTGACTCGCATGCCCACCTTCTGTCTGCTTTTGTGGGATTAAGAAATAATCAATGAGGTCTGCACCTACAGCAAGATCTTCTTCCTGATTTAATTAGGGTAAAGGCTAAACATATCTTCATAGGATGGCATAGGAGGAAACAATGGTTCAAAGTAATTTCCAAGTAAGTTCTTTTTCATACTCTTAAATACAAAACAATTATAGGCAAGCTTAATCAATGCAGCTAAAAAATAGAGAATACAAACTAAAAACAAAAGATTAAACTATCAAAACACAAATGCTTACATGGAGCAGTATCAAGTATCATCATCACTTCATGTGATATCACTGAGATGAATGGTTATGGTGTCAATTCCTGTGATTATTGCACACCTGTTTGGTGAGGTAAGCTGTTCTGTGCTTGAAATTACATACTCTGTCTGCAGGAACACAGCAAGCTTGTTAGCAGCCAGTGTTCTTGGTTTAGAAACAAGTTACCTGTTTTCACACGTCTCAGAGAGTTGAAGTGACGTAAACACTATAAGGCCAGACTCCATTTTAAGTAGGCCAGGGCTCCATTTTCTGTATTTCTGCAGAATCATCAACATGTCTACCCTTGAAACAGATTTCGTCTGTCCTTATCTTTCCAAGAACCTGTGAAAATGCGAAGTCACTCGGACATAGACATCAACAAGACAGCTGATGCAACATCAGTTTGAAACAAGTACCTTGTTATTTTTTTGTCTTTTTTTAAATAGTTTTTATTGGGTTGAAATTAAACAAACCAAATACAGCAAGCAGATTAGGGGGAACAAGCCCCGTGATTCAAGTCGAACATAAGAAAAGACAGAGCAAGAAAAGCATAGTTACCAAAAGAAAAAAGAGAAAAAACACAACAATTTACCAGTATCTGTCCATGTGGGATAATATGAAAGCAACAGAGCAATGAGGGAGGGAAGGTTCTAGATTTCCCAGTTAAATGTCCCCCCAAGCTTTTTCAAACTTCTTAAAGGAACAAATTCCCCTACTTTGAGCCAATGCCAATTCCCAGCCATAGACTTGCCGGATTGTTGCCCACCAGGCCATAGCTTGAGCAGAGACAGCTGAAACCCATCTCTGTGCCATACACAGTCTAGCAGAAATTATGAGAATGGAATGGTCAACAGTCTCCAAATTCCAGCATCCTGCACCATTTTGTGTTCCAGCATTATGGTGGTATGAGTGAGGGGTATGGTATAACCCAAACCACCAGTCATCAATTAAGCACCCCTGACCAAAACTCCTGGGGAGCAGGGCAGGCTTAGAGCATGTGAAGGACATCTGCAGCTTAACATTCACACTTAGGACACCAGCTGTAGCTGCATTAGAGCTCGCCCCCATCAAACAAATTTGTCAGGCATCTGGTAAGGCATGCATATAGTTTTAAACTGATGCATTTTTAAATTTACAGAGTGAACAGTGCTATCAATTGTCTTTAAGGCACAATAAATTTCTGTTCTGCAGAAGTCACATCTAACTTGAGTATTTCACTCCATTTAACAGCCAATTGCATGTATCGTCACTCCTATGCTGGGCCAGAACTTGAATAACCATACTGATTTGCGACGTCTTGCTAGATTTCAAAATATTTAGCAGAATATCAGATCCAATGAGATCAATACTATCGCAGGATCGAGACAAAAAGTAACCCCTCAGCTGCCAAATATTTAAAAGAATGATGAGTGGACAGGTTGAAAGCAACCTGCAAATCTGCAAAGAAGCAAAAGCCCCTCATGTCGAAGAGCTGCCCAACCATCTCAAGTCGAAGAGCCCACACCCTACACACATGGTAGTGAAACACTCAAGGGAAAACTGGGTTATTCCAAAGAGGGGTTTGCCTATGAAATTGTTTAATCAAGTACTTAGCAGACATCTCTTGCCAAATAGCCACATTGGGCCTGATTACAACTTTGGAGGAGGTGTTAATCCGTCCCAAAAGTGACGGTAAAGTGACGGATATACCACCAGCCGTATTACGAGTCCATTATATCCTATGGAACTCATAATACGACTGGTGGTATATCCGTCACTTTTGGGACAGATTAACACCTCCTCCAAAGTTGTAATCAGGCCCTGTGTCTCTAACAAACTTAAAAATTACTCTCATGTAGTAGTTAGGGTCTATGACTCTATAAAGAAAAAGCCAATTATCAGGCCTACAGCCAGGTAATAGCTGTACACAAGATTGCCGGGGTAAGCTGGAGTTAAAAGCCCACACAGCCGGCCAGCACAAGCTGCCTAAAAGTAGAGCCTAAAGTCACGGAGCGACAACCCCCTCTGCCTGAAAGGCAGTTGTAGAAAACAAAGAGTATGTCGCACCCGCTTGTAGCCCCAAATAAAACTGCTGGTAGCTCCCTCTATTTAAAAAAAAAAAGATTCCAGGACTCTCAAGGGAATTGCCTGGAACGCATATAGAAATTTAGGAAGAACATTATTTTAATTATATTGCACCTACCGATGATACTGATCTGGAGTTTATGCCAGGAACCCAGTTTCCAGACAACAAACTGAGACAGCAGCTCATAATTTACCCTACAGATCTGATTAACCTGAGCAGTTAATTGAATGCCTAAATAAGAAGCTCTAGGCACTGCCCCATTATTATTGTGTCCGGCCCATGATTAAAGAGAACCTGAGCTTCAGCAATATTTAGGGGGTCATTATGAACACGGCGGTAAACACTGCATGTTCATGCTGGTGGTCTTTCCATAGACAGTCAGCCCCCCTGGTGACCCCACTGGTCGCATTATGAACATTCTGCTGGGCCGGTGGGTGGAAACAGTGTTTCCACCTGCCGGCCCAGCAGAATGCAAGGCCGGACATTGCCGACAACTCCACATGGAGCTGTCGGCAATGCCTCAGTGCGGCGGGTGCAGCAGCACCCACCTGCGCGACGGGGCACTGCACGAGGGCCCATGGAGCACTCCTTCCACCAGCCGTTCCCTGGCAGGGGAACCTGCCAGGGAAAGGCTGGGGGAAACAGGGTCATTACCCGGAGGGCAGCGCTGCTTGCAGTGCCGACGTGTCAGATAATGTAATCCACCATTGTCAGGCTGTCTGGCTGTGTTAATTATATGGCGGGTCAGACAGCCATGCCGGTGGTGGTCTTTTCTGTCGCCGCCGGCATGGCGGTCTGAACCGCCGGGTTTGTAATGAGCTCCTTAGTCTTTACCCAAAGATCAGACCATACTTCTCAGCTTCCACAGTTACCCCCTCTACGGCTGACAATGGATTAGAAGAATAAATAGCAACATCGTCCGCATATGCACTGATTTTAAAACACCGGTCACTGACAACAAAAGTCTTTATCGCAATATTTCTTAGCAGTGAAAGCAAGTATGGCTCCAGATATAGAGCAAACAATAGAGGAGAGAAGGGATACCCCTGACGAGTTCCCCGCTGAATCTAAAAGGTTGAAGTAAGCACCCCACTGTATGCTAATCTTGCGGATGGATTTATATATAGGGACGTACCCATCTACAACATCAGTCACCAATCCCAAATGCCCCCATCGCTAACCATAGATAGTCCCAGATCACCCGATCAAAGGCCTTTCTGGCATTGAACAGTATCATAACAAGCTTAGATCCTGCTTTCTCCGCAATGTCAAAAGCAGCTTTGCTGTATTAGTATGGGCTGTGATGTCTCTACCTGGGATAATGCCATGTTGCTGTTTGGAGACTAAGCATGGCAAGACTAGGGCCAGCCAGGTAGCTAACAGCTTTGCATAGATTTGGGGATCTGCATTAAGAAGTGAAATTGGTCCATAAAAACCCATTTCCTCAAGGCTTGCCCTTCTTAACAAAAATCACAATCTTTGTCCTATTCCATGTGTCTGGAACTCCACCAGCCTCATCAATATATTGCAGTACCAGAAAAGTGGTGGTATTATAAGATCTTTGAATGTTTTATAAAACTCAAAGGGTATAGCGTCCTCTCTGGCTGCTTTATCCAAGGGGAGACCAGCATGGGCAGCTTCAAGTTCCCCAAAAGAAAGGTCAGCCTGCAGTTGAGATAAGTCTGTCTTCAAGTTTCAGCAGCTGACTACGTGCGAGATAAGCCAGATATTCGGAGACGGGTGTGGTAGAGGATTGACAATAAAGTTTGTGATAGCTTCTGGTGAAATGGTTGGCAATATCCTGGGGGAGAAGTATAAATAAGCCCATCACAGCCTCTGATACGCTTTATTGAGCCAGCAACCTCTTCATCCGAAATCTGATGAGCTAGAACCCACCCAATCTGATCTCTGTACTTGTATTGAAGGGCCCTGTTCCTAACATCGGTAACAGCCACCCTTTCCCTAAACGTTTGACCAAGCTGTGACCTAATATTAATAAGTTGGGAGTGCAGAACAGGCTCCTCAGAACTCTTATTCATAACAGCCATCGCATGTAAGGCTTTGAGATGTGAGAGCGCCTGACCCAGTTGACGGTCAGTTTAATGTGATTTTCTATTCTGTGCATAAATAAATTGTGAAGTGATACACCTGACATATGCTTTCATTGTATCCCACACCATAAGGGGGGGTGCCCATATTTACCATTAGAAATTCAGATAAAGCAAGGTAAAATGTAGCACAAATGAAAACTGACGCTGCTGTTTGATAACTTTACATAATTTAATTGGCAAAAGTAACGGGTTACGGGCCAACAAGACCTTAGGACATATCTCGATCTCAACAGCCCTGATGCAGTCCATGTGAGCAAATATCATATAAATTCGGGAGTATTGCTTGTGTGGGTTGGAGAAAAAGGTGTATTCCGGAAGGGTAAGATGCAATGTCCTCCGAACACCAACAAGCCCATGCAACCGAGCAAACTCCTAAATGGATTTCCTAATCCTAGTCATTTAGGGAGAAGCAGAGTGATTTGTTGAGTAGATAGCATAATTGATAACGCAGTTGAAATCTCCCATCAGATTCACATCTCCAGGCCAATCCAATAACTCAAACTTAACACCATAACCTAAGCCACTAGCCATCTGCCCCCGGCATCAGATATGGTCCTCAGAACCTCATATGTGAGATTCTTAGCCGCCAAAGCTGCCACCCCTCTTATGGGGGCTGTATGAGAGGTGCTGACAGTCAACTCTTATCCCAGCTGCTTAAACAAATGGCAATCTTTGTAGGCAAGGTGTGTTTCTGTTAGAGCTATTAAATGCAGGGCATAAATGTTAATCTTCTCCCGTACTAAACCCTGTTTTTTAAAGCAATTCAACACGGATAGTTCCAACACAAACATTTTAGACTAAAATACCCCCCTAAAAAAAAGACAAAAAAAACACTTGCATCGCTTTGTCTCAATAAGCTGCCTCAGTGGTAAAATCTGAAGTAAGATCTAATGCTGATTGACTGACCAGATTAGTTTGACCAATTTTACCCACACAAACCCTCACCCTCGGTTGTGAAAGTGGTATACCATCAGAGACCTGCCAATGACCCACCCTGGCTGGTCCCCACCAGCCTACCAGACCCACCACCACCCACATCACCAAGAGAGGGAATGCTCCCCACCCTTGGCTGTGGTAACTGATACAGCCCTTGGAGTCCGCCTCCCCACCTCTGATGCACCTACCAACCATCAGTCACAAGCTAAAAGAGATGAGAGTTCTGAGAATGAGCCTTCTGCCCAGAGAGTCCCCTATTGACATCCAAAAGTATGTAACAAAGAGGGTTACTCCCAGCAGGCCAAAAAAAAGGGTGAGGGAGAAGAGGCCCCCACCAATAAACATAACCAAGCAGCCACCTCTATGAGCTGCACCTCATATCTTATGTAGAGCCCTTGACATTGCCAGGGGCAGCCCCGCCATCCCCTTCCGTAAATCAGAACTGGGTCCTCCCATTGTAAGTAATTTTTAGTTTAGCAGGTTATTGAAAGAAAACTTGGGCACCAACAGCTTTTAAGTGGTCTATCATTTGACTTATCCTCCATCTCCTATCCATTGTGGCCTTATTCAGATCTAAATGGACAAAGATGGATAAAGAATCCACGGTGACAGGAGCCGCTGGTCTATCTTTAGCAAAATTTCCTGCCTCAAAAAAAGTTACCAACATAAACCAAAATAGGGCGTGGATGGTTCAAGCAAGAGTTAAGAGTCTTAGGCCCTCATTACCACCCTGGCGGGTGGGGGAGAAGTGGTGGTAATACTGCCAACAGGCCGGCTGAAAAAAAATAGAATTATGACTATGGCGGTTGCCACCATGGTCATCTGCCACTTCTCCACTCCGACCGCCAGGACGGTGACGACCGCTGGGCTGGAGACTTCGGTCTCCAGCCGGGCGGCCGTCATCAGACCGCCGGCGGTATCAGGACCCTGCATACCACCATGGATTTCGGGTGGTTTGGAACCGCCACGAAATCCATGGCGGTAGGCACTATCAGTGCCAGGGAATTCCTTCCCTGGCACTGATAGGGGTCTCCCCTAACCCCCTCCCCCACCCGAGTCCTCCTCCCACACCCCGACCCCCCTACCACTGCCCAAAGGTGGAAGGACCTCCCTCCCCACACCCACTCCCAACATACACCCCCCTCACCACCCCCGACATCAACATACACACCCCCTACACGCACACATACACTACAACAACACATACCCGCACACATACATTTTCCATACACACAACACATCCCCTCATGCATACACCCACTCACACACCCCCTCTACATACTCACACGCACACCCCCATGCACACACACAACACCCCTCCACCCCCTCCCCTAACGGACGATCACCTTACCTTGTCCGGTGATCCTCCGAGAGGGGACGGGATCCATGGGGGCTGCTCCACCGCCAGCTCCCCATCACCAGAACACCGCCACACCGAATCCTGGGTTGGGATTCGGTGGGCAGTGTTTTGATGACGGGGCAGTGGAGGTGGAGCAGCCTCCACTTCCCCGCCGACTGCCAGTATGGTTGCTGGCGGCTCTCTGTCTGAAAAAGGACGGAGGGCTGCCAGCTGTCATGATTTGCTGCACAGAAAACCGCCTGCACTGGCGGTCTTCAGCACAGCGGTACCTTGGTGGTCTTGGAAAAAGACAGCTGATGTTGAAATTAGGGCCTTAGTTTTATCCAGATGAATAGTCAACTGATGTGCCCACTGGATCTGTGAATCCATGTCCCAGTACATCAGTTCGGGGAACACCCGACCAAACAACTGAACAATATACTGACGAGGGCAATCGCCCTCCTTCCCCTCAGGTATTCCAAAAACCTGAAGTTATTCCTCCACTGATGATTTTCCAGGTCCTCACTTTCAGCTTCTACTGATGTGAGTTGGTGATCATGCAGCGCAATGGCTTTAGCAGCAGCCAAGCCAAGTCCATTTCCTCGGATCCAGCAACCCGGTGTTGCAGTTCTCTCATCTCAGTTGAAAGGGCCACCACCTTGCTGATGATCTCAGATAGTGACTGGTGTATAGATGCATTGTTTGCCCAAACCTACTTCTAGTGCCTCCTGGCCTCTGCCTACTGGGCCAGCAACAGCAATATTACCATTTGCAAGGTACACTCTTGGGATCCCTGAACAGGTATCATATGATCCGGGCCTCCAGAGGGAGAGTTACCTAAGAGCTGGCCACTGCACATTGAGTGGTCGACATTTAGGTTAGCATCGTAAGATGGGCACCCACTTCTGCTTCTTGGGCTGGGAAAGGAAAGATGGCGGGCTGACCCACTGATCCTGTCATGCTGCGGGCTCCCACTACGTCTCCTGCTCAGGCTGCGGTTGGGGCTGCGGTCCGTTTTCTGGATCGCGGGACTCGCCGCAGCCCTTTTTCACAGCTGCTGCCCATATTATTGCCCGTGGCGAGGTTGGAGGCCCAGGGTTGGGTGTTGGGCTTTGCCGCGTTCAATGCACACAATGGGTGTTCGCTGCGGGGTGTCTGCACCCCCCGGCCTTTCACTTACCTGGTGCCCTGATCTAGGGCTCTTCCTCCTTTTTGTCTTTTTCCTTTTTTCCTTGTGGGGCCATGTTTTTCTAATTCCCAGCATGCCATGCTTATTTTCTTTTCCCTGCATGCATCTTTTTCCCTTTCTTAAATGGTGACTTCTGCTTTATTCTATAGCCCCTTTCCCAATCAAAGATGGCGTTCTTGCTTCTTCCTACATGTCACTTCCTGCTAAGTGGTATATACGGAGTCAGGTTCTGGTTCTCTTTGCGTTGCAACACTTCCTTTGGTGGTGATCTCGCTCCAGCTGGTTTCCTCTGATTTCAGTTTTTGTTCCTGTTTTTTCCAGCTTTCCAGTTATTCTTTCCTGGCGTTGGAGTTTTTTCTTTTCCAGGGTGTTCCTGTCAAAGAGGTTTTTTCCCTTTGAGATTTTTCCTCTGAGACTCCTTCTGTAGGGCACAGACTGTGGTGTACTATTGTCAGCAGCACCGTGGCTACTGGAAGGGGTCGCCCCTACCTCTCCCAGTGCAGGACCTACAAGAACTATGGTTGCACTTCAGCTCCATCTGACCAGGGTGGTAAGCGAAAGGTAGATCGTGACAGAACCAGTGCACAGAGACCGGTCTCCTGGCGTCCCCATGATCCCGAGCCGATTGTACAGGCTGTACTCTGTTGGAAGCATGCGCTAAAGAGCCTGTTGAAAAGCTATTGTGGAACCCCATGTGGCGAGAGATTGTCACCGGCTTGCGTGCTTCGTTGCTGTGGCCCCATCAATCTTATCAGCTTACTAGTCTACTGCAGAAGGCAACTGTGTTTGACTCCAGTATGGGGCTGCCATGCTCCAGTGTCCTATTAGGCGGGCGAGGAGCTGGCTGCTCAGCACAGCCTCAGCAGGCAGCTGGCCAACTGGAAACTACCAAGCTCAGCCTCCTTGGCCGATGTCAACAGCATGGCCAGAAGCAGAAATTGCAGAGAAAACAACTGATGCCGGTGCCAGGGGAGCTGCAGGTTTGGCATCCCATACTGTGGCTGCTGGGGTCAGGTGCTGCTGCTACTTTGTTGCATGCCTGTAAAAAAGAAACCTTTGCCACCGGAGAGTAATCTATAGTGGAGGTTCTGATGACGGCCATGGCGACTGCCCCCTCTGTAGGAACTGACTCACCTGATTTATCGGCCACCTGCAGCTCACAAGAGAGCTACAATGTAGCTATAGATGGAAGTGGATTCAGAGCAACAACGCAGCAATTCTAACAGCAACTCTTCAACCCTTGCACCCTGCGTTGTGCCTACTCGGCTGGTTGCCACTGATGCTGTTGAGAAGGTATCGGGCGCTGATAAAACACTGATCAAGACCACACTTTGCCTTTCTGATTTCATCACCCTGAGCACGCCGATTGTGAGTACATCACGACCCACTGTGGGTATGATAAATCAAATGTCTGAGGGGAGTTACGCTGAGGTCAACTCACAGTTTTTTAGGTCAGCTGTACAAGTTGCACAAATGGGACAATCTGTTCAATCTGGGCAAGGTGGGCAAGATGGGCAAGTGGATTTAAAGCCTATGGTATTCAATAACACCCGCCACTAACTGTGAACCCAATTCTGACTTCCATGATTACTACTAATGTCGTTGGTACTGAGGCAGTTGGTATCTGCCCTGCTCCGACCCCCAATGCTTCCTACCCTTCAAGAAAAATACCTAATTCAGGCAAGTCTGGAGCTGCTATCACTAAGACTGTCAAAACTCATAAGGTATCTGCAAAGCGGACTAGGTCACTCAGTGGCTTAGCCAGCTCCACTCCCTGCAAGCAGTACACAGTATCAAAGGGGGTGCTATATGATTGTGGCTCACTTATGCAGGGGACGATGCTGGGTAAAGGCAACAACTGTAAAGGCGGTCTGCTGCAGGACTGGGCTCTGGCTAAAGAGGGGTAAAAATAGTCATCAAAGTGACGCATTACACCTCATGACTGATACTAATGACACTAAAAAGGAGTGGCGACCATCTGAAAAGGCAACAATCTTGCAGGCACTTAAATCACCTTCTGTAGGGGCTTTCAGAGGCAGGTGCCCATCTTACAATGCTAACCTGAGTACCTTGTTGTTTCTAAGATCAAATAAGAACAGTAGCCAAAATAATGTAGTCTGAATTGTCATCTTTTTACCACATTTGTTTATAAGAAAATGTCTTAGACTAGCCTCTTGATGCTCATTTTTTATGCCAGACATTCCTATGGTGATGTTGGAAATTACATCGCAGATAAGATATAGTATAAAAGGACTGCCACTTGACCACTTGTCAGGAGAGGTCCTTCGTCCCAAATTATTTCTCAAGATAGTGCCAGAGACCATCTTGCCTGCCACAGATACTGCCATTTCGCACTTTCTACTGAGAGCCGATATCGCGCCGGACGGGGAGGAGCTAATGCTGATGTGATGCTTATTTGCCTTTTGCAGGGAACACAGCCTCCATGACTACTGATAATGACGGCGCTTGGTTGTAAACAGAAATGGAATGCACTGATTCTCCCTTAAAAATTCTAAATGCAAGTTATACTACTCCATGTTCTCCTAGCGTAGAGCATAAATGACATTTTAACCATGGTAGAAATGTTATTTTTATTCTTGTTGTTAGCAACGTGCAATTCTGCTGTTTCAATTGTGCTAAGCAACAGAGTGCAATTGTAGAAATAAACATGCTTTTTAGTTAAAGTGTCTTTTTCCTAGTTTAGTTTGTGTGTATGGTACTGAGAAGAACGAAATAGGTTTATTTTCAATAACCACCATATTGTTGGATCTCTGTTTAAGGACTGTTAATAACCAAGTATCTACATCACTTCACATATGTATTGGGTGGGGTTTAGCGGGGCCACAAAAAACTGTCTTTCACATTCAACAGACAACTAACCCTATTCCTCGAGGAGAACCGCACCCTGGACCCTTCCCAATCCCGATTCCGCAGCAACCAAAGCACCGAAACCACCCTCATCGCCGCCACCGATGACAACAGAACCATACTGGAGAGCGGCAAAACTGCTGCCCTCATCCTCCTGGACCTCTCGGCCGCATACAACACTGTCCGCCACCACACCCTACACTCACGCCTCAGCAATGCTGGAATCCACCACAACAGAGCCCTGAACTGGGTCACCTCGTTTCTCACCGGCAGAACCCAGAGAGTCCGCCTCCGCCCATTCTGTTTGGAGGCAACCAAAATCATCTGCAGCCTACCCCAGGGATCGTCCCTCAGCCCGACCCTCTTCAACGTGTACATGGCCCCACTCTCTAACATTTTCTGATCCCACAACCTCAACATCATCTGACAACACCCAGCTGATCCTCTCCCTCACCAAGGACTCTGCCAAGACCTACCTCCATGAAGGAATGAAGGCCATCGCCGAGTGGATGAAGAGTAGCTGCCTCAAACTCAATTCTGACAAGACGGAAGTCCTCATCTTCGGCTCCACCCCATCCGCATGGGATGACTCCTGGTGGCCTGCCACTGTCAGAACCACTCCGACGCCTAACGACCACGCACGAAACCTAGGATTCATCTTGGACCACTCGCTATCTATGACCCAGCAAGTCAACGCCATCTCCTCTTTCCTGCTTCAACACCCTCCACATGCTCCGAAAGATCTACAAATGGATACCCACCGAAACCATAAGAACAGTCATCCAAGCCCTCATAAGCAGCAAGCTGGGCTACGGCAATGCCCTCTACGCAGGAACCACGGCCAAACTCCAGAAGAGGCCGCAACGCCTCCAGAACACCTCCGCACGCCTCATCCTGGACATCCCTGCCACTGCCACATCACAGACCACCTGAAAAACCTGCACTGGCTCCCAGTCAACAAGAGAATCACCTTCAAACTCCTCACCCACGCTCACAAGCACTGCACAACACCGGACCAGAATCCCTCAACAGACGACTCCCCTTCTACACCCGACCCAGCATCTCCGCTCCACCGACCTCGCCCTCTCAACCGTCCCACGTGTCCGCAGAACTACCTCCAAAATGTGGAACACTCTTCCCACCCACCTGCACCAGACCAAAGACCTCCTTACCTTCAGGAAACTTCTCAAGACCTGGCTGTTCGAGCAGTAGCAGTGCCTCCCTCTATGTTTTCTCCCCTCCCCTCCTCAGCGCCTTGAGACCCTCACGGGTGAGTAGTGCACTTTCCAAATTCCTGATTGATTGATTGATTGATTCAAGCGTTGGTGTATTGAACTAAGTACAAATCTTGTAGAGCAGAGCCAAAGATTCAGTTTATGCAACACTGGTACCCAAAGTGGGACCTACATGTTTTGGGAACCCTTGAGTAGTTTCTTTTTATATAAACACACACATGTGAGGCATTATTACACCATTACGTAGACATCTTTACTAATCATGGTTACCTCCTACAGGGAATAAGAGAGCACCTATTGCCATAGGTTTGTCAAACTTTCCTTTTAAAAGGTTATGCCCCATTCCGTGGGTTTTAAAATTCTTTGAATACATTCCATTTGAATACATTCTTATGGCCGCCCCTATTGTATTAGGAGCCAATTAAAGAGAAACAGTTACTCAGCATCGCATGCTTCAAGATGTCCCTGGTGTGGGGGGGCAGTTACTTTTGTAATAGTTGTATTCAGTGTTATTAACATGCTTGTGTGAGAATGCTGATCTGCTGCTGCGTAAGGCTGCATGAGGGCTGCAGGAGGCTGCTTGAAGCCGGCGAGAGAGAATGCCAAAATGTCTGAGAGAATGCTGGAGAGTAGTGGAGAATGCCACTAAAAGCACTGCCATACGCGGGCCGGAGGGCACATCAGAGGGAACACCGTAGAGGACGCTGTGCATCGAATGCTGATTGCTGAGCGGCAAGCACTATTTTGGCATCTGGTGTCAGCCCCTCTGATTTGGCCTTGGTTGAGTTTTTGGTCCTTTGTCCCGACTTGCTGGCCTGGCTTTTTAGCCTCCTACCTCTCAGCCCCTCCAATCCCTGTGCTTTCGGCTTAATGGTCGGTGTGCTTGGAGGCATGGAGTTGGGCTCACTGCAGAGGCGAGGACAGAAGGGCCCCTTAAAAACAAGGGACTCCAAGGACACTTGCAGGCAAAGCAGCACACTGTGTTGTACTTATGTTAAGTGGAGTGTGGCAGCTGTAGTCAGCCATCACAAAAAAGTGAGCCCCCAGAAAAGTGAGCCTGGGCCTCATGAAAGCAGCCCAGCTAGGACTGGGTGTGATTTGTGGGGTGGTCAGGTAAGCTCCTTCTTCGTTCCTCTGTTCCCTGGTTGTGAAGGCCTTTCTCACTGACTTTTGCTAGGAGATTGGAACACTAAGCTGAGGTTTGTAGCTTGTCATTTGTTGGTGCTATTGCAATGGCTGTCCATGTGGGGTGTTCACTGCAGCACTGTATGAGCATCTGCGCCCAGCAACCAGTGTGTGTGTGGAGCTTTTGACCAGCAACAGACTTGAGACAAAGTTAAATGATTTGAAAGAGAGTACTAAGGGTCTTAAAATAGCTCCCACTTCAAATGTGTTTGAACTTGGTATTTGTTTTGATAATACATTTTTTCCCATAAATAGACATTTCACCCTTCAATCTTTATGGGAAATTGAGCCCCTGAGATTGGTGTCAAGTAGTGATATTGATAATGTTTATATAAATTCCTCCGCACCTCTGCCTAGTTCAAGAGTAACATTTAGCTCCAATATCTTGGAGAATGTTGACTTTTTCTGAAAAGTGGAATTGATTTTTTTTTGTGTCCGGGGCCCATTCAGACACACCAACATCCCCTGCCTCCACTGTGTCCCCCTCCTCCTTGTTGTCCACCTCCCTCCCAGTAGCATCCCCACTCACACCTGCATGCACTACATCCTCATCCACTACCTCCATCACCAGCATGCCTATCACTACACAACCCTCACTGGCAGTCACCACCCCCACATCCATGCACACGTCCCCTGTGTCCCCTCCCACTGTGTCTGTGACCCCTCCTCCCAAAGTACACAAACGCAAGCACATACCCACCCAACAGCCATCCACCTCACAACAGCATCCAGCTCATGCACCTGCACCCAAACACAGCAGACTAACACCTCCTACAACCACTCCCTCTTCCTCCACTCCCAAACCTTCACCCTCTTCCCACCCCAATGTCCCTTAGAAGCTTTTTCTAGCCAACATTGACCTGTTTCCTACCCCTACCCCCATCCTTATCTCAGGCCAGGGTGGCCAGAACCCAGCCCAGCACCTCAGCCACCAAGTCCACGTCTGCTGTGATTTCTGCAGCTGTCAGAGTCTCTAAGGGGGCACCCGTCAGGCCAGCCAGTGTGCCACCAACCCCTGCCAAGGCCAAGATGATTCCGCCACCTGGCAAGGTCAAGAAGGGGACAGCATCCAGCAAAGAGAAGGAGCCACAACCACCCAGCAAGGCCACGTCAAAGACTCCAGCTGGCAGGCCCAAGGTGACACCACCATCTGCCAAGGGCAGGAAGGGGTACCGAACACCAGTCAAGGCACTTCAGCCGTCCAAGCCTGCAGGTTAAGGCCTGGTGGCTACCAGCACAAGTGCCAGCACCGACACCTGCACCGCCGCAAGCACCGCCACCTGCACCGCCGCAAGCACCACTACTGTCAGCAGCAGCAGCCCCAGTGGGCAGCCGTCCAAGGCTGTAGGGGAAGGGCTAGAGCCTCCCCTCACCAGTGCCAGCACTCCCACCACCATCAGCACTACCACCACTGTGCAGCCGTAGTTGCCGGTGGATGGACTGTAGTCCGGCCTCCATGGAGTATCATGCATCCTGGCCACTGCAAATCTCGTGGCTCTGACACCCAGGTGATGGACTGTGACCTGGCACCCCCGAGTGCTGCATCACTGGGCACAAGGCCCCCTCCAGAACCAATGGAAGAAGGCATCCACTAACCCTATCCTTGGCAGGATGAAGCACACTGGGCAAAAGGTCCCCTCCAGAACCCAGTGTAGGAGCCACCCACTTGAGAGAGTGTGCCTTGCACTCCCCAGGAGCAAGCAGTGGGCAAACCAACCACTTGAGAGACTGTGGCTTTGCACTCCCCAGGACCAAGCAGTGGGCAAACCACCCACTTGAGAGACTGTGGCTTTGCACTCCCCAGGACCAAGCAGTGGGCAAGCCACCCACTTGAGAAACTGTGGCTTTGCGCTCCCCAGGACACCACAGAGGGCATGTAGCCCCCTCCAGGAGCAGTGGCGTTGTCCCATCTTCTGGCTGAGGTGCCCCCCCTCCCCGTCCCCCTGAGGTGCCTGTGTGTTTTCAACCTGATGCCCCTGCAGTGTTCTCTCCATTTTGAGGCAGGAGTCAAGTGTGGGTTTGGCCTATGTGTCATGGCTTAGTGGGCCACTGACTATTTTGGTGTGAACATTGTCCCTCATGTTGTATATATTGTATATATTGTACATACTGTTCATTTATTTATGTACGTATTTCTAATATTACACTCATTTGACTCCATTCCTTTTGTCCTTGCGTCATTCGAGAGGGTTACGGGGTGTATATGTAATGCTGTTGAAAGTGTTTGTGTTTATGGTGTTGGAGGTGTGGGTGGGGGTGTTGCGTGTGTGTGTCACTCTCTTTTTCCTCCCCCCCTCCCTTGTGTGCTAGGTCCAGTAATCACCGCCGTGGTCATCGTTGCTGACGTTGGTGCTCCTGGTATATGAGCAGATACACCAGCATGGGGAAGACCTGCAGCTCGGGCACCATGGTGTCGTGGTTCTTCCTTGAGTGTCAAGAGGTGAGTGGTTTCCCTTCTGTGTACTGTTTTCACCGTGCTTTTGATGGCGTTGGTACTGCCCCGGAAAAGCTGGCGGATGGGCAGGTTGTAATAGAGTGGGCGGTACATTGTCTTTCACCTGACTGTTGGCGGTTACCACCGCGGTGTTTGTTGCTACCGCCGTGGCGGTCGGAGTGTTAAAGTGGCTGTATGTGTTGGTGGTTTCCGCCATGGTCATGATTCCATTTTTGTTACCACCGGCCTGTTGGCGGTATTACTGCCGCTTTAACACCGACCACCAGGGTTGTAATGAGGGCCTCAGTGTTCTAAATAAAATCATGAGACTCGAGAGTTCAGCTGTTCCAAGTTCTTACAAAAGATGGCCTGCCTCTAGATTTAAGACACACTATCAAAGAAGAGGTATGGGATTGTACAGGAAAAGAAATAAGATTAATAAAAAGTATAAAAGCCAGTCAGGGTACAGGTCAAACCTAATGCCGTTCATCCTAGAATTCAGCAGTATGAACTTTGAGAAAAGTAGAAGAAATGAAGCTGTCAAAGAAATAAATGTTAGAACAAGGTATTCTATGGGAAGTGCTTGGTAATCCTTACAATTCTCCTATGATGAGCATTAAAAAAACAGAGAAGTACGTAGATGAAACTGCAGGATCTCAGGAAAATAAATCAAATTGTAATGGCATGCTGTCTGGTGGTACCAAATCCTGCAGTGATATTGTTTCAGATTCCTGCAGATGCAGAATGGTATACCGTCACTGACTTATGCCAAGCTTTTTTTCTATTCCTCTCCATTAGGACAGCTTATATATTTTCACATTTTGGTTACAAAATAAAGTCCTCATTTGATACAGAATTCCACAAGGGTATACTGAAAATCCTGCAATTTTTAGTCAGATCTTTAAAAAATATTTGGAAAGTTTGCAGCTACCATCTAACTCAGTCTTTGTCCAATACATTGATAACCTGCTAGTGGCATTAAGGACAAAACAAGTCTGTAAACTAAATACAATTACACTCCTGAATCAACTTGCTGGCAATGATCAGATGTTTTTTCCCGTAAACGTTCAGTGCTATTACAAAGAAGTAATATATCTTGGTCATCACATTGAAACAGTAGAAAGGAAAGTCTTGGAAGAACCTGTTTCTGCAATCCTTAAGATGAATCCTTTGACCAGCCAGAATGAGGTGAGGATGCTCTGGGGTATAACTTCTCTCTGACTGTGAAGTTTTAAATAAGGCTTATTCATGGTAATATCAAGGATATGGTACCATTTGATGATGAATGCATGAAGGCCTTCAGAGAATTTAGAAAAAAATTATGTTGTGCACCTGCCCACGGAATGCCTGATCATGACAAGGAATTTTACCTTTTCTGCCATGAGAAGAGAGTAGTGAAGCCATTTTGTGTGATTTCGAGCACGATATTTTATTAAATAGACCTTCTGCCTGAGCCCTTTAGACTAGTTACATTTCATTTTATTCCATTATATTCTTTGTGAAATTATCACTTTTGAGGTGATATTTTATTTTCCTCTATCTTGGTGTCCTTTCGCCTAGGAATGCATTTACATTTCTTAGCACAACATTTTTTTATTCTGTGCTTTCTGCAAGGCTGCAACAAGATAGGGTTGCCGGCACAAAGTGGTACATCGCATCTCTAACATTTCACAGAAGCATACCATGGCTCATGATAACCAATATCTTCTTCCCCTGATTTTATCCCTGTCAAGTGATGTACCTCTGACACATATCTTCTGCTACCTTTCTGAATTTTGTATTGAACGAGTACTTTCCAAGAGCCCTGGTCATCGCATCCCTCCCACCATGTGTATGGCCATGCAACTACCAAACCATTGAATATGCGGTCTGGGACTATATATTGATATTAAGGATTAATCCATATATCATTAAAAATTAGATTTTTTTTACAACCAGCCAACTCCCACTTTCTCCTCTCATCCTCTGACACTTCTTTGTGGTGGCCCCTCAGTCCTTTTAGTCTGGTCTGTATTAGACTAAACAGAAAACAATTGACATAATTTACATTCTCAGCTGTTCCTATACTGGATTCAGATTGCTCTAATTCTTGCACTGAAAGTTGCTAATTTAATCTCACAGTGGAATTGAGAGGGAACCACCTTAATAGGGTGGGGAGCTGATTCCAGGCCTTGGCTCCTAAAAATGTGAAGGATTTGCCTCCTATGGATTGAAGTATGAATCAAAGAGGTTTAAACAAATTTGATGAGGACGACCTTAGACTTCTGCTTGTAGTGTAGTGGGTGAATGTAGATGTTAAAAATTCGGTCCAGTTCCTTTAAAAGCTTTAAATAAAACCCTTTTGTGAACTGGAAGTCAATGTGCCCATAGTTGGCCAAGCAAGAGAATGTTTCTAATTTTAGTAAAGGAATGTTTCACATCTTTTAAGAACACAGAAATGAGGATTATGCTTCTCATTATTTCATTTTAACCACAGTAGCAGAAAACAGAAACAACTACATTTTCTATGATTCCTTCCATTAGTTTTAAACAACCAAACAGATCACATCAAAGACCCAAATTGCCCTTAGCCATATCCTGTATTTCCTCTTTCTATGTGCAATGTCAGAATCCAACATATTCAACCCATTTGTGATCGTATCTACAAAAGGAAAACTTTGTTCAAAAGCAAAACTTTGTCCTGTGGCATACTCCTCACCTACATATCCTTACTTGAATTGAAACTTTCTTTTACGATAGCTCAGAAAATTCTCATTCTATATCAGGACCAAAGGCAAGGATTATGGTGCTGGAAGGCTTACTCACCACCAATGAAGCTATGTTGTTGACAAGTTTAAACCAGAATCTCTTGAAGGTAGATTCTGAGGACCAGTTTGCCACATCCATGAGGTCTTCCAGGTGCACACCTAGGCTGAAGGCCTTACAGATCATGGTCCCTCTGGTTGAATGTGCCCCAAGAACAAAATATCTATGTCCACTTCTTGCATTACCCATCTAAACCAATGGGCACTGAAGGGGAATATATCTGTGTGAAAGTCTTCCGATGGAAATCAGCAGTTGATTAGTCCCTTGTGGATGCAGTTACTCAGTAATGCACTCAAACGCCTTCAGACACTCCACCACACACAAATGTGGCCAGTCAGTGAACAACAGTCAAGAGATAGTTACCCAGTTACATATATATATATATAAATATATATATATATATATATATATATATATATATATATATATAAATATATATATATATATATATAAATATATATATAGGTGGTCATTACAACCCTGGCGGTCGGTGTTAAAGCGACGGTAAAACCGCCAACAGGCCGGCGGTAAAAAAAATGGAATTACGACCGTGGCGGAAACCGGCAACATAGACAGCCACTTTAACACTCCAACCGCCATGGTGGTACAAACAAACACCGCGGCGGTAACCGCCAACAGACAGGCGGGAGACAATGTACCGCCCACAGAATTACAAGCCACCAATCCGCCACCTTTTCCGGGGCAGATTCACCGCGAACAAAAACACAGCAGAAACAGGACTTTGAAGGGAAAACTCTCACCTCTACACACCCCACGAGGAACCAGGACGCCATGGAACCGGAACTTCAGATACTCCCAGCCTTTATCTTCCTGCTCCTCTACCAGGAGCAAGAACGCCGGCGGCGAAGACCACGGTGAGTACTGCACCTACGACACAGGGGAGGGGGGAGGGAAAAAACAGTGACACACACATGCAATACGCAACACCCCCACCCTCACCCACAACAACACACACACCAATACATATTAATACATCACAGTTACACCCCCTAACCCCCTGGAAGAATGCAAGGACAAAAGGAAATGAGTTGAATGTTTGTAATATATTAAAATAGAGTAATCAAAAATATTTACATATATACACATTTACACTATGAACAATTATATACACCAAGAACACAAGTCCAAGGGATTCCACCATCATAGTCCGTGGACCACTGGGCCCAAAAGGCATGGGCGAGGCCCACATTCAATACCCGAACAAGACGGAGAGAACACTGCAGGGGCATCAGATAGAAATAAAACAGACACCTCAGGGGGAACGGAAGGAGGGGCACCTCAGCTGGATGAGTGCACGACACCAGCACCACGAGGGGGCTCCATGCCCATTGATGTATCCTGGGGAGTGCAAAGCCACAGCCTCTTAAGTCTCTCCAGTGGGTGGGTTGCCCACTGTTCAATCCTGGGGAGTGCAAAGCCACAGACTCTCAAGTCTCTCCAGTGGGTGGGTTGCCCACTGTTCAATCCTAGGGAGTGCAAACCCACAGTCTCTCAAGTGGATAACAGTCTCCACTGGTTCTGGAGGGGGCATGGTGCCCAGAGTGCTTCATCCTGCTAAGGACAGAGGTAGTGGATGGATCTCTCCACTGGTTCTGGAGGGGGCAGCCTCTTAAGTCTCTCCAGTGGGTGGGTTGCCCACTGTTCAATCCTGGGGAGTGCAAAGCCACAGACTCTCAAGTCTCTCCAGTGGGTGGGTTGCCCACTGTTCAATCCTGGGGAGTGCAAAGCCACATTCCCTCAAGTGGATAACAGTATCCACTGGTTCTGGAGGGGGCTTGGTGCCCAGAGTGCTTCATCCTGCCAAGGACTGAGGTAGTGGATGCTTTTCTCCATTGGTTTTGAAGGGGGCTTGGTGCCCAGAGTGCTTCATCCTGCCAAGGACAGAGGTAGTGGATGTAACTCTCCACTGGTTCTGGAGGGGGCTTGGTGCCCAGAGTGCTTCATCCTGCCACGGAATGAGGTAGTGTATGCCTTTCTCCACTGGTTCGGGAGGGGGCTTGGTGCCCAGAGTGCTTCATCCTGCCAAGGACAGAGGTAGTGGATGTAACTCTCCACTGGTTCTGGAGGGGGCTTGCTGCCCAGAGTGCTTCATCCTGCCAAGGAATGAGGTAGTGGATGTAACGCTCCACTGGTTCTAGAGGGGGCTTGGTGCCCAGAGTGCTTCATCCTGCCAAGGACTGAGGTAGTGGATGCTTTTCTCCACTGGTTCTGGAGGGGGCTTGGTGCCCAGAGTGCTTCATCCTGCCCGTGGTGGCCTCAGTAGCGTAGTAATCATTGGCGCTCACTGTCCTGCGGTGGTGCTGGTGGTCTTGTCCTGGGCTGTGGAGCTGCTGCTGTTGGTCTTGTCTTGGGCACCGGGCTACTGGCGGTTTTGTCCTGAGCAGCGGGGCTGCTGGCGGTCTTGTCCTGGGCAGCGGGGCTGCTGCTGGCGGTCTTGTCTTGGGCAGCGGGGCTGCTGGCAGTCTTGTCCTGGGCAGCGGGGCTGCTGCTGGCGGTCCTGTCTTGGGCGGCGGGGCTGCTGCTGGCGGTCTTGTCTTGGGCAGCGGCACTGCTGGCGGTCTTGTCCTGGGCAGCGAAGCTGCTGCTGGCGGTCCTGTCTTTGGCAGCGGGGCTGCTGCTGGTGGTCTTGTCTTGGGCAGCGGGGCTGCTGGCGGTCTTGTCCTGGGCACCAGGGCTACTGCTGGCGGTCCTGTCTTGGGCAGCGGGGCTGCTGCTGGCAGTCTTGTCTTGGGCAGCAGAGCTGCTGGCGGTCTTGTCCTGGGCAGCAGGGCTGCTGCTGGCGGTCCTGTCTTGGGCAGCGGGGCTGCTGGCGGTCCTGTCTTGGGCAGCGGGGCTGCTGGCAGTCTTGTCTGCCGTGCTGATCTTCCCAGACTTGCCGGTTTTAATGTGCCCCTTCCCCAGCTTGGATGGTGTCGCAGCTGTCTCCACACTCCCAACTGTACCCCTGGGAGCGGCTTTGGTGGCTGATTTCTTTCCCCTCTCCCGCCGGGCACTGGCCAACTTTTTATGCTTGACAAGTGGGGGACTGTCCGTACTCTGGCTCCCTTGCTGCCTAGTGCACTCCATAATCCGGTGACTACTGGCACCACTGGTTCCGCCGATGTTGTGGCTGAGGTGCTAGGTTTGGACCCTGAGAGTCGGGCCCTTGGAGACTGAAGGGGTGGAGGAGGTGAGGGAAAGAGGTCAAGGTTGGCCAGGGAAAGTTTCTTCAGAACACTGGGACAGGTAGCTTGGAGGGTG
This sequence comes from Pleurodeles waltl, assembly GCF_031143425.1. Taxonomy (NCBI): domain Eukaryota; kingdom Metazoa; phylum Chordata; class Amphibia; order Caudata; family Salamandridae; genus Pleurodeles; species Pleurodeles waltl. Next base: position 785,964,112 of record NC_090440.1, read on the forward strand.
TTTGGGAGTGGAGGAAGAGGTAGTGGTTGTAGGAGGTGTACGTTTGGTGACTTTGGGTGAACATGCATTGGCTGGAGGCTGTCGTGAGGTGGATGGCTGTTGGGTGGGTGTATGGCTGCGTTTGTGTACCTTGGGAGGTGGCCTCACAGACACACTGGGAGAGGACACAGGGGACGTGTGAATGGTAGTGGGGTTGGTGACTGAGCAGGCTGTGGTGATGGGTGTGCTGGTGATGGGCGTAGTGGCTGAGGATGTAGTGCATGCAGGTGTGAGTGGAGACGAGACAGGGAGGGAGGAGGGAGACAAGGAGGAGGGGGACACAGTGGAGGCAGTGGATGTTGGTGTGTCTGCATGGGTCTGATGCTTGTGTGAGTGCCTGTGGGATGTGTGGTGCTTATGTTTGCCTGACATTCCCTTGTGTGTTGAGGTGTGTGCATGCTGGTCTGATGGTGTGCTTGGGATAGGCTGAGGTACAGGAGTGTGGGTATGGGTGGAGGAAGTTGGAGGGGGAGGCTAGAGACAGGAACAATGGCTGCCATCTGCTGAGGCCAGAGAAATGCTTACTGAAGGGCTGCCTGACCATAGTGAATGCCCTCCAGGTATGCCTTGGTTTGTTGCAACTGCCTCTCTACACCCTGGATGCCATTCAAAATGGTAGACTGCCCAACAGGGAGGGACCTGAGGAGGTCAATGGCCTCCTCACTGAGGGCTGCAGGGGTGACTGGGGCAGGGCCTGAGGTGCCTGAGGTGAAGGTGATGCCCACCCTCCTGGTGAGCGGGCACGGGGCAAAAGCTGAGGGGCTGCTGGGAGGGCGGTGCTGGTAGGGGGGTGGCGGCTGTACCTGTAGATGCAGGGGCCACAGATGTGCCCGCCACTACAAGGGAGCTCCCATCAGATGAGGAGTCCGCATCGCTGGTGTCAGCTCCTGTCCCCGCCGTGGAGCTCCCCTCGCCCACCGTCCCACTGGTGAATTCAGACTCCATAGTTTCGCCCTCCAGGGCCATGTGGGATGCAGCTCCCTCCTGCTCCGGTGCCACTGCTCCTCCGCCTGATGATGCTAATGCACACAAGAACAGGGAGACCACAAAAAGGGGGGGGAGACATAAGAAAGACATGTTGAGTGCATGTACTACCGCTACCGTTGGCGGACACGACAGACACAGAAGCCCCCTGCACTACGCCGCGCACTTGGAGTCCACTATTCAATCCCAGGGACATGGGTTACAAGGCTATGGCCGATTTCTGCACACATGGATGTCACAGGAGCCTGACTAGGTGTAGTTGGCACTGTACACAGGTGGGGTGGGGTGCCACAGGGCCTGCCTTAAGTTGGGTCCTTGCCTACTAGGCTCGCCCTGACCTGGGGGAAACCACAGCCCACCTCCCCCACCCAGACACCTACAATGCGTGCTGAATCAGCAGAATGAGAGTTTACTCACCCCCTTGTTGCTGCTTTGATGCCCTCAAGCGCCCATCCAACTCCGGGTATGCCACCGCCAGGATCCTGAACATCAAGGGGGTCATGGTGCGACGGGCACCCCTCCCACGTTGGGAGGCCATCCCCAGCTGGGCCTCGGCCGTCTTCTTGCTCCAGCGGCGAATGTCTTCCCATCTTTTCCGGCAGTGCGTGCTCCGTCTTTGGTAGACCCCCAGGGTCCGGACTTCCTTGGCGATGGCACGCCAAATGTCCTTCTTCTGGTGGGCACTGACCTACAGGAATAGTACAGGGGAAAAGGAGAAGATATTACCGCCCGCACCGTCACAGTCATTGGCCCGCATTCCTACCCTTGCCATGACGCACATGCACTCACCGTCTTTTCATGCACGCCTCATTCTCACCCCCCCTATCTTTCATCCACCCCACTCCACACAGGCATTGCCCATACAGCATGCTCACAGTGTACTTACCTGTTTGTCTGGAGGACCGTAGAGTAGCGTGTACTGGGGGAGGACCCCATCCACGAGTTTCTCCAAATCCTCCGTGCTGAAGGCAGGGGCCCTTTCCCCAGACACACGAGCCATTGTCTCTTCCAGACTGAGGTCACAGCAGCACTTGCAGTGTAGGTCCTCTCCTGTCGGAGATCAGGTATCAAGTGATTAAACAGAGAGAAAATGGCGGTCACGACCGCGGCTGTGCATACTGTCACTGCTGGCGTACATCGTCATTGGCTCCTGGGACCCATAGGGTCCAATGTTAACCAATGCAGGATTGCACCGCGGTCTCCGACCGCCTCCCGCGACGGTGTACAACTCCAGCGCAGTTACCTCATATCCCCTTGTCCCACTTTACAGGTCAGGCAGCCGCCATTTCATGCGCCCACATGGCATTATTTTTTACTGCGTCACACATATGTAGGCCTTGCCTAAACACTCATACAGGTTAATTTCGAATTGCTAATATTTTCAGAGTAAGCTGTGTTTACGTACCTCAGAATTGGTTGACTCTCTGCTCGCTGTTCTCCTCCATCGGCACCGTCCGCTGGGGCATGTGAGGAGATGGCGGCATCCTCCGGTGTACAGACCGCTGGTGCACCTGTCAACAATGGAGGAGCAACATGTGATCATCACCTACAGACTTGATCGTGCCTCAATCCAGGAACTGCGTGCCCAGTTGGAGCCAGACCTGATGTCAGCTATCCGCCATCCGACAGGAAACCACCCTCAAGTGCAGATGCTGTCAGTACTCCATTTCCTAGTAACTGGGTCCTTTCAAACTACAGTGGCCATTGCATCTGGGATGTCCCAGCCTATGTTTTCCAACGTGTTGTCCAGAGTGTTGTCTGCCCTGCTGAAACACATGCGGAGCTACATCGTTTACCCTCAGGTGGAAGATTTGCCTACAGTGAAAGGTGGTTTCTATGCCCTGGGACATATCCCCAACATCATAGGTGCCATTGATGGGACACATGTGGTCTTGGTACCTCCCACAGGAGTGAACAGGTGTACAGAAACCGGAAGAGTTACCATTCCATGAATGTGCAGATGGTGTGTTTGGCAGACCAGTACATCTCCCATGTTAATGCCAAATTCCCTGGCTCAGTGCGTGACGCTTACATCCTGTGGAATAGCAGCATCCCTTCTGTGATGGGGCAACTCCAGAGGCACCGGGTGTGGCTATTAGGTGAGCACATGGACCCAATACAGTGGGAATAGTTGTCTGGGTCTGTGGATGTCCCTATGAGTTCGTGTGTGTCTAACAGTTGTCCCTCGCCATTTGCAGGTGACTCTGGTTACCCCAACCTGTCATGGCTACTGACCCCAGTGAGGAATCCCAGGACAAGGGCAGAGGAATGCTACAATAAGGCCCATGGGTGGACTAGGAGGATTATAGAGCGGACCTTTGGCCTCCTGAAGGCCAGGTTCAGGTGCCTCCATATGATAGGTGGTTCCCTATTCTACGCACCAAAGAAGGTGTGCCAGATCATCGTGGCCTTCTGTATGCTTCACAACTTGGCTTTGCGACGACAGGGGCCTTTTCTGCAGGAGGATGGTCCGGATGGAGGTCTTGTGGCAGCTGTGGAGCCTGTGGACAGTGAAGGCGAGGAAGCAGAAGAAGAGGACATCGGCAACAGGAACACGGTGATCCTGCAATACTTCCAGTGAGACTCAGGCAAGAAGACAACACTGCCTGCTACATCTGATTTAAATGTACTACCTCTCTATTGTCTGTCATTTTCACCCAGGGTATGGTCACTGAGTTGTCACTTTCCCTTACGATTTCACAGATGTGGGTCCCACTGTGTGACATCTGCTTTGTTTCCTCATGGACTATAGCTGTGTGACATTGGTATGTTGACATTACATTTGAATGAGCATTTTGCCACTGTAATTGCTAATACACTATTTCGAAATCACAGGCAGACTCCTGATTGTTTTGTGCTTTAGGGTGTTTATTTACGTGCTCAATATTGGAGGGGGTTGTAAAATGGTGAGGGGTGATAGTGGAGGAATGTCCATGGCAGAGTCCAGTCTATTAGTCTCAGAGGTGCATTGTCCAAAGGGGCATAGGATGTGGAGCTGGGGCAGTTTAAGAATTGACAGGGTGACAAGGTGGGACAAAAGGAAGACAATCAGGGTGGTCTCATTTCTTTGCGGGGGTTTTGGCATCCTTCTCTGTCTTTATCCTGGATCTCAGGGACCGTTTGTGGGGTGGTTCTCCCTCTGCAGGGGGTGAGGTGCTGGTGTGGCGGTCCTGTGGCGGTGCCTCCTGTCCACTAGCGCCGACAGAGTTGGTGGGCAGTTCATCGTCCAGGCTAGTGTCAGGGGCCCCTTGTTGTGCCACAGTGTCCCTCCTGGTGTTGACGAGTTCCTTCAGCATCCCTACAATGGTGCCCAGGGTGGAATTGATGTATTTGAGTTCCTCCCTGAAGCCCAAATACTGTTCCTCCTGCAGCCGCTGGGTCTCCTGAAACTTGGCCAGTACCATTGCCATCGTCTCCTGGGAATGGTGGTAGGCTCCCATGATGTTGGAGAGGGCCTCGTGGAGAGTGAGTTCCCTGGGCCTGTCCTCCCCCTCTCGCACAGCAGCCCTCCCAGTTCCCCTATGTTCCTGTGCCTCTGTCCCCTGAACCGTGTGCCCACTGCCACTGCCCCCAGGTCCCTGGTGTTGTTGCGGGGGTGGGTTAGCCTGGGTTCCCTGTAGTGGTGGACACACTGCTGCTTGACGTGTCCTGGGGACAGAGGTATGGGCCTGCTGGGTGGGTGCTGTGCTGGTGTTTGCAGAGGGGGGAAGGTCTGTAGTGGCTTGTTCCAGTGTGAGGGGAACCGACTGTCCCGAGGTCCCAGATGGGCCGGCTGGTCATCTAGATCCAGTTGGACAGAGCTGCTGTCATCACTGTGGGCCTCTTCTGTGGGTGGAGTGGACATATCTGGACCCTCCTGTCCGGTGACGTTGGGTAGGGGTCCTGCAGGGGTGTAAAAGCATGATTATTGCATCTGTATGTGCCATGGTGTGCAATGGGTGGATGACCGTGTACCCCAGTGCTTGCATTCCTGTGTAGGACCTTGTGTGATAATGGTTTAGGGGGGTGTATGGGTATGTGCAGTGGCCATGCTTTGGTGATGGGTGTCCATGCTTTGGTGTTGCATGCAGGGCTTGGGTTTGGGATGTGTGGTTTGTGATATTGGGACATGTGTGAGGAGTTGGAGTGATGGGGGTGAGGGCGAGGGTGGGGGTATGTGATGGCATGCAGGTAGGGTGAGGGATGAAGTAGTAAAGATTTGTCTTTCCAGAGTCCATTCCTCCAGCTACTCCTGCGAGGCCCTCAGGATGCAGTATAGCCAAGACCTGCTCCTCCCATGTTGTTAGTTGTGGGGGAGGAGGTGGAGGTCCCCGCCAGTCTTCTGTACCGGGATGTGGTGTCTTGAGACCACAGAAAGCACCTTCCCCCGTAGGTCGTTCCACCTCTTCCTGATGTCATCCCTAGTTCTTGGGTGCTGTCCCACTGCGTTGACCCTGTCCACGATTCTTCGCCATAGCTCCATCTTCCTAGCTATTGAGGTATGCTGCACCTGTGATCCGAATAGCTGTGGCTCTACCCAGATGGTTTCCTCCACCATGACCCTGAGCTCCTCCTCAGAGAACCTGGGGTGTCTTTGCGGTGCCATGGGGTGGTGTGGGTGATGTGTGGGGTGGTGTGTGTTGTGATGTGTGGGGTCATATTTAGAGGTGTGTTGTGTGAGGTGCGTGGATGTTATGTGGGTGATGGTGTTGAGTGCCTGTGGATGCAAGTTTGTAGATGGTGTTGTCTCTCTCTGGCCTTCTGTCGCAATTGTGGTCGTAGGGGATTGTGGGTGATGTGGGTGTGTGTTTCATATTGTACTGGGTGTGTGGGAGTGGTGTGTGTATGTGTATCAGGTGTGTGTATTTCGAATTGTCCAATGTGGTAGTGTTTTGTAAGTGTGTGTGTATTTTGAGCGCAGCAGTGTGTACTGCCAATGGATTACCGCGGTTGAAAGACCGCCGCGTGGATTCGTGGGTCGTGATAGTGTGGGCCTATTCCTGTTGGCGTGAAGGTGTCGGATTTGTTATCGCCAGTTTATCACTGACCTTTGGTTTGGCGGACTTGTGTGGGTGTCTAGATTTTGGCGGCTTCCGGGCTTTGGGTCACAATGACCATGGCAGAATTCTGCGGCCGCAACGGTGTGTTGCCGGTCTTCTGCACGGCGGTAAGCGGCTTTTACCGCCAATGTTGTAATGACCTCCATAGTCTCTTAAAAAAAAAACAAAGGTTACAGGGACGTTATAGTTAGGCTTACATTTTAAACGTACCAAACCATTGAACCAAACCAAACCATAGAACTTCACCAGTTACAGTTAGAGTTATCTTAAGTAACTATAACTCGTGCCCTAAGGTAACTATAACTCGTGCCCAGGCCCCTTTTGCTTTATTTTTATACTTTTTTCTGGGACTCTGCTGAATCCGACTCTCAACATGGCTGCCAACACTTTGTTGCTGAAGTGGTGACAGCCAGTCAGATCTCAGCATGAGATCGGGAGGGTTCACAAAGCCTTCGCAAACCCTCCTGATATATAGAAATGTTGATTTTGCTTTAATTTCTCCAAAACTACTGAATGGGGGGAGGAGCTAAGATGGCAGATGGATAAGGTGGATTCTCGTGCCTTTCCGTCTCCCTCGCCACAGGTTCCCCTGGCCTCTTGCCCCTCAGGCAATCACTGTCTGGTCCCCATCCCTCTGTGCTCAAGGAGTACTCTGGCCGAACGGGGTGAATGAGGTGATGGCAGATGGACGGCACAGGCGGACGGGGCTCGATAACCGAGCGCTCTGAGACTCCACAAGATGGCAGCACCTCTCGGGTGCCTGTAGCGGATGGCAGGTGGTGGCACTGGCGGTGACTGAAGAGGGAGGTCCCCAGTCGACCCGTCTTGGTGGTGCCCCAGACGGCTGAGACTTGAGGCGGCCGTGAGAGTGGCGGAGCAGCCCTAGAAGCCTTGACTGGGGGTCCTTCACTAGTGAGTGGCGGTGGTGCCCCAGCCTGCCATAGCGCAGTGACCCGGATTGAGAGTGACCAGTGGCTGGAGTCCAGGAAGGGGACCGGAGGTGCTGACGCCAGCAGAGGCCCCTTGTTCAAAGGGGAGGAAGTGGAAGTCGGTCCTCCCTGGGCGTGAAAAGCCCACGCTCTGCAAGGATCCCTACAAACGGAGGCGTATGCAGCCTGCGAGATGGCCAGATCTTGGACTGGGGGTGACAGTGACAGGCTCAGTGGCAGCTCCCCAGGTGGAGAGGCCGGACAGATGCTCAATTGTGGTGGTCCATGGTGACTGTGGTGCGGGTGGAGTCCAGAGCTCGGCCCGCAGCCCGGGGCACTCACGGACCTGTGGTTCCCCTGAGAGATGGAGTGTGGAGCGGAGCCCGATGGGGCCTGTTGGGGGAGTGGCGAGTAATGGCCGCGGCAAGACCCAGAAAGGACAGATCTCTGAAAGACATGCTGACTAAGCCCGCAACAGGTAAAGTCGAAGCGGACGCTTCCACCACAGGGAGACATAGGTGTGAGGTGTCGGAGGAGGTTGGAAAGGCTTCCTCGAAGGTCTATTTACATCGCTCAGAGGGGACCTACATGCGGTGAAGGGGGACCGGTCACAGGATCTGAAGGAGATGCGACGCAAGCTGGAGGAGGTTGGTGAGAGAGTGGCCACCCTGCAAAAGCAAAAGACTAGCCGAGATGAGGAGCTAGTGCAACTCCAGAAGGAAATATTTTGGCTGCAAGAGTAACAAATTAAACCCCAAGTCCATTTGGAGGACTTGGAGAACCACTGAAGGTGGAACACCATCCGCATGCGTGGAGCACCAACGGGGGCCGAGGAGGATGACATTACCCAGTAGGTCGGAGCCTTCTTCCACCAGATACCGGGGAGGACTCTGACAGGGAGGTACGAATGGACAGGGTGCATAAGGTGGGCCCACTGATGCCGTCCCATGTACCTTCGGCGGACATCCTGGTCTCCATCCACTACTTCCCCATCAAAGAACGCCTCCCTCGGCTGGTGGGAGAGAAACACCCCCTGAAGTTCCATGGCCACTCGCAGCTCCTTTATCAGGATCTGGCAGCAATCACCCTACAAAAGAGGAGAGATTTTCACCCAATCACCTCCTACCCCAGAGACAAGGAGTCTCCTACTCTTGGGGTCACCCCTTCCACCTAATTTGTATATGGGAAGGCAAATTGCACCAGTTATGCTACTTGAAGGAGGCATACAGTATGCTGCAGCAGACCCTGGAGGAGTGCCCCCATTTGCCGAAACCAGCCCGGCAGTGCCGGAGACACACACACTGGCAGAACATCCCAAAGACGAGCATCAAGCCAGACCTAGAGACTACAGAATCTGAAAGAAGAGCAGTCCTGGAGTCTTTAATGGGAGACACAAAGACGTTTGGCAATGGGTGAGGGGGTGACAGGCCTAGAAGTCATGAAGACTGTGGTCGGGATGTGGGGGTGGAGGGAGGTCCGAGGGGGTGCCCGATGGTGTCACCCCAAGTGGGAAGGGTATGCCCAGATATGGGTGATACCCCGAAACTGGTCCCAGGAGGCTTGTTTTTGGTCCAGAGAGGACCTGGCCTGGCAGTTCGGCCTGGACTGTTCCCATGGGGAACAGAGTCAAGACTGATTTGCATATGGCTGGGTCCAAACTGGAATGGTATGTGTTAGACCTGACAGCCTTAGGGTGGTCACCCCTAACTTTTTGCCTGCCTCCCTCCACTTTTTGGAGACTGTTTTTGCTGGCTTTTAGACTCTGCGCACTTTATCACTGCTAACCAGTGCTAAAGTGCATATGCTCTCTCCCTTTAAACATGGTAACTTTGGATCATACCTGATTGGACTATTTAATTTACTTATAAGTCGCTAGTAATGTGCGCTATATGTGCCTAGGGCCTGTAGATTAAATGCCACTAGTGGGCCTGAAGCACTGGTTGTGCCACCCACTCAAGTAGCCCCTTTACCTTGTCTCAGGCCTGCCATTGCAAGGCCTGTGTGTGCAGTTTCACTGCCACCTCAACTTGGCATTTGAAAGTACTTGCCAAGCCTAAACCTCCCCTTTCTCCACATATAAGTCACCCCTAATGTGTGCCCTAGGTAACCCCTAGAGCAGGGTGCTGTGTGGGTGAAAGGCAGGACATGTACCTGTGTAGTTTACATGTCCTGGTAGCGTAAAACTCCTAAATTTGTTTTGCACTACTGTGAGGCCTGCTCCCTTCATAGGCTAACATTGGGGCTGCCCTCATACAGTATTGAAGTGGTAGCTGCTGATCTGAAAGGAGTAGGAAGGTCATATTTAGTATGACCAGAATGGTAATACCAAATCCTGCTGACTGGTAAAGTTGGATTTAATATTACTATTCTAGAAATTCCACTTTTAGAAAGTGAGCATTTCTTTGCACTTAAATCTTTCTGTGCCTTACAATCCACGTCTGGCTGGGCTTAGTTGACAGCTCCTTGTGCATTCACTCAGACACACCCCAAACACAGGGTACTCAGCCTCACTTGCATACATCTGCATTTTGAATGGGTCTTCCTGGGCTGGGAGGGTGGAGGGCCTGCTCTCACACAAAGGACTGCCACACCCCCTACTGGGACCCTGGCAGACAGGATTGAACTGAAAGGGGACCTGGTGCACTTCTTAGCCACTCTTTGAAGTCTCCCCCACTTCAAAGGCACATTTGGATATAAAACAGGGCCCCTGCCCTACCTCATTAGACACTTGCTGGAGAAGAAACCTGAACCAGAACCTGCATCCTGCCAAGAAGAACTGCCTGGCTGCCTAAAGGACTCACCTGACTGCTTTCTCCAAAGGACTGCTGCCTTGCTGTTGCCCTGCTGCCTTGCTGAACTCTTGTCTGGCTGTAAAAGTGCTCTCCAAGGGCTTGGATAGAGCTTGCCTCCTGTTCCCTGAAGTCTCAGGACCAAAAAGACTTCTCTTTTTCATTTTGACTCTTCGTGCGCCGAATATTTTGACGCACAGCTTGCGCCGCGGCGAGAAAAACGCCGCACACCGACTCTGATCGACGCGACGCCTTCGGAGCGACCGGAACTTCGACGCACGGCCTCGCAAGGACAACACTGCCCGACTTCCAGAGGGGAAATCGAAGAGACGCCTACCGTGAGAGCAAAACTTCGACGCACAACCCGGCAGGAACGACACGCAGCCGGAAAACAAGCAGGAGAATTCACGCACAGACCCCGGGACATCTGGTAATCCCGCGACCCACAGAAAGAGACTGTCCGCGCGCCGTAAAACGACACACGACTTCCCCGCCTGAAAAATAACAACGCACGTCCGTGTGTGCTGGGGAGAAATCGACGCACACACCATTTTTCCGTGTATCTCTTCTTCTGCAGCCCTTTGCAGAGATTTTCCACTCCAAACCAGATACTTTGTGCTTGAAAGAGACTTTGGCCCTCATTCCGCCGCCCGCCATGCGGGAACCTCCAATCTGCCACCATGCCGTCAAAAGACCGCTGGCGGCATTCCAACATTCCCGCTGGGCCGGCGGGCGCAACCCAAGGTAGCGCCCACCGGCCCAGCGGGAATGGGGGCCGCAACACAGGAGCCGGCTCCGAATGGAGCCGGCGGTGTTGCGGCGGTGCGACGGGTGCAGTTGCACCCGTCGCGCTTTTCACTGTACCTTTTTGGACACTCTGGTGCTAACCCAGAGGTCCGCCTCCTCAGCAAGCTTCCTGGGATCAGTCAGCTTACTATCTACCAAGTGCTGGCGCAACTCTGTATAAGTAGTATTGAGCATATGCTCTCTCAGAATCAAGTCATATAACCCTTTATAATTATCTACTTTGTTGCCCCGCACCCATCCATTAAGTGCCTTACTGGAAGAGTCAAAGAAATCTACCCATGTTTGTGTGGTTTGTTTGGTGCTGTCCCTGAACCTCTGATGGTATCCCTCAGGGGTCCCTCAGGGGTCAGCCCAAACTTGGCAAGTAAAGTGGCTTTCTGAAGTGGGTATGTGTTCTGATCAGGTTGATCCAATGTGAGAAGTGTGTCCCTCCCCAATGGCGGCACATAACCCCACATAGCTGCCCCCATTGCCCTTCAGGAACCCTTAGTGCAACTTCATAAGCAGCTAACCACCACAAAACTGGGAACCACATTTTTGGGTATTCGAACCTTCTTTTCTCCAGCAGGTCCTGTCTGTATGCTGCCACCATTATTGCTGGATTCAGACTGTCTCGCCTTGATCTCCAGCTCCTTGAGACTCAGTTCATGAGCCAACAATAGTTTCTTTTCAGCCAAAGCTCTTTCAGCTTCCACCTGTTTGGCTGCTCTTTCAGCTTCAGCTTGTTTGGCTTCTCTCTCAGCCTCAGCTTGTTTGGCTTCTCTCTCTGCCCTCTTGTCTTCCTGTTGGGCCTCAATTTTCAGTTTTGCCATTTGCAATTGGAACTCCCTTTCTTCTCTCCTTTCCTCTGCAGTCAGGCTTTGCACAGAGACACTGCTCCCTGGTCTGGAAGGGGGCACAATTGCAGTGGTAACATCATCCACTGATAGCAACAAATCCTCTGAGGGGTCATTTTCTGGCTCCTCTTCCTCATCAACCTCCTCTAAATGGGCTTCTGCCCAGGCCCTCAGCGCCACTTGAAAGTCCTCCTTTTTGGAGTCCCCTTGGTGGGTACTCTCATCACCCTGCAGAACCCTCTTAGCTGTTTGACCGTATATGTATCCAACAGGGCTAGGTCAAAGTCTCCTACTTGAGACCCAGTCAGAGACATGTTGAGTGAGGATTTAGTTTTTGAAAATTGTCAGGAAAACGAATTTGCAAAACAAGAGATAAAAATCAAGTTGACCTTCAACTGTGGGTAGGTAGTGAAATACTTAGCTACTGTATGTCACTGCACAAATACAAGTCCTATCCTCACCGCTGATCACCAATGTTAGAAATTGGGTTTTTGGTTGGCAGTCAGGTTACCCTCTGTCCAAGCAAGAACCCTCACTCTAATCAGGGTAAGTCACACACAATCCAAAATTATCCTGTGCCCACCCTCTGGTAGCTTGGCACGAGCAGTCAGGCTTAACTTAGAAGGCAATGTGTAAAGTATTTGTGCAATAAATCATACAATAACACCATATAACAGCACAAAAATACACCACACAGTGATTAGAAAAATATATAGGGGGTCATTACAACATTGGTGGTAAAAGGCACTTACCGCCGTGCTGAAGACCGCCAACACACCGCCGCAACGGTGGAATCCCGCCACAGCTATTATGACCCACATCTCGGAATCCGCCGAAATTCAGACACCCACACAAGTCCGCCACAACAAAGGTCAGTGTTAAACTGGCGAAAACAAAACCTCCACCTCCACGCCAACAGAAACACGCCCATGCTATTACAACCCACGAATCCACGCGGCGGTCTTTCAGCCGCAGTATTCCATTGGCGGTACACACTGCCGCGCTCAAAATACACACACATTTACAAAACACAACCACATTGGACAATTCAAAATACACACACCTGACACACATACAAACACCACTCCCACACACCCAACACAATATAAAACACACACCTACATCACCCACAAACCCCTACGACCAAAAAATAGAGACTACGGCCAGAGAGAGAGCACAGAATAGACAACCCCACCACACAGAGGCACACAACACCATCACCCACACAACAACCACGCACAAAACACCACTACACATCACCACACTCATCAACACATACACCACCCCACACATCACCTACACCACCCCATGTCACGCCAAAGACACCCCCGGTTTTTCGAGGAGGAGCTCAGGGTCATGGTGGAGGAAATCCTACGGGTAGAGCCACAGCTATTTGGCTCACAGGTGCAGCACACCTCCATAGCCAGGAAGATGGAGCTATGGCGAAGAATCGTCGACAGGGTCAACGCTGTGGGACAGCATCCAAGAAATCGGGAGGACATCAGGAAGAGGTGGAACGACCTACGGGGGAAGGTGCGTTCAGCGGTCTCCAGGCACAACATCGCGGTTCAGCGGACTGGCGGCGGACCCCCACCTCCTCCCCCACAACTAACAACATGGGAGGAGCAAGTCTTGACCATCATGCATCCAGAGGGCCTTGGAGGAGTCGGTGGAGGAATGGACACTGGTAAGTCAAATCTTAACTATCATATCCCCCACCCTACCTGCATGCCATCACACACCCCCACCCTCACCCCCTCCCCTATCACTCCAACTCCTCACTAATGTACTCATACCACAAACCACCCATCCCAACACCAAGTCCTGCATGACATAACAAAGCAAGGGCACCCATCGCCAAAGCATGCTCACTGCACATACCCAGAACACCCCCCCAACCATCATCACACAAGCCCCCCCACAGGAATGCTTGCACTGGTGTGCACGGTGAGCCACCCATTGCACACCATGACACACACACATGCAATAATCATGCACTTATGCTCCTGCAGGATCACAAAGGACCGTCACCACACCGGAGGGTCCAGACAACTCCACTCCACCCACAGAAGAGGCCCACAGTGACGATAGCAGCTCTGCCCTACTGGATCCTGATGACCAGCCCGGACCATCGTGGGCCTCGGGACAGTCAGTTCGCCTTGCACAGGCACAGCCCAACACTGACCTTCCACCCTCTGGTAACACCAGCACAGCACCCACCCAGCGGGCCCATACCTCCCTACCCAGGACACGCTGTCTGCTTAGCAGACAGTGAAAAGCGCGACGGGTGCAACTGCACCCGTCACACACCTGCAACACCGCCGGCTCCATTCGGAGCCGGCTTCAGTGTTGCAGGCCGCCTTCCCGCTGGGCCGGCGGGCGCTAACAATGTTAGCGCCCGCCGGCCCAGCGGGAAGGTCGGAATGGCCCCAGCGGTCTTTCGACCGCGGAGCGGTCATATGGCGGTTCCCGCCTGGCGGGCGGCGACCGCCGCCCGCCAGAGTAGGAATGAGGGCCATAGTGTCTGACAGAGGCACTAACTTCATGTCTGCATACATGAAGGCTATGTGGGATGCGTTTGGTGTAAACTACAAGTTCACCACACCCTATCACCCCCAATCTAATGGTTTTGTGGAGAGATTCAACAAGACCTTGAAAGGCATGATTGGTGGCCTCCCTGAGGCCCTGAGGCGTAAGTGGGACGTCCTCTTACCATGCCTTCTCTTTGCGTACAGAGAGGTACCCCAGAAGGGGGTAGGGTTCAGTCCCTTTGAGCTCCTCTATGGGTACCCTGTCAGGGGATCCTTAAGCATTGTCAAGGAGGGTTTGGAGAAAGCTCCAAAGGCACCCCCTCAGGATGTGGTCAGCTACATGTTGGCCGTCCGCAACCAGATGACCCGCTTCTGGAAAGAGGTCAAAAGTAACCTTGAGGCTAGTCAAGAGGAAATGAAACGCTGGTATGACCAGAAGGCCACCCTGGTAGAGTTTCAACCTGGAGACAAAGTGTGGGTAATGGAGCCAGTAGAGCCTAGAGCTCTCCAGGACTGCTGGACTGGCCCATTTGAAGTAAAGGAGCGGAAAGGGGAGGCCACTTACCTAGTGGACCTCCAAACCCCTAGGAACCCCCTAAGGGTGCTCCATGTCAACCGACTGAAGCCTCATTTTGAGAGGTCTGAAATCAACATGATTCTGGTCACAGATGAAGGAATGGAAGAGGAGAGTGAACCTCTCCCCGACCTCCTCTCTGCCCATGAAGGTGATGGGTCAGTGAAAGGTGTCATTCTCTCTGACTCCCTGACTCTAAACTAGAGATGAGACTGCTATGAGCTGTTGGAGCAGTTCTCCCCCCTGTTCTCCCTTACTCCTGGACTGACCCACCTCTGTGTTCATGACATTGACACAGGTGACAGTCTCTCTGTGAAGAACAACGTTTACAGGTTATTGGATAAGGTGAAGGCCAGCATCAAGGAGGAGGTCTCCAAGATGTTAGCTTTAAGGGTTATCGAGAAATCCAGTAGTCCCTGGGCCAGCCCGGTGGTGTTGGTCTCTAAGGCTACTGCCCCAGGTGCAAAGCCAGAACTCCGGTTCTGTGTGGACTACTGGGGTCTCAACTCAGTCACACGGACTGATGCTCACCCCATCCCCCGAGCTGATGAGCTCGTTGACAGACTGGGCCCTGCCAAGTTCCTGAGTACGTTTGATCTTACTTCAGGGTACTGGCAGATCGCCCTGACTGAGGAGGCTAAAGAGAGATCCGCATTTTCCACACCTGATGGCCATTACCAGTTCCGGGTGATGCCATTTGGGTTAAAAAATGCCCCCGCTACCTTCCAACGGTTGGTTAACGGGGTCCTAGCTGGCAAGGATGCCTTCTGTGCAGCCTACCTGGACGACATAGCTGTCTACAGTTCCAGCTGGGAGGAACACCTGCTCCACCTCAAGGAGGTGCTTCAGGCCCTGCAACAGGCAGGCCTGACCATCAAGGCTAATAAGTGCCAGATTGGGCAGGGTTCCATGGTGTACTTGGGACACCTAGTGGGTGGTGGCAAGGTGCAGCCACTCCAGGCCAAGATTGAAACTATCAAGGCCTGGCAATCACCTAGAACACAGACTGAGGTGAGAGCCTTTTTAGGCCTCACAGGATACTATCGCAGATTTGTCAAGGGCTATGGTACCATTGTGTCACCCTTGACAGAACTCACTTCCAAGAAACAACCTAGGTTGGTGAATTGGACAGAGGCTTGTCAGAAAGCCTTTGACTCTCTAAAGGAAGCCATGTGCACGGCCCACGTGCTCAAGGCCGCTGACTACTCCCAGGAATTTATCGTGCAGACAGACGCTTCAGAGTATGGCATAGGGGCGGTCCTAGCACAGCTAAATGAGGAGGGCCTAGACAAACCAGTAGTCTTTATTAGCAGAAGGCTATTACCACGGGAGCAGAGGTGCGGTGCTATTGAGAGAGAAGCTTTTGCTGTGTTCTGGGCACTGAAGAAGCTGTGGCCATACCTGTTTGGGACTCACTTCCGGGTTCAGACAGACCACAGGCCCCTCAGATGGCTCATGCAGATGAGGGGTGAAAATCCTAAACTCTTGAGGCGGTCCATTTCCCTACAGGGGATGGACTTTACGGTGGAGCATCGCCCAGGGGTTGACCACGCCAATGCTGATGGTCTCTCCAGATACTTCCGCCTTAGCGATGAGAGCTCCCAGGAGGTCGGGTAGCTCTCCCCACTTTCAGCTGGGGGGGACACATGTTAGACCTGACAGCGTTAGGGTGGTCACCCCTATCTTTTTGCCTGCCTCCCTCCACTTTTTGGACACTGTTTTTGCTGGCTTTTAGACTCTGCGCACTTTATCACTGCTAACCAGTGCTAAAGTGCATATGCTCTCTCCCTTTAAACATGGTAACCTTGGATCATACCTGATTGGACTATTTAATTTACTTATAAATCCCTAGTAATGTGCACTATATGTGCCTAGGGCCTGTAGATTAAATGCTACTAGTGGGCCTGCAGCACTGGTTGTGCCACCCACTCAAGTAGCCCCTTTACCTTGTCTCAGGCCTGCCATTGCAAGTCCTGTGTGTGCAGTTTCACTGCCACCTCGACTTGGCATTTAAAAGTACTTGCCAAGCCTAAACCTCCCCTTTCTCCACATATAAGTCACCCCTAATGTGTGCCTTAGGTAACCCCTAGAGCAGGGTGCTGAGTGGGTGAAAGGCAGGGCATGTACCTGTGTAGTTTACATGTCCTGGTAGTGTAAAACTCCTAAATTCGTTTTGCACTACTGTGAGGCCTGCTCCCTTCATAGGCTAACATTGGGTCTGCCCTCATACAGTATTGAAGTGGTAGCTGCTGATCTGAAAGGAGTAGGAAGGTCATATTTAGTATGGCCAGAATGGTAATACCAAATCCTGCTGACTGGTGAAGTTGGATTTAATATTACTATTCCAGAAATGCCACTTTTAGAAAGTGAGCATTTCTTTGCACTTAAATCTTTCTGTGCCTTACAATCCACGTCTGGCTGGGCTTAGTTGACAGCTCCTTGTGCATTCACTCAGACACACCCCAAACACAGGGTACTCAGCCTCACTTGCGTACATCTGCATTTTGAATGGGTCTTCCTGGGCTGGGAGGGTGGAGGGCCTGCTCTCACACAAAGGACTGCCACACCCACCCCCTACTGGGGCCCTGGCAGACAGGATTGAACTGAAAGGGGACCTGGTGCACTTCTTAGCCACACTTTGAAGTCTCCCCCACTTCAAAGGCACATTTGGGTATAAAACAGGGCCCCTGCCCTACCTCATCAGACACTTGCTGGAGAAGAAACCTGAACCAGAACCTGCATCATGCCAAAAAGAACTGCCTTGCTGCCTAAAGGACTCACCTGACTGCTTTCTCCAAAGGACTGCTGCCTTGCTGTTGCCCTGCTGCCTTGCTGAACTCTTGTCTGGCTGTAAAAGTGCTCTCCAAGGGCTTGGATAGAGCTTGCCTCCTGTTCCCTGAAGTCTCAGGACCAAAAAGACTTCTCTTTTTCATTTGGACTCTTCGTGCGCGAAAATTTCGACACACAGCTTGCTCCGAGGCGAGAAAAACGCCACACACCGGCGCTGATCGACGCGACGCCTTCGGGGCGATCGGAACTTCGCCGTACGGCCTCGCAAGGACAACACCGCCCGACTTCCAGAGGGGAAATCGACGCAACGCCTACTGTGAGAGCAAAACTTCGACGCACAACCCAGCAGGAACGACACGCAGCCGGAAAACAAGCAGGAGAATCCACGCACAGACCCCGGGACATCTGGTAATCCCGCAACCCACAGAAAGAGACTGTCCGCATGCCGGAAAACGACGCACAACTTTCCCGCGTGAAAAATAGTGACGCAAATCCGTGTGTGCTGGGGAGAAAGCGACGCACACACCATTTTTCCATGTATCTCTTCTTCTGCGGCCCTTTGCGGAGATTTTCCACTCCAAACCAGGTACTTTGTGCTTGAAAGAGACTTTGGGCCTCATTACGACCCTGGCGGTCATAGACCGCCAGGGTGGAGGCCGGAGGTAGCACCGGCAACAGGCTGGCGGTGCTACATCAGGTATTCCGACCGCGGCTGTGAAGCCGCGGTCGCCCAGCCGGGTCCGGCGGTTTCCCGGCTGGGGGAATCCTCCATGGCGGCGCTGCATGCTGATTCCGACCCCCTTCCCGCCAGCCTGTTCCTGGCGGTTTACACCGCCAGGAAGAGGCTGGCGGGAACAGGTGTCGTTGGGCCCCTGGGGGCCCCTGCACTGCCCATGCCACTGGCATGGGCAGTGCAGGGGCCCCCTAACAGGGCCCCATTAAGATTTTCAGTGTCTGCTTGGCAGACACTGAAAATCGCGACGGGTGCAACTGCACCCGTCGCACCCCAGCAAATCCGCCGGCTCCATTCGGAGCCGGCTTCATCTTTGCTGGGGCTTTCCCGCTGGGCCGGCGGGCGATCTTTTGAAGATCGCCCACCGGCCCAGCGGGAAAGTTAGAATGGTCCCTGCGGTCATTTGACCGCGGGGCGGTGTTTGGGCGGTTTCCACCCGGCGGGTGGTGTCCGCCGCCCGCCGGGGTCGGAATGAACCCCTTTGTTTGCTTTTCAAAGACTTAGGACACTTTGGGGGTTATTACAACTTTGGAGGAGGTGTTAATCTGTCCCAAAAGTGACGGTAAAGTGACGGATATACCACCAGCCATATTACGAGTCCATTATATCCTATGGAACTCGTAATACGGCTGGTGGTATATCCGTCACATTTGGGACGGATTATCACCTCCTCCAAAGTTGTAATAACCCCCTCTATATCACTTTTTAGTGATATCTCTACAATTTCACATTGCATCTTTGTTCGTTTTGACCTGCAATTGTCCAGATAAATATTATATATTTTTCTAAACACTGTGTGGAGTATTTTTGTGGTGTTATATGATTTATTGCACAAATACTTTACACATTGCCTTCTAAGTTAATCCTGACTGCTCGTGCCAAGCTACCAGATGGTGGGCACAGGATAATTTTGGATTGTGTGTGATTTACCCTGACTAGAGTGAGGGTTCTTGCTTGGACAGAGGGTAACCTGACTGCTAACCAAAAACCCCATTTCTAACAGTATGGTGAGCAAACAAATTGATGGATTAAACCCAGATCTGTGGGAGAATGTTTGGTTTGGTCTACATTCTGTCCATCAACTATTTTATGGGCATTTAGGGCACCAGCTCCCAGAACTCAGATTACCTCTCAGGACTGTGCCGGGCAGCTCTTGCTCCCCGTGGTGTGGTTGTTAGATTATGGGGGTCATTCTAACCCTGGCGGTCGGCGGTGAAGCGGCGGTAAGACCGCCAACAGGCTGGCGGTCTTTTTTCATGTATTCTGACCATGGCGGTTACCGCCATGGTCAGCCGCCGCTTCACCGTTCCGACCGCCACGGCGGTAACGACCGCCGGGCTGGAGACCTGGGTCTCCAGCCCGGCAGTCGTCACATACCGCCGGCGGTATTCCAACCCGCCTGACCCCGGCTTACCGCCATGGATTTCATGCGGTTGGGGACCGCCATGCAATCCATGGCGGTAAGCACTATCAGTGCCAGGGAATCCCGTCCCTGGCACTGATAGGGGTCTCCCCCACCCCGACTCCCTCCCCTACCCCCCCACCACCCCTGCCACCCCCAAAAGGTTGCAGGACCCCCGTCCCCCACCCCGATCCCCAACATATACACACACATACACACATACAGGCACGCATTCATGCACATACACACACCCCCGCATTCATGCACGCATTCATGCACATACACACACCCCCCCACATTCATGCACGCATTCATGCACATACACACACCCCCCGCATTCATGCACGCATTCACACGCCCCCTCAATATACACACACGCACACCCCCATGCACACACACAACTCACAACACCTCCCCACCCCCCTTCCCTAGCGGACGATCACCTTACCTGTTCCTGGTGATCGTCCGGGAGGGAACAGGCAGCTCCGCCGACACCGCCACGCCAACAGAACACCGCCACAGCGAATCACAGGTCGTGATTCGCTGGGCGGTGTTCTGTTGGCGTGGCGGTGGAGGTGGAGCTACCTCCACTTCCCCGCCTGCCGCCAGTATGGCTGTTGGCGGCTCTTCGTCCGGAAACGGGCGGAACGCTGCCAACAGTCAGAATGGCCCATGCGGAAGACCACCAGCACTGGCGGTCTTCCGTACGGCGGTCCCTCGGCGGTCTATTGAAAAGACCGCCGAGGTCGGAATGACTCCCTATGTTCTTTGAGTTTATTTTGTTCACTGTTGCGGTTGGGTGCACAATGCTCACATACAGACATATGCAACTAGCCGACAGGACCGGAGCCTCCACTAACACTTACTCAGCTGGGGGTAGGGTCAGCGGATTAAGTGGAGGTGCACACAGACTAGTGACATTTTACCCGTCCCGCCTTACCAATCTTTAAAGTAGTCACCCTTAATGTTAAGGGGTTGAACAACCTAACCAAGTGTAGAGCGGCCCTCTCCTATCTACAACATACGCAAGCTCATCTGTGCCATGTACAAGAGACCCACTTAATCCCGCAGACCATCATAGACTGCTCTTCAGATCTTTCCCAACAGAGTATTTTTCCTCATGTGAGACCAAGATAGCGGGGGTGGCACTCCTTGTATCGCGTTCCTTTTGCAGGAGGGTGGGGAACAGGATTGCTGAAATACAAGGTCGCTTGCTGGCCTTTAGGATACATGGTGGGGACTTTCAGGTTACCATGGTGTCTATATATGCGCCCAAGGAGGGGCAGGAGGAGTTCATACACCAAGCGCTAGCTGAGGTTATGACTACACATGACAGACAGGTGCTCATAAGGGGCGACTTCAACATTTTCCTTAACAACGAATGGGACAGGTTGGCTTCTAGATATGGTGGGAAGGGCGCTGTGTCTCCGGTGTGGTTGGGAGGCTGAAGGAGCTGGATCTTAGAGATCTTTGGAGGGGAAGGCATCCTACAACTAGGGACTACACTTTTTACTCCCACGCACACAAGACTGATGCCTGCATTGATCTTTTTCTGGGCTCTAAGGAAACCCAGCAGCCACTGAGGGAGATAAACATTGAGCCCTGTGCACTGTCGGTCCACTGAGCAGTATCCCTAGTGCTAAACGTACCCCCCCCCAGCCCGGGGCCACCGTCCTTGGTGACTAAGAACCACTCTGAGAACTGAGAACAGAGGTGATCGCTCAGATAACGAAAGCTATTGCCACTTTCCTAGAGACCAACGACACAGCAGACACACCTATACCCCCACTGTGGGAAACGCTGAAGGCAGCATTAGCGGGGAATTTATTGCAATATCGGCAGCGGACAATAAAACCCTACCGGAGAAAAGGGCCCAACTACAGCAGCAGGTGACGAACTTGAGAGCATACATAAATGAACAAGAGTTTGGAGGCAGCTCAGTGCAGCCAGGACGCAGCTTGCGGCACTTGACATGGACAGGGTGGAATGCACAGCTCTCTAACTACTCTTCCTTTGATGTGGGTGGTAACAAGTGCAGACGTCACCTGACTAACAGGCTTAGAGATCAGAGGCAGACAATGGTGGTGGAGGCAATTAGTGTCCTGGATGGGACAGAGGCAGTGAGCGACACTCAGATAGCCTCGCTCTTCCGTGGCTTCTATCAGGACCTCTATTCTCCTCAACAGTCTAACCAGAGTGCCTCACGCCAATATCTCAACCAGGCCCATGCAGCTAAACTGTTGACTGCAGAGGTGGCTCAGCTCGAAGCCCCAATTAGGATTGAGAAGGGAATCTCCACAATAGCTAGGCTAGAAACCACAAACAGATGGCTTTTCAGGCTTGTTCTACAAAACATTTTGTTCTAGCCTTGCCCCGATTGTAAACCGACTCTTTAACGCTATTACCGGCCCGGGCAAGATGCTGCCATCCATTGTAGATGCATCTATTGTGCTAATCCCTAACCCTGGAAAGGACCCCTCAGAGTGCGTGTCCTATAGACCTATTTCCTTACTCAACATGGACATCAAACTACGTATGGGCATCCTCGCTTCCCGTCTGAACCCGCTGATGCCTGGATTGGTAGACTCTGAGCAGGCGGGCTTAATCCCACACCGACATTGTGGAGGCAACACCAAGCGGATCATGCACATATTAGACAAGGCTCAACGCTCAGGAAGGGAGCTTAATTTTCTTAACATAGATGCAGAGAAGGTCTTTGACCTTCAGGCAACGTTTCAGCATTTCGGCATTGGTCCCCGGTTCCGAGCCTGGATAGCGAGTGCCTATAGTCACCCGAGAGCCTCAGTCAGAGTCAACGGAGAGACAACCACTTCATTTCCTGTTGGTCGCAGGACCCGTCAGGGATGTCACTTTCCCCCCTGTTATTTGCTCCCTATATGGAGCCCTTTGCACAGCCCAGAGGTAACTGGGGCTATGTTTGGCGGAGAAGAATATACAATTGCGCTTGATGATCTGCTAGAGGCCCTCCTGGCTTTTCGGAGGGAGGAGG
This sequence comes from Pleurodeles waltl, assembly GCF_031143425.1. Lineage (NCBI taxonomy): Eukaryota > Metazoa > Chordata > Amphibia > Caudata > Salamandridae > Pleurodeles > Pleurodeles waltl. The sequence goes on from NC_090440.1 coordinate 785,986,575, forward strand.
AGGCTTTTGGGACGGTGTCGGGCTTCCAGATAAACCTCTCGAAATCCCAGGCACTCAGTCTTATGCTCCGGAAGGAGACGGTGGACTTGCTGTCTGAGCAATACTCTTTCCAGTGGCAGAAGGACTCCATTCCTTATCTGGGCATCTGGATCGCCAAGGCAGTCCTAGAGTCATCAAAGATGAACTATCAGCTACTCCTTCAGAGTGTTAAAAAGACTTGTCCAAATGGAAACTTCACCCTATTTCATGGATTGGCAGAATAGCCGCCATCAAAATGTGAGTTCTTCCTAGGGTGCTGTTTCTTTTTTAGGTGCTGCCGGCCGGGCTGCCTCCCTTCAGGCACTGCAGAATTAAATTAATCGCTTCATATGGATGGGTAGGAAATCTAGAATGGTCCGACTCCTGGCTTACCAACCTCCGCTCAGGGGGGGCCTGGGAATCCCGGACATCCAGCAATATTACAGAGCAACCCATTTTCGGTACCCGGTGGAGTGGTCTCGACCGGACTGAGACAGGCACTGGCTGTTTATGGATCACACAGTTGCTGACACCTCCCTCTGGATGATTCCTTTCCTGCTGCACTGTCATAGACCATGCAGCATATACTTGTTTCCTTTTACCAGAGCTAACTTCCACTCTCCTTCAACGGCCATCGTGGGGAACCCAGAATTTACACCAGGCTTGAACCAAGGTGTTTTTCTCCCTTGGACATCCCCATCATGCCGCTCCATCAGACATCTGTTCAATGAAGATGGAATACTGCCCTTTAAAAACTTAAAAAGCATTTATCCTCTACCGGAGATGGAAAGAATGCGTTATCTCCAGATGCGCCATTGAGTGATGCATGCCTCAATTCGGGAGAAGGCATGCAGACCTCTCACACAATATGAAGAATGGCTGCTGACAAAGACGACAGACAAGCATGCAATTTCCGACCTCTATGAACAGCTTCAACAGGCGGTCTAGATATCCGGAATCACGAGGGATTGGGAGGCGAACTATTGCAGAGCAAACCACTCAGCTCATAGCGCAACTAGCATAGAGACTGCACTGAAGATTGAAACCTACTGGTATATCTCTCTGCCCGGCTCCACCAGAGGGACCACTCACGCTCACCCCTCTGTTGGATGGGTTGTGGCGATTCGGGTACCTTGACCCATCTTCTATGACCATGCCGGAAGCTGGCCTCATATTGGGAGGGAATCTTAAATGATATTGATTGTATTCCAACACCCAACTACCGCGATTATACTGGGTCTACCAAACCCATTGACATTTCTGCTTAAGTCCCTACGGGGCTGCCAGATCAGCCTAGCCCTAGGGGCGGTCCTACAAAATATATTGACTCACTGGGGAACCCCTCAGATCCCTACACGGCTGGGATGGCTACATTGGTTATGGCTGACCCTGGGGTTAGAAAAGCTTACACTCACCTTCACGGCACAGGGGCAATCCTATAGTGAGCTATTGCACCCCTTCCTGTCTCTACTCTCTGGATAGTTCAGAGAGTTGATCTGCCCTAAATACTTGTGACTCCTTTGCCTACAAGACAGGGATCGCTCCTAGAGACTGGACTGGTGGTAGCCACGTCAGTAGCCATATGTCTAACTATTGCGGCACAATAGTATAATTGTGTAACCTGGGGGTGGGACGGGGGGGGAGGGGCCGGAAATGTTCCAGACAGCAGCTGAAGTGACCACCGTTTTATGTGGGAAAAATTTCAGGAAGATTCATCAAACGGTGCCAAAGTTATTATAAAAATAATGTTTTTTCTATAGAAACTAGTTCCTAACTATAACTACCTAGTGAAGACTGCTCCTAGGTAATATATATATATATATATATATATATATATATATATTTATATTCTTGAGGAAATCCTAAAAGTTACACTTAAAAAGATATTGGGACTAGAAGCTAGACAGTGGAACCAGGTGCTTCCTCTGGCCTTATTTGCCTTAAGTATAACAAACAGAGAATTACGGGCCACTGTCTAGTTGAGTTGTTATTTGGGAGGAAAGCTTGCTGGACATGTCTGATGAAAATTGGTAAAGCGAATCCAATGAAACCAGACCAATTTTATAGTATTTGAGGCAGCTGAAAACCCCGTTGGGAGAAATAAGAGAAACTGTGTGACAAAATAAGAGCAACATCAACAAACACAGAAAGAACAGTATGACAAAAAAAACAAGTGTAGGACATTTCAGTCAGAAGATTATGGCCCTCATTACAACCCTGGCGGCAAACCCTGCTTACTGCCGTGCAGAAGACCGCCAACGTACCGCTGCAGCCGTGGAATTCCGATACAGGTATTACAACCCACAGCCTGGAATCCGCCACAATACAGACACCCACACAAGTCCGCCACACCAAAGGTCAGTGATAAATTGGCGATAACAAAACTGACACTGTCACACCAACAGGAATACGCCCACAGTATCATGACCCACGAATCAACGCGGCGGTCTTTCAACCGCGGTAATCCATTGGCGGTACACACCGCCGCGCTCAAAATACATACACATATACAAAACACAACCACATTGGACAATTCGAAATACACACACCTGATACACATACACACACCACACCCACACACCCAATCCAATATAAAGCACACACACACATCACCCACAAACCCTTACTACCAGAAATTTGAAACCACGCCAGAGAGATACACTATCAAAAACAACACCAGCATCCACAGACACACAACACCATCACTTACACAACATCCACGCACCTCAAACAACACACAGCAACACACACCCTTACACATCACAACAGACACCACCTCACACATCCCCCAAACCACATCATGGCACCTCAATGACACCCAGGTTCTCTGAGGAGGAGCTCAGGGTCATGGTGGAGGAAATCATCCGAGCCACAGCTATTCGGATCACAGGTGCAGCAGACGTCCATTGCAAAGAAGATGGAGCTATGGCGCAGAATAATCGACAGGGTCAATGCAGTGGGACAGCATCCAAGAACTAGGGATGACATCAGAAAGAGGTGGAACGACCTACGGGGGAAGGTGCGTTCCGTGGTCTCCAGACACCAGATTGCTGTACAGAGGACTGGCGGTGGACCCCCACCTCCTCCACCAAAACTAACAACATGGGAGGAGCAAGTCTTGGCAATACTGCATCCTGAGGGCCTCGCAGGAGTAGCAGGAGGACTGGAGTCTGGTAAGGCAAATCTTTACTACCTTATCCCCCACACCCCACCTGCATGCCATCACATACTTCCACCCTTACCCTCACACCCATCACCCCAACAACCCACAGATACCCCACCAACCCAACCCACACATCCCAAAACCAAGCCCTGCATGTGACACCAATGCATGGACACCCATCACCCAAGCATGTCCACTACAGAGACTCACTCATGCCCCAAAATCACCAATCACACAAGGACCAAACCAATAATGCAAGCACTGGAGAACAGGGTCAACCAACCATTGCACACGATGGCACACACACATACAATAATTATGCATTTACATCCCAACAGGACCCCTACCCAACGTCACCAGACAGGAGGTGCCAGACATATGCAGTCCCCCCACAGAAGAGGCTCACAGTGATGACAGCAGCTCTGAACAAGAGGACCAGACCGGCCCATCTGGGACCTCGGGACAGTCGGTTCCCCTGACACTGTCACAAGCCACCACAGAGCCTCCCCCCTCAGGAAACACCAGCACAGCACAAACCAGCGGGCCCATCCCTCTGTCCCCAGGCCACGTCAATCAGCAGTGTGTCCACCACATTAGGGAATCCAGGCAAACCCACCAACCCAAGAAAATCAGGGACCTGGGGCAGTGACAGTGGGCACACGGTTCAGGGGACAGAGGCACAGGATAACAGGGAAACTGGGAGGACTGCTGTGTGACAGTGGGGACAGGCCCAGGGAACCCACTCTCCACGAGGCGCTCTCCAACATCATGGGAGCTTACCATCATTCCCAGGAGACGATGACAACGGCACTGGCCAAGTTTCAGGAGACCCAGCGGCTGCAGGAGGAACACTACCTTGGGATCAGGGAGGACTTGAAGTCCATTAAGCCCAGCCTGGTCACCATTGCAGGGGTGCTGGCATACCTCGCCAACACCAGGAGGGACACAGTGGCACAACAAGGGGCCCCTGACACTAGCCTGGACGATGAACAGCCCTCCACCTCCTCCGGCTCTAGTGGACAGGAGGCACTGCCACAGGAACAACAGGACACCAGCACCCCACCCCCTGCAGATGGAGAACCACCCGCAAACGGTCCCTGAGATCCAGGAACAAGACAGAGAACATTGCCAAGACCCCCGCCAGGAAATGAGACCCCCCTGAATGTTACCCTTTTGTCCCACTATGTCACCCTGTCCATCCTTAAACTGCCATTGCTCCACTTCCTATTGCCCTCTGGACAATGCACCTGTGAAACAAATAGACTGGACTCTGCCATGGATATTTCTCCACCATCCCCCCAGCCCATTTTACAACCCCCTCCACTTATTAGCACAGGAATAAACACACTTTGTAGGAAGTTTCAAAGTAAGAAATAGCATGCACAGAGTCCAAGGGTTCCCCTTAGAGGTAAGATAGTGGCAAAAAGAGATCATTCTAATGCTCTATTTTGTGGTAGTGTGGTCGAGCAGTAGGCTTATCAGAGGGTAGTGTTAAGCATTTGTTGTACACACACAGGCAATAAATGAGGAACACACACTCAAAGACAATTCCAGGCCAATAGGTTATTGTATAGAAAAATATATTTTCTTAGTTTATTTTAAGAACCACAGGTTCAAGATTTACAAGTAATACTTCAAATGAAAGGTATTTCACTTAGGAACTTTGAATTAGCAAAATAGCATGTACAGTTTTCACACAAATGGCAATAAGCTATTTTAAAACTAGACAGTGCAATATCCAACAGTTCCTGAGGGAGGTAAGTGTTTGTTAGTTTTGCAGGCAAGTAAACCACCTACAGGGTTCAAAGTTGGGTCCAAGGTAGCCCACCATTGGGGGTTCAGAGCAACCCCAAAATTACCACACCAGCAGCTCAGGGCCGGTCAGGTGCAGAGGTCAAAGTGGTGCCCAAAACGCATAGGCTTCAATGGAGAAGGGGGTGCCCCGGTTCCAGTCTGCCAGCAGGTAATACCCGTGTCTTCGGAGGGAAGACCAGGGGGGTTTTGTAGGGCACCGGGGGGGACACAAGTCAGCACAAAAAGTACACTCTCAGCGGCACGGGGGCAGCCGGGTGCAGTGTGCAAACAGGCGTCGGGTTTGCAATGGAGTTCAATGGGAGACCCAGGGGTCTCTTCAGCGAAGCAGCCAGGCAAGGGGGGGCTCCTCGGGGTAGCCACCACCTGGGCAAGGGAGAGGGCCACCTGGGGGTCGCTTCTGCACTGGAGGTCGGATCCTTCAGGTCCTGGGGGCTGCGGGTGCAGTGTGTTTACCAGGCATCAGGTTCTTAGAAGCAGGCAGTCGCGGTCAGGGGGAGCCTCTGAATTCCCTCTGCAGGCGTCACTGGGAGGGCTCAGGGGGGTCAACTCTAGCTACTCACAGGGTCGCAGTCGCCGGGGAGTCCTCCCTGTAGTGTTGGTTCTCTGCAGGTCGAGCCGGGGACGTCGGGTGCAGAGTGGAAAGTCTCACGCTTCCGGCGGGAAACATGTGGTCTTTAAAAGTTGCTTCTTTGTTGCAAAGTTGCAGTTTCTTTGGAACAGGGCCGCTGTCCTCTGGAGTTCTTGGTCCTTTTAGATGCAGGGTAGTCCTCTGAGGCTTCAGAGGTCGCTGGACCCTGGGGGACGCGTCGCTGTTGCAGTTTTTCTCGAAGTGGGGAGACAGGCCGGTGGGGCTGGGGGCCAAAGCAGTTGGTGTCTCCGTCTTCTCTGCAGGGCTTCAGGTCAGCAGTCCTTATTCGTCTTCCGGTTGCAGGAATCTATCTTGCTAGGTTCTGGGCACCCCTAAATACTCAATTTTAGGGGTGTGTTTAAGTCTGGGGGGTTTGTAGCCAATGGCTACTAGCCCTGACAGTGGCTACACCCTCTTTGTGCCTCCTCCCTGAGGGGAGGGGGGCGCATCCCTAATCCTATTGGGGGAATCCTCCATCTGCAAGATGGAGGATTTCTAAAAGTCAGAGTCACCTCAGCTCAGGACACCTTAGGGGCTGTCCTGACTGGCCAGTGACTCCTCCTTGTTTTTCTCATTATCTCCTCTGGCCTTGCTGCCAAAAGTGGAGCCGTGGCCGGAGGTGGGCGGGCAACTCCACTAGCTGGAGTACCCTTGGGTGCTGTAACAATGGGGGTGAGCCTTTGAGTTACAGTTCCTGCAGGGGGAGGTGAGAAGCACCTCCACCCAGTACAGGCTTTGTTACTACCCACAGAGTGACAAAGACACTCTCCCGATGTGGCCAGCAACATGTGTGGTGTGTGGCAGGATGGTAAAACTAGTCAGCCCACACTGGAAGTCGGGCATGGTTTCAGGGGGCATCTCTAAGATGCCCTCTGGGGTGTATTTTACAATAAAATGTACACTGGCATCAGTGTGCATTTATTGTGCTGAGAAGTTTGATACCAAACTTCACAATTTTCAGTGTAGCCATTATGGTGCTGTAGAGTTCGTGTATGACAGACTCCCAGACCATATACTCTTATGGCTACCCTGCACTTACAATGTCTAAGGTTTTGCTCAGACACTGTAGGGGCATAGTGCTCATGCACCTATGCCCTCACCTATGGTATAGTGCACCCTGCCTTAGGGCTGTAAGGCCTGCTAGAGGGGTGACTTATCTATGCCATAGGCAGTGTGAGGTTGGCATGGCACCCTGAGGGGGGTGCCATGGCGACTTAGTCATTTTCTCCCCACCAGCACACACAAGCTGGTAAGCAGTGTGTCTGTGCTGAGTGAGGGGTCCCCATGGTGGCATAAGACATGCTGCAGCCCTTAGAGACCTTCCCTGGCATCAGGGCCCTTGGTACCAGGGGTACCAGTTACAAGGGACTTACCTGGATGCCAGGGTGTGCCAATTGTGGAAACAAAGGTACAGGTTAGGGAAAGAACACTGGTGCTGGTGCCTGGTTAGCAGGCCTCAGCACACTTTCAAATCATAACTTGGCATCAGAAAAGGCAAAAAGTCAGGGGGTAACCATGCCAAGGAGGTATTTCCTTACACAATTCAATCACAAAACAATCTGGAGTCAGTCTGTGCTTTCACAAATGTGTAATTGCAATAACTATGGAATATAGCAATGTCAATTTATTTGTTCACATACCAATGTAACTGTAGGTCAGCAGTAAACATAGCAGAGGGCACAAAGTTGGACCCAAATCTGTGAAATGGAAAGGCAAAGTGACAAGTCAGGGTCCATACACTAAATGAAAATGACACACTTATGCTAGTTCTAACAATAGAATGAGATGTGGGAAGCAGTGGCATCTTCTTATCTGTGTCTCACTGGAAGTATTGCCTGATGATGTTGTTTTGGTTGTCGATAACCTCTTCTTCTCCCTCCTCTTCTTCGCCGTCCACAGGCTCCACAGCTGCCACAAGACCACCATCTGGCCCATCCTCCTGCAGAAAAGGCACCTGATGTCGCAAAGCCAGGTTGTGCAGCATACAGCAGGCCACGATTATCTGGCACACCTTCTTCGGTGAGTAGTAGAGGGATCTACCTGTCAGATGGAGGCACCGGAATCTGGCCTTCAGGAGGCCGAAGGTGCGTTCGATCACCCTCCTAGTTCGCCCATGTGCCTCGTAGCATTCCTCTGCCCTTGTCCTGGGATTCCTCACTGGGGTCAGTAGCCATGACAGGTTGGGGTAACCAGAGTCACCTGCAAATGTCGAGGGACAACTGTTAGACACACACTAACTCTTAGGGACAGACGCATACCCAGAAACCTATTTCAACTGTATTGGGACCTTTCCCTCACCTATGAGCCACAGACGGTGCCTCAGGAGTTGGCCCATCACATAAGGGATGCTGCTATTCCTCAAAATGTAAGCGTCATGCACAGAGCCAGGATACTTGGCATTGACTTGGGAGATGTACTGGTCTGCCAAACACACCATCTGCACATTCATCGAATTATAGCTCTTCCGGTTTCTGTACACTTGTTCATTTCTGGGGGGTGGGCAAATGCCACATGTGTCCCATCAATGACACCAATGATGTTGGGGATATGTCCCAGGGCATAGACGTCACCTTTCACTGTGGGCAAATCCTCCACCTGAGGGAAAACGATGTAGCTGCGCATGTGTTTCAGCAGGGCAGATAACACTTTGGACAACACTTTTGAGAACATTGGCTGGCCGCTGTTGTTTGAAAAGACCCACTGGCCAGGAAATGGAGTACAAACAGGACCTGCACTAGAGGGGAGATTCCTGTGGGATAGCGGATAGCTGACATCAGGTCTAGCTCCAACTGGGCACACAGTTCCTGAATTGTTGTTGATCAAGTCTGTATGTGATCAGGATGTGTCTCTCTTCCATTGTCGACATGTCCACCAGGGGTCTGTACACCGGAGGATGCCGCCATCTCATCAACTGCCCCAGCGGACGTGCCCTATGAAGGAGCAAAAGCGAGCAGACAGTCATCCAACACTGAGGTATCACAATGTCTTATTTTCAGAAACGTAATTCATCCGCAATGTACTGGTATCTCTCTATATTCCCCGCCTAAATAGGTGTGACGCAGTTAACATCCATCCCATGTGGCCTCCTAAAATGGCAGCTGCCTGACCTGTAAGGGGCGACAGGGGATATGAGGTAACTGTGCTAGCGTTCTACACCGTCGCGGTGGGCGGTCGAAGACCGCAGCGCAATTCAGCGTTGGTTAACATTGGGCCCTATGGGACCCAGGAGCCAATAACGATGTACGCCGGCGGTGACGGTATGTACCGCCGCAGACGTGACCGCCATTTTATGTCTGTTCACTCCCTTGATACCCGACCTTCAACAGGAGAGGACCTACACTGCAAGTGCTGCTGTGACCGCAGTCTGGAAGCGTCGATGGCTCATGTGTCTGGGGAAAGGGACCCTGCCTTAACTTCAGAGGAGTTGGAGAAACTAGTGGATGGGGTCCTCCCCCAGTACACGCAACTATACGGTCCTCCAGACAAACAGGTGAGTACACTGTGAGCATGCTGCATGGGCAATGCCTGTTTTGAGTGGTGTGGATGGAAGATACAGGGGGGAGGGGCTGAGGCCTGCATGTGCAGATGGGGAGTATATGTGCATCTGGGCAAGGGTGGGAACTAGGGGGCAATGAGTATGACAGTCCGGACGGGTAAGTAATTTCCTTTTTCATCTGTACCATTCCTCTAGGTCAGCGCCCACCAGAAGAAGGGTATTTGTAGTGCCATTGCCAAGGACATCCAGACCCTGGGGGTCTACCACAGGCGGAGCACCCACTGCCGTAAAACATGGGAGGACCTGTGCCGCTGGAGCAAGAAGACGGCGGAGGCCCAGCTGGGGATGGCCTCCCAACATGGGAGGGGTGCCCGTCGCACCATGACCCCCCTGATGTTCCGGATCCTGGCGGTGGCATATCCGGAGTTGGATGGGCGCTTGAGGGCATCACAGCAGCCACAAGGGGGTGAGTACACTGTCATTCAGCTGACTCAGCACGCATTACGAGGTGTCTGGGTGGGGGAGGTGGGCAGTGGGTTCAACTAGGCCAGGGCGAAGTTGGTAGGCAAGGTCCCTTGTGAGGCAGGCTATGTGGCACCCCAACCCCACCAGTGGTAAGAGCCATCTAGTCAGGCTCCTGTGACTTCCAGGAGTGCAGCAATTGGACTTAGGCCTCGTACCCCATGGTCAGCTGAAATGTCTAGGAACTGTTAATGCATGGCGTAGCGCAGAGGGCTGCTCCATGTGTGTTGTGTCCGCCAACGGTAGTGGTGTTGCATGCACTGAACATGTCTTTCTTCTGTCTTCCCCCCCTTTTTTGTGGTCTCCCTGTTCTTGTGTGCAATAGCATCATCAGGCAGAGGAGTACTGGCACCGGAGCAGGAGGGAGCTGCAACCCACTTGGCCCTGGAGGGGAAACACCGGAGTCTGAAGCCACCAGTGGGACGGAGGGAAGCTTCATGGCGGGGACATGAGCAGACAGCAGTGACAGCGACTCCTCCTCTGATGGGAGCTCCCTTGCGGTGGCGGGCACTTCTGTGCCGACCGCATCAACAGGTACAGTCGCCACCCCCCCTACCAGCACCGCCTTCCCAGCAGCCCCTCAGTGTGTGTCCCGTGCCCGCTCACCCATGAGGGTGGGCATCTCCTTCGCCCCAGGCACCTCAGGCCCTGCCCCAGTCAGCCCTGCTGCCCTCAGTGAGGAGGCTATTGACCTCCTGAGATCCCTCACCATTGTGAATGCCATCCAGGGTGTCGAGAGGCATTTGCAACAAACAAATGCATACCTGGAGGGCATTCATTCTGGCCAGGCAGCCCAACAGAGAGCATTTCAGGCTCTGGCCTCAGCACTGATGGCAGCCATTGTCCCTGTGTCCAGCCTCCCCCCTCCAATTTCCTCCCCCCAGACCCAATCCCCTGTACCTCAGCCTATCCCAAGCACACCATCAGACCAGCATGCACACTCATCAACACACAAGAGTGGCTCAGGCAAACATAAGCACCACACATCCCACACGCACTCACACAAGCACCATCCCCATGAAGACACAGCAACATCTACTGCCTCCACTGTGGCCCCCTCTTACACGTCCTCCTCCACCCTCCCTGTCTTGTCTCCACTCACACCTGCATGCACTATATCCTCAGCCTCTGCCTCCATACCAGCACGGCCATGACCACACACCGCTCACGTGCACTCCCCACTACCATGCACACATCCCCAGTGTCCTCTACCAGTGTGTCTGTGAGCCCTCCTCCCAAAGCACACAAACGCAGGCACACACCCACCCAACAGCCATCCACCTCACAACAGCCTCCGGCCCATGCACCTTCACCCAAATTCAGCAGACGTACATCTCCTACAACCACTACCTCTACCTCCACTCCCAAACCCCCTCCATCTTCCCGTCCCAGTGTGTCTAAGAAACTCTTCCTGGCTAACATTGACCTCTTATCTACACCTCCCCCCGGCTTTCCAGGTCCCAGCCCAGCACCTCAGCCACCAAATCCCCAGGCACAGTGGTGCCAGCAACTGCGGGATCATGGATTGCGCCACCCATCAGGGCTGCCAGTGTGCCACCAGTGTGCCACGTAGTGAGGGCAAGGACATTCCGCCACCTGCCAAGGTGAATAAGGTGCCCACATCCCAGAGGGAGAAGCCAAAAGTACCAGCCACCAAGGGCTCAGCAAAAACCAAAGGGGATAGTGGCAAGACAACTGCGGCACCATCAAAGCTGGGGAAGGGCCAAAAGCTGAAGAGCAGGTCAGGAGAGGGCATGGTGGCACCAACTGGGGGACCAGTGTCACACTTTCTGTCCACGACCATGCTAACCTGTACGGCGGCAAACACCACTAGCTGCCCCGCCCCCACAACCGCCTCCTGCACCGTCACCTGCACCGCCCCGGCACGTCTACAGCCTCAGCGATAGTCCCCAGCATCTTACCCAGTGGGCAGCCGTCCGAGGCTGCAGGAAACGTCCTGCTGTGTCCCTCTGCAGGTGCTGACCCATGCACCGCCGGCAGCACCGCCACCAGCACCGCTGCAAGCACCGCCGCAACAGACACCGCCCCAAGCACCGCCGCAATAGACACCGCCGCGAGCACCGCCACCTGCACCGCCCCTGGGACGTCTACAGCCTCAGCGACAGTACCCAGCATCTTCCCCCGTGGGTAGCCGTCCGAGGCTGCAGGAAACGTCCTGCTGTGTCCCTCTGCAGGTGCTGATGCATGCACCGCCGCCAGCACCGCCGCAAGCACCACCGCGACAGACACCACCGCAAGCACCGCCACCGGCCCCGCGGCATCCTCGGACACAGGCACCACCGCTGACATGGCTACCATCCCCAGTGGTCAGTCGTCTGAGGCTGGAGGAGAGTTCCTGGACCCTGGGCAGCTTCCATGAGCCATTTCTTCCATCACTGTTTACATCTGCAGGTGGAAGGCGCAGCCGCAGCAGTGTGGGGTATGTCGCTGCCTCCATGGCGTATCATACTACCTGAACCTCGCAAATCTCGTGGCACGCACACCCAGGTGAGGGAATTGTACCGGCCACACTGCACGTGGAGCACTCTGGGCACCATGCCCCCTCCAGAACCAGTGGAGAGATACATCCACTACCTCTGTCCTTGGCAGGATGAAGCACTCTGGGCACCAGGCCCCCTCCAGAACCAGTGGAGAGATACATCCACTACCTTTGTCCTTGACAGGATGAAGCACTCTGGGCGCCAGGCCCACTCCAGAACCAGTGGAGAGATACATCCACTACCTCGGTCCTTGGCAGGATGAAGCACTCTGGGCACCAGGTCCCCTACAGAACCAGTGGGGAATGACATCCACTTGAGAGACAGCGGCTTTGCACTCCCCAGGATAAAGCAGTGTGCAAACCACCCACTGGAGAGACTTGAGAGACTGGGGCTTTGCACTCCCCAGGATAAAGCAGTGGTCAACCCGCCCACTGGAGAGACTTGAGAGACTGTGGCTTTGCACTCCCTAGGATACATCAATGGGCATGGAGCCCCCTCATGTAGCAGTGACGTTGTGCATTCATCAGGCTGAGGTGCCCCCTCCCCCTGAGATGCCTGTATATTTTCGATCTGATGCCCCAGCAGTGTTCCCTCCATTTCGAGTCAGGTATCATGTGTGGGCCTCGCCCATGCATTTTGGGCCCAATGGTCCACGGACAATGATTAGTACTCTATCCGGACTTGTGTAGTTGGTGTACATATTTGTATATACTGAATTTTGACTTTTGAATACTGGATTTTTCTTGATTACAATGGTTATAATCATTTCCTTTTGTCCTTGCGTGCTTCCAGGGGGTGGGAGGGTGTATATGTAATGTTGCTGCATGTATTTGTGTGTGTCTGTTGTTGTGTGTGAGGGTGAGGGTGGGGGTGTTGCGTGTGTGTGTCACTCTCTTTCCTCCCCCCGTGTTGTAGGTGCAGTACTCACCGTGGTCGCCGCCGCTGCCGCCGTTCGTACTCCTGGTAGAAGAGGAGGTAAACCAACATGGGTAACACATGAAGTTCGGACTCCATGGTGTCCTGGTTCCTCGTTGGGTGTCGAGAGGTGAGTGTTTTCCGTACTGTGTACTGTTTCCGCCGTGCTTTTGATAGCGTTGGTTCCGCCCCGGGAAAAGGTGGCGGATAGGCCTCTGTAATAGGGTGGGTGGTACTTTGTCTCCCGCCTGTCTGTTGGTGGTGACCGCCGCGGTGTTTGTTTCTACCACCGTGGAGTTATGAGTGTTAAGGTGGCTGTCTATGTTGGCGGTTTCCGCCACAGTTGTAAACAAGACCGGATATTAGTGTCTGACAATTATGCCTACAAGGCACAGACCATACATTTGATCACCAACACACCAAGAGGTCCCTTCCTCCACTGGCTGAAAAGCAAAATTAGTCAGATGTATTACTGAGGAGTTGAAACTTTTGGTAAATAAGGGGAAGTAGACAAACCAACCTTTAAATTATCTCAGTAACAAAAGGAGACATTGCCTTGATCAACATTGACTTTGTCCTACTCTTATCTACTTTTAAACTGAAATAAAAAAAGATTGCATATGCATAGGAACTATTTGCTGTGTACACAAGAAAGCACCATGAACCTGCCAAGTAAACAGACTAGTGTTTTGAGGCAAAAAACATGTTTATCATCATAATAATGTAGGTGACTGACACCATAAGTACTTCACATTTGTGTACTCAGGAATGACTGCTACACCTTTAGGTTTGTACAGAAAAGTACAATGTGAAAAAAAACATTTTTAAAGAAATTCAGTACAAATATTATTCCTTTCCACTATTTTCTGATTTTTTGTATGTTCTAAATATTATGGGGGTCATTCTAACCCTGGCGGTCGGCGACCGCCAGGGCTAAAATGACGGAAGCACCGCCAACAGGCTGGCGGTGCTTCCTTGGCCATTATGACCGCGGCGGTAAAGCCGCGGTCAGAAAAGGGCAACCGGCGGTTTCCCGCGGGTTTACCCCTGGCCCAGGGAATCCTCCATGGTGGCGCTGCTTGCAGCGCCGCCATGGGGATTCCGACCCCCTTACCGCCATCCTGTTCCTGGCGGTTTTCACCGCCAGGAACAGGATGGCGGTAACGGGTGTCGTGGGGCCCCCTAACAGGGCCCCACTAAGATTTTCAGTGTCTGCAAAGCAGAAACTGAAAATCGTGACGGGTGCCACTGCACCCGTCGCACCCCTTCGACTCTGCCGGCTCCATTCGGAGCCGGCATCCTCGTAGAAGGGGGTTTCCCGCTGGGCCGGCGGGTGGCCTTCTGGCGGTCACCAGCCGGCCCAGCGGGAAAGCCAGAATGGCCGCCGCGGTCTTTTGACCGCGGTGCGGTCATTCGGCGGTTCCCGCTTGGCGGGCGGTGACAGCCGCCCGCCAATGTAGGAATGACCCCCTATATGTAAAGTACACAAAAACTGAAATCTCATCTCTGTTGTCAACCATGCATGACACCAAAAAACATAAGCCACAGAGTATTTCCGGCGCATCCAGGTCAAGCACTCTCCCACAGTCTAGCCTGCTACCACTACAACCAATGCCCTGTGCCAACTCACAAAGGGAATGAGAACCCATACAATGATTGTCTGACAGAGGAACTTAACTAAGCGATAGCTAGTCAGGGGTCTGGTCTGCGTTTTATAGACCATTAGGCAGACCTAAACCACGGCTGTATGTCATTTAATAGAAAACGATTTAATGGAATAGAATTACTGAGAAACTATTTTATCTAAACAGTTTCATGGAAATTTTCAGAATGAATGGCTCACCTTTGGGTTGCTTAAACACATGCAGCTCTTTAGTCTCTGTGCACTCACACAAACTAGATGAACTTTTAGCACATTGCAGATAATGGTCCCCATGGTGCAAACTCCACATAAATATTTCATTGCAGCCTTGATAAATACTTAAATGAGTGAAGGTACTTTTATTTTTAAGCAACTTTGCATAATATTATCCTGCATTTCTCAAATGGGCAAACAAATCCTGGAAGAAGTGAAAACCATGTTGGAATTGGGGGTGAGTTAATCTTCTTCTTGTGAGTGAAACTCTCCTGTGATTCTTGTACCAAAACCTGACTAGAATATTCGATTTTGCATAGACCTTTGTGAGGTAAACAAAATATCCAAGTTTGAGTCCTATCCCCAGAACTGACAAAATGATAACAAAGGTTATGTCAGGTATGATTTATTACTACCATTGACGTCTGCAAGGGTTATTGGCAAATTCGCTCTTTCCCTCATGATAAAGAAAAGACATTCTTTAATGCCTCTGGAGACCTCTACCAATTCACTATGTTGCCTTTTGGGGTACATGGGACTTCCACAAAATTCCAACGAATGATGAATACTCTGTTAAGACCTAATATTGAATATATTGAATATGATGCTACCTACACGATTACATTGTTATATTGTTATTCATAGCAATACATGGGAAGAACAAATACAACATATAATAAATGCAGTATACACGTTAGATGAAGAAAGCTTGAAAGTTAATTAAAAAAAAGAGTCATTTAGCCCATGAGAAAATGAAATACTTAGTATAGTTAACAAAGAAAGGAGCCATAAAACCACAAGCGGAGAAAGTGGCAGCGATCACATAGGTACCATTTCCTTGGAATCGAAATGACTTATGAGCCTTTCTTAATCTTGCTGGATATTAAAGATGATTCATCACATGCCTCTCCCACTGAGCCACTCCACTAACCGATTTGCTTTAAAAAAAACAAAGAAGCAGAGAAATCTTTAAAAGACCGTAGCCTGTACTTATAATGGTAAGTACAAAAATATCAGAAACAAATATTGTTGACACTAATATCATCGAAATTTTTTGATTTTTAATATACTTAGAGTTTAAAGTAGTACTTCTTATCTTCGTTTACTATATGGATATTGTATGTGATGTAATTCACTTTTGATGTATCATTATTAGTAATTATATTTATCTAAATTCAAATCTTTTATACTTTTTGAACCACATGCATACTACATTTTACTTTAGGTCATTGTGTGCTCCAGAGAATATTGTGGACAGTGTAGGAGTTGGTTGGCATTTACTATTCCCACTCAAAAGTTAGCCACACTGGGGAATAATTTGGACTGGGTGAATCAACTTTACTATTTCCATTCAAACCCTCACCACATTGAGGCAAGAGTAACCCCTTGGGAGGGTGAGATTTACTATTCCCTCTCCAAAGTTAACCAAATTGGGGAATGTGTTGGACTTTGGGAGGGGTCATCTTACTATTCCCACTTTAAATCTGACCACACTGGTACAAGTGTTGGAATGAAGGTGGGGGGTATTTCAGACTTACTATTATCCCTCCAAAGTAAACAATGGGGAATAATTTGGACTGGGGGTTGACTTTATTGTTCACACCCTAACGTTAACCACATTGAAGTAAGAGTTAGACTTTGGGATGGTGAGATTTACTATTCCTTCACTAACTTTTTTACTGTTTCTTACAGCCCTGTTTTTCACAGCCATAAGGAAGAGTAAAAAATAGCCATTTTATTGCCCACACTAAATCAGCTGGGTGGTTGAATGGCCAAACCTCTGATGGCCCTCACTCTGTTGGGCCAGCAGAGAAGTATGTCAGTGATGAAAACAGAGCAGTCTCCTTCACTGACGTGCCTAAGGTCTTCCTGACTGTAAATAAGGTGGGCCGACCTTCAGTTTGATGAAGAAGGAACTCTGTCACTGCTGTAAAGGAGTGCTGTCTCTGTCAAACTCTAAATCATTCCCTTTGGTTAGTGTTGAAACTGGGGTGGGCAGATTTACTATTTCCACTCAAATGTAACCTTACTGGAGAAAGTGCTGGACCATAGAATTAATAGATTAATAGCCCCACTCTAAACTTAACCAAATTAAGGAAAGTATTTAGCACTGGATATGTCACATCTACTGTTCTCACTTCACACCTAACTACATTGCAGAAACTGTTTGAGTTCGGGGTAGGGGCTACATTTAGGCCCTCATTATGGACATGACGGTTCAGACCACCATGACGGCGACCGTGGAAAAGACAGCCACCGGCATTGCGGTCTGAACCGCCATATAAACAACACAGTGAGGGCCGCCTATGGTGGCCCTCCTCCACCACCAGACTGCAACCGACAGGCAGCCTGACGGTGGAGGAAATCATTTTCCAACAGGGCAGCGCTGCCCCTTGGATAATGATCCCTTCTGCCACCAGATTTTCCCTGGCGGGTTCCCCCGCCAGAAAAGGCCTGGCAGAAAGGGTGCTCTGGGGCCCCCCTGGGATCCCCTGCACTGCCCATGCACTTGGCATGGGCAGTGCAGGGGCCCCTGTGCAGTGCCCCATCGCGCAGGTCACTGCCCGATTTACGGGCAGTGATCTGCGCATCGGGTGCAGCTGCACCCGCCGCACAGCGGCATTGACGGCGGCTCAATGTGGAGCCGCCGGCAATGTCCCGGCTATGCATTCTGCTGGGCCGGGCCTGCCGGCTCAGCAGAATGTTAATTATGCGGCAGGTGGGGCCCTAAGGGGGCTGGTGGTGTGTGAAATGACCGCCAGCATGAACACAGCGGTAAACATCGCCGTGTTCATAATGACGCCCTTAGTATTCCCACTCTAAACTTAACCACATTGGGAAAAGTGGTGGAATTGGAGGGGGAAGATTTACTATTTCCATTCCAAATTTTAAAACTTTGGGGAAAGTACTGGAGCTGTGGGGGGGGGTCAAATTTACTATTCCCACTCCAAACTTAACTACACTAGAGAAAATTTTAGACTACGGGGGTTTCATTTAACATTTAAATTGCAATGTTTGCAATGTAGACCTAAAAATACTAACACCAAATAAAATTAAAAACCTAAATAACACTTACACCTACTAACATATTACATAAAAAAGTAGGTACAAAAATAAAACAAATTATAAATGTATTTTAACATTCAAATTTAAATGTTTTTGAACAATAAAAAAGCGCAAACCATAATTACAAAATCTGAACACAAATTTAAAAAAACAATTTCTAAATAAATAAAATGTTAACAAAAATATTCAATAATTATTACAATAAAAAAAAACACAATACACATAAAAAATGTAACAAACAAAAACTGCAACATTTTACATTTTATAAAAATTTAGAAAATTACAAATTATAACATAAACACATTCCACCCAGTAACCCTACTAAACTTCCAACCAGCTCCTAAAACAATTGAAACTAAAATAATATAGTTTATAAAAACAGTTAAAAAATACACAAGTTAAAAATATAAAATCAGTGAAATTACTCACAAAAGTATATACAAACACAATATTGAATATAATAAACATTGAGTAAACAAACATTGTTACCTGTAATAACAATGACATTCATGAGTGACAATATTTTTACATCATATTAAGGTCGTGCAACAATCTCAGCATTTATTTGTAACTTCTGGAGGTACAACATAGGGACATAAATCGCTAAACATGGCTATGAGCAGATGGATTATTCCACATTTGTCATAGAAAATGCACATGCTAATACTCCTATTCCAAGTAGAGGGTAGGTCTACCGGAGGAGTGTCAACATCTTGGGCTGAGGTACAAGAAGTACATTTGAATGAGATATGTCATTCTGCAACATGAGCTGCTTCAGACACTTTTGTTAAGCATTACCACAATGATAGAGTAAGACTTGGATACTCTTTTAGTGAAGGTGTTTTTTAAATTCATAGACGTCATATATACATTAAAGGGTGCAGCATACAACCCTCCCTGTTATGTTAGCCTTCATTTGGCTTGGTGTTATCAAGAAGCTCAATGGGTAAAGCTAGTTTTATAGCACCCAAAGCATGGGCAGAGTCATTTATTACTCAGGGCTAAGGCAGGGACAGTGGGATCCTTGCCGAGCTTCAGTACTGAAACTGTCTCCCATAGGTCATTCTCTGCTGGCATGAGAGTGATGGGAGACACCAAACAACTTTCAGCTTTCCACCAATGGCATCTTAGAGGACCAACATCAAAGATATGCTGTTGGTTTAGGACCATAAAAAGATTTGGTTATGTACCTTTTCGAGGCCAGCAGACCCAGGTCTCTTGCAGAGAGTAAAGCATCTTATTCTTAGGACAGCCAATTCTCCCCTTCTGGAATTTTAGGCTCTACGGTCTTCATGCATGTGCAGTAGTTGGAGAGTCCCATGCTTGAACAGGCTCAATTTTCGGCAGTGTGCATCTTTAAGCTTATAAGGAAAGCGTGCTTATTGTGTCTTGTTCACTGTGGGAGATCACTGCACTGCCTCCTTAATCATGGAAAGCATATGTTGAAGATTAAATATGTGGATTCCTCACTTACTTCCCTTTCAATCACTTTCCCCCTCTGCCTAAGAGCCACAAGACAGAAAAGGAGGATTCTCCACTCGAAAAATCAATTAGAATTGTTTTAGAGACAATCAAGTTTTTAAATGTTCATCATTCGTCATCCAAGGCTCCATTGAAAAATGTGTTGGATGTCTCTGTTTCAACCTCAGAAGAGGAGTCATGGAGCCCATGCCCTCTGAATGAACAGGGAAATATATGGGTAAAGAACTTTTAAAAGAGATATTTGGAAAAATAAAGATCAATATGGAGATTCCTGTAGAGGAATTTCCCAATAATTCAGTGTATCCTCTAGTGAAACAATTTCTAAAGGCTGCCTCCTTAGATCTGCCAATACATAAATATGTTTTGTGGGTGATATGTAGTGAGTGGAAGGTGAAATTATCATTACTTGGTTCATGACCAAGTTATATCGCCGTGAGCAGACGAATAAAAACATGCTATGCTCTGTCACAGTGGATTCTTTGGTAGTCATTTTGGTAGGGCTGTTTCCATGACTTAGGAAAGTATCCTTAAGGATCAAACTAATAACAAAAAATTGCTCTGCTCTTAACAACACATATTCTGGATTCCATTTGGTGATATGTGCTGGTATCTATGGCCCCTATACTTCTCAATCCCTTATTTCAGATTCCAAAGACATTTTGTAGTGTATTAAAGAGGGTGCAAGGTGTTCTGCTCTCCTGGAGGCTACTGAGCAACAGGCTGAATTTATATCTGTCATTTCCTTTGATATATTAAGAGTTGCCAACCCAGCTGAATGAGCTGCAATTGCAGCCAGGAAAAACGTATACCTATGTGAATTGCACATTGGTGCAGCTCAAAGTCTATGGCCTAGAGGATGTCATTTGGGGGTACCAAATCGTTTGATGCAGAACTTGAAGAGAAGCTCCACAAATTATTCTGTGAAAAGAAGCATGCTTCCTCTTTCTGTCAGTCTTCTGCCATTTCACCTTTTCCTCCTCAAAATCTTCTTAAGGACAACCTCCTAGGACATCAGTACAGCAACTTCAGCATTCTCTAGAAGACACAAGGGGAAGGGATATAAGAATCAAAAAGAAAAGAATAGGAGCTTTTCCCTGGTTAAATCTAAGCACTCCTGACTATCATGGAAATGGCCGAGACTGGCCAGAGGGAAGGAGGATACTTTATTTCAGAGAGATCTGGGAAAGATCAACCTCCAATTTCTGGGTGATTCAAATTGTGAAGGAGGATTCTGGATCCATTTCAACAGACACTGGGACCACAGTTGTGCCCTGTCCCAGGTACAATGCCAAGAAGCAAGCCGTAAAAATAGATGCCAATGTGCTTCTTCTAAGGAAGGCAATATCATTGATACCTCTGCAGGAAAGGGGTGAGGGTGTTTATTCCTAAGAGTGTTTCTTGTCCAGAAACCATCTGGAGATTACAGGTTGACAATCAGTCTATGGAATCCAAACTACTGGATAAAGAAAATCCCTGGGAAAAAGGAAACACTACAGAAATCATTCCTCTGATACAGGGAGATGCCTTTCTTATACCAATGGACTGGGTGGGTGCCTACTTCCATATACCTGTACGGAAGAAGCATTAGAAATATCTGAAGTTTGCTGTACAGAACAAGCCTTTTCAGTTTGAGGTCCTACCTTGTGGAATAAGATCAGCACCTAGATTCTTCACCAAGATGATGGCTAGTTCACTTCAGCGTCTTCTGACCCTTTATCTCACTCTTACAGGTCCCTGCTTTTTCCCTTAGTGCCCATTTTTCCCTTTTCCGTTTGTGTGTTTTTCTCTCTCTTGCTAGTGGTCGACATATAATGAAAAAAAAAGTGTGATCCCAAAAATTAATGACAGTAGGGCCCAGTGGCTCAAATTAAGCACTGATGGAGAGTGATGAAGGATTAGCTGGAACAACATGGATTACTAAAAAATTACAAAAAAAGTAATCTGGATCCTCAGCAAGACAATACGTTCATTGGCGATCTGTTCAGGACCAGAGAAGGGATGGACTTCTTTCTGGAAAAGAGAACACAAAGACTAATGGCTGCTCTGGATTTTCTTCTATCACTAAAAGAAGCTTAAATACGTATTTGGTAAAGGTTAGAAGGACATATGCCGGCATGTGTCTTCCTGGTGCCTTGCGCTACACTGCATCTTCTAAGGCATTGGAAACCTTCCTTGGTGGTGTTGTGGGAAAACTGAAATAAAAAAAGACAAGACTTCTCTTGGAAAGGCAAAAGTAGGTTTACTTGTCACAGCCAAGATACCAGTTACCTCCACAGAATAAACAGCTGATTTCAATTTTCCGCTTGCAGGCAGCTGTTTATATATCTGAAAAACTGCTGATATTACAAATATCTCAAAAGCCAAAAACATGACAAGGCAGTAAAAAAAGTTAATAAGATACTTTTACAAAAACATCACATCACCTGTGTCATTTAAACTCGTAACTTTTTCTTTGATGAAACATTAATTTCCCCTCAAGTATGTGTGGGTATTTATTGCTCTGCTCCAAAGACTCCTTATCTGAATCAGTGTACTCTTGACTGAAGTTACCTTCTACCCATATTCTCCAGGTGATATTTCCTTTATCTAGGAGAATGGGATAACGTGCCAATGTGCTGTGACCTTAAAAATCTTCAAAGCTTGTAAACATATTTTTCTATTTAACTGTAAACCTGGTGAACTAGTGTTTTGCTTTCTAGTGAACTTTAACCTACATTGCATGTTTATGAAACTAAGGCATATACTGTTCTTTAATCATGTATCGTTCTGCATTGCTCTCTACTAATGCCTTGGGTAGCACAATTTCTTCATATTTCATTTTGTGATTATCATTCCCCCCTTTAGTTGATATTTCAAATATTTTCTGTAATTTGGGATCTGCACTTGGTATCAAATGACATGTATTGCCTTAAGCATCTATTACTTATGTAGGTGGTCTAACTGTGAACATCCCTCCCACCTTTGTACTCATCTTCTTATCACAATCTATAACTAATTGAATGCCACAGCATATCAAAAGAAACACCACAATAGGGAAGAATACAACTTTAAACAGTACCGACATACAGGATGGTAACCAATTGAACTAACCCTTTAAACCATTCATCTGGGGCACCTCATTCATTCACCATTTTCTTTTGTCGATCATGCAAAGTTTGTATGGCCACCACCAATGTTCCATTGTCCACATAATTTGCTGGGATGGAAGTACAAGAGGCAGTCCTTATCTTTGCAGATGCCCCTCCCTCCATGGCCGTCATAAGATCAAGTACATACCGGTGCTGCATCATCATCATTCTCATGGCACACAGCTCTTCCTTTATGGCACTGAATCCATCTTTTCAAGGATTAATCACTTTAATCCCATCTAGGTATTTGAAACCATCAAGCAGTTGCTTGTGCCTGAACAAACTGCAAAACACTTCCAAAGAACAGCTGGGCATTATAGAACAACCTGTGTTCTTAGTGGTAGTACCATAATGTTCTGCAGCTCTTCTCCTCCAGTGATGATGTACCAAAGTCGTTTGATGGCTCATGGGGTGATCATGAAGTTTAAAGATATTGATTCCCGAAATGACTAAAAATGGTGTGTGCAAAGTAACCAGACAGCAGAGGCCATTCCAGTTAAGTGGCAACTGGGTGTATAGCAGTTTTCTGCATTGCCAGTAATAGTGTATGAGGCTGGGGGTGCCCTCTTGCATGTCGGCGTAATCTATTGTGGTACTGCAGTTGATATTTCTCCCTACATTGACGGTGCATCTCCTCTGAAACATAAAAAACAGCTATTAATCTTATGACTGTCCAAGGGTTTACTGTGCCATCTAACCAAGTATATCATGCAATATTATCATCCCATATACGTGCAAATTTTCCTATAATATCCTGACTAGTATCACTGCCATTCCATAGAAGTATAGCTCTACAAGGAAACTCAATATCAGAGTGCCATTGGTCATGGGCATTAACTGGTCCAGTAATTCTAAGTCCTGGCCTATCAACACAATCCTAGGGTAAGGAGTTTAATAAGTCACTATCAAATTTGGTCGGTGGGCATGTTACTCCTAAAAAGCATAAACCTAGAACCATTATATAATGATCCACCAGGCATATGGTAGTTGAATATCCAAGTTTATTCTGTCCATTAATTTACCTCCAGCACACAGCTTTCCAATCTACTACTGCTTCAATCCTCCAGAGAATACATTTCCCCCCACATTCTAAATTCTCTATTACATATCCAAAGTTCTACCAGCTCTACACATTTCTGTCCATTCTGCAGTTTAGGACGACCTGTTTTCTACATTTTTACTATCTCATCCTTAATGTCCTGCATATGTGTAAGGATATATAATTATTTTATTAAGGAGTTGTTTTTTGTGGCATTAACTAAAAAATGTGCTATCCTAACATGTGTCAGCTGCATTCTGGCCTTAATCCTGCAGCGATAGAGTTGTAATAGACATAAAGCTGTACTTCTTTAGTCTGATCTAGTGGCATAAACTATCAATGAGCAAACAAAACAGGATTCATTGGTACTTTCTAATCCTCTTTCTGACATATGTTGATACCACATGTGTTAGACCTGCCATCCTTAGGGCTGTCTTATCCAAGACTTTTTGCCTTTTACCTCCTGTTTTGTTGCTGTATCTTTTTGTTGGCCTTAGGACTCTGAGAACTTTACCTCTGCTAACCACAGCTAAAGTTCATGTGCTTCTTCCCTAAACATGGTAACATTGGTGTATTCTCAATTGGCATATTTTATTTAAGTCCCTTGCAAGGAGGTATACCATATATCCAGGGCGTGGATGGCCACTATTCCAGGTAGGGTGGCACGGGGTGGGTGGATCAATGAACACATACATATTTGTCCTTCCTCACCATTACTAATTCAATGGCTCCTCTAGAGGATACTGCAGAGGATACTGCACCATCCATCTGCAACCGCAAAAGGCTTTGCACAATTTGCATCAAACTCCTCAATTCTAGTACTATCAAAGTTACATTTAGCTATGCGTTTTAAGAACTCTTCTATCCCAGTTATATCAAAGTCCCGCTCAAAATCACCTCAAGATAGCTATCTATATCCCTGGCTATGCTGTCCAATTACTCTTCCTCTGTCTGTGTGTTTTGAGGTATTCATTCTTCTAGCCTCCGATCCTCAGAGGGTGCAGTCATGGCAATATATGTTGTCTGGAGACCTGAAGGTAATGTACAGTCAACATCTAGCTGTTCAAGGATTTCTCCCACTTATGTGTTATTAGATGGTGCTGGTGCTGGTGCTCTGCTGTGGACAGTGCTGTTGGAGAGGGTGATAAGCTGATTGTTATAAAGATGGATGAGGGTATCTGCTGTGATTGATCACTGTTAAGACATTTGCTTAGCTCAGTCAATCTGTACAGTTACTTTGTCTAAATTAAAATAAAGGTACATTCACCAGACCCAAAGAGATCATAGAGATCTTTTCAAATGTTCCTCTTCAGCCCTTAAGTGGTTCTGATACCTGTGCTGATGTCTTTGTTATGTTGGTGTCTAATGGCAATACCGCTGTGGACTGTGGTGTTCTCTTCAGATAGGACCCATCTATCGGATCCTGATGGTTAGTGCATTTGATGTCTGTTTATGTGGTCAGCAGAATTTGCTCTGGCCCCTTCTACCTTAAATAAAACACATCCAAAAAGTATTTTTGTGTAGTTCCATCAGAATTGTTTTATTTTGGCACAATCAATTTGGCACCTTGCTATTATTGTCTCTAATTTAACTAATATGATAGCCACGGCTTAAGTTTTCTCGGGAATCCTTAAATTTGAATAGAGAAATTACTCTAGATATTGCTTCAATATTTGTGCTCCATTAATGGATCTCCCAGCTCCTGGAGCCAAATATTCAGATCCTTCTGTATGATTTAGTCTTTCTTTTTAACCCTTCTAGCAAGTTTTTTACTGTGATGTTCTTTAGCAGGGTAACATTCTGCTTGACATTACTTCTTACTGAGTCAATATGCTTTTTGCCTACATTGAATTAGTGTTTGACCCATACTCTGTCATCTATCATAGATAGTATATGTGGTGGTAACGTCTTCAATTCTGATCTGACAATACCCATATAATCAAATAATTCTATCACAGTCATCTGAGCAATAGCTGCTACTACAGACCCTTCTGTTGCTCCCGTCTTTGCTAGTTCTTGCTGTACTAACTTGGCTGCTGCCTTCTCTGTTACCTCCTGGGCGTTCCTCTCTTTCTCTTGTTTCTTTTTACAAATATGTATTATGTGTGTCTCTATCTCTGTACAGGGTTTGTCTTTCAATGCCAC
Source organism: Pleurodeles waltl (assembly GCF_031143425.1). Taxonomy (NCBI): domain Eukaryota; kingdom Metazoa; phylum Chordata; class Amphibia; order Caudata; family Salamandridae; genus Pleurodeles; species Pleurodeles waltl. Next base: position 786,012,348 of record NC_090440.1, read on the forward strand.
TATGTTGTCTAAACTATCCTGCACATCAGAGGGTAAACCCATCTTTACGACATTAAAAAACAACACAGCATTTTCTCCTGTTACTTCCCACCCTTGGCCTAATTCTTGAATCCATTTCTCTTTTATCCTGTTGAGGAACTGAGTGGGGTCCTCATCTGGCTGCATTGATTAAGCCATGAGAGACCCAATACCAGTCCTACCAGGATACATTTTGCTTAGCTGATCCCAGACTACTGTCCAAACCAAGTTAAATGGGGACCCAGCAGATCTGGTTTCAGTAAGGGTGACATTTCTCACTCCAGCTTTGTACAAAACAGTGTCTGTCTCATCTTCTATAAGGGAACTAAGTAGATTCGTTATGTCCCCTATTGCCAGGGTGATGCCTGTAGTTTGTTTTTCAGAGGTCCTAATCCATTTCCATGCTCCCTCTTTGAGCAGTGGTAAAAGCATTTTGAGGTTTTCCTTATCCATTTGTGGCCATGGAACATAACAAAGTGTTCCAGGTCACTTACATATCAGGGGCATCTGGTGCACTGGGGTAAAGGGATGTAGGGGATTATACTATCTGACATACTTTTGCCATATGCGTAGTGTTAGACCTGACAGCCTTAAGATGGTCCTCACCCAACTTTTTGGCTGTCTCCATCCACTTTTCCAACACTGTTTTTGCTGGTTTTAGGACTGTGCGCACCTTACCACTGCTTACCAGTGCTAAAGTGCTTATGCTCTCTCCCTTAAACATAACATTGGTTCATCCCCAATTGGAATATTTGATAGACTTATACATCCCTATTAAAGTGCACTACATGTGCCCATGGCCGGTAAATTAAATGCAATTGAGGACCTGCAGCACTGATTGTGCCACCCACATAAGTACCCCCAACCCATGTCTCAGGCCTGCCATTACAATGCCTGTGTGTGCAGTTTCATTGCCATTTCGACTTGGCATTTAGAAGTACTTGCTAAGCTCCAAACTCCCCTATTTCTACATATAAGTTACCCCTAAGGTAGGCCCTTGGAAACATAGGGCAGGGTGCTATGTAGATAAAAGGAAGGACATGTACATATGTGTTTTATATGTCCTGGTAGTGAAAAACCCCTAAAGTAATTTTCCACTACTGTGAGGCCTGCTCCTTTCATAGACTAGCATTAGGACTGCCCTCATATACGTTTTGAGTGGTAGATTCTGATCTGAAAGGGGTAACCAGGTCATTTTTAGTATGGCCAAAATAGTAATAGAAAATCCTGCTTATTGGTGAGGTTGAATTTGATATTACTATTTTCGAAATGCCACTTTTAGAAAGTGAGCGTATCTGTGCCTTACAGCCTGTCTCCAATCAGCATCTGGTCTGTGCTGGTTGACAGCTCCCTTGTGCATTTCGCCTAGACAACCACAAACACAGGACCAAAACTCCACCACTTCAAATACATTTTTGGCGTTTATAAACTGGGTCTCTGATCCCACCAACTCAGACACTTCTGGACCTACACCTGCACTCTGTCAGAGGAACTGCCCGGCTGCTGAAAGGATTCATTTGGACTGCTTTGCTGGACTGCTGCCCTGCTGTCCTGCTGGCCTCTGACTCTGCTGCAAGGACTCTGCCTTCCCCCTGAAGTGCTCTCCATGGGCTTGGAATGAGCTTGCCTCCTGTTTCTGAAGTCTCAGGGCCAACAAAGACCCTCACCTTTTCAAGAAACTCCTTGTGCATCAAAAATCGACTCAACGTCTGCAGAAATCGAAGCAAATCCTGCATTGTGGTTGAGAAATCGCAGCACCACCGACCGGAATGGTGCAGCCTTGACTTCCCGACTCGAAATTCGACGCAGCACCTGCCTTGCGATGAAAAGTTAGACAAATTGCCCATCTAATCTATGCAGCGCCTGCTCCTTCTATCCGCGCGTCAAGGATTTTCAATGTTTCATCTCTGGGCATCAAAATACCCCTGCATTGCAGCGAGGAACCAAGACTGCATGATGGAAAAACGTCACAAACCCTTGCAGCGTGGAAAGAAATGATACATCGCCTGTGCCATGTTGGGAAATCCGATGCAACACATCCCAGGTACTGTGTGTAACAAAGAAACAACTGTTGATTTCTAAGGATTGAGAACCTTTTAAACCTTTTAAAAGTGATATTACAACTTGTGCTTATAGGATCGTTGTCATTTTTACCTTATTTTATTCAGATAAATATTATCTATTTTTCTAAACCTGTGTGGAGAATTTTTGTGGTGTTTTCACTGTGTTACTATATGATTTATTGCACAAATACTTTACACATTGCCTTCTAAGTTAAGCGTGACTGCTCAGTGACAAGCTACCAGAGGGTGGGCACAGGATAACTTGGATTGTGTTGTGGCTTACCTCATTAGGATTGTGGTCCCTACTTGGACAAGGGTGTACACCTCTGCCAACTAGAGACCCCGTGTCTAAGAAGTAGACTCTGACGCATATAGGGATAATCCCAGTGTACACCCCCCTCACCGTAGAGGATACAATCCTCAGCATTTGTCATGTCATGTGGATCAAGGGAAACTTCTCTTGGCCATGGGCTCATCCGCAGTGCTAGGCCTTCGATCCACCCTGCTAACTATTATGTATAGATTACCACATTATCCCAACTGTTTCCTCCATAGGAAACTATCACATTGGGGGTGAGATTGTTGTCGAATGAACACTCAGCTGTGCGACTGATCTGTCACGTAGCATCAATCCCCCTGTAACCTCACAAGATCCTTTTCTAGGATATGGCTGACCATGCTTTCCTTGAAACTGCAACTGCTCAAGCTCTGTCACTCGGGTTTCCTAATATTAGAGAAAATGCCCTGATCTCCTTCGCTAGTTGTCTTTATAAAGATATTACTATGACTGGGCAACCTCAATGGTTTTATCCCTATGGTCAAGATCGATGAGGGGCCTTTCTTGGATATGAATGTTGTAGGTGGGGCCTAGACTCCTGAGATTTCAGTATTTTACCCATGTCTTCTGCATACCTATGTACTGATTTTATTCTGTCTGCCATCCTCCCAAAATTTCCCGGAATTTGCCCTGATATTTTATTGTGATGTCCTTCCCCCCCTGCATCTCTCTTGTGTCTTCTCTCTTCACTTTATGACAACCATTTATGAATTTTCTCTGGTGTAATTATAACACTTCCTTTCTCCTTTTGCCAAGGTAGAAAATTATCCTCAGTCTTTCTTAAGTCTGAATCCTTTTCTCGAGGTATTGGCCATCAGGCCACACCAACAGCCTAATCAACATAATCATTCCACTTTGCATCATCTGCATCTCTCCTTTGCAGGGTAGACACCCACTCTTTAAATACTCTTACTGTTTTAGACCTTCGGGCAAGCCAAGCACTTACGAAGGACTAGTATCACCAGTTTTTATCTCAAACATTTTTGCGCATTTTGTAGCATCCTATCTTATACTGTGTATAATGCAAGTTTAAAATTATGACTTACATATTCACAGTTCTGTCACAGGCTGGGACCTTGTAGCACTAAACATATACAAGAAGCTATTCTCCGCAGCTCCAACAAGGATTCAATTATATGGCTCAGACCTCTGCAGTGCACTAATAGAGGTTTCCTGATGTAGAATAGTGCACTTCCCGCCAATAAACTTGAAGTAGTTATTTTCCATGTAAGCTGTGAGTTATAGGTAGTTACCCGTTAAAAAGTTAAAGAATACTTTGTTTCTTAGCCACGTCTTTGACCCCACCCCACACTCACTCCCCAACATTGCATGCAGCATCAAAGCTCCCATACTTTTCTTAATGTGTAATAAAGGTTCTCCAACACTATGGTTCAGGTAAGGTTTATTTATTTAGGAGAACCCACAAACGTCTTCCTCTGCGGAGTTCCTCTTCCTTCCAACTGTCACTCTTAGAACATCCGCAACTGCCTAACAATCCATTCTCTACTCAACCTTCCACCCGAGCACTGCCCCCCAACCCCCGGTCCCAAGACACGAAACATAAAATGCACCATAATGCACTTCAAACGCAGTTTTAAAGTGTTTCATTTTGTGGAAGTGAAAACTTTAGTTATAGAGCTAGCCCCATACCAACCGGGGGTGGGTGGGTCTTTGCTTACTTCTTGCTCCTTAGTCCCACCTCAAATATCACGACTGTGGCGATGACTTCTGGACTAAATAGAAAGAAGAATATTGATGAGTAACGACTTTCCCAGAATTTCCCTCCACGGCTCAATATCAGTGATATCAAGTGTTGGAGCAGATATGCTAATAGGAGATTATTCCAATGATTTGCGTATACATACTAATGAGAAATAAATGACAATTGAAACTAGTAAATGAAAATAACGTGTAATGTGCAAAATGTGCCCACTGGAAGTGGTCACCATCTGTGTTAACAGTACTAAAATAATGTGAAAAATTTATTAATATGCCATAATCGATGGTATAACCTATGTTTTATGATGCTTCGTATCCTTAACTTAGCTGAACTAGAGGCCTGGTCAATGCTAGGCCTTGCTTGCTTAAACGTGGAGACGCGATGAGCTGCCGAGGACTGGAACTGGAGAAAAGGACCTTGAACTGTACAGAGTTCAAATGAGCTCTGCTAGAATTTTCTGCAATGTACCAGCGGACAGGAGATGATCAGAACAAATTGATACAATTATGTGTAGAATAGGGTAAATGTACTTTCCCAGGACTCGAACAATGGAAGCACTGACTAAGAGACAGTGGGCAACAATTTTGTTACCTGAAGGGTCGGATGATGTTCTCTTCGACAGAAGGACCAATCACATTAATGGAACTTGATGCTTGAACCGACGCAAACAAGTGGTAAACAAAAACTATAGGGTAGCATCATGACCCCAGATAAGGTTGACCAATTAGCAAATTGTGGGACGGACTGAGAGACCACAATAAAAAGTCATGACAAAAGGAGGAAAATCAGAGCGGAGAGGCGCAAGTTGATGACGTCAGGAGACGCTGTCCGAAGTGCTGAGAATTTGGGCTTGCTCCCTGTGAGCCCGACTCTTGCTGATGACTGATGACCTGGAGACGAAGACTGACTCGTTGCTGATCAATCTTGGATAGGTAGCTTTAAAATGTTGACTGACTAATGTGTATTTTTCTTCTAGGTACCAACTGCGCTGTTTTAAAGTGTTTTTCTCTCATAGATAGTTTTTCCAAATTAATGATTTTTTTGACTAAATTGTTTTTGCATGAAGACCCACATGCTGATGCTAATCTGAGATAGGCAGGCTGACAAGGGCGATTTATGGTGACTTCAGACTGACTGACTTGCATTGCTGAATTATTCAATGTTTTGATTTGCTGGACTAAGTTTGATGTGTTATTATTGCTTACTGATAAATATCGGTGAAGTTTTTGCTCACAATGCTAATAAAGCTTGATTAATCATGGATTATCGAAATGAAGCTTGACTAGAATTGTAACTAATGGGGAATAAAACAAATTAACCTTTTTCAGAGTAATGGTGTTTTCCTGTTAGATAAGGTTTTTATGGCACTGGATGTTGATTATAATGTTTATTGATGATTCACTGGTTACCGCCTAACTAGGATACTCTATGCGATCCAAAAGATTCATCGACCTATACGCGTCCCCTTGTAAGTTTACTTACTAAGGATAAGGCGCGCTAGCAGTTTTTGGTACCAGCTTGATGGTTAGTTTCCTTAGTGAACTAGTTAAGTGGTGACTAGTGGTTATGGTAGTAGTTTAAGTTAGGTTTAGTTGTTTGTATTTTATGAGGTTTGAATTTTGTTTTTCTAAAGTGGCAATGATAGCAAGGATGATGTCCCCTTAAGCCCAGAAATAACTTTCCCAGATCCTGGATACTGTTGGTAAAAATTGAGTATATTCCCGGCCTGTTTTGAAATAGTATGAGAGTAGTAGGTTGCGCTTGCACAGGCTCAAGCAGATCGCAGGTGAATTGTGATGTATGTGAGGAAGGTAGTTTGCGTACTCCAGTTAAGCGTTAGTAGGAGTGTGCGTACTCCAAAGTGTGAGAGTAGGGAAGTCGTCGAACTTCATGTGTATGTGGCGCTTTGTGCTTAAAAATGGTCTATGTGGTTGTTGGTGATGTACGGACAATGCGTGGTCTAAGACTCCGGAGTATATTGACGAGTGTAGGAGACACTTGGGTATATGTTGTAATCTATCTAGTTTAGTAGGTTGATCGGGCGTGGTCAACAAGTCAGAGTAAATGTTAGATGAATAGAAGAAACTTCGACTGAGATTTGGCAAGTCCTATGTGCACCAGGACAGACCCAAAGATCAGGTGAGAGTAAAAGTTTGCGGGTCGAATTTTACTTTCGAATGTGGGGAACTGAGAAAGAGGAATAGCTAAAAGAGCTAGAAAGTGCCACTGGTGAAAATCCGTAAGGTCCCTGAAGCGATTGTGTCCCTTCCTGTAGTAAACCAGCAAGTTTGTTTTAGTTATTATTTGGTGAAGATGCTCGCAATATATCGCATAAGTTGAGTGGAATTGAGTTGGGGAGGACAAGCCGCAAGACTTTGTCAGCCGCTGTGAGTTAGTGTGACGTCAGTGTGTGCCGTCCGGGGATAGGTCGATTAGTGAGAAGAGCAGCGACCGGATTGGCAGCCGTCTGTGAGAGGCAATTGGTTGAGAAAACAGGTGAAGAGAATCTTGGGAGTAAAAGTCATTTCATTTATTGAGTTTGTAGTACACAAAACAGGAAAAATGACGTTTTTCAAGGCATTTAAGAGTGCGATGAAGGGCGAATCATATATCAAGGCGTCAATGGGGGAACCGACCGCCCCCCGGAGGATAGTCCGGCGCATCTCGTAATGACAGAAAAGGGCATAGCTTTGTGTCTTTGGTTAAAGCAATGGAGTGTATTGAGTAAGAATCAAGGGACATTAGCTTTTCCAGAGCATGGAACATTCAATTTGAGAATTTTGGACCAATTGCTATTATCTTTGTATGACATGAGACCGTTGCCGAGACCAGCACAATTTGAGGCTTTAGCAGTTTGGGAGTTAGTAGACAACAGCAAGAGCTGAAGTTCAACAGAAGGGTGAAAAAGATAGAAATGTCACTAGCGGAGGCTAGGTGGGATTGGGAGCAAAAGAGATGGAGGATGGCAACAATGAAAGAGATTAAGATGTTCCCAGCGATCACAGAAAGTGACGATTCAGATAAGGGGGATAATGGCAAGGAAGAGGAAAGTGAGGAGAAAAAGAAAAGAAAGAAAACCTATGTGGATGATGATGATTCGGATGTTGAGGATCTCATTACACAGTTGCTGAGAGATAGACTTCGACCCATGATGACCTATGCAGGGGGTCCAGGGACTAGTGCTACAGCCCCTCCTGCTACTCCTGGAACATCCCAGGGAGCGGCGGGTGCTATACAAGCAGAAGGACAGTTACCAGGGGCAGTACAGAGTACACCAGTTGCAGGAACGAGTGCGGTAGCTCAGGCACAGGTACATCTACCTTCGGTGGCAAAGGTTTACCCAGATGTGCCAGTTCTTGAGACTGTTTAAAAGATTGTAGTGCTGAGGAAGCAGGTGCTCCCGCAGCCAATGTTGGTCCAGACTGACCTAACTCCAATGTTATTGCCACCAGCACAGACACAGGGTATGTCAAAGTTTAACCAGTTGACAGGGACTTCGGTAGATCTCGCACCAGTCATGAATCAGTCAATGGGAGTACCACTCACACAGGGTACGGGTGCTTGAACAGCCCCAGATGCAATATCGCTACTGATTACTGTTGGTCCAGCTGTAGCTTTATAAGCCCAGAAGAAAACAGAAGCAGGGGGACAGGCAGAGACGTCACAGAGTTTGGTGAGAAGAGGAGTGGGAGACTCAGTATATTCGACATCATCCTCATGAACTTGTCCGGGTGAGCTCAAATCTCCCATGGGATTTAGGGCCAGATGTAGCAAAGGGTTTGCGCCTCGCAAACAGCGAAAAACGCAGTTTGCGAGGCGCAAAAGCCTCTTTGCTATGCAGAAATGCATTTTGCGAGTCGGATCCGACTCGCAAAATGCATTTCCGACTCGCAAATAGGAAGGGGTGTTCCCTTCCTATTTGCGACTCGCAATGCGATTCAATTTCATATGCGACCGCGAAAGCGGTCGCAAATGGAATCGCAGTTACCATCCACTTGAAGTGGATGGTAACCCAGTCGCAAACGGGAAGGGGTCCCCATGGGACCCGTTCCCCTTTGTGAATGGACACAAAAATAATTTTTCAGAGCAGGTAGTGGTCCTATGGACCACTGCCTGCTCTGAAAAATACTGAAACAAAAGGTTTCGTTTATTTTTCTAAGTGCAGCTCGTTTTCCTTTAGGGAAAACGGGCTGCAGATAGAAAAAAATAAAACTGCTTTATTAAAAAGCAGTCACGGACATGGTGGTCTGCTGACTCCAGCAGGCCACCATCCCCGTGAGTGCCCATACTCGCAATGGGGTCGCAAAATGCGACCCACCTCATTAATATTAATGAGGTGGGTCTTTGCGACCCCATTGCGAGTTGCAGAAGGTGTCTGAGACACCTTTCTGCATACCAAATTGCGAGTTGCAATTTGCGAGTCGCACGGACTCGCAAATTGTAAGTCGCAATTTGGCTTTTTCCTACATCTGGCCCTTAGTCCTCGTGTGACATTGCCAGATGGATCGAATGTCTCTAATGCAAATCAGAGTTTGAGACTTTTGACACCACGAGCCTTGGGAACGGGGGCACAGCATCTGCCAGTGACTAATGCGAGTAACATCTCATTACAAGGGTTAACAGCTCAGCAGTTAACTAGTTGGCTGGATAGTCTAAATTCCCCACAAGGTGCATCAAAGGGGGAAGACCAGTTGAACCGAGTGGGACTGAATATTGAAGCAAATGAATTAGTCGAGGGAACAATGGGATTGAATAGTTTAGAATCCTACACTGAAGAGGAGCTGAGGTATTTGTGCCCAAGGATTACAAAAGAAGTAGGGAAAATACACCAGAAATTAGCAGAAGTAGCAGAAAAGCATGACATTGATCTTAAGACGATGAAACAATTGAGACGAAGTTACAGATTAGACTTTGAGGCAAAAGATTTTGAACACATGAGATCAGTGGGAATGAAAGCACATTTGAGGGACTTGCTGCAGAGTGCACAGATTTGGGGAGTATTAGAAAAGTGGGAAGGCAGATGGGCAAGGAAAAAAGAGAAACGAAAACGAGATTCAGAGGGAGAAACAGAGGGAGCAGAGAAAGGGGAAGCAGTTAAAATGCTACAGATGAGAGAGATTCCAGGGGGGCAGTTTGTTCATGTCCCATGGCACCGGAGTTATATATTGTCTTTTACAAATGATTATACCAAATTGAGAGAGAAGCCAGTTGAATGGTATCAGCAGACTGAGAGGTTCGTGAAACTCTCTAAGTGTTTATGGAGGACTTGAATACCTTATTTGAGATAGTTGTGCCAGCCGACTTATGGGTCAAATGTAAGAGGGCAGTAGACTGGCCAACGAGTGAACCTGAAAGGAACAAGATCACAGGCGCACCATTGTCGCGTAGGCTCTCACTGTCCTAATGAGACTACTGGATTTTTGGGCGGGAGATCGTTTACAGTGTGGGGGGCTAAGTCTAACCCACGGCGAAGGACCCTTGTCACCCCAAATCCGGGTTGAGCTCCGGCTAACTAGCAGTGCCTTATCTCTCCCAAAAGGAAGAGACAATTGGGCAGCCGAGCGCATGACATCTTAGTGCTTCCCAGGGAAGTCGTGGTCACTCAGGTCCCAACCAGTTCTCTCATACACAGTGTGGTCTCATATATAAATGACAAAGGCAGTTTGAGTTTTAAAGATTGGTTTAATAAAACGACTGCATTTTAGATAACAAGGCGGGAGCCGCAATAACCAGAACCATACAACACAGTAGGATTGAAATAGTAACGAGGAGAGTGAAACATAAGAATAACGCTATCATAGTGCAACTAGATTACGTTCTCTCTTCTAAGTTCTTGTTTGAGCACAGCATGTTAAGCTCTAGGCCTGCCTTTCAGGTTCCCCTGCAAGGACATCGACACTCATACCTGAGCAAAGGCCTGTGATCGGGATCAGCATCTGCAACAGGGCAGTCAGCGTCTAGTTGTGGGTTCCTGGTCGGAATCCCCCTCTTACGTGTACCAGGACTAGGAAGTGTTTCTATAACTAACACGCTGGTGTTCTAAGATACGTCCCTACATAAGAATGTGTACTTTCTACGAACCCTGAAGACTAAACTTCTACCACGTCTATCGCCAATGTACCAGACTGTATCCTTGACTGAAGCACAGAGCGAGCAAGAATGTATTGTTTGAGAACTTCAGTGCTGAAGTAAGCTAAACAGTGTGATAGAAGAAAATAAAACAAGACAGTGAAACTGGTTATTGTAAAATAACAGTGCGAGGCTAAATAAAATGCATCTAGGGCAAACTGCACAGAGGCCTAATACATTAAGCAAACGCGCAAAAAGCTACATTAAAAAAAGGCTACACTACACCATCACCAGAGGTAATGAAAAATTATTATAAGGTGATTGAGTTTTTGAAAACTAGAATTTCTCAGAAAAACATTGATTGGCAGAGAATTGACAGGACAGTCCAGGAAACTAAAGAGTCAATACTTACTTATTATGAAAGGTTGCTAAAGACTTTCAAGGAGTACAGTGGCAAGGAAGCAGGTGAACCAAAAGACATGCTGCATTTTGTGTTCAGATTCGTTGAAGGATTGAGACCTGAAGTAGGGCAGATGATTAAGAATCACTTGATTTGCTGGCAGGCAAAGCCGATTGATGAGGTGTTGCAGTATGCTAAATATTGTAGCGATGAGATTGAATTGAAACACAAGAAGTTGAAGGAAAAGGCAATGGTGATGCAGATTAAGGCAGCACAATCAGGAGTATAAGGAGCTTTGGTGCCGCCGCAACAGAGAGCCATCGCGTTTCAACCTCAAGTGAGGGGTAGAGGACGTTGGATGGATATGATGTGTGGTCCGGATCTAAGCACTGTGGTTGTTCAGAATGACATGCAGGGTATAAAAAAGATGTTGCCATGTCATTTGTGCGGAAACGTGGGACACTGGAAGCAGGAGTGCCCATTGATGGTGCAGGAAGGAATGGTTCAGCCAGGCGATGTCGGTGCAGTTCAAACTGTAAGAGTCCCAAAAATGAGGGGCATGGTTCCGAATGCTCAAAATCGAGGTCAGAATTTCTTGCCTGTACAACAGTTGCAAGTACCTTGGGCACAATTTACTGTCAGGATTTGGAACCGGCCTGTCACAAACCGTGGCGTGGTCCCATAAGCGCCCCCCACGATGATCTCCCTGAGGTAGTGCGCACCTGCTACATCCTCTCATGCAGCAGACCGTGCCCTTCACGCCATCCCTGTGGCAAGTCCCATCTGCCTGGAGGCAGCGCTCGATGGTGGTTACACTGCCCCCATTCTGAGCCTTCATCTTTCATTGGGACTTCAATTCCCAGCAGCCTTCAGCGGTGGCCATCTTAAGGGTGTGGCTGCTCTATAAATGCCAGCCACAGCCAGGTTCCAGTGCTTACTATTTTGGAACCTCCTGGGGTGCAGTCTCCTCTCGGCCCTCCTGCCTCTTCTTCAGGAACTCAGAATTGGAGACTCCTTTCAAGCGAGTGGATGGACTCGCTCACAGTAAGCTCGTTCCGACGGGGCCTCCCCTGCCGGTTTGGGAACCTTCTTTGAGTTGCTACTTTGTAGCCACGTCTCACAGTATGCTCGGAAAACTGAGCGGTGTTTTGCTACAGTTTCTATTTCCAGAACTGCTGACCTTTCTCAGCGCTCATGTCTCACGTAAATCTTACAAGCTGTAATGTTGACATATTAATGACTTTTCAGTTTGATCACTAGTGTGATAAGTAAGGGTACTTCGTTATGAGGCATTTGCTTAGAGTGACATTTTCCTTTTGAATGTCGTTGTGTGTGTTTTGAAGTTACTGAGTTGCGAAGCATGCGTTCGAGTAAGTCTTTCCTTTCTGAGAGTTGCGAAGAGCGAAATCAACCTATAGAAGAGTTTTAGTTTTATTACGGTTTTGGTTTCTGGTTTTGCAAAAGACTTTTGGGATGATTTGAATTGGTCGTTTTGAACTCCTGGCATACGCTCTTTTGAGGAGACTCTGTGCAAGCGAACATTTATGATTTTGGCCTAGAGGACATTCAGTTGAGATTAGACTGTTGTTTATATCCTTTGCTGCCGCAATATAATGAATCGCATACTACAAATCTTTTGCATAACATGACTTGCCATATGTTCATTGTTGCTGTTGTTTTGTATTAATCCTTTCCTTTTCAGATCTCCTTCTTGGCTGTCCCATTCCTACTAACCCTTCCCCTTGCCTGGCCCCTCTAATCCTCAGCGCCATAAAGGCATCTGAGTTGGTGTTGCCTGGAGGTGGGCCCTTGATTAGCGACATGCAGATCCTGAGGAATCGGGCCCTGACATTTACTCCAGGACCGCAGCAGATTTCTATGGTGCCTAGACAGCAAATGCACATACCCCAAGCCCCGATGGAGGAACAACAAGTTATGCTTACTCAACAGGTCACTGGTCAGAGACCAGATAATAGTAACAATATAGTACACCAGTTCCCATTTCACAGTGAGGATGAAATAAACAATGAATGGATGAGTGACTGTTCAGATGAAGGAGCTTGTATTCTTGTCACATCCCTAGAAGTAGATCAGAGAGGGCCTTTTGTGAAGGGAAAGGTAATGGGACATCAGGTCCCATTCTTGGTTGACACTGGAGCTACGCCCTCCACAGTGAGGAGTGTGGAAGTACCAGATTTACCCCTTTCCGGCAGGACAGTTCAGGTCGTGGGAATGGAGAATAGGCAGTTAACGAACCCCATCACAGAGCTGGTACAGGTTGAAATTGGAAATTATTTGGGATTGCATAGATTTGTGGTATGCGATTCAAGTCCTGTGTCCTTGTTAGGCAGAGATTTATTGTGCAATACCAAATGTTCCATAAATTGTACAGATGCAGGGATAGAAGTGCAGACAAATAGTGATGATGAGGAAGAGCAGGCATCAGCCATGGTTCTTAATAATGCATTCGAAGAGTACCCATTGATTGAGATTTTTCCGATTTTCACACTGAAGGAGTTGCACGCAGACTTGCAGGGAACTGTAAGAGAGAAAGTCAAGGATTTGACAGGGAAAGAAGTGGGATTGATCAAAGGAGTGGAACCAATTAAAATCACTTTGAAGCCGAATGTTGAGTTCCCGAAACTTCCACAGTATAACATGGCACAGGATGTGATGATGAAAGTGGCGCAGATAATTGGAGATTTCCTGAAGCAGGGAGACCTAAGGGAATTGTTGAGTAGCCCATGCAATTCACCGATAATACGATTGAAAAAGCCTTGTGGGAAGGTACAGGTTGTGCAGGATTTGCGAAAAGTGAATGACATGGTGGTTAAGTGTTGTCCGATTGTGCCCAATCCAGCAGTGTTACTGTTTCAGATTCCATGCGAGGCAGAGTGGTTCACTGTAGTCGATCTGTCACAAGCTTTCTTTTCAGTACCACTTCATGAGGATAGTCAGTTTATTTTCAGATTCAAATTCTACAGCTGGTGCAGGCTTCCACAAGGGTATATAGAGTCACCATCCCTGTTCAATCAGATTTTGAAGAGGAATTAGGAGTCATTGGAATTACCCTGCCAATCGACTCTTGTGCATTACATTGACGACTTATTGATTGCCTCCAGAACAAGGGACGAGTGTAAGCACAACTCAATTGCCCTGTTGAATCATTTGGGAGACTGTGGACACAAGGTCTCGCCAGCAAAGTTGCAGTACTGCCAAAAGTCTGTCAAATACATAGGTCATCAAATTGAGAAAGGGCTGAGAAGAATCTCCAGAGAGAGGATTACAATGATTTTGAAGAGAAATCCCCCGACTTCCCAGAAAGATGTGCGCATGTTTTTGGGAATGGTAGGGTACAGTAGAAAATGGATTCTGAATTTTGCTGAGATAGCAAAACCCCTACAGCAGTTGACACACAAAGGAGTTACAGATCCCATTATTCTAGATGAAGAACAAATAAGAGCTTTCACTGAATTGAGAGAGAGTTTGTGCAAAGCTCTAGCATTGGGAATGCCTGATTACACGAAGCCTTTCACATTGTTTTGTCATGAACATGATGCTTGTTCTTTGTCTGTTTTGACACAGGTCCATGGAGGTGCTTATCGCCCTGTAGCCTATTTTTCAGCTACCTTGGACCCGGTTGCAGCAGCTTTACCAGGTTGTCTGCGAGCAGTAGCTGCAGTTGGTCAAAGTCTTTCCCAATGTGAAGGGGTGGTCATGGAATATCCAGTGACGGTAATGGTACCACATTCTGTTGAAATCTTACTGATGAGAACAAAAACACAACATTTGACCATTTGACGGGGGCCAGACTGACAAGGTATGAGATGAGCATATTGGGCGCTCCAAATGTAACTTTGAAAAGATGTACAGTTTTGAATCCAGCAACATTATTGCCAAGTGACACTGTCGAAATTGAAAAAGAGGAGGACCTAGAACATGATTGTTTTGAAGTGACAGAACTATGTACAAAGCCTAGACCTGATATCAGAGATACTCGATTAGAAGAAAATTATCAAATTGTCTTTGTTGATGGTTCATGCCTTAGAGATGGAATAGGCACCTTGAGAGCAGGATATGCTGTTATGTACTATCACAGGAAACCTAGAAGCATCTTGGCTTCCTGGTGTATATTCAGCACAAGTGGCAGAACTGGTGGCTCTTACTAGAGCATGTTATGTTTCTACCAGGCTGCGAGTGACGATATACACTGATAGTCAATATGGATTTGGAATTGTTCATGATTTTGGTCAAATTTGGTCGCAAAGAGGGTTCATGACCTCAAGTGCAACCCCAGTGCGAAATGGTGACAGGATAAAAGAATTACTGTATGCAATACAATTAACTGAAGAGATTGCTGTAGTGAAATGCAGTGCACACCTGAAAACACCAGACTCCATTTCCCTAGGAAATGGGTATGCAGATCAGGTTGCAAGGTTTTGCTCTCTGAATTGTATATCGTTCAAAGACAAGTGGGAATTGATGCCAGAAGAAGAGACCAGTTGTACAAGTTTTGCATTAAAAGTAATTGACACTCGAGAAGAATTGAAAACATTACAAGAAAATGCAGACAAGGAAGAAAAAAAACTGTGGGCAAAGCTGAAATGTGTACAAAGACCAGAGGAGATCTGGATATCTGAGGAGGGTTAGATGGTACTGCCGAATTGTCTGTTGTCGCAGATGGCCCGGTATTACCATGGTCAGGCACACATTGGAAGGGATGCCATGATTAGGTTATTCAAGGTTGATTGGTTCAATCCGAAATTTAGACAAGCAGCTGAAGCAGTGTGTCACCGCTGTGCAATCTGTCAGCAGCTAAACGTGGGAAAAGGGACAGTGGTAAATTTGAGCCACACTGGAAGAGCAGGAGGACCATTCAGCAGAATGCAATTGGATTTCATTGAAATGCCTGCATGTGGTGGTGTGCGTGTTTGGTCATTGAATTGAAGCATACCTCACACGTAGAAATGATAGTCTCACAGTTGCAAAGCTACTCCTTAGAGCAGTGGTTACCAAACTTTTTCGACCCGCGACTCCCTTCACCTATAGTGGCCATTGCCAGCGGCTCCCCATTATGTCACTTTTTTTTGGGTAGGTGTACAGGGTTCCATGGCACGGTGGTGCTTTCTTGTGTAATAATAGCGCTAACGCCATCTATTCCCTGCCTAGGATGCCAGTGATGCAGTGTAAACAGCAGAGTGTATGAGCTTGTAAGAACGTGAATCATATGAAACACATAACTATGTCTATGGAGCGAATATACCAGTAAAAGAGCCATGTTCTAGAAACGCACTACTCCTCTGGAACTTCTGTGAAGAACATGTGATTAATTTTTCATATTTATCAAATTAATGTCAGCTGTGGCACTACAATTCACTGAAAACAAAGCTTCATGGAAAATAAACTGCAACAGCCAAAATATTGTTAGCAGACACTTAACCTATTTCCATCTAAATCACAGTTTAGTTTGGTGAAATGCTGATTAAAATACCCCCCAGCAAAGCCACTCCGGGGGATGATCTTTGGCCATAGCTGACAAAACAAATTATGTGTCCGGTAAAACATCAGTACGGGATAATTCTTTTGGAAATGAATCATGATTTGGTACTGAGTAGAATGTATTCAAATGACCATTTGCACAATCTCCGATTGACAGCATCAAGAGTGAATGAATTAATACTCACACCCCTGAGATAATCAGCTGCCTGCAGCCTCTGCGTTCTGTTCTGTACAAGGCGTTGCACACAAGTCTTGGAATTAAGAATTCTTTGTTCAATGGAAATAAACAAATGTTACAGTGCAGGCCTTCCGAAATGTCTTCTATTCAACTGTCTCATCTTATGTAATGTTCTTCCAACTTTTTACATGGTGTGTGTTTTTTCCGATTAGATGAGAATGTAATTGTTATATTTCATTTTTTCATTTACACACTGTAGTGGGTTCCCGTTACGACTTGGGCTATGGTTATAACTGACTCCTAATACACCAGGTGCTGTTCGTACGTGTTCTTTATTTACTTCGTGATAAGGGTTAACGTATCAATAACTTTTAGATACTGTTTGTCTCCTTAGGTAATGTCCTGGGGTTTTCCTTGCTCTTTACCACAGGGAATATTATATATATTCTTCTTCTTTCAGGGCGTCCTCGTTGGGCCATCGTGGTCAAGACAGGATGGTCTTCAGAGGGACACTCGACCTCTCTGTCCCAGGATAATGGTGGCCGGTCCCCAAAGAAAATGAAAAGAACAGGTAAGTGTGGGTCTTTGGGGACTACTTATTACATGAGGGTTAGTAGGCGGGTGTGTGAGGGTAGGGGTGGTGCAGCGGTGTGAGATGGTCAGGCTTTTGGTGTACCGCAATCTCCCCAGTGAGCTTAGTCTCCAATACAGAGCACTCTCTTTCTTTTGTTGGACGGTGGTTATTTTCACTGCTCCCTCCTCGTGAAGTTACTTAAGTATGCACTTGGTCAAACGTTCCCTTTCCCCAATCCCTTCCTCCCGATCCCTCCGCTGTGTTCCCCTCTCACTCCCGCCCCAAATCCACTTGGGTAAGAAGTTTACCCAGAGGCACGATCGTACCTGTGCTAGCCACGCCCCTCCAGGGAGACGTGGCGGCGCTGGTCGTGTCTCCCGTCGAGCTCCGTGGGTGTCTCTGGATCTCTTTTGAGGCTTCCCGATGGGGCTGGATTCCCTCTTCTTTCTCCCGATTCCTCGCGGCCGTTCTCCTCCGGCTCTGTTCCTTTTCTTTCTTCCGGCTCCGTGCTCCGTTTGTCCTCCGGCTCCCTCCTCGTTTCGTCCTCCGGCTCGAGAGAGTGTTTTCTCTCCGGCTTCCCCTTTTCTCCTCTCTCCGTGTCTTTGACCCAGATATCCGGGTCGGAAAGCACTTCCGGGTATGTGGTTCCCCAGAGGGTGCCCCTGGGGCACTGTTCCGCCGGCTCCGGGGTGTGGTTCTTAACACTGGCAGTGATCGCCCGGTTACACACACAAAACAATCTCTGATAAAACACTACTGGGTGGTGGGTGGATGTCTACACACACGTGCAAGTATCCCTTAATTCTCCTAATTATAATAATACTTACCTGATTTTCCTAAATTCGACAAGGAACTTCAAGCAAACACGTCGGATGTGAGCACCATCAGATGTGAGCACTTTAATGAGCATGGCCTGACAGACACTGCTGTCTTCTGAACTGCCGCGAAGGCTCTGATAACGTAATCACGCTGGGCGAAACCATGCTCCAGAGGCAAGACGTTGACAGGTGGGGCTTATGTAACTCCCCCACATGAAATGCCAAATGAGTTACTCGCCGCAAAATACTTTTTACCTTGTCATAAGAGGTAATTTATAAACTGTGCACATAAATCTTTTAAATTGTTCCTATCATGTTTCCAAAATGCGCACGGCGCCCCTGGCAGCTTCCAACGGCGCACCTGGGTGCCGCGGCGCACAGTTTGGGAACCACTGCCTTAGAGAACTGATACCAAGGTTCGGATTTCCGATCTCTTTAGAATCATATAGGGGATCGCACTTTAATAAGTGATTAAGCTCTTATGTGCAGCTCTGAACATTGAACAGAAACTCCACTGCAGCTTTCGTCCAGAAGCATCAGGACTGGTAGAGCAAATGAATGGTACCCTGAAATCGAGAGTTGCTCAAATGTGCGCTGCCACAGATCTGAAATGGCCGGATGCATTGCCACTGGTGTTGATGTCAATGAGAAATATATCTGACAGGAAGACAGGATTGTCCCCACATGAGATTCTTATGGGGAGAGCAATGAGATTGCCAGCAATACCAGCCAATGCTCTTGTCAATATTACAGATGATATGGTATTGGACTACTGCAAGGGTCTAGCTGATGTGGTTCGATCTTTTTCTAAGCAGGTGCAAGCCGTTACCCTGTCTCCTATCCATGACCCATGCCACAATCTGAAAGCAGGAGATTGGGTTGTGATTAAAAAGAATGTGCGAAAGACTTGCCTAGAGCCACGTTGGAGAAGTCCATACCAAGTGGTGCTGACAACTACAACAGCTGTGAAATGTGCAGGATTGCCTAACTGGATACATACAAGCCATACAAAGAAAGTGGTGAGTCCTCAGGATCATGAAGAAGTGTTGCTGAGAACGCCAGCAGCTGCAAAACGATTAGTTCTACCCGAACCAGAACCAGAGCAGGTTAAGCCGAAAGTGGATCCAGAATTAGCGAAAGAAGGATCAACAAACCCAGTAAGAGACGAGGGTGTGGAAAATCAAGAGGCAGACCGAGCGATCAATGCAGCAGCAGTGACAAGAGATCCATGCACAGGAGAGGTTTTCACAAAAACTAAAGGTGCTGAAACGCAAGGAGATCAAGCGCCAGAACCTGAGGGGGAAAGAGTTGAGGCAGGTCAAAGCAAAAGTGATCTGACTCCTCCTGAACTCATTGCAGGGCCATCAAGAGAAGGCACTCCAGACAAGGTGAAAGAGAAAAGTCCGATCTTGAAGAGATTGTTGACAGAAGGAGTGAGAAAAGGAGATCACTGGCCTGAATCTCAAACAGGCAAGAAAAAATACTTGGTAATAAATGAGACAATGGAGGAAGAATTGGACACCACAAAGAAAGATTAATTGAGTGATGGAGAACTAACAAGAGAAAGGAGGTTAAAAAGAAAGAGAGTGGCAAGTCGAAAATTTGCAGGACCAGAGTGGGCATATGCCGGGAAAAGTGATTGGCAAAACGAGTTTATGTCCTTTTGTTTTGATAGAGAAGTCCTGAATCAGTATTTCGATGCAACCTGAAGGAGAAAACAAATAGACTGAGTTGTTGAACAAAAGAAAAGAAATGAGATTATCGATTATACTGGTAAAAGACATTGATAGCCTGATAAGACACTTAGAAACCTGGTGATGACCAGCTGCTATCCGATTTTGACAAAGGAAGTGCAAGGGTCTTGTTGTGTGAAGTTGAAACGTGAAGAAAATGTATTTTTTTAATTTTTGTCTTGCATATTAATTAAGAGTTACATTCTGCTCTCTGACTCTTTACAGATCATGGCTAGATTAGATAATAACGTTAGGCACATTAGGTACTGTAGATATTTGAGTGTAGGAATGGCAATTGTGTGTGGAATATTGTTTATAATAATGATTGTGCAAATGTCAATTCATGAGGTGAGAAAAGCAAAGGTTACATCTGTTCTTGAGACTACTACACTAACAGCTATAGAGAAGTTTAAATTAGATGAGCAATATTTGCATGATTATACTAATGCGAGAGGAGAGTTGTCTTCCAACATCTTTTATCGTTTATTGAGTGAGTATGTGGGAACAATGAATGCAAGGGATTGTCTTGTGTGTACGCAAATACCTTCCTCTGTGGAAGAAGGGGTCACCTATCATAGTCTACCTCTGACCTATGGAATAACTTGTAGTATGTTACTAACTCAATGCTATAACCAGGAATACATTCAGTATTTCTATTCCAATTATGATTTAGCGTTTTCCTTTGTTCCTATAATGAGATATTTGAGTAAAATAGCTAAGGATCATGATATAGTATTAGTTAGAGGATTCTTTGAACCTACACTGACCTTTGGCACGGCTTATACGCACCGTAACAATTTGACTTGCTTATTAACACGTATGGAAAAGAGCTTTATTGGGCATACAAACGACAGGAGAAAAGCACTAAAAGAAAAATTAGAAAAAGGGTTAGAGAAGAGAACTTACAAGAATGATTATGCTCACACTGCAATTAAAACACAAGGGAAATTAGCTGTAGATGCATTACATGTATGGAAGCTTTGTATATATAGGCCAAAATCACGCACTGACACTTTATTTGTGGGAACGAGTGAATGTAGGCATGTGTTTTTGTTTCAGAGTAAGGGGACATTTATGTTGAATGGGGCAACCCTGTGATTCCTGGAATTTATTATATTGGTGGACTTAATGCTTATTACCGACTCCCTAGGGGATGGTATGGGGCATGTGGGAATAGTGTTTCCTGAGATTTATCAAATAGATGATTTGAAAAAGATACCGAAAATTACTGAGTTACACCGAATGAGACAGAGGAGAGAGATAGCCTCTGCAATTATAGGGGATATTTTTGGAGCAGTAATTCCTTCTGTAGGAGTTATACTGAATGCAAATAAAAAACAAAAGCTGTCAACTACAGTAGAAAACATGTTAACCAATTTTACAGGAGCTATACTTTTACTAAACACTGAATTAGCTGCGGATAGAGCTATGACGCTTCAAAATAGGCTTGCTTTAGACATAATATTAGCGAAGGACAGAGGAGTCTGCAGAATGATTAATGAGAGACACTGTTGCTCATATATATACCTGAAAGTGAGAAAGAAGTAAAGGATTTGCTTACTAATTAAACTAATGCAAGTAAGGATTTGAAGGAGCTGAAGGAACCAGGAGTTTGGGAAAAGGTTGGAAATGGATTTGTTACTGTAGGCAATTGGTTTAGCCAAATTTGGGGTGGGATACTGTGGAAAATTGTTCAGGGAATATTGATTGTGATCATTGCTATATTAGGATTATGGTGGGCATGTAAATTATGGCACAAAATTCAACTACAAAGGGCAAAACATAATCAGAGGAGGGAAGAACAGCCCAGAAGAAGAATCTAAAGGGAAAATGTAAACAGAAGAGATCAAAATGTAGCCGAGAGTAAATTGTAATTGATTGACAAGGGAAAGGTGTGATGACACATTTAGTCATCAGAGGAGGGACTGTTGGAGCAGATATGCTAATATGAGAGTATTCTAATGATTTGGCAATATATACTAATGAGAAATAAATGACAGTTGAAACTAATAAAAGAAAATAACGTGTAATGTGCAAAATGTGCCCACTGGAAGTGGTCACCATCTGTGTTAACAGTACTAAAATAATGTGAAAAATGTATTAATATGCCATAACCAATGATATAAACTATATTTTATGATACTTTGTATCCTTAACTTAGCCAAACTAGAGGCCTGGTCAACGCTAGGCCTTGCTTGCTTAAACGTGGAGACACGATAAGCTGATGAGGACTGGAACTGGAGAAAAGGACCTTGAAGTGTACAGAGTTCAAATGAGCTCTACTAGAATTTTCTGCAATGTACCATCGGACAGGAGACGATCAGAACAAATTGATACAATTATGTGTAGAGTAGGCTAAATGTACTTTCTAACGACTCGAACAATGGAAGCACTGGCTAACGTTACCTGAAGGGCCGGATGATGTTCTCATCAACAGAAGGACCAATCATATTAATAGAACTTGATGCTTGAACCAACGCAAACAAGTGGTAAAGAAAAACTATAGGTTAGAATCATGACCCCAGATAAGGTTGACCAATTAGCAAATTGTGGGACGGACTGAGAGACCCCAATAAAAAGTCATGACACAAGGAAGGAAATCAGAGCGGAGAGGCGAAAGTTGATGATGTCAGGAGACGCTGTCCGAAGTGCTGAGAATTTGGGCTTGCTCCCTGTGAGCCCGAGTCTTGCTGATGACTGATGACCTGGAGACGAAGACTGACTCGTTGCTGATCAATCTTGGATAGGTAGGTATAAAATGTCGACTGACTAATGTGTATTTTTCTTCTAGGTACCAACTGTGCTGTTTTAAAGTGTTTTTCTCTTTTAGATAGTTTTTCCAAATTAATGATTTTTTTGACTAAATTGTTTTCGCATGAAGGCCCACATGCTGATGCTAATCTGAGATAGGCAGGCTAACAAGGACGATTTATGGTGACTTCGGACTGACTGACTTGCATTGCTGAATTATTCAATGTTTTGCTTTGCTGGACTAAGTTTGATGTGTTATTATTGCTTACTGATAAATAAATATTGGTGAAGTTTTTGCTCACAATGCTAATAAAGCTTGATTAATCATGGATTATCGAAATAAAGCTTGACTAGAATTGTAACTAATAGGGAATAAAACAAATTAACCGTTTTGAGAGTAATGGTGTTTTCTTGTTAGATAAGGTTTTTATAGCATTGCATGTTGATTATAATGTTTATTGATGATTCACTGGTTACCGCCTAACTAGGATACTCTATGCGATCAAAAAGATTCATCGACCTATACGTGTCCCCTTCTAAGTTTGCTTACTATGAACAAGGCGCGCTAGCACAAGCATCTGTCAGGTATCATTACTCCTTTAAGTAGGTCTTTTTCCCCTCCTGTAATAACAGGGTTGAGGGCACACTCTGCAGGCAGGTTCGGAGGTGCGAGTGATCGCCAAAATAAAAACATTATTTTGAAGTAGCCGAAAGCGCGAAGATTTGTGACTTGGGCGTACAAACTCGAGTCCAGACATGGGCAATTTCGCCTCAGATACTTCAGCTGGCGACTGACTCGGAACACGCTTGCCAGTTGTTTATTGGACAGGCAAGCTAGGCGACGCCAGAGTTCGGCCCAATCAGTTTTACCGTTGCTGCTGTAGAGCCGCCTTCCCGAACTGAGCCACCCGGCCTGTATATTTATGTCACGAGCGCGTTACGTTGTGGTTCGCTCTGCCCCGCCCTCGTGAGCTGCTCCACTCCTGGGCCTTAACCCTTATCTGTGCCGCAGCGGCAGAGTGCCAGTGAGCAGTGCATGTCTTGGGCCGGGTGACAGCTCCTACTCCCGCAACCTAGGTTAGGCCCATGGTGTCTCTGAAAGATCGGTAAGTATGTCTTGTTGATCTCTCCTACCAATCACGCACACAAGTCGCTCTCCACGCCCTGCACACCGCTGTATGCGAATGGATGAGAGAGGTGGGTGGGTCTCGTTCGGACGGGGGCTGGGCAGACCCTCGACCACTCATTTCTTGCATTCGACTGATTTAGACCCGTTCACAGTGTATTGGGAGCTGTCGAGGTGCTGAAAGCGGCAGGCCACCGACAGAGTGAGAGGATGTTCCTTTTTGTGTGTTTAAATTGCTTACGTGCCTTTGTCCGTTCACATATTTAATTGAAAATAACTTGTTACATTTTACAATTGTTTTATAATCGCGTAAGTTTTTTTCTTTAGATTGAACTGAAACGCCAATGCTGGAAATGTCCAGGTAATTGTGTACTGAAATGTACATATAGGTATTTCACGGTCCCTTCTGGGTGTCGTTTAATGTCACAAGAAGCAAGTTAGTAGTCCAGAACAAGTGTTAAACTTTGGTTAATAAGTAATCTCGTATATGAGTACATGATACTTTATTGATACTGGACTGCTGGCTAGCTTTAGACATCTGGAGTTATTGAAACCATTTATTTCGTGTGCCAAAAAGCACAGTTTGATGTTTCACCGAGGGCCATGTTGTTGGGACATTACCCAACCATTGTTCACTCAAGACCACTTTAAAACAGGCTTCCAGTTTTCCCCGCCCAAGGAATACCCTTTCACGAAGTGGTTTCTGATCGAGTACTTAGGAGCACACTGGGATTGTAACATTGATAAAACTTCTAAACACCACTTTATAAACAGACTTGGACTTCGTTTAGCAAGTATCAAAGACAAACATTTGATAGGGTTTTAAAAATCCCACATATGGTTAGGACTTTCCCTACAGCTAATTTTGATTTTTTTCTTTCAGAGACCTGTACAATGAAAGGCCGAGGCAGGTGATTTCAGTTCACGTGCATTGCATAGTGCCTTCTTTAGCACCTCAAATCTCTTTCCTGAGCTTCTTCTTTAAGGTCAACATAACCAGTGGGCAGCTAGGCTTCCATAGCTAGCCGCAATGTTCCTGTAATATCATGTGGGTCGTAAAAATTCCCTCACCTCAGTCTAGGTAGTGGCACCTCCCCACTTCAACATAGATTGCATCTTAGCATCCAACAGGGGTATGCAATGCAATATTCTTCACACTTGGTGCTATGGCAGTGTGCCAGTACCTACTGGTTAAATCATAGGTGCTTAAGTGCTTTGCAGCGCTAAACCGATCCACAAGCTCATCCTCTCTAAGGATTGGATGGGCATTGGTCCTGGTTACCTAATTGACCCCTTGATAGTCCACATAGAACTGCAAGTCTGAAGGCCCTTGCATTGGTACTAGCACACCTGAACTTTGCCTAGGAGATCTGTCAATTACCCCCAGGTCCAACATCTTGGCAACTTCCTCCTTAATGCCTCCCTGAACCCCGTCAGACATTGTTTACATTCTGCCCTTCACTGGAAGACTGTCACCAGTGTCTGTCATTGATTCAGATGGGTGGACACAGATTGAAGTCAGCAAAAAGAGTTTGGAAAACAATTCTAATAAACTGTCACTGCAGATCAGGCGTTGGCTTGGGCTATCTGAACCCCTTCCACAGTTCCATCCTTTGTATCACCAAATTGCAGGTCAAGAAGAGGCTCACTGTCTTCTACAATCTCCTCTGCTGTATCCACAACATTCACTGTGTACTGTCCCTGGAGGTAAAGCTTCAGTCGGTTCACATAGTACATCATCCTTGATACCCTTGTGTCAACTGTCCAGCAAATAGTTAACCTCAGAAAACGTCTGAACTAACTTGTATGGTCCCACACCATTTGCTTTTCAAAACCTCGGACTTCAGCACCAGCACCTCCTATCCTTGATATCTACCCAGTCAGTATAGATTTTTAGTCATACCAATCCTTCATGAACGGTTGACTTGCCTAAAGATTTTCTTTTTCCCAACTCATATTGAGGTGTCAGCTTCTTAAGGCCAATCGCATAGTCCACCACATCATTCTTTGGAGACTCTGAGGTTCCTTCTCAAGTTCAAAGGATGTGAACCCATCTCCCTTCTGCAGAATCTCTCTATAGGTGAACAAGAGACATGTCAGGAAAGATCCCACTTCCTCCTTAGGTTCTCTGGCAGCGTTCTCATCATGCTCTTAAGTGGCTTGATGGAACGTTTCACCAAACCTTTGGTTTATGGGTGGTATGCTGTGGTGAAGTGGTAAGTCATACCTGCCTGCTTCCACATCTCTCTTGCGTACAAAGACATAAACTTGGTTTCCTAGTCGTAGACCACTTTTTTTGGAAATCCAAACCTAGAATACATTCACAGGAGAGCTCTCACTACCACCTTTACAGCTGTGTTTCTCAAAGGTACTGCCTCTGAATACTTGGCGGCATGATCCGTCACAACTAAGATATAGTTGTTAGTCTGCCAGTGAGGAGGGCTTGAATGGATCAACAATGTCCATTCCCCCCCCACTCAAATAAAACACCCCCAACTGGTAGGGGCACTAATGGTACTTTAGTCCTCTCTCCTGACACACTGCTTACTTGGCAAGGACAGGTTCTACAGAACCTTTGTGTTGCATCCCTGGCCAATAGAACAGAGGGTCTAATGTATGCTGGGTCTATCTAATGCCTAAATGTCCTGCCAAGGCCTATGACAACAGGAAACTTCTGTGCCCAAATGGAACCACTAGCCTACTGCTAAAACCTGTCTCAGGTTTCACGTTCTCACAAAAAACTAGGCCATTATCCCAGCCAACATAGTGTTTCCCAACCACTCCTTTGCTGACGTGTTCCTGGGCATCCTTGCAGTGTACTTTAAGCATAGGGCACTCCTTGTGCTAGGTGGAAATAATTCCCAGGTACGCACCTCGGAGCTAGTAAACCCTGCCGGACTAGAAGCGACCAAGCTTTCAGCACTTGGTCCGTTTCAGGAGCCTCATCCTCTCTCTGAGGAGCAAATGTGAAAATCCTCACGACCCGTACACTCCCAGAGTCTGCCCTTTTTTGCAACCAAAAAGGCTGCTGGTCTTGGCACTAAACCAGGGACAATACAATGATTGCCAAAGAGACAGCAGCACCTTCCTGCTCTCTTGCCCCTTAATTTACCATTGTTTTCTACCTCAACTAAGGCAAGCAGGTTTTCTATGCCTTCACCACTGACTGCCAAGCCTGTATCATTGGTGCCATGTAGAATCTCTTTGGATTTTAGATACGTCTTCTCAGTCATAGCCCTGAAAGCTCCGGTATTCCCCAGGACAGGCACCTTGCTCCCAGTGATACTGACTTCCTGTACAAATTCCCTTATGTTACTTCAATGCGTTTCAAAACATCTGAATCCTTCTCCCAGATATCTATAGCCACTAGGTTGAGCACAACTGTGCCTTCTCGGGTCCCTTCATCCACGTGTAACACGTTAGCTGTCACAGGTGCTGCCAGTATAGAGTCCTTCACCAAATAGTCTCTTTTTAAAATATCTCACCTGGTGGCACTTCTGTCATCTCTTTTCATGATGCTCCTTACCAGACATACCATTACTATTTTCATTTCACCTGGCCTCTCTGCTGGTCCCTCCAGAATTACCCAGGGCCTTATCCTCCAGTGTGGAACCAGTCTGTGGAGAGTTCCTCTCCCCTTTTGGCTTGGATCATGCTGCTCTTACCCCTTGAGAACTCTGTTAGCTAACCACACATTAGGCAATGCTGCAAGGTTCTCTGGATCCCTTTCTGTAAGGTCTGACAGGTATTGCCTAAGTGGTGTAGAGCACAGCTGGAGTCACTGAAACCATCAGTTGGTTAAGAGAATGAACGCCCTTGGCCTCCATCCCTCGCACCCACTCATTCCAATCTTGCATTTACACTGTGAATACAAGTCTGAAATGGAACACCACCTCCTTTCTTGCATTTCTTGAATATCTGAAGGTACTGAGCTGGCTTCAGCCCAAGACCTCCGATCAGAGCTTCCTTAATTCGCTCAAATGTTATGCACATCTCAGCCAGGATGGTATCCTGGCTCATAGACCATCTGGTGTCCACATGCCCTCTTTCAATGATAGCTGTCCCTTTCAAAAGGTAAGCAACGTATTAAAGCAGCTTCCATGGACACATCATTCAAGGCGTGTGCCTTACACGTGACCTCAAAACTCACAGACCAGTCCAAGATATCCTACCCTTCCACATACACATGTGCACGCTCTCTTGGAACTTTGGCTACTACCTGTTTCTATTCCTCTTGTCTCTCCTGCCTCCTTTCCTCTTGTTCGTGGCACATTAGCCTCAGCTTCCTCCTCTTAACTTCATGGCCTTCGACTCCTGCTTCACCTTTTCACTTTCTGAAGAGTTAGATGGAAGTTCATGGTCTCTACTAGCCTAAACCCACCCAAGGGATTACTCCTGGACTTGCTGACAGTGGTACTCTAAAAATAAGAAGTGTTGTGTTTATTGGGGAAATTCTGGAAAGTACATTAGGTGACACACTCGGTGTGTTCTGCGGTAGATCTGTGCTAAGAGGGCATGAGAGCCTGACAGTGACATGTCAGCACCCTCTTCCTTGTTTACTAACATGGTTCCCTTCCAAAAGTGTGTCACAGCCTCCTTCCTTTCACCCAGTCTCTAAAATTGGTCCCTAATCAAACTAACAAGGACATCTCTGTCCCTGCTTCTGGGAGCCCTCCAACCTCTATCCCTACATAGATCATTAAGCTGATCTTCAAATATGGTGTGAAGATCTGCTCCAACTCTGCGTTCTCTATTATTGACGTATGTGGATTTTGTGCATAAAACCGGACATATTGTACCACTGGTGTAAACTGGAGATTTCCTCTGCAGTACTTGCTCTCTTTTGGGCTCCTAATTGTTAGTCATCCAACCACTTACCAGTAGTTGTCAGAACTCCTTTCAGAGGGTAGTTGGCCCAGCCCTAGAGGTTGTGGCCTTTTACTCCTGAAGCCCAGAGGCCAACTCTACTATGGGTTGTGAGGAATTGGTTCAAGTACTACACCTTCAGCACTTGACTTATTATCACGGATCGAGTGGTCCAAGGCTCCTGGGAGGTAGGTGTAAGGGCTACACAGGCACAAGATTCAAAATGCACAAGTAACTACAATAACTGATTATCCAGTCAAATAATGGCTTTTGTGATAAAAGTAGTATTTAACATAAACAAAAAAAGCATCCTAAATAATATCCACAGTCTCTTGAGGTTTGTGCACTAGCATTGTCCTGGGCAGTATCCCTGAGTCCCACTTTCCCTTCTAGCAAGGCTGGTTATTTCCAATTCCATACTGGAGGTGACATTTAGGTGTGGCTTAAGCTATTAACCACAAAATAAAGTCTTGGTTTGGCCTTAAAAGTAAATGTCAGCAGTGCTACATTCTTAATTGGTGTAAGTGCCGGGGAGGCCTGCAAACTTAAAACAATCTTACCCAACCCGATGGCACCCTCAAGTGCGGGAGGACAGGGGAGCGTCTTTGCGGGCTCCAGCCCTTTTGCTGTAGGATGAGGGGTCGCCTTCTTCCTACGGCAAGGGCAATGACTCTAACTTCAGTGTCCTTCACCTGGCATACAAGGGTTGCTGACTTCATGCAGCAAGGGCAATGTCTATAACATCATGATGGTTCCAAACTGGAATATGGGGTAGTTGACTTCTATGAGATGGGTGGAGGTCACGCCTTCTCACAACGGTCCCGACTGGACATCTGACACTGCGCTCACAGAGTTCCACTCAAAAGGATCCCTGTTGGGCCTTAATTCTTCCAGGAACTTTCCTCCCTCACACAGGGTCCACTGGTTTTGGCAGGGAGACAGCTGATGCTCCAAGCTCAGTGCAAGTGATCTTAATTTCCTGGGTGATGGCTCCTCATCCAGCAGGGAGACTAACGGACCTTGGTCCCCAGTACTGGTTACAGAAGCTAGAGGTCTAGGTGATCTTCTTTCCATGTTGGTACACAACGCTGTTGAACAACTTATGGGACTCACGCTCACCCATCTACCTTTCATAGCCCATGGCCAGACACAGAAGTGATTTTGTGTTATGGATGTCGACTTCTTTAAAGTGCCCTCTCCTCTATCCTGGAGCACCAATAGTTCCAAGTGACTCACCACACAGGCCAAGTGAGTAACCAGGGATCCTACCTGGCTCTCAGCTTCCCCTGAAAAATGCCTCAAAAAAGTTTAAAGCCCTTAGGCCTCCATTGATCCTACAATGCCAGCGTGATCAGACCTGCCTTCTTGCCTAACAGTGAGCCCATGCCCCACTGAACAGTAACTCTTCCTTAAATCAAAGAGATCTTTGGTATGCACAGAGGAAGCTCTTCTCATCTTCCATTGTAGGTCTGGTGGCTTAATGGACTAATGAGTCTAATGTAGGGGCCTGTGTTCGACCTTATTGTTAGGTTCAAATCCCAGTGGGTCCACTCAGCCTTTCATCCTTCTGAGGTCGATAAAATGAGTACCATTGAGTTGGGTAACAATAAACATTTGTTATTTAGTGCCAAGATACCTTCTGGGTGAACTTGCGCTTAACCCCTTCGCTGCCAGGCCTTTTGCCCCTCCTGTTCCAAGCCTTTTTTTGGCTATTTGGTGCAGTTCGCGCTTAGGCCCTCATAACTTTTTGTTCACATAAGCTACCCACGCCAAATTTGCGTCCTTTTTTTTCCAACATCCTAGGGATTCTAGAGGTACCCATACTTTGTGGGTTTCCCAGAAGGAGGCCAAGAAATTTGCCAAAATACAGTGAAAATTTCATTTTTTTTTCAAAAAAATTGGAAAAAGGGGCTGCAGAAGAAGGCTTGTGTTTTTTTCCCCTGAAAATGGCATCAACAAAGGGTTTGCGGTGCTAAAATCACCAGCTTCCCATCTTTCAGGAACAGGCAGACTTGAATCAGAAAACCCAATTTTTCAACACAATTTTGTCATTTTACTGGGACATACCCCATTTTTACGATTTTTTGTGCTTTCAGCCTCCTTCCAGTCAGTGACAGAAATGGGCATGAAACCAATACTGGATCCCAGAAACCGCAACATTTCTGAAAAGTAGACAAAATTCTGAATTCAGCAAGGGGTAATTTGTGTAGATCCTACAAGGGTTTCCTACAGAAAATAACAACTGAAAAAGAAAAATATTGAAATTGAGGTGAAAAAAACACCAATTTTTCTCTACGTTTTACTCTGTAACGTTTTCCTGCAATGTCAGATTTTCGAAAGCAATATACCGTTACGTCTGCTGGACTCCTCTGGTTGCGGGGATATATAGGGCTTGTAGGTTCATCAAGAACCCTAGGTACCCAGAGCCAATAATGAGCTGCACCCTGCAGTGCGTTTTCATTCTATACCGGGTATACAGCAATTCATTTGCTGAAATATAAAGAGTGAAAAATAGCTATCAAGAAAACCTTTGTATTTCCAAAAAGGGCACAAGATAAGGTGTTGAGGAGCAGTGGTTATTTGCACATCTCTGAGTTCCGGGGTGACCATACTAGCATGTGAATTACAGGGCATTTCTCAAATAGATGTCTTTTTTACACACTCTCTTATATTTGGAAGGAAAAAATGTAGAGAAAGACAAGGGGCATTAACACTTGTTTTGCTAATCTATATTCCCCCAAGTCTCCCGATAAAAATGATACCTCACTTGTGTGGGTAGGCCTAGCGCCCGCGAAAAGAAACGCCCCAAAACGCAACGTGGACACCACATTTTTTTTTTAAGAAAACAGAGGTGTTTTTTGCAAAGTGCCTACCTGTAGATTTTGGCCTTTAGCTCAGCTGGCACCTAGGGAAACCTACCAAACCTGTGCATTTTTGAAAACTAGAGACCTAGGGGAATCCAAGATGGGGTGACTTGTGGGGCTCTGACCAGGTTCTGTTACCCAGAATCCTTTGCAAACCTCAAACTTTGGCTAAAAAAACACATTTTCCTCAAATTTTGGTGACAGAAAGTTCTGGAATCAGAGAGGAGCCACAAATTTCCTTCCACCCAGCGTTCCCCCAAGTCTCCCGATAAAAATGATACCTCACTTGTGTGGGTAGGCCTAGCGCCCGCGACAGGAAATGCCCCAAAACGCAGCGTGGACACATCACATTTTTTTAAAGAAAACAGAGGTGTTTTTTGCAAAGTGCCTACTTGTAGATTTTGGCCTGTAGCTCAGCCGGCACCTAGGGAAACCTACCAAACCTGTGTATTTTTGAAAACTAGAGACCATGGGGAATCCAAGATGGGGTGACTTGTGGGGCTCTGACCAGGTTCTGTTACCCAGAATCCTTTGCAAACCTCAAACTTTGGCTAAAAAACACATTTTCCTCAAATTTTGGTGACAGAAAGTTCTGGAATCAGAGAGGATCCACAAATTTCCTTCCACCCAGCGTTCCCCCAAGTCTCCCGATAAAAATGATACCTCACTTGTGTGGGTAGGCCTAGCGCCCTCAACAGGAAATGGCCCAAAACACGACATGGACACATCACATTTTTTCTTAGAAAACAGTGCCTACCTGTGGATTTTGGCCTCTAGCTCAGCCGGCACCTGGGGAAACCTAGCAAACCAGCGCATTTTTGAAAACTAGAAACCCAGGGGAATCCAAGATGGGGTGACTTGTGGGGCTCTGACCAGGTTCTGTTACCCAGAATCCTTTGCAAACCTCACAATTTGGCTAAAAAAAACACATTGTCCTCACATTTCGGTGACAGAAAGTTCTGGAATCTGAGAGGAGCCACAAATTTCCTTCCACCCAGCGTTCCCCCAAGTCTCCCGATAAAAATGATACCTCACTTGTGTGGGTAGGCCTAGCGCCCGCGACAAGAAATGGCCCAAAACACAACGTGGACACATCAAATTTTTTCATAGAAAACAGTGCCTACCTGTGGATTTTGGCCTCTAGCTCAGCCGGCCCGGGTGGGGGCAGATATGGCCTAAAATAAATTTGTCTCCCCCCCCCCCCCACCCCCCCCCGGAGCGACCCTTGCCTATGGGGTCGCTCCCCCTGCGTGACATTGGCGCCAAAAAAAATAATCCCCGGTGCCTAGTGGTTTCTGCCCCCTTGGGGGCAGATTGACCTAAAATCGGGCAATCAGCCCCCAAGGGGGGCAGAAAGGGTCTAAATACAATTTGCCCCCCAGAGGAGCAACACTTGCCTAATGGGTCGCTCCCCATCTCTAAAAAAACAAACAAACAAAAAAAAAACACCAAAAAACAATTTGCCCTGGCGCCTAGAGGTTTCTGCCCCCCCAGGGGCAGATCGGCCTAATAACAATAGGCCGATCTGCCCCCGGGGGGGCAGAAATGGCCTAAAATAAATTTGCCCCTCCACCCCCCCCTTGGGAGCGACCCTTGCCTATGGGGTCGCTCCCCCTGCGTGACATTGGCTCCAAAAAAAAATCCCCGGTGCCTAGTGGTTTCTGCCCCCTTGGGGGAGATTGACCTACAATCGGCCAATCTGCCCCCAAGGGGGGCAGAAATGGTCTAAATACAATTTGCCCCCTAGGGGAGCGACCCTTGCCCAAGGGGTTGCTCCCCACCTCAAAAAACAAAAACTAAACAAAAAAAACAAAAAAAAAACCAATTTTTTATCCCTGGTGCCTAGAGGTTTCTGCCCCCCCTGATAATAGGCCGATCTACCCCCAGGGGGGGGCAGAAAAGGCCTTAAAAAAAAATGCCCCCCCTGGGAGCGACCCTTGGCCAAGTTTCATAAATAAAAAAGACATCCCTGGTGTCTAGTGGGCGTTTTGACAGCCGGATTGCTTTACAATCCGGCTGCCAAAACGCAGAGAGAGACAGAAATACATTTCCTTCCCTTTGAAGCCTCTCTGCCTCCTCCCCGTGATCGGAAGAGAAATGCTTTGCATTTCTCTTCCGATCATCGCGCTGGAAGCAGAGCTTCCAGCGCGAAGGAGGAGGCATTGTGATTGTCAGCGCGCCACGTCACAGGGGGGGGGGGGGGGGGGTCAGGGGTGGAAGGGGAAGGGCTTCCCCTTCCATCCCTGACTTGGGGGTGTGGGGGGAAACCCCACAGAGGGAGCGCTAGCGCTCCCTCTGGGCTGGGCTGGGTGCCCAGGATGTAATAGTTACGTCCTGGGCACAGCAGCACTGTGCCCCAGGACGAAACCATTATGTCCTCGGCACAGAAGGGGTTAACAAATACACATGTTATGTTATGTTCTCACACCAGCTCTCAGGATTGTCAGCAATCCACATCTCTTGTCTGAGGTGCGACGGTTTGCAATCCTCACCTCCAACTAGCATTTCCAGGCCCTGGACTTCCAAAATAGATTCCATAGGGTTCCAAGTTATGTACCATCCGCAGGCACACGCACACCACCACACAGCCCCTATCACCCCCTCCACCTGCGGCACAGCGCTACATTCTGGCACCATTTAGGGAAAGGTTGAGTTCGGTGCTTATCAGTAGAACTTTATATAAGTGAGATGGTAGACTCCACTCTTGTGACACAGGTAACGAGGCCTGTTCATACTACTGATTACTATAAAACAGAAAATGGGTATGTTGCTATCATCATGCTTGTGTCATGTAACTCCTGGCAAGGACTGTAGCCCTTTACTACATCAAGGGTAGCTCTTGGAGCAACCCTCCCGATCTGAGACTGTATTTCCATGAAGCAGGCATAGGTCATGTCGCACACGAGGGATCTGTGTTGGCCCATGACCAAAAATCAGTCACAGGAGTCCACATAACCAGCTAGTCAGGAGCACTCAGAGCAGGGGTGCACATTGGTAACCATGCAGGAGACTTTTCCATTCCAACAGTTGTAAAATGGCAAAGTGTAAAGTATATTGTTCCAGCAACGTTATTCAAATCACACAATGTAAAGATACATTTCTAGGAGGATTGGGGCTTCTCCAAATTTTCCAGATGAATTAGATATTGTAAGTTTCAAAATGCTAGTAACAAGCATGGGCAGCCTCTATATGCCATGAAGTACTGATGTATTCCAATAACCCACACTCAACTTCCAGCGGATCAGACTTACTTGTTTGGTGCAGTTTGGGACTGGGATGAATTTTTACACCTAGTCAGGTTCTGGTTTGCAGCCTGTCACTGATAGCTCTGTAATGTGATAATGATATGTACATATTTGATTGACATTTCATACACCAATGTACACATTATTAATACTGCGAAGAGATAAAAAGGCATGTTGAAGGTATTGTTATTTAAATCAGCTATGGTTGTAAGAATGTTTGCAATTTGTCTAACCTCTGGCAATCACTTGGGGTAGCAGCCTTGGTCCTGCTTCTGTAGGGACAGTCCAGCCTGAACTGCCAAGCCAGGTCCTTTCTGATTCAGAACACAAGCAACTCCATACCGGTTTTGCCTTGTTTTTTATTTAGCCCTTTGATAGTACATAAACCGCTGTTAATAGGGCATCGTAAAGCCATTCAGCAGTCTGGGTTATGATTTTCCACAGCTCTCCATCACAGACTGGTGTCTGATTTGTTTTTATTGCAGTCTGTATTGTGGCTATGCCGGTTCTGTGGAGCTGTAGTCATTAACGGGCAAGCTCCCTCAGTTCAAACAAGCAGTACATTTTGTGGAGGAGAAACACGGCTAAGTGTATTATTGTACTGAATGGCAATACAGTGTTGTAGTGCTATGTTATGTAATGCACCCTATGTAGAGCTTTACAGTGCCTCTTGGGCTCGCTACCTTCTCTACTAGTTTTGTGGATTTCATCGCAGACGAAGATCCATTGTTTTAGTGGGCTGGGCTCAAATTTCTGTAACATTTGGCATCCCCTTGTTTTCAAGGCTTAAACCTTAGTAATTCAAATTTTGCATTAGCTGTTTAGATGTAATTACTGGAGTATGCACCTGCAGTATGTTATCTGCATCATGTTTGTAGGGAGTAACAAATGAAGATAACATATTGCATCTACACTATTCTACCTGTGAGAAATAAAACAAATTACGTCTCTGACATTGTTTCTGTAATATACATTATTATGTATTTCAAGCCTTAACATTGATTAAGGTAAGACTTGAGCCACTGAAATGTATTATCTTGCCATTTGTAAGTAACTTTTTAAGTTTCTGAATCGTTTTGTGTGGCAGGGAAGATGGCGGCATGGAGGGATCACATCAGTGCCATTGCACCTAGTCTCACTGGTGTTTGGAGTTGAAGCTAAAGATGTTCCCAATGTTACTGTCCTCTCGACCTCATTGGACTGCATCTGGTACCATTGCATGTGCCTCAGGCTCAGCAAGACCCATTAGGCAGTAGAAAGTGTTCCAACATATTTTTTTGTCTCCTGGAAGTATACCTGCTGAGGAACTGTACTCCACTTACGTTACCAGAAAAGCCAACCATATCCTTAGTAAAACTTGTAAGAGGCCCTGCTAACTGAGGGACCTGCATTAGTGTAGTTCCATAGATTGAGGCTCCCAAGAAGTCTTAACGTCGTCCCAGCTAAGCTTACCAAGAGGCAAACAAGCATCAAGAAAAGCCCCATCTAGGTTGAGGAGTTGCTCCATCAAGTGTAATCCTGTGCTGTCTCTGACCTGTCCTGTATGTGTTTGTATGTATCTTCTCTTTCTCTGTCTCTCTTTCGCTTTCTCTTTCTCTTTCTCTTTCTCCCTCTCCCTCTCTTACACTTACCCCCCACCCCAGCACCTACCTCAGTATTGTTAGCTGGATGCAGGATTACCAGCTAATCCTAAAAGGAGAGATTCTGGTTATACTAGTGAGTCCCATGGGAGCCTCTACTACAGGAAAAACGGATCCACACCTGGTTAGATTCTAAGATGCAGGCCCCTTAATTTGTAGGACCAGCCTAATAACTGCTGGTACCTGATCCTAGCCAGAGACTTTCCAAAACATGGACTTGGACCAACCTGTTTTTAGGGGTGACACATCTTATCCCACCTCTTTATTTAAAAGTGATACGCAGTGAAAAGAGTCGACTTTTTCGAGAGTTTAAATCCTGAGCACTCGTGAAGAGCTTCAAGTCAAACCAAAGCCTATTGGTTAAAATTTGCACCAAGTTTTCAGAAGTTTATAGGCTGGTTCCAAGACACTACTAAAATCTATGGGGGCATGCCTGTCTCCCATAACATACTCTTTATTGGATAGTTCATTTGTAACATGGAAAAGGTTAAGAACAGTGGATAAAAGTAAACTTTAAATACTTATGAAAAGCACTGCAATCAGTAGAAACTGTCCATTAAAAGAAAATAGGTGTGGCATATCAGTCAATTCACAATATTTTGTTCCCAAACAAGTAAGGCTATACGATTGTTAGAGTGCTCAATGGCATTAGAAATTTATGACCATACGTTAAAAACAGAAACAATTAGGATTTCATTGTACTGACTAAAAATTCTATAACCATTAAAATCAATATCCATTAATAAGTTCACAGTATTTGAATACCATGTAGATAAAGATTTGTAGAGTATTCAGTAATGTTAGGACTGATGTAGATAAAGGGAGAACTTGTAATACTAGCAGGAGATACTGAGGCCACTAGATTCAGTATCCATAATAACTACATATCTAGACCTCTCACAGTCGTTGGTTCCCTAGTAGAGGAGAGGTGTCGACATTTTCCAGGATGTTCCGAAAAGGTGTTAGATCCTGAGTCAAACTCAACTTATTCTGCCCTGTTTTTATGAATTTAGTTGTCCCATAGGCCAATTGCATATCGGCAGTGTTAAAACATTACTTCACTGCAGTAGCACATTTTCTAATCCTCAATTAACGGGAGGCAGTTCGAAATAAGTCACCTTTTCTTTCATCAAGTAGGGAATGACAGTAGCAGACGATGTGGGCCAAACTTTCTTACACATATAAAATAATTTAGAGATATCAGTGGTCTTAATTTTGTCCAGTTCTGGTGTTTCTTCCCAACTCACATATATTAAGATGGAGTCTGCTGTAAACGTTCTTGAATTTCATTGACGTGCTCTCAGTATGGCTGTAATCTGTCTTTTAAATAAAAGGTTCATAATACTCCATAAGGACTCGGGGATTGGCAAGGTTTTAGAGCAAACTCAAAGGGAAGAGCACACATTTGTTTCTTTAAGATTCCTTTAAAGAGCAGCCATTACAAATGAATTTCCCCAGCTGCTTGCAGATTCAGATTGTTGGTTTGCTGAAGCTTTGATAGATAATCAAATTTACTCTTTTGTTTGTCTTCCTTAAATTGGTCCCATAGATGTAAATAATCACAGTTTACAGTTTTACATCTGTACCAGAAGCTAATGTTGTGCGAATCTTGCAGAATTTGCTGTTTAATAAAATTCCAGGAGTATCTGCACCTGTGATATAAACATTGGAAAAGCAAAGATGTACCAGATTAAGTTGCATTGAATTACATCAAGCTATGTTATTTTGAGGAAAAGAAGGACCTGGGTTGTTCAAATATTTCAAAGCCATAATTTAAAGTGGGCATAAATTTCCTTTCACTTATATCCAATGATGGCTTAATCGTTGAACCTGACAAGTTATTAGACCGCTTTATCATGGCAAGCATTGATGCTTTGGATTTTAACTTTAATTTTGCTTTATAATGCGCTAGAGTTGTGGTGTCTTGAAACCAATTTCTTTAGTACTTACAAAGATTGCCCATCTCAGTGTGCTCTGCATTCAAATGCCTTAATTTTTAATGCTCTCTCAAAGACTGGGACATTTGATTTCTCCTAGTTTATACTCAGACTGTTGACTCTGCAATGATTTGTGAGTTGATTTAAGGTGTGCTGTAGGCCCTTGCTACTTCTGTCCAGGATAACAGCGTGGTCTGTATACAAAGGCAGAGACATCAGCATGCCTCCTAATTTAAGAGGGCCGGCTCTAGGTTTAGAAGCCTACATCATAATGTCTGAGATGTATAAATTAAATAAAAAGGGGCCAGGGCACAGCCTTTTGTAAAGCTCATATGCATGTGTATTTTTGCGGATGAAAACATATGTTATCATATAACTTGTATGCAAGTGTCAGTGTACAGGAGATGTATCACTTTCAACAACTTTAGGTCAGTTTCAATTTATTTTTACTTGCATTAGTTCATTAAAACCATAGCAAAAAGGATAAACAACAATAATTAACTGATTAAAATTTTTAAACGTTTCTCAGTGTGTGAGGCAGCCTATTTTTGTGGGAACCTGCGAGCAAGAACTCTTGACCCTGGCCCTTACACCATAGACTTATGGAGATTTGCCAATGAATTGGAAGGCTCAACATTTCAGTTTTGGGTCTTTTGAGATTGAGGTAGGTAATGATGTTTTGTTTATAGGTTCAGATCCCTCTACAATTGAATGCATTTTAACATTAAAGTTATAAAATTATAAAAGATTATCGGTGGACGGGCCAGTCTTCAGTCCTGTAAAAACCTATGATCCAGGACTTGACTCTAGACCTTACAGCCAAGACTTGTTGAAATCTGGTGAAAAATGTAATAAATCAGCAGCTCAGCATGGGGTCATCAGAACTTAGGCAATGATGGCCTGACTACAGGTTTGGATCCCTCCAGAGTTAGAGGCTTTTATCAGTAGTTTTCTTCTTGGTTCCTTTAGGTCTGAACAAATGCTTACAAGGTGAAGTAGATCCTCCCTTGGTGAACCGCACAAATGGCATGTGCTACCCTCTTTCGCTTGCCATGATGGTTTCTCTACCAAAGATGTAAAAACACCAGGCTGGAGGGTAAAAAGTATCTGTATTATGTGTTTGACTAAAAATTGAGGCCGATTTGAGCTGCTTTTAGCTATTGCCCAACATCCATGTGTATTATCTTTTTTTCAGAACCAGTTTGTCCTCGATCAAAGATTTTTCCTTCACACACTTATTTAAAACCCTTTTAAAGGTTGCATGTTAGTAACTGGCCCCATACGGCTTTCACTTGCAGTGCTACTATGGCGCTTTAAAGGAGGTACTTGAATGACAACACGGGAGGATGGTTATTGTTGACCAGAGTATTTAGTTGAGAGAGTTTTCATAGAAGTCCTTCAGCCTGTAACAGCACTTTATAAAGGCACACAGTCTTGCATTTGATTGCTGTAAAAGGCCTAATTCTAGACTAATCTGTGCTGGAGACACATTAAACTAAACTGTCCATGCAGGCTGAAATCTCGACCTGAAGCACTACACTACCATAAGTGAGTGTCCGAAGTAATTTTGCTGCCATGATGATTACAACAGCTTAAAGCTCAGACCTGTTAGGTTGTTTAATAGAGTGCAGAAGGCTGCAATAGGTACGGTACGTTACCTGTTCTTATTTGTAATTGCCTTTTGGGAAGGAAGCTGTGTTTGTCGTTTTTCAAGACTCCCAGATAGTTGTATGTGTCCACATTATCAAGCGGGGTGCTTTTTCAATGACTATGTAGTTCCTCTCTTTGTTTGCCTTTTAATGGACATGACTTTTGTCTTATTTCTGTGGATTTCCAGTGTGTTTTCACTTGCATACTTCAATAGTGCATCCATCTTTCGCTGTAGACTAATTATTGTAGAACTGCAGAGGAAAATATTGTCTGCTTACAGGAGATGATTTAAGCTCAAGGATTTCAGCAATGGGCAGTGGCTGTTTATTGAGTCAAGTACCTTCGTCAGATTTGATATCATTTTTTTTTTTTTTTTTTTAAAGGTTAAAGAGTGCCCGTGCAAGCACACACCCTTGTGGACCCCCTGGCTGGTCGCATTTTTCCTGGAGAGGTGGATCTGGTTCCCTATATTTATTCTGGTCAAGGTGTTTGCATAGAACAATTGGATTCCTCTCAGCAGGGATAGTGGTATACCTACCCCATCCTGCGAGCTTTGGCCATAGTTTTTCTCGATACACACAGTCAGAGGCCAGTTTAAAGTCGACAAAACATAAATGAACTGAATTTTTTTTTTTTTTTTCTGTCTATCCAGGATCAACTTCCCAGGCATTCAACTTGCACTAAAGCTAGTTTCTGTAGAACAGAGTCTTAAAGTTGATGAAACCGGCTTAAAGTTCCATAGTTTCAGTTTTTGCATAATCATTTGTCAATGGGACAGTGCCATAGTGTTGTCACTTGTACTGTTGTTTTCCTTGAATTTGAATCGATACCAGACAAACAGGTTATTTTTGTTCAATCAGTCTTTAAGATCATTCAGCAGTAGCGACACGTAAAACTTAGCTTCCATATCTAGAAGGTCTATCAGTCTGGAATTGCCTGGATCTGCCGCTGAACGCTCCATATGTAGCGGGCAGAGGATAGAGTTCTTTCAGGAGGATGAAATGGTGCCTGTAGGAAAGCAGTCATGAAATGACAGAGTTACCCAGGATGCTCAATAATTCCTGTCCATCTTTAAAATCTTAATAGGGATGCTGTTCGGCCTAGGTACCACATCAGAGATTTCCCTTTGATGTCTATTACATCTTCATACACCAGTTACCAGCACAAGATTTCTCCACAGTATCTATGGCAGGTTTCTTCTTAGTCTGTTCCATGAGTTCGGCAAATGAAGGAACTGAAAAGAGGTCCTTCTCAAATTTTAGAACTCTTTGATTGTACAATAAGGGCACATAATTTTTGCAATCATGTGCCAATGTTGTCTTACTAAATTTTGAGTTATTATCGGACTCGAGTGTATTTATATATTGCCAAAATGCCTTATGGTCTCTGCACTTACATATCACAAATAACGTTTTTTGCATGTGGCTTTCTGTAGGTGTTTTATGGACCCTGTACTTTGTATTAAGTTCTTAAATTTTTTGTGAGAAATCCATAGGTCTTTAAATGGCATGATCTGCGCGGTAAACGTCCTTTTTAACCTTTAAATACCATGTATTATTCATTTCTTTACTGAAATGTTTAAGAGATGCATTGACGTTTCTTTTATGTATATAATTATGTAACTAATAAGAATAACTAGGCATCTGTATTAAATTCTGCTAATGGCAAATGACTCTGGGATTTCATGGGCGTAGTTCAGTCAAGAAGTGCTAGTTCAAAACTTTTTCAGGCATTTTTGAGTCTTTTCAACTTCCATCAACCTGTTAAATGACAACTCTTGAGATGTTTGCAATACTTAAACTTAATTTGATCGTGACTTCTTGTGAAAATGGTCACTTTCATGTTGTCAGAACCCCTTTCACAGGGCAAGCAGTGATTAAATGGCCCAACCGTGGGGGGTTGAGGCCTTTTACTCCTGATGTTCCAGGGTCCGACCTACTGAGAATTCTGAGCAACTGAGCCAAGTACCTCTTCTGCATTTGTCTGTCATTGGTAACTGGGTTGCACAGTGTAAGGCTTCCTCTGGGGTTAGGTGTGGATGCAGGGGAATGCTCACAAATCAAAATGTGTACAGCAGGATCAATACTCACTTTTATGAAAAAAAGGAGAATTTTATTTCTACCGCTACCAACACAAAGATAAAATATGACGTTCACAAACAACTACACAATCCCACTGAGGTCGGGGCTCTAGTGTTTCCTTGGTGATTCCCTCTTCTACTTCCTCCTTGTTCTAGTGATAGTGGTTATTCCCTATTCACTAGTGCAACATCCAGGGTATGTCCTACTAGTAGTCCAAGTCTCAAGAGTCCACTCGTGTTCCATCACACAATATTTTAGCTAGCAAGTTCCACTGAGGTTGATTGACTCCAAGTCAGTCTTGCACGCACTTGGAGGGTCCAAAGTTCCTGAGCACGTCCCCTTTGTGGGCGTCAGAGCGGCAGCAGCTGGCACACTGCATGCGTCCAGGCAGGCTGCAATTGCCGATTTCCTTCATACACAGTCGGGCTTCTGTGGCTATAAGAGGTTCTTTGTGGCTTTTCATTGCGGGTAAGATTTCTTGGTCTCCTGAACGATGGGGAAAGATGACAAGACGTTCCTAGGGCTGATCCCTTGCGCAGGGGTGGATGTGTTGGGGGGGCTTCCACAGCACATTCACTCCTTTGTCGATGCTCTGGGGCAGTATACACTTCTGGTTAGGTCCAGTGACACCCTAAGGCATATGGAGTCACCTGTACATGAGCTCCCATCCACTCGGCATAGGAGGTGTCTGCACGGTAGCACCTCCTTGCATATGGGGTTGGTGATCCTCCGCTGCAATTGGGTTCGGCTCGATCATCACAACTTTCAACCAAGTTCATGTGTGGCACCATTCTACCCCACAGCATATTGGGTTGCAGGCCCTTAGCTGCACACAGGCTCTGGCCTGACCACAGCTCACTTCACAGTGGCCCCTCCTCTGGCATACGGGAGTCAGCAACCTTGTCCCACACATGGGCATCCACCTTTTTTGTGCAGCAGCTGATTCCTCACTCCTCACAACCTGAATCCACTCAATAGAATTCCCCACTGGACCTCACTTCCTCTAATTCTCTCCTCTTCTTCACAGGGCACACTGGTCTTTGCAGGCAATCAGGCAATGGTGCCCCACGTTCCAGGGGAGGTGGTCTTGAATTCCCTGGGTGATATCCCCTCACTCAGCAGGGAGACTAGCAGGTCTTGGCCTCTAATCCTGGTCAGAGGCAGAAGTCTTGGGGAGCTTCCCCTCCTCACAAGCCTGTCTGACTTCTAGGCAGATGACTATTGTCGGGTTCTCAAACTCCCCTGCTTATAATCCATTTCAAGACACCAACTGTAATTTAGGGTATGTGTCTTTGAGTGTAATGCTAGGGCTCTTCTTCTTTTAAAGTGCCCACTCCTCTGTCCTCTTCTTCCTCGCAACAGCGGTCAGTCACATCAGGAGAGACTCCTAAGCAGATAGCCACTCACCACAGTCCATGAGAGTAACCAGAGTTCACACCTGGATGTCAGCTGCAGTGATTTGTTTCAAAAGGGTAGCTGATGGCCCCAAACTTCCTCTCTTATCAGCCCCATCTCCTTCCCGAGATGTGCCCAGGCCCCTTCCTTGTGATCTCTCCCTGAATCAAGGAGCACCCTTTGATGTGTGCGGGGGAAGCCTGCCTCTGCCCTCTCTAATATGTGTCCCGCCCAGCGTACAGGAATGCAGCTATACACAAATCTGTTTGAGCGATTTATGTACCTCCACTTCTTTTTTCACCATGCAGACCTGCGTCTCCCAAAATGGAACCCAGGGCCCTTCAAATATTGTGCTGTCCACAGGCACACATACACTTGGTGCATTTATACAACCTACACACACTGCACAATACTGTATCCTTTATGTACTATACCACTCATAGGCACACATACAACCAGAGTATACATTTAACATGCACTCACTTCACAACACTAAGGCCCTCATTACAACTCTGGCAGTCGGTGATAAAGCGGCGGTGATACTGCCAACAGGACGGTGGTAAGAAAAATGGAATTATGACCACGGCAGAAACCGCCAACACATACAGCCACTTTAACACTCTGACCGCCACGGCGGTAGCAACAAACACAGCGGCGGTAACCGGCAATAGCCTGGCAGAAGACAATGTACCGCCCACTGTATTATGACACACCAATCTGCCACCT
Source organism: Pleurodeles waltl (assembly GCF_031143425.1). Classification (NCBI taxonomy): domain Eukaryota; kingdom Metazoa; phylum Chordata; class Amphibia; order Caudata; family Salamandridae; genus Pleurodeles; species Pleurodeles waltl. Next base: position 786,056,038 of record NC_090440.1, read on the forward strand.
TTTCCGGGGCGGTACCAATGCCATCAAAAGCACGGCGGAAACAGTACACAGACGGGAAACGACTCACTTCTCGACAATCAAGGAAGAACCACGACTCCATGGAGCCCGAACTGCACATATTTCCAATGCTGGTCTACCTCTTCCTACACCAGGAACACGAACGGCGGCGAAGACGACCACAGTGAGCACCGCACCTAGCACACAAAGGGGGGGGGGGGGGCAGAAGAGAGTAGCACACACATGAAACAACCCCACCCCCAACACCATACAAACAAACAAATGAAACAACATCACATATACACCCCTTGACCCTCAGGAATAACGCAAGGACAAAAGGCATTGATTAAAGTGAGTGTAATATTACAAATTTAGATAGATATGTCCTTAAAGCACTAAACAGTATGTACAATATATACAAATGGAGGGACAGTGCCCACTCCAAAATGTCCGTGGCCCACAGGGCCATAACACATAGGCCAAGGCCACACTTGACTCCTGCCTCAATACGGAGAGAACACTGCAGGGGCATCAGGTCAAAAACACACAGGCACCTCAGGGGGACGGGGAGTAGGGGGGGCACCTCAGCCGGAAGATGGTACAATGCCACTGCTCCTGGAGGGGGCTGCATGCCCTCTGCGATGTCCTGGGGAATGCAAAGCCACAGTCTCTTAAGTGGGTGGTTTGCCCACTGCTTGGTCCTGGGGAGTGCAAGGCCACAGTCTCTCTAGTGGGTGGTCTGCCCACTTCTTGGTCCTGGGGAGTGCAAGGCCACAGTCTGTCTAGTGGGTGGTTTGCCCACTGCTTGGTCCTGGGGAGTGCAACGCCACCGTCTCTCAAGTGGGCGGTTTGCCCACTGCTTGGTTCTGGGGAGTGCAAAGCCACAGTCTCTCTAGTGGATGGCTTCTCCACTGGTTCTGGAGGGAACCTTGTGCCCAGTGTGCTTTTTCCTGGCAAGGAGGGGGTGAGTGGATGCCTTCTTCCACTGGTTCTGGAGGGGGCCTTGTGCCCAGTGTGCTTCATCCTGGCAAGGAGGGGGTGAGTGGTTGCCTTCTTCCACTGGTTCTGGAGGGGAACTTGTGCCCTATAATGCTGATCCTGGATGGTGCAAGGTCACAGTCTCTCACCTGGGTGTCACACCTACAGATGTTGCAGGTGCCAGGACGCACTACAGCCCATGTAGCCGGCATTAACGGCTGCTCAGTGGATGGCAGTTGCGGGGCTGGCGGCGGTGTTGTCAGTGGTGGGGGGGAGGCTCCAGCCCATCCCCTGCAGCCTCAGACGGCTGCCCACTGGGGCTGCTGCTGCTGGCAGTGGTGCTGCTGGTGGTGCAGGTGGCGGTGCTGGCGGAGGTGCAGGTGGCGGTGCTGTCAGTGGTGGGGGGCGGCTCAAGCCCTTCCCCTGCAGCCTCTGATGGCTGCCCACTGGGGCTGCTGCTGCTGGCAGTGGTGCCCTTTTTCTGATGGGCGCTGACCTGCAGAAAGAGATACATAGAAAAAGGTATTAGTCATACCGTCTGGCCTGTTACACTTATGACCCACCATATCCCTCCCATCCCCTTACTCACTAATGGTGAGTGTCTGGCTAACAGGTATCCCTCGATATTTACAGGTGACTCTGGTTACCCCAACCTCTCATGGCTACTGACTCCATTGAGGAATGCCAGGACAAGGGCAGAGGAATGTTACAATGAAGCACCTGGGCAAACAAGGAGGATCATTGAGCATACCTTTGGCCTCCCGAAGGCCAGATTCCGGTGCCTCATCTGACAGGTGGATCCCTGTGCTACTCACCCAAGAAGGTGTGCCAGATCATCGTTGCATGTTGCACAATCGGGCCTTGAGACGCCAGATGCCTTTTCTGCAGGAGGATGAGGTTGTAGATGGTCGTGTGAAAGCAGTGGAGCCTGTGGACAGTGACGAAGAGGAGGCAGAGGAAGAGGATGTGGACAACAGAACTACTATCATTCAACAGTACTTCCAGTGACACACAGGTAAGACACTGTAACTTCACCTTCCATTGCAGTTTTGTGTTGGACATTGTACATGGCAGACTGATTTTCCAAAATCTATGGCAACCTACTGTGCCCTTTGGCATCTCTATTTTCAGATATCTGTGCCCCACTCTGGTTCATGGTGTGTTTACTGCTGCCCACTACAGGTCATACCTATGTATTTATAACTGTACGTTTGAATTGCAGTGTTTACAACTTGTTAAACTAATACATTTTTCAATCAGTTGACAGACTCCATACTTGTATTATTTCCCAGGGTGTTTATTTCTGTGATAATAAGTGTAGGGGGTATTGCAGTGGGCTGGGTCGATGATGGAGGAATGTCCAGGATAGGGTCCAGTCTATTGGTATCACAGATGCATTGTCTAAGGGGGCATAGGGAGTGGGGCAATGGCAGTTCAAGGTGGACAGGGTGACATAGTGGGACACAAGGGTGACATTCAGGGAAGTCTTATTTCCTGGCAGGGGTCTTGCCAATTTCTCTGGCTTCTGTCTGGATCGCAGGGACATTTTGCGTGGTGGTTCTCCTTCTGCTAGGGGAGGGGTGCTGGTGGCCTGTTTTTCCTGTGGCGGGACATCCTGCCCACTAGCGTCGGTGGAGGGCTCTTCATTGGTGTGGCTAGTGTCAGGGGCCCGTTGTTGTGCCACTGCCTCCCTCATGGTGTTGGCCACGTCTGCCAGTACCCCTGCAATGGTGACCAGGGTGGTGTGGATGTCCCTCAGGTCCTCCCTGATCCCCAGGCACTGTCCCTCCTGCAGCCGCTTGGTCTCCTGCAACTTGGCCAGTATCTGGCCCATGGTCTCCTGGGAATGGTGGTATGCTCCCAGGATGTTGGTGAGTGCCTCGTGGAGAGTCTGTTCCCTTGGCCTGTCCTCCCCCTGTCGCACAACAGTCCTCCCAGCTTCCCTGTTGTCCTGTGCCTCTGTCCCCTGAACCGTGTGCCCACTGCCACTGCCCCAAGGTCCCTGATCGTCCTGTGTTTGTGGGGTTGCCTGGGGTCCCTGTAGTGGTGGACACACTGCTGATTGACGTGTCCTGGGGACAGAGGTATGGGACCGCTGGGTGGGTGCTGTGGTGGTGTTTCCTGAGGGGTGTGGCTCTGTGGTGGCATGAGACTGTGGCTGGGTCTCCGACTGTCCAGAGGACCCTGATGGGCCAGGTTGGTCATTCTGATCCAGGCGTGCAGAGCTGCTGTCATCACTGTGGGCCTCTTCTGTGGGGCAACTGGATGTTGCTGGCACCTCCTCTCCGGTGAGGTGTGTGGGGGGTCCTGTGGGTATGTAAATGCAGTGTTATTGTTTCTGCGTGTGACATCTTGTGCATGGGTATGTTTCCCTCTATGGTTGTTATTACCAAGGCAGCTTTGGCTTGCGTGAATTGTGATTTGGTTGGCTAAGTGATTGTCACTAGTGTGCATGCTGTGGTGATGGGGGTCCATGCATTGGTGCTGCATGCAGGGATTGGTATTGGGAAGGGTGGGTTGTGATGGTGGGGTATATGTGAGGTGGTGGAGTGATGGGGGTGAGGGTAGGGGTAGGAGTTTGTGATGGCATGCAGGTCGGGGGGGGGAGTAGTAAAGATTTGATTTACCAGAGTCCAGTCCTCCTGCTACTCCTGCCAGGCCCTCAGGATGCATGATCGCCAAGGCTTGCTCCTCCCATGTTGTTGTGGGGGAGGAGGTGGGCGTCCACCTCCAGTCCTCTGTACAGCTATTTGGTGTCTTGCAACCACAGAACACGCCTTCCCCCGTAGGTCGTTCCACCTATTCCTGATGTCATCCCTTGTTCTGGGGTGCTGTCCCATGGCATTGACCCTGTCCACGACTTTCCGCCATAGCTCCATCTTCCTAGCAATGGACGTCTGATGCACCTGTGCTTCGAATAGCTGTGGCTCTACCCTGATGATTTACTTCACTATGACCCTTGGCTCCTCTTCTGAGAACCAGGGGTGTCTTTGTGGTGCCATGGGTGTAGTGTGTGTGAGGGTGTGTGGGGTGATGTGTTGGTGTGTGTGCTGTGAGGTGCGTGGATGGTGTATGGGTGATGATGTTTTGTGGCTCTTATTCAGTGGGTGCTCCTGGCGTGTCTCTCTCTCAGTTGTCAATTTCTTTTAGTCGTAAAGGGTTGTGGGTAGTGTGGGTGTGTGTTTTATAGTGTTGTGGATGTGTGTATGTGTGTCAGGTGTGTGTAGTTTGAATTGTCCAATGTGGTGGTGTTTTGTTAGGTTGTGTGTATTTTGAGCGCAGCGGTATTTACCGCGGTTGAATGTCCACCGTGTTGATTCGTGGGTCATAATGCTCTGGGCGTATTTCTGTTGGCATAACGGTGTGGGTTTTGCTACCGCCCTTTTATCACTGACCTTTGGGCTGGCGGACTTGTGTGTGTTTCTGTATAGTGGCGGATTTATATGTTTGGGTCATAATACGCTTAGCGGTATACTGCCGCGTTCACGGTATGTTGGCGGCAGTCAGCATGGTGGTAAGCGGCACTTACCGCCAATGTCATAATGAGGGCCTAAATCATTCATGTTTTGTACCATTCATAGTCCCTCACACATCCAGCACACATATACATACCCATTACAGATAAACCACTCCTGTGCTGCACATCACTACTCGCCAAAACCATTGTATGGCAAGAGTGAGTTAAGCATACAGCAGCAGAACTTTAAAATGAGTGAGCCTGTAGGCCTCATACGAGTGATACAGGGTAAAAAGGACCTGTTGACTCCTAGTTGACCTCTGCACGGTATGCTGCCACCACCATGCACGTGCAGCATAACTTCTGGTGAAGACAGTAGCCTCTCACCACTATGAGCGTAGCGCTTTTGGTGCCCCTTCTGGTCCAATCAGACCACAGTCCATAGACAGGCCTATGTCATAGCACACATGCATGATCCTTGCTGGCTTATGACAGCAAAAATCAGTATTTGGGATTCAGGCATCAGTACAGTTGGGCGCCCAGTGCATGAGTGCACATCCGTTAACACGTAGAGGACTTTTCCGTCCCCACACGTCTCACTAGGATTAAAAAGTTCTCAACAGAGTATTAAAGGAAAGAGTTACAAAAGTATAACCTGAAATTGTTGCAGTATTTTTTAGTAAATCTTTCATGCCTAGCAGGCTCATTTGCCAAAAGGTGTCCATTTAACCTTCAAAGTCTTCAGCTGTGCAATGACTGATGAAAACAATAGCCAAGATTAGTTGACTTGGAAGGCAATGATATAATTCTAAAATGCCCCATATTGAATTTTGTTCTTCAAAAGGTTCACAAGATTGAATGGAATATAAACAATATAAGCTGCAACCACGATTTATTAATACATCTACATTGTTATATTCATGTCTGATGGCTTTTTGTAAGGATATAATATTATCTGTGATTATTTCTGCTGTTAGAATGGTGTACGTATGCATTCTTTGTTATTAACTTTTTAAAATGGAAAGTTAGGATTCTTGCACTTACGCTGATTGCCTGAATATATGGTGAATCTGTAGGAATTTGTTGGACTACAGCATCAGCTTTTACAGAAATATACAATGTCAAACTCCCAGATGGTCTCCTCTTTTTCACTCTGAATACTGCCTCACTGTGAAACAACTGAAACTTACAATAAGTTAAGGTTCCACGCCGTGTCCCTTGGCTCCAAAATATATGGTAAGGGGTTCTCTGGTTTTGAATGCTAGTATTGCCATCTTTTCTGCATAAACCTGCAGCATTCCAGGATCCTAAGTGAATAAAGTATGAATAAGCTGGAGGTGTTGTTTTTCCTATTTACGTTGAAGCTTTTCATACAGCACAGCTCTCTGTTTGCAAAAGACTTCTTGGGGACCTTCTGAAAACTGACCTACAAATGCATTATGTTAATTGCTTACCATTGGCTTTGTGTTTTTTAACTCACATTTGCTTGCTTTTTATTTGCTGGCTTTATTTGTTTTAGGCTGTTCAACATGCTTTTGTCTCTCCGTGGAGCATAGCATGTTTACTAAATTCTTTCATGAGTGTTTTATATATTTATAAACAAGTCTTTAAATTTTGCGCTTATCTTTTCCCATCTGCTGTGCATTCAAAGACAGAGGTCAATTTTAAGGCTCTGTCTTGGTATTTACCTTTCTTTTTCTGACTTCAAAGTGAGAGGATTTATCTAGCAATTTGGGGGTTAGGGAAGGGTGTGAAAGGAATGGCTATTTTCCTAGTGCACAATAACATTTAACTGTACCTGTGCAAATATTTCAGAATATATTTGAATTAGGAATGCACAAATGAAGCACTTTTATGTAATTCTAAAGTGTGCTGGAAACAAATATTTTACTACATCCAAGCAAATCAATACACTAAATGTTGGTATTTCCAAACATTATTCTTTGTGTGCTGTATAGTTTTATCAGCAAAATTGTACGCCTTTGCAAATGTAATGGTCATTTCAATTGAAAACATGTTATCTGTAATGGCAGTGCACTACCAAACCATGGATATTCCACTCTGTGCCTCTCCACTTTATGCCACTCCACACCAATCTCCTCCACTCTACACTACTCTACTCCAAGCAACTCCACTCTGTGCCACTCTACACAACTCTACTCCACTCTTTGCCAGTCCATCCTATGCCCCCTCAATCTACAATGCACTACTCTACTCCCACTGTACTACACTCGACTCTACAACACTCTATGCTACTTCACTCTGTGACACTCTACTCAACTTCATGCCACTCCATGTGCCATACTAGGTCACTCTACGACACTCCACTATACTTTGATATTCTACAACACTATATGACACTCCACTGTATGCTGCTGTACTCTGTGACATGCTCCTCCACTTGATGCCGCTATACGCCCCTCCACTTTACGACACTCTATGAGTCTCCACTTTATGCCCATCCACTTCGTGCCACTCCATTCTACAACACCCCACTCTGCGCAACTCCGTCTAGGCCACTCCGTCTAGGCCACTCCGTTCCACTGTACTCTACGACACAACACTCTACACCACGTCAAGCCACTCAATGCACCCTACTCTACGATACTACATGCTACTGCCCTGTACAACACTTTACTCCACTCTGTGCCCCTCCCCTCTACATCACTATACCACACTCCACCACTCTACTCCACCCTGCTCTACATTTCTACACAACACTCTATTCTACTCCACAACACTCTGCTTCACTCTAAACCACTCTATGCCACTCCACTCCATTCTACGCCACTCCTATCTATGCCACTAACTTTTAGTCACACTGAACAGGAGCCATGCTGGTGTACAACATGGCTAAACGCACTGGGAAAGCCAATAGCTCTTGCATTGTTGAGACCTATTGGCTTTGCCAATACTTGTTTATATACACCTGCACTATGAACAGTGTCTTTTCCTTGGACCAGGAACAAAACTTCCTGTTTGATTGAATGCATAAGGGAGACAGTTTCAATTCCATTTCTTTCTTTTATTCTAGCTCCTCCTTCAGCAAATATGATCTATTGTCTTCCACATGTAGAGTTATGCAAAGCATATTATTAGGATTGCTTAGCTCGCCATCTGCTCACTTTGCGAATTTTAGGTATTGTCCTGTTATGATCCCTGCATCTGCAGTGTTCTTAATAGTGTTTGACAGTAAAGATGTAGAGTAAGATTTCTGAGTTGGTTTCGAAATGACTATACCAGTCCTCAAAGATATTCCTATGATTATAAACTTGGTGTGGACCAAGTGACAACTGTGATTTCATGTTTCCAGCAGAATGTCATGTGGCAAAATGTATTCTAGCTATACAGTCAGAGCTCAGGTGCGCAAAATTTGGTTAGCAAGGAAAAAAAATGTTGTAGATTTCCCCTGCTGAACATTTGCAGTTCCTTTTGGTATAGTGATTAGCAGAAAAGTACAATATGTTTATGGGAGTTTTTTCAGTGTTTCCTTCCTTCGTATTGAGCTTTGATCTTCAAAGTACATCCTGCAGTACCATTCAGGGTTGCCCTTATCATAGAGCTAATTTCACTGCCTTATTTACCACTTTCTTCTCGTTTTGCCCACTTGGTTACTAGGATTCTCTTGCCCGTACTTCACATTTTCAGACCCATGTCTTTGCTACATAAATTTTTTCTTTCTTAGGGCCAGATGTAGGAAACGTTTGCAAGTCGCAAATGGCCCGATTCGCAATTTGCGACCCCGCAAATTCGGAAATGGGATGTAAAAATCCCATTTCCGACTCGCAAAATGCAACGCGAGCCATTACCGACTCGCAAAATGAGCGACCCCATTTTGCGACCCGCAAATAGCAAGTCGCAATTTGCGAGTCGCAAAGCATATGCAATACCAACTCGCAAATTGCGACTAGTCGCAAAAAGACCATTTTGCACCTCCAATTTACCACTAACTCAGAGCAGGTGGTAACCATTACCAAAGTATAAAAGGAGACCCAGAAGGCATCTGGGTTAGTCAAGATGGCGGAGATATATCTGATAGCAATGAGGAGGAGAGCCCACGCCGCACAGCAGAGGAGGAGGAGGAGGAGGAGCCAGAGACAGGAGAAGATATACAGAACCAGGCAGACACTTTTCCAGCAAACTGAGGAGGAGATTTATGATAAATATAGACTCAGCAGTGCAGCTATACTGGATTTAATAGAATTACTCAAACCACAGCTACAACGCCAGACTGTGCGCGGCTGCGCCATCCCTACGCATGTGCAAGTGCTATGCTCACTGCACCTCTTGGCCTCGGGTAGCTATCAGGGGGTCATTGCCGTGGCAGGTGGGGTATCTCAAAGTGCACTCTCACGGTTCTTCAGAGCATTCCTAGACGCCTTACTCACACACATGTCCAGATACATATACTTACCCAGGAATGAGGCAGAAATCAACAGCACCAAGTTGGAATTCTATAGGATTGCCAACTTCCCCCATGTCATAGGGTGTGTAGACTGGACACATACAAATATGCCCTCCTGCAAACCTGTAATATCTGTTCCGCAATCGGGAGTGTACCCACTCACTCAATATTCAGGTGGTATGTGACGCCCATTATGTCATCACTGACATGGTTGCCAAATTTCCAGGCAGTACTCATGACTCCTACATTTTTAGGCACATTGGGATACACCAATGCCTAGAACGTGGGGAGTTTGGAGACGGATACCTCCTAGGTAGAGCTGAAAACACCTTGCAGACATACACACAGATCAATGTGGAAACCATCCATGCCCAGCTAACATTGTACTTTGTGTGCCAAACAGGTGACAGTGCATATGCACTAGCGCCTTGAGACCCGCACGGGTGAGTAGCGCGCTTTATAAATGTTAATGATTTGATTTGACCATGGATCCTTACCCCGTACTTCACACCCAGCAATGAGACAGAGAGGCGATACAACAGTGCACATGAGAGGACCAGGAATATCAGCGAACGTACCTTTGGACTGCTGAAAGCAAGGTTCAGATGCCTCCACAGAAGTGGAGGTGCCCTCCAGTATACCCCACTAACAGCTTTCAAGATTGTTGTCGCATGCGCTATACTGCACAACATTGCCACCAGACGTGGGCTACCTCTCACCCCTGAAGACCCTGATTCTGAGGATGAAGAGCAAGAGCTACCACATTGCCATCATGGGGATAGGAGCATCGCAAATCAAGGCAGACTGAGACGGGAACACATTGCAAACCAATACTTTGGAAGGTACGTGCTAACTGGTACCATACTCACTAATGTCACACACAAAGAGTCCATGTGTTAAGTGGAAAAAACAAGTGATTTAATTAGTGCAAACAAAATAACTATATACATTTTGAACAGGTCAGGGGCTGTAATAGTCCAACTGGCATGGGACACATTGACTTCATGTGCCCCACCCAAGGACTGTGTGGAGCTCAAACCCTACGCCGGCCTCGGCCAGCATGGCTGGTACTTGGGGGGGGGGGGGGTCAGCAGTGCCCTGCCTTGTGCTTCCACTGCAAAGCACCCTGGTGTCACCGGCAGAGACACTGCTGACGGTGGAGCCCTCCTCGCTATCTTGCGGGGTGTCGCCTGTGCCCCTGGCCACCTGCCGTGTCTCCATTATGTCAACAGCGTGGCTGAGACGGCCCAGTCCACGTGCCACGTCACTGGCAAAGTGGCCCATGTCCACTTGGAGGCTGACCGTGCGCCTAGAAAGACCAGTAGTGTTCACGGCCAGCCTTACAATTGACGATGACATTCTGTCTAGGTGGTTCAGCAGCTGCCTGTCCCAACGCCGTGCACTCTCTGTCTGCGTTAGCAGTCCAGCCACAAGTTGACGCATGGAGAGTGCAAGGTCGCCCATGTGGGTATTTATCTGTTGCAACTCAGAATGTACAAGCTGCATGCTGTTGCCATGATTGCGTTCAATGCGCCTCAATGTCCCTGTAACCCTCGTGATCTCTTGTGTCTGCAGGCGCTGACCCCATAGGAGTGCGGCCTCAGTACGTGAAATGGAGGCATCCCCTGACTCTGCCTGCCGCTGTGTTGATGGATTCCCACGTCGCCTGCGACGCGGTGGAGGCTCTGTGACGTCTACCGTGGCACTGTGGCTGGGACCTGGTGCAGGCTCACACACCAATATGCCAACTGGTGTCTCGTGAGGGGACAGGGTGTTGGTGGTGCAGGTCGCAGTGGTGGCTGATCCTGATCCCTCTGTTGGCTGCTGGCTGACCAGTGGCCCCTGGCTGCTTTGGCTGGTGGGGGTGTCTTGTGGGAGACCTGTGGGACATAGGGAACACACTGTCAGTATCTATTATCTGTTATTGACTTCCTAATAAACTGTTTCCTATCAACTGCCTACTTGACTACATTGCCCATAATGCACCATTCTGGTGATTGCTACTCTGAAATGGATCTATTTTGGTTGTGCATGCTCCTGTGTACAAGGTGGGTGGGGGTATGGCATTAATGGGGGTACATGCATGTCTCATGGTACTCACCGGTTGATGGTCCTGGGTCAGATGTATCCAGATCTCCCATCCCGCATACTGCCTCAGGCTCAAGGGTCTCCTCTACCCTTTCCTCCAGGGGTGTGGGTGGTGGTAATGTTGACGGTCCCCCTCCGGTGCCCCTCATCTCCCGGAGCCGCTCTGCCACCCTCTCCTTGGTCCGGGAGCGCAGGTCGTACCACCTTTTCTTGAGTTCATCGATGCTCCGGTGGCTGACACCTAGGGAGTTCACTTTTTCCTGGATGTCCATCCATAGTCTCCTTTTCTCAGTGTCTGACACGGTGAGGGCTGACTTTCCAAACAGCTGGTCATGGTGCTGACAACACTCCTCGGTCAGCACCTCCAGCTCTTTTTCTGCAAACTTGAGTTTTCGCTACCTTGGGGTCTCTGCCATGGTAGCTGCTGTTCTGTGTGCTTGCAGTGTAGCTGTTGAAAATGGGTGTGGTCCTCCCTCCTCCCAGGTGTATTTGTAAACTTCCTGGTTGTGATGTCATCATCATGTGCCAGGAAGTGTTTTCCAGAGTGTTCTGCAGCACCTGCATTCAATTTCCAGCACAGTTGCACTTTGCAACACCCACTCGCAAATTGCGTGTCCGTTTTTTAGCGCGATCGCAAAAAGCGACCTCGCAAACAGCGGACTCGCTATCTGCGGTGCGACTGCATTTGCGAGTCGCTAATTGTCACCGCGTTTTCTTCTTGTATTGCATTTAGCGAGTCGGAAATTGCGAGTCGCAACGACTCGCAATTTCCGACTCGCTAATTTTTTCCTACCTACATCTGGCCCTTAGTCTCTTTGATTGAAGGTGGCCTTTCGTAAATTAAGTTTCTACTTGCCCAACTACACAATTGCGCTCATATGCACCTTTTTAATTGTCTCTCAATGGCCTTTTTCTGAACCAGAACAGCAGCAAACCGATTGAGCACTCAGAATTCCAAGTGACGGGGCTGCATATTTTATAAAATAGAAACGGTATACTACTATGAGAGAAATAGAAAAATCAAAGAAAAAGAAAAAATTGCCACCTCACTACTCCTGTGCCCACTCCTTACACCACCTGTGCCTTCATCTTTTATATCGTTTGCTGAATTTTTTGTGGGATTTTCAGAGATCATTCACTAGGCCTTGAAGGATGAGAGTAGTACACTTACCCAGTTTGCAAGACTTTGGGCCCGATTAGGAGTTTGGTGAACGTGAACACCTGTCTATCAAACTCCAGACGGGGTGGTTGCCGCTGTGATGACTACCTCCCCGCAGGACCTATTAAGACTTTCCCGCTGGACTGACCAACAGAAACCAAGTTGGGGCAGCATTGTCCCCAGTTCTTAATCAAGCCTGTGCAGTGCTATCGCCTGAAGCGGGCACCAGCACCATCGTAATGTGCTCTGTCTGCCATAGGCATGGGCACTGCAGGGACCCATGTTGCCCCCTGCACCTGTTCTCGGCCAGGCTTTTCACGGCAGTAAAACTGCCATGAAAAGGATGGCGGAGGACCAGGTTGTAATCAGCAGGGCAGTGCTGAGTTCAGCGCTGCCCGGCTGATTGCAGCTTGCACTGCCGTTAGCCTTTCAGGATCCCAGCGGAGACAGCGGTAGGTTGGCGGGGTTGCCCGCCAGTCTCGTAATGTGGCGATCGGACCGCCACAACCATGTCTGTATCAAAGACACCATGAGTGTGGTGGTCCATGGACCGCCACACTTGTGATGAGGCCCTTACTTTGCACTCAAAGTACCCCCAAGGGAGCACCAAACTAAAGCAGACCCAAAAAGGATGCTCTAATGTGCTCCAGATGCGTTACACAATACAACACATCAGCGTACAGGTGGGTCTAGTCTAGAACACAGGCAAGCCAGATGAGCCTGAAAAAAAAGTGCCTGCTGAAATGGCCACTGACAAGCTGGCATACATGCAAAAAAGCAAGCTACGAATAGTTGGCCAGCTGGCAGATGCTCCCGCCAAGAGCTGTCAAGTACCCTGTAGGCAAGCTGATGACTCGGGCTGTTGAGCAACACAGGCTAATAGTAGTGGCAGCGGCAGCCTACAGGCAAGCCAGATGAGCCTGCAAAAAAGTGCCTGCTGAAATGGCCACTGACAAGCTGGCATACATGCAAAAAAGCAACTTACAAATAGTTGGCCAGCTGGCAAATGCTCCCGCCAAGAGTTGCCAAGTACCCTGGAGGCAAGCTGATGACTCGGGCCTTTGAGCAACACAGGCTAATAGTAGTGGCAGCGACCAGAGCCGAAAAGCTGCAGAACCATACAACAGTTGCAGTGATTAAAACAATGCTTCTGCATGCACTGGCTGAACACGATCTGCCAGGGAATCTGGAATCTGGATGAGCTGAAGCTGGAGACAGGAGAGCTAGCAGGTGCTGGCGGCCTGCAGTGAGGTGAGAGCGGGAGCGAGTAAAAGACGCGGAGACACATGTAGATGCACAAGAGGAGCATGGGTGCATGAACAGGCCACAGGGATGAAGGTAGTAGTAATTTCCATTTTTCCAAAGGAAAACACTAATTTGACTAGGATATTGTTGAGTGTCTTCTAATGTGTTGTACTGTGCCTGAGGTTCTAATTACCTTCCCTACTTAAAGTAAGCCTTGACTGCTCATTCTTGCTACAGTGGGAGAGTTAAAGCATCCAAAAGGATTAACCTGATTATTCATGTGAAGTGCTTTAGTGTTGTGGCTGTTAAACACTTGTGGCAAACAGCAGGATACTCACGTAGGCTATTGCTTAGGTTCAGGGAGCCCATGAAAACATTGTGCACTGACTGGCTGTGGTGGAAGCCTAAATGGTTTCTAGCAGCACTGACCTCTTTACCTGCACCTCTGTGGGGAATGTAACCACTTTCTGTTGGATGAACATTCATCCATTCCCCGTTACTGGACCGCTTGCAGTCATGTCTCGTGGTTGTATATAGTGTGTGCTGCCAACACACAAACTGATTATGTGGTCCTTCTTGTGAATCGTTGGGTCCTTGAACACACAATGTGTTCTTTGCAAAAATGCTGGTCTCCTTTGGTTAAGCTAGATATGCCCATCTTGGAGACATTAATCTGCTTGTGCGCCCTTCCGGACTAACTACCCTAAATCTTTTTAATTGTTAGGTTCGAGGAGGAGGTGGCTTTACTAGCCCATTCCCTTTGTCCAGAGTAGATTTCCCCTGCCCTGAGTGGAATCAGCCCATTCCCCATTTACAACGCAGTGGCAATGTTCTTTGGTAGTGAGAGCATATGCCTAGCTGAGCCTGAGCTCAGTGCTTATCATACTTACACAAATAAGAACTCAATCCAAACAGCAAAAAAGGGTGGTACTCCAGAATTTGAATATAGCATACCCTACTGTTGACTCCTGCTTCTTACTTTCACCACTGAAACTGCATAAATAGCGGACCCCTCATACAGCACTGATTTTATTTTTTGTCATAAGCTACACACAGTGGAGGCTGGCAAAATGGTATAGGATCTGAAGACCCTGTTCTGGAAGTGAAAGCTCAAAGTGATGTACAGTCTCCTTCCAGACATATACGTGCTAAGCCTGTTAAGTGGCCTTGTTGCGATGATTTTTGGTTAGCTTACCTGCCTGAACGAGGACCTGGATTGTGCCTGCCGAAAGAAGTGCGTTTTTCCACAAGAAGTTCTGTCGAAAGTCTGTCTTAGTGGAAGATGTGCATGGGGTTGTCTTGATGGCCCTCGCTATGAGGCAAAGATTCAAGATTCCTAGGAAAACCTCAAGTGGGTCACAGAGCTCCCACCTTAACTGTTTTTAATGCAAGGGAGCATCTTCATCTTCCTTGTCCTACTGTGTGCTCATAGGGCACATATATTCCTGACCCCTGGCTCCAGGATGACCAAGATTCATTTGCCCTTCGCATCTGCAGTGTGGGGGTCTGATTCTTTGCGATGGAGGAGGACACCCTGCTTCTGGAATGTTTGTTCTAAATCATCAGTCAAGCCTATCTCTAAACTGACCAGTTCCCTCTGGGAACTGATACCACTGGTGCCTTCACTGCCTCCACCTGATGCTATGGGTTCTCCTGCCACGGTAAAATCGTGACTGTGACCCATAGATTCCTAGGTACAGGCTCCTAAAAAAAGACACACAAATGTTCTATTTAAAATGAACTGATTGGCTCCTTAAGTGGTCCACCAAACATATGTTGTCTGCGGATTGTTTGAACCGACCTGGGCTCATGTTTGGCTTTACTGAATCTTTATGGGCAGCTTTATTGACTTTACTGAGTGAATTTCTCATTGTTTGTGTGGTGAGTTTTTGGACTCTTGTCTTTGGCAGTAACTCCTTTTTGTTTAAACTTGAAAACTGCCAAGGACCAGACTTGGGTGCACTTGGATGTGTCCCTTGACAACATTCCCAGCAGTTTCGCATAAGACAAGCTGAAAGAAAAGACTGATGACCCAGGTGTTTCGAGGGGTAACTGAGTCCCCCGAAACTATGCCACTTTGGCCATAATGCTAATATTATCAAAAATCTCATGCCTAGCACTTAGACTGTACTATGCAATATATGTCTACTTTTGTATCTTGCCTCCAGAAGGTATGAGCAGCTTCTTGTGTTTCGTGATATCGTGGTTTTACCTGTTCTTTTCCTTAACTATTAAAGTTAGTTTTCTCTCCCATTAATCATCGGCTCCCAGAGTAATACTTGACATGTCGACAATGTTACCCTATAAGAGTCAAGTGCCCAAAAGGAGTAACTGGGTTACAAAGTGGGAGTGCCTTAGCGATGTGGCCCAGGGGGTCTCATTGGTAAACAGTATTCTCACAGGATACTGCCCAGTGACTGCTCAAGTACCCAAGAAAAGGCTCACTTAATCCACAGCCTCTGAGCCAAAGCGGTATGCTTCAAACAATCATTTGTTACTTACAAACGGTTCAGTTCTTTCTAGTGTATATGCCGCTCTGGAGACCAAAATCATTCATTATGTACCTTGCGCACTGGACGAATGTCTAATATGTCACGACTGCGATTCGTAGGCTCTGATGTTATTGTGACCTAAATAACTTTATGGTATAATGCATGGGAGTGTTCTAGAAGGTTAAAGTTAAAATAATTAATTATATGTTGGCAATGATCACCCTTAATGAAGCGTGAAAAAGAGAAATGAATAGGGCAAACTAATTTGGTTATGGACAAACCCTGAATTAAGTATTGCAGCCGTGCGTCATGAGGTGAATAGCAATTTTCCAAGTGTAATGAACAGAGAATCTAGATTTCGTAAAGACACGGAGGCTAACATTATGCATAAACCTTTTAATTGCCACTCCTGCAGCACCTTTAGAGAACCTTCCAATAAAACAATTCCAAACTAGAATCAGAACTCCACAGTACATAAATAGTCCTCTCCAAAAATGCTTTATATTCCATAGGTAGTTAAAAATAATTTAAATAGCTGTATTATGTTGATTTTATAATATTAACAACTGATGAAAGTGACTGATTTTAATGTATTTTCTATTAGCAAAAATACTTTTTTTTGACGGTCAAGGGAGCAATTTACAATAATTACATCTTTTCATGTTTAAATGAGGCATTACCTCTTGCTGTGACCATTGAGTATATTGCGTGTCTGATTAATACTCACGGTCAGGCGGGTTTCAAATAATAACTTTTCTTGTTATGGTTTATGCATAATGGTAGCCTCCGGTTTTGGAATTAAGGGCCAGATGTAGCATGCATTTTGCATGGTGCAAACTGCCAAAATCGCAGTTTGCGCCATGCAAAATGCCGAATGCGATGCTCATTCATAATTTGCGAGTTGGTACCGACTCGCAAATTGTGAATGCGACTCGCAAATAGGATGGGGTGTCCCCTTCCTATTTGCGACTCGCATCACTATGCTAAATTGCTTTGTGACCGCGAATGCGGTCGCAAAGCAATTCGCAGTTACCACCAGTGTCACCCAAAATAGACCACTGCCTACTCTGAAAAACCGAAACCAAATGGTTTCGTTATTTTTTTTTATTTTGCAACTCGCTTTCCTTTAAGGAAAACGGGCTGCAAAATAACAAAAACAAAAATGCTTTATTTAAAAAGCAGTCACAGACATGGAGGCCTGCTGACTTCAGCAGGCCACCATCCCTGTGAGTGCAGGGACTCGCTATGGGGTCGCAAAATGCGATCCACCTCATTAATATTAATGAGGTGGGTCTTTGCGACCCCATAGCGACTCGCATTCGGTGTCTGATACACCGTACTGCATCCGATTTTGCGAATCGAAAAATGCTACATCTGGCCCTAAATCCCTTGCTATAAAATTCAGTGCAGTGCCAGGCATCTACACAGGTGAGGTTGGCTTAAAGTTAAAAGACCACTAAAATTGGAGCACAAGCCAATGTATAAATATGTTCGATAACGGAGTAGCCTCGTTCGCTGAAACAAAAGGATTTCTATCGAAATAGAAGTTTTCATCAAGTCTACGAATTAACAAATACTTCTAAAATAGAACCAATGAAAATTGAATTGTTTAATACGTTCTAGTACCCGTTTACATTGTTGCCCAAAATATTAGTAAATCGTGTGGGTACATCATGCTTTGAAGCAGTTATAATATAAAGAGAATAGCACTGTCAAACAAATAAAATACAGAAGTGCATACCCCTCTGTAGGAAAGTACCATCTTGCCTGGCATGTTACCCCCATATTTCACTGTATATATGTTGTTTTAGTCTATGTGTCACTGGGACCCTGCCAGGCAAGGCCCCAGTGATCATAAGTATGTGCCCTGTATGTGTTCCCTGTGTGATGCCTAACTGTCTCACTGAGGCATTGCTAACCAGAACCTCAGTGGTTATGCTCTCTCTGCTTTCCAAATTTGTCACTAACAGGCTAGTTACTAAATTTACCAATTCACATTGGCATACTGGTACACCCATATAATCCCCTTGTATGTGGTACTGAGGTACCCAGGGTATTGGGGTTCCAGGAGATCCCTATGGGCTGCAGCATTTCTTTTGCCACCCATAGGGAGCTCTGACAATTCTTACACAGGCCTGCCAGTGCAGCCTGAGTGAAATAACGTCCACGTTATTTCACAGCCATTTACCACTGCACATAAGTAACTTATAAGTCACCTATATGTCTAACCTTCACCTGGTGAAGGTTGGGAGCAAAGCTACTAAGTGTGTGGGCACCCTGGCACTAGCCAAGGTGCCCCCACATTGTTCAGGGCAAATCCCCCAGACTTTGTGAGTGCGGGGACATCATTACACGCGTGCACTACACATAGGTCACTACCTATGTGTAGCGTCACAATGGTAACTCCGAACATGGCCATGTAACATGTCTAAGATCATGGAATTGTCACCCCAATACCATTCTCGTATTGGGGAGACAATTCCATGATCCCCGGGTCTCTAGCACAGTACCCGGGTACTACCAAACTGCCTTTCCGGGGTCTCCACTGCAGCTGCTGCTGCTGCCAACCCCTCAGACAGGTGTCTGCCCTCCTGGGGTCCAGGTAGCCCTGGCCCAGGAAGGCAGAACAAAGGATTTCCCCTGAGAGAGGGTGTCACACCCTCTTCCTTTGGAAATAGGTGTGAAGGGCTGGGGAGGAGTAGCCTCCCCCAGCCTCTGGAAATGCTTTGATGGGCACAGATGGTGCCCATCTCTGCATAAGCCAGTCTACACCGGTTCAGGGATCCCCCAGCCCTGCTCTGGCGCGAAACTGGACAAAGGAAAGGGGAGTGACCACTCCCCTGACCAGTACCTCCCAGGGGAGGTCCCCAGAGCTCCTCCAGTGTGTCCCAGACCTCTGCCATCTTGGAAACAGAGTTGTTGGGGGCACACTGGACTGCTCTGAGTGGCCAGTGCCATCAGGTGACGTCAGAGGCTCCTTCTGATAGGCTCTTACCTCTCTTGGTAGCCAATCCTCCTAACCAGGTAGCAAAACCTCCTTTTCTGGCTATTTAGGGTCTCTGATTTGGGGAATTCTTCAGATAACGAATGCAAGAGCTCACCAGAGTTCCTTTGCATCTCCCTCTTCACCTTCTACCAAGGATCGACTGCCGACTGCTCCAGGACGCCTGCAAAACCGCAACAAAGTAGCAAGACGACTGCCAGCAACATTGTAGCGCCTAATCCTGTCGGCTTTCTCAAGTGTTTCCTGGTGGTAGATGCTCTGGGGTTAGCCTGCCTTCACCCTGCAGCAGAAGCTCCGAAGAAATCTCCCGTGGGTCGACGGAATCTTCCCCCTGCTAACGTCCTGACTAGTGTGGTCCCTGGAACACAGCAACTCTGTCCAAGTGACTCCCACAGGCCAGTGACTCTTCAGTCCAAGTTTGGTGGAGGTAAGTCCTTGCCTCCCCACGCTAGACTGCAAAGCTGTGTACCACGTGATTTGCAGCTGCTCCGGCTCCTGTGCACTCTTCCAGGATTTCCTTTGTGCACAGCCAAGCCTGGGTCCCCGGCACTCCACCCTGCAGTGCACAACCTTCTGAGTTGCCCTCCGGCGTCGTGGGACTCCCTTTTGTGACTTTGTGTGGACTCCGGTTCACTTTTCTTCTAAGTACGTGTTGGGGTACTTCTGTGGGTGCTGCCTGCTTCTGTGAGGGCTCTCTGAGTTGCTGAGCGCCCCCTCTGTCTCCTCCTCCAAGTGGCGACATCCTGGTCCCTCCTGGGCCATAGCAGCCCCCATGGCTTGCTTACGGTCTTTCTGCGTGGGAACACCTCTGCAAGCTTCATTGTGACGTGGGACATCAGTCTTCCAAAAGGAGAAGTCCCTAGTCCTCTTCTTTCTTGCAGAACTTCAAGCTTCTTCCAACCGGTGGCAGCTTCCTTGCATCTTCAGCTGGCATTTCCTGGGCTCCTGCCCACTCTCGACACTGTTGCGACTATTGGACTTGGTCCCCTTGTCTTACAGGTACTCAGGTCCGGAAATCCACTGTTGTTGCATTGCTGATGTTTGTTCTTCCTGCAGAATCACCCTATCACGACTTCTGTGCTCTCTGGGGGTAGTAGGTGTATTTACTCCTACTTTTCAGGGTCTTGGGGTGGGCTATTTTTCTAACCCTCACTGTTTTCTTACAGTCCCAGCAACCCTCTACAAGCTCACATAGGTTTGGGGTCTATTTGTGATTCGCATTCCACTTTTGGAGTATATGGTTTGTGTTGCCCCTATACCTATGTGCTCCTATTGCAATCTATTGTAATTCTACACTATTTGCATTACTTTTCTTGCTCTTACTTACCTAATTTTGGTTGGTGTACATATAACTTGTGTATATAACTTATCTTCTTACTGAGGATACTCACTGAGATACTTTTGGCATATTGTCATAAAAATAAAGTACCTTTATTTTTAGTAACTCTGTGTATTGTGTTTTCTTATGATATTGTGCATATGATAGAAGTGGTATAGTAGGAGCTTTACATGTCTCCTAGTTCAGCCTAAGCTGCTTTGCCATAGCCACCTTCTATCAGCCTAAGCTGCTAGAAACACCTCTTCTACACTAATAAGGGATAACTGGACCTGGCACAAGGAATAAGTACCTCTGGTACCCACTACAGGCCAGGCCAGCCTCCTACACTCCCCTTTATCTTTTGGTGTGGTAAAAACTGTTTTCTGTTTCATTTCAAGCGGTTTTGGAGCCCTTAATGGAGGTGAACCTGGCGCACTAACTTTATTATAGCCCTGTAAACGACAATAACAATTGTCATTCCATAGGTGCCACCGTTTTATTCAGACATTTTTGTGATCAATCTGTGGTGCAGCTGCTTCGAAGAATTTATGCAGTAATCGAAGTGGAAACAAATGCTGTGGATAATTCATTGATGCTTTTTTAGGTTGAGCATTAGCGTTCGACGTATGGTATACTTAAGTATACTTATACTGTGAAGAAAAGCTATTTGAGTTGCAGTGTCCTTCAAAAATTCTTGCTTGCTGGTGGTCAGTTCTGCCTCTTTGTCCTGCCTTTTTTTCACTTTGGAAGCTGCACAAAGTGCTGTGTAATTGTGCTATGTCCTGTTTATCTCTTCTGTAAGGGACTTTTTTTTGGCATTTGCCTGTTTCACCTCAACAGTGTGGGTGCTTGTTCAGTCCCTCCTCTCCACCAACTCTCTCTGTAAACATAATAAAAACAGAGGGGGGCTTTTCCAGGGCCAGCTCGCTCTCGCTCTCTTCCTCTTGTTATTTTCAGTCTGTGTAAAGAAATGTTCAGTCAGTAATTTACAACGCTAAGAGCTGTAACTCGAGCAAACACGACACCATTGCATTCCAAATGTATTTTTTTCTTGTAATTTGTGTGGCAAGAAAAGTCTGGTTATGTGTTTACAACGCTAATAGCTCTAACTCGAGCAAATGCGAGACCTGTTGCATGGCGAATGCTTGTATCTATAACGCTTCCATATGAACAGGCAGTGGTCAAGAGGGCTTTTCTTAACCGCAGTAATAAAAACACCTGTCTTCAATCCACAGGTCTTTAATGTGCGCGTAATATTTCAAGGCTGACAGATCGACTCGTATTTCTTGGACAAGAGCTGTAAATTGTCGCGAGCGTCTTTTAAGTTCCATGAATCTTCGGAAGTACTTCACATTGTTGGCAGGAAGCACTTCATAATATTTGCTTTCCGAGATTTCGCGAGTTGTGTATTTTTTTGTTAGGAAAGCTAGAAAGAAGGCAGCACCGTTCATTAATTTTCTTTTATTCCTGCTCGTGGCAGCTTCAAGGCATTATTAAAATGTTAGCGTGTGTTTGCGAAGCGGTTCCATAAACACTGATTTTCTAGAGAAAAGGTAGCATGTGAATACACGTTTACCATACATTCTGCGTGTCTTTCGTTTCGGAGCGTAAACTAACTTTTGTTAAACATTCCTATCAAAAAGGGAATGTGCGTATGCGCTTTTGAGATTTTTTTTTTTATAAGCTGGTAGTGGAAGAAAGGCTTTGTTATAAAGCCGATCTCTTAGACAAGAGCTGTAAACTGTCGCAAGCGTCTTTGAAGTTCCATGAATTTTGGGAAGGACTTCACGTTGTTGTAGGGTGACCACCTGGCATTGAGGCAAATTCTGGACAGGACTGTAAAAAATTCATGACAAAGGGTCAAAATTCAGGACAAAAATTCAAGAACAAACATCAGTTTTACAGACACACGCGAGAGAGGCCATATGGATTTATTTACTCTTTTTTAACATAGCACTATTTATTCACGTGGTCCTTTTGGGATTGCCTCCTGGTATGCTACATTCAGGTGTCACATTAGGTTCTTGTTCAGTAGTAAATTAATGCCCTTCAGTACTGAGGCAAGGCCATCACCCCTACCCAAATCTACCTAATCTTTCTTGAACACCAAAATGTTGATTATGTTTCTGAACATTTTAAAACCCATAGCAAACAGTTTGGGAAACATTAAGGTAATTAACCTTATGCTAGTTTAAAAAAACATCTGGCTTACCCCGACTGCCCAAATCTAAAAAAACTTTAAAGAGGCAGGGCGGATGGTGTGGGCGACAGTCTCACACCTAATGTCAGGATGTGATGTACCCACAACTTGTTCGTAGTCCAACAGCATTAGAGTGTATGTCTGGGACTCTACATTTATCTCAGAAATGGGAGCCCAGACTACCAATCAAAGCCAATGAGGAGGATGAAATTGAGATCAAATGGGAGATCCACAGTAAGTGATTCAAAGGGTTGTTGCTACGAAGTGGATAAATAAGGAAGAGAAGAACAAGGTGGGACAATTCCTAAAATCAGACAAGATGTGTTCACCAAGACTATCGGAAGGTATTGGGTACCTGGGGAATTGTCTCTGCACACAGGAGAGAAACAGAAGAGGCACTGTCAAGTGGTTGAAAAAGCAACACCATCCACCTTGGCAAACTCTTCTAGTGCAGTGGTCTGCTGTTCGTGCTTGTGAAGGGTGAGCAGAGGCTAGATTTGCTGTGCATTCAAAGAACAAAGTCAAATGTCGGGCTCTGTCTTCAATGGGAACTTAGTGTTTACTTTTCTTTCTCTGACTTCAAAGTGGGAGGATTTATGCGACAATCTTGCTGGATACTGGGGTTTGGAAAGAGTTTTTTCCTATCACATGAAAACATTTAAATAAACTTCAGAATAAATCAGAATTAGGAGATCAAATGAAGGACATTTTTGTTAATTCTGAACTGTGCTGGAAACAAATACCTTTATACAATTAAAACAAATAATTGCATTAGGTGATGCAATTTCCACACATCATCATCTGTGCACAGTAAAGTTTGATTTGAAAAACTGTATATCTGTGCAATGTAATGGTAATTTCAATAATAAAAATGTGTTGTCTGTAATGGCAGTGTGTTACCATGCATACTCCACTCCGCTCTGCACCACTCCACACCACTGCACCCTACTCTTTATCACTCCACTTTACGCTACTTCACTCTTCTCCATTCTGAACCACTTCACATTATGCCACTGCATTTTAAGCTACTTCACACTATGCCTCTCTACTCTACTCTGTACCACTCTACTCTATGCCAATGCACTTCACACCTCTCTGCACCACTGCGCTCTACTCCTCTGCATGCTATACCACTCCAGTCTGGGCCACACAACTCCACTCTATGCCACTCTGCAACACTGCACTGTACGCCATTGCACTCTATGTTAATATACTCTATGCTAATGCACTTTACTCTATAACACTCAACTCTATGCCCATGCACTCTACATCAATACACTGTACATCACTCTAATCTACTCTGCACCTCTGCACTCTATGCCATGGCACTCTACACCACTTTACTCTATGCAACTCCACTCTACCCTGCACCTCTCCACCCTAAGCCTCTTCACTCTACTGTGAAACAATCTACTTTGTGCTACTGCACTCTGTGCCACTGCATTCTATGACACTGCACTCTGCACCTCTCCACTCTATGCAACTGCACTCTACTCTGAAACAATCTATTCTACGCCACTGAACTCTATACCACTCTGACCACTGCACTCTAGTTCAATGCTCTCTACACCACTGCACGCTGACACTCTACTCTGCAACACTGCACTGGCCACCACTATATTCCTCACCACTCTACTCTGTACTACTACATTCTGCACCAATCGACTCTGTGCCACTCTACTCTGCCCCATGCCACTCTATGCGACTGCACGCTACACCAGTGCACTCTAAACAGCAGCACTGTATGCCGCTGCACTTTACTCTGCACCACTGTGCTATATGCCACTGTTCTCTGTACCACTCTACACCACTGCCACTGCACTCTAGGCACTATACTCTACTCTGCACTGCACCACTCTACAATACTCCACTCTGCACCACTCTATGCCACTGCACTCTATGCCACGAGTCTACTCTGCACTCTGACACTGCACCACTCTGCATTACTACACTCTGCCACTCTATTGTATGTGCCACTCTACTCCACAGCACCCTATGCTACTCTACCCCATGCCACTCTACGCCACTGCACTCTGCCCCAATGCACTATAAACAACTGCACTGTATGTCACTGCCCTCTACTCTGCACCACTGTACTCTACGCCAGTGCTCTCTGTGCCACTCTACATCACTGCACTGACAACCTACTCTGGAACATTGCACTCTCTGCCACTGTAGTGTACATCACTTTACTCTGCATCACTCCACTCTACGCGACTGCACTCTACAGTACTGTACTCTACTCTGCACTACACCATTCTACACTACGCCACTGCACTCTCTGCCACGCGAGTCTACTCTGCACTCTATGCCACTGCACCACTCTACACTACTGCAGTCTCTGCCACTCTGTTGTATGCCACTCTACTCCACTGCACTCTGTCATTCTTCTCTGTCCCACGCCACTCCATGGCACGCCACGCCACTCACTGCACTCTACTCCAATGCACTCTACACAACTGCACTGTACCCCACTGCACTGTACTCTGCACCACTACGCCACTGCTCCTATGCCACTCTACACCACTCCACACTACTATGCCACTAACTTTTAGCCATGCTGAGCAGCAGCCACTCTGGTGTTTAACATGGCTAAAACACATTAGCAAAGCCAATAACTCTTTCGTAGACGAGACCTATTGGCTTTGCCAATGTTTGTTAGTACTATAAGGTTCTGATGTCCCTGAAAGGACTGTGAATATGTAAGTCCTTATTTTAAACATGCATTTGACGCCTTGTCAGGGGTAGTAAGGACTATATAAATACAATTACATCATAATATAGGCTGCTACAAAATGCGCAAATACATTTCGGTTAAATTTGAAAAAGTGCTTCTCAAATACAGATTTGAATAATATGCAGTTTATACCTAGTACTAACATTCTTTATAACA
Source organism: Pleurodeles waltl (assembly GCF_031143425.1). Taxonomy (NCBI): domain Eukaryota; kingdom Metazoa; phylum Chordata; class Amphibia; order Caudata; family Salamandridae; genus Pleurodeles; species Pleurodeles waltl. The sequence continues at coordinate 786,081,274 of NC_090440.1, forward strand.
CTCCATTAAAACCACACACTCCAGAGCTCACTTTGGAACACCCTTAAGGTACCTCTCTAAAAGAAAATGCCTTTGCCATCAGAAAGCTTCCAGTGACTCCTTTGGTGAAATGCAGTGCAGGTTTTCAAGCCCCTTTGCATTTGCAGATTGCCGACATTTGCATTTCTTTTAGGGGAGGAGACACCCTGGCAAGAAGGCCTTTTCTTATCTGTCCGCCCCTCCCTCCCTCAGAGCACAGGAGACCCCCTGCCTTTCAGTCCAGCTTCACTAACCTGCCTGTAATTGCGCCATGCCCTCCGTTGTCCTTTTGGTGAAAGGCTAAACTTATGGACAAATGTCACCCTACATTGTTGGCAGGAAGCACTTCATAATATTTGCTTTCCGAGATTTTGCAAGTTGTGTACTTTTTTGTACACCAGTGGCCTTCAGTTGGAAGATAATTATCTTAGCTTAAAAGATCATTATCATGAATCTAACTGACATATGTGGATGTTGTTCGCCCCAGGCATTGATTTATTGTCCCTAAATGTATGTGTGGCAACTTTCACAGCCACTTTGAAAACTATTTGAAACAATATACCACCATGTGGATCATTCTGACTTGCTGTTTTTGTTCTCTTTAATTTGCTACACTCTTTTATGTTTTTTTTTTTAAATATGCTTCCCATGAATTAATGTTCATAATATAATGCTGAAGTTATATTGTAACTTGCTAAGTTTGTTTGCTTTTTTATAGTGGCTCACAGTGTCAGCTTAATCTTTCATCATGCATCTGACGAGCCTAAAATAATACCTATACTAGCTCCCATGTTCATGATGCATAGGGACAGTTTAAAAGCCCATCAGTCCTGGCTCAGCCTTTCATGATGCATTGGCACAGTTTAAAATCACCCCATAACCGCCTCAGCTTTTCATCATGCATCGGCACAAATAAAAATGTAATTAGTGTACGCTCAGCTTTTTACCATGCGTCAGAAAAGATTCAAATCTTATTAGTGCCCCCTCACACTTTTGTCATGCGTCAACACAGCTTCAAATCTCACCACTACCAGACCTGCTGTGCCTGCTCAGCATTTCATCAGGCATTTGCACTGCTTAAAAGCTCATCAGTACCAGTTTAGCCTTTCGTTTTGTGTTGGCATAGCTTAAAATAGCACCATTTCTGGTTCATCTTTCATCATGCATTCATGCATTGGCACAGTTTTAAATTGTATTAGTGCTTGCTCAGCCTTTCATCATGCCTAGGAACAGCTTCGAATCCCACCAGTACGGCTCAGCTGTGCCCACTCTGTTTGATTATGCAGCAGCACATATTCAAATCCCATTTTAGCAGGAAACACTATTTTGCGTTGGTTCATACATTTATTGGGAGGCAGTAACAGTTCTGTTATTACATTTTTAAACATGCGTAAACACGACCAAGGGGAAGTTGTGTGCGCGCAGCACTGTTTTTGTGTCCTACTTTTATATTATTAAGTTTTAGTTAATTCGCAAGACTGCTGCTTACTTTTTGCTACATCAAAAAGGCTCTAAAGTTTAGAAAACTTTGCTCTGGCTCACAGGGCCACTGGAATAATGTGTCAGGAAAGGACCAAATTAAGAGGCAGGGTTAACCAATTTATGTGCAAGAAAAGTCCAATTATGCATTTACAACGCCAATAGCTCTTACTTTCACAAATGCGAGACCTGTTGCATTGCAAATGCTTGTTTTGCTATTACTGTGACATAAAGAAGGACATGATGTAGATAACACAAATGTTTGTTCTAACAGATACTGCAGAAATGACAGAAACCTGATTACACCAGACAGCTGGCGGCGGTGTTATAACCATGGGACAACAGCTTTCAAACCAGACACAAACTGCTATGAACAAGCTGCCAGAAAAAGTATCAAAGCATCTCTGGCTGGTCCGTGAAAGTGGCTTGTTAACCTACGATGAGTTTCTTGGCAGAGTAGCTGAACTTAACGATGTGTAAGTTTTACATTTTTTCTGTTGATGATTTTGCCTTTTCTATTTTCTTTTTACATCAAGACAGTACAGTGTACCCACTCGTATCATTTATTTCTCAAATTTAATGAAAATAAATGATCCTAATTCTCATCATTTTTGTAAAAACAATGAAGTGGAAAGTGTATTCATAAAGTGCAATATTTGAAGAAGTTTATCTTTAAATATGCGCATAACTAAAAGCATTACAATAATTCAAAGATAAACATACTTTTTTGATCAACTTCTATTGTTTAAACTATTGTGCCCCTGCCTTGCATCACCCCGATTTGAGGGTTGAAGCAGTGAATCCAAAACTTGTGCACAATCTGGGACAACATCATAGAACTTGTTCTTGGTAGTCAGTTGTTGTATCGAACTGACAATTGCATTGTAACAGCTTTAAAGCGCTGATGCCTATTCTTTGCACTAGATGAGATCAATTTGCTATGATACAGGTGTGTGTGTCCATTTGCGGCTTCACTAATCGGGCAACGTATATCAGGTTATTGTGTTTTTTTAATTTATGTATTTTTTTAATTAGCCAGCTTAGATCAGACCTGACTATTGGTTGGCTATGTGAAATCAACATTTATTGACACTATCAAACAATTTACCCCCAGCTGCACTTCTGCTTCAGTGATGTCTGCACTATTGGTGCCCTTGTTAGTGCTCTCTTTAACTTCCTGCATGTGACGGAAATTTTGTGGGGCATGAAAAAGTACTGTAGTCTGACTTGAGACCTGGGCAGTGACCATGGCTACTGTTCCAATAAGGAATGTTTATTGGAGAGGAGACTTCTTACTTGCTCTTTTGTCTGTCTGCTGAAAGTTTCGAGCTGGGTGTGGTGAAAACCCCCAAAATACAGCAGAACAAGAATAGCCTTAAAGAGTTTAATCACAAACAGTAGCTGGCTTAGAATGCAAATTGTGTTGGATAAGTGTGTGGACACAACCCATGGAGTTGATAATGTCCACACATAAAGCAATTTAGCTGCCGAAGCCTTATTATATCTCTGCTGCCTTAGAGGTCTTTGTGAGCAGGAATCTAGAGGTATTCATCCTTTAGATGAAGGCTTACTAGTCAGTCATCTTTTAAGAAGAAGTCTGTGATGGAGAAAATTACTCTCTGTTTTAAAACTGGAAATCAGGAAACCATTCTGGTGCATTTGATCATTAGCCTCCATTTCTTTTCTTTCCTATGAAGTTCTAGTAATAAACCCTGGATCAGTGGTGTAAGAATCTTTCTTGATTGCAGTCTTTCCTGCAAGGGCTCCCCACTTCACCTCCACCTGTACCTCTGAGCGGAAATGTTGCTCTCCTGCTGCATAGCATTAGAGTCGAGAGCTGCAAAGTCCAGCTCTAGTTTTTGTACAATCTACAAAGCTCAGGGATTTTCTGTAATCCACAACCTGTCCTCTGTAGGGCCCCCAAGTTGAACCTGCTAGTGCCAAACCTTGAGAAAGGAGTATTGAGCTCACCAGGTGGAAGCAGTCAAAAGGCTCCAGGGTATCTGGGTATTGCTTTTATTTTTGGATGACGAGTGCTGCAGATGGGAGAATTTTCCCGATTGCTGGATTTGCAACTAACATTGCTGGAAACTGCCACAGTGTTTTTTTGGATACTTCAAAGATTTTTAAATGAGGCCAGTCTGTAAGTTGGACTTGTTTCAGCTGTGATCCTGGCCCTTTGTGCACTACTCAGACAATGGTGTGCAAATCTATGAAACCTGTTTTGCTTTTTTCCAGCTTGTTGTAGATCTTATATAATGACACAGCCTTATTTCAAAAACAGCTCCACACAGCTCACTTTCTGGTACTTAGGTGGTCATTATGAACACGGCGGTAACAACCACTGTGTTCATGCTGGCGGTCAAAACACTGACCGCCAGTGACCCCAAAACCCCGCCGGCCACATTATGAACATTTCTGTGGGCCGGCGGACGGAAACATTGTTTCCGCCCGCCAACTCACAGAAAGGCCCGGCTGGGACATTGATGGCAGCTCCACACAGATCACTGCGCGACGGGGCACTGCACTGGGGCCCCTGCACTGCCCATGCAAACTGCATGGGCAGTGCAGTGGCACCCCCTCCGCCAGCCTTTGCCTGACAGGTGAACCCGCCAGGAAAAGGCTGGTGGAAATGGGAGCATTATCCGCAGGGTAGCGCAGCTACCCTGGCGGATAGTGTTTCCACTCACCGCCAGGCTTCCTGACGGAGGAAGCCTGGTGGTGAGTGAGGGCCGCCACCATGTTCAGAATATGGCGGGTTGACCCGTCATGCTGGCTGGCGGTTTCAGCTGCCAGTGCCGGCATGGCGGGCCAACTCGCCATGTTCGTAATGAGGGCCTTAGTCTTTCATGGTCATCTCTGCTACTTTGGGGATTGCCTCTCTGAAAAGATATCTGGAATGGTGTTGCTCAATTCTCTGTGGATAAATTGATTCCTCTACTCTGGATCTGAGACCTAACTTCAACCCATTGCTTTATAAGCCTGGTGAAAAAACTTTGTTGGTGTGGAACACCACAAATTCAGAGGTTTCTTTTGAACCTTTTTAAGGTTGTATGGAAGACACTCTTGTTTCATTACACTATTTTACAAGGAAAGGGGTCATTCAGGCTCCAGATAAAGCACCCTTCTCTTTAGAGGGCACTTGCATTCTCTGGCTCACTGCATCCATGAGGTGTTTAGGACTAGATCCATTGGCTTTTTTACATTTGACATCAATACATCGATGATAGTAAGACCAATGTTGCCAGTCCCTAGAGTGAGGTGCCCAATAGAGTCTGTTGGACAATGCTGTCCAAAATTTGAAATCCTCTTTTAAAGTGTTTCCTGATGGATTAACTGTAACTTGCACCTTCTCCATGCACTGCTTATACCCTTTTATATTATATCACTTACACCTTCTAAAAGAGTAGTATTTACAATAATAGTTAATGACATCACAAGTCACATCTTTTATGAGCACACAGTGCAGGGTAGAGTGGCAAGTAATAGTTAATCTAGTGTGGCTACCTAGTTAAATACATTGTGAATTGTGGTGCTCCAGCTATAATAAATTTGAAGATGTGTAAATTATAATTTAGAGGTATATGTTTACAATTTCAAATTCTTGCGAATTTGGTTTGTAGTTTTGGGTTTAGTTAAAGAATAAATAAAGTTTTATTAATTTAACGATAGTGCGTGATTCTTAAATTTAAGGTATAATTATTCCCTATAACTTTAAAATTTGTAATGATTGTATATTTTAAGATTTGGTTTGTATTGAAAGCGTAAGTAAAGTTTTCCTCACTATAATAATGGTTTGGCCTTTTGTTTTTTTCAATGAATATATATGTATATGTGATAATGGGACTGTGACGTTATTTGGGAATGCAGTAGTAGTCATCTAGAATCTCTCAAAGATTAAGGACCTAACCAATTTAAAATATTAAATCAGTCTAAGGATGAGGCAGATGTCAATCTATCACAAAAAACATATTTTCTACCTCATGCTAACTGAATTTTAGCATTGCTCTTTGTTACATCAGGAGTCAGTGTAGCTCTTTTATCTCATTTTGTTGCAGTCATTATTGTTCTGGTTGATCAAATAATTGTATTCAAGATGTTGCAATTGTGTCTCTTTAGTACTACATCTAGCAATAATTCCACTAGTATTGTACAGTCTTTGATTAATCTTTTTGCTGCTTATTTTGGTGGTTCAATTTTTTTCAGATTTTTAAAGTGTCAAATGATTAATCTCCTAGGAAATGTCTAAGATTTAAGTAATCTTCATTATTAATCCACGTTTCCATTTAGACATTTGAACCTGCTTTAGTCTGTTCTGATTTTTGCTGCTAGGGGAAGGAAGTTGAAAGCTTGAAGCACTTTTCTCTTTTGCCAAGACACAACTTAATTACCCAACAGTATACAATACTGAGCTCACTATCACTGTGGTCTTGAATAATCTCAAGAGTTTTGTAGAATGTTGTTGGTGTCAGAGCCCTGATATTATTAGCTTGCCCAGTAGCATTCTGCACTATCAACCACCCCATCCTCTTTGAAAGACTGCCTGAAATCGGCATTACCAGAATCACCAAACAATGGCTAAAGTCTGAAAGTATGCATCAGACTAGTCTCTCTCCACAACTTTTTAACATCTGCGTGTTACCTCTGGAAAAACTGTTGAAGGACTTCAGCGTTCAGTTGTACATGTACTCGAAATGACACGCAACTGATTTTTGGCATGTCAGAAAAATTAACATTACCATCAAATATGCCTTCCTGTCACTGAGTGATTAGATGGTGGAGGGCCACCAAATTCCTGAAGTTAAATCCTGATGAAACAGACCTAAACGTTACAAAAAATGACTTTACCAACTGGTCCTCTGAGCTCTGGCTGGAAGTAACTGAACCATCTCCTAAACCTGTAAACTCCGTCCGTAATCTTGGAACTTAAATCAATACTGACCTTTCCCTAAATATGCAGGTGAACTAAGTTGAGCTTCATGTTCTGTACAGCTGAAAAAGAGTATTATTTTTCATTCTTTCATTTCATTTATGCTCCTCACTGTGCCTGGACTTTTGAAATTATGTTTACCTAGGTTCTGCGAACAAACTGGTTAACATACCAGTCTAAAATACTGCTGATCTTGACCATTCCCTTGAGAGCAAATCAGTTCTATTTTAGCTACCAGTATGCGCCAGATTACTGGTTAAGCCCATAACCACCTTACACATATTTATCAGGAGAACTCAGATTTCTTGACTGTAAAATTCAGCCTTCACACACCAAGCTGTGCGTTACGCTCAACCAACCAAGCTTTGCTTGAAGTTCCCAAGAATGAAACCTCCATGTTTGGAGAAGGAGTCGGATCTATGGCATGGAGTGCCCTACCTTGCTGTACTCGTAGAATGCTCTTTACAAACCTTTCACAGAAAGCTTAAAAAGTTCTCACTGTTGGATTTACTGGTTTTAACCTACAGCCCTGCCACCACCTTGTCTCCCTTCACATGCTTTTCTGTCTTGCTTTTTTGTGTTTTCATTTCATAGACTCATTGGATCTAGTACTGCAAATATGCTATTCTACAGTAACTTGGGGCTATGGTGTACGCGATGTTAACAAATATACTTAGAATGAAGCAAACTATCTGTATTAGAAAACATCCCACTGGGATGCTGGGTTTTACAACGACATATATTCTTTTTATTTTGTGGTGAAATCAGCAGTTGTTTGTTTTTTTCCATTCCACAAAGGTGGTTCACATCAGGAAATGACACAAAATGCCTTAACCAGTAAGCATTGACTTGCTTACTGAAGTAAGAAAGCCAAAGGAATTGACCATCACCATTAGTTTTCTTTTGCTCATGTCTACCTGGCAAATGTGATGCTGTTGAACTTTATTTTTTTCTTGTAGCCCCCATGATCCAGCGACAATAATCTTATTGAAAGTGTTCATTATGATGGAGTACATGAGACCATGTCCATCTTAAAATGATTTATGTGAATGAAGTTTCTGGTCTGATTTTGGAATGTTTAATTTGAGACACTTTCAAACATAGCAACACATGTCTCATAATTATCCCTTAGGGGTACGAAGTGGACAAGTGGCATCTACAATCGAATAGAGGAGTAAAATGTTAAAATAAAGCCGCACATACCTACCCGATGAAGAGGTGTCATAAATCTCTGGGATTAGAGTAGAGGTGGACTCTTATTGATTGATTTTGTCCATCTGTACACAATCACTTCAAATGCCCTTTAGGTATAGAATTTCCACAGACAATCCCAAAATGAGGTGGAATTAATTAATGATCCAGCAGGTCGGGCGGGCGAGATACTGAAGTAGTTGGGAGGAACTGGGTAGCTCCATGAAACTGGTAGATGTCTTTGTGTATGATCCAGTCCTGTACAGCTGAACACCTGGCTTACACCAAGTGCCAGGTGTGGGCCAGAGCTGGAGTACTACTGTATGACAAGGGGCAGTTTGGCTTGGAAAGGCATGAGTATTGGTCACTAGATATTTACAGTGGTCTCGGAGGTCCTTATCTCATCCTATTGATGATCACCCCGCTCCAAAATTCACCCTGGAAAATGCAGCTTGCAGAAATCACTACTGCCTGTTGACACACTTCCTGTAACCCCGGAGTGTTTTTGAAATAATGTTTGATTTATATAAAACAGAAATATTACTCATTTAAAAAGATCCAATAGCTTTACATGTGCAGAGCCTTGATATGGGAGCACCAGTCGGTTTTTCTTACAATCTCCTTTTCTTATTTTATAACTATGTGAGAATGTTAGACTTTTATTTGGAAAGTGTGGTACGATTGAACTGGTCATAGCTTAATGTTACCACATGTAGTACAGCACGTTTCACTACTAAAAAGCAAATAAAGCGGTCAAACGCCAATAACCCTACCCATCGCAAAAAAAAATATATTTACCTTGGTATGCCACTCGCAAGTGGGATTCTTCTCCACATCCACTTCGAACTCCACCATAGGAACTACATTAGTGTCATACATCCAACAGAGCTAGTACTATATCTTTGTTCAGTGTTTCATGGCCCACATCCAGGGTCATACCACCCAGCAGCCTGTTCCAGAACACTGATGTAGCACCCTTAGCCTGACTACTGGATTTCTGAGAAGAGACATTGGAATTGGTCATCTGGATAGTCGCCCACTGATGGTAATGTTTGAAGCATGTGTCAGACCTGTAATGAAACTTGAGTCCCCTACCTTCAGTGGGTTTAAATTGTTCCTGTCATGTTGCAATGCACGCATGTGACTCATTATTTGAGTTCCCCAGTGATCACTTAATATGCATCATGTTCGGATGTAGGTCCAGTTAGACCTCTTAAGTTCCTTGTTGCTGAATCGTGGCAGGGAGTTGTCTTTTTTCATCTTCAGATATATCCTCTTGCTTGTAAGGGCAAAATGAAATTTGTGAGTGGCGTTCGTGCAACATAGTCTGTGAGTGATTCACTTTATAACACAGGTCCTCAATGGTAGTCTGTATACACTGGGCTTGAATCAGCTGCTGTCCAGGATACTATGCCATGCCATGAACCTTGAAAGCATGTTAAGTTTGTGGCAAACTATTAGCATGACACTTTAAATTGAGACTGATGTTTTCTTTGCAGTTTAGGTAGACCAGGTGCTGCATATGAGGCTTCTAATGGACTTCTTGTTAGCTCTATCCCCATGTTGAGTGTAAAACCTTTGTTGGCATTAATCAGAGTCTCTCTCTGCTTGTCGCGTCTGATGGTGTGTGAGTGGGAGCATGACCATTTGGTTTGAGTGCTTTGGTTATTGTGTGTACAGCCTTGCAGGTCAGTGGTTCTGAGATGACAGATATTTAGCCTGCGGTTCTAAATGGCACTTGTTAGCATGGTATGCAAATATTTGTGTGTGTGAGATGTGTATGATGAGAAGTATCAAAGACATTGATGATGTTGTTTGTTGAGTCGTTATTTCTGAATACATTCTGGGTTGGAGCATTGTCAGAGGTTGGTCTCTGGTTTGAGCATTCTTTTACTCTGCACTCTCCTGCTTCCACAGATGGTGAATGCAGCCCGACTCAGCTACACGCCCCTTTATTTGACTTTTGCAGGTTCTTTTTTAAGCCTGCATTCTTTCTTTGTCACTTTTTTCTGCCTTTCTGCTCCTCATTCTTTCCACGTTCTATTTTATTTCTGTCTCTAGTTCTGGATCTAAGCCTGATGAGGGAAAAAAGTGCCAGTCCCCACCAATAAGTGCTGCTGGGCACCACCTGCAACCACCGGCTCAAATTAAGCACTACTAGAAGTAATACATCATTATGATAAAGTGACATGAATCTGCTGTGGCCTAGGCATGCAAACATGGCAGTAAAGCAGTGTGAGTGTGAATTTGATATCAAAATCTTTATATGAAATGCACAGAGGTTGTTCAGTAAGTTAAGCATGTGACACTTACCTTTACCGTAATCTAGACGTCACAAACTGAAGATCTGTCAAGGCCAACTTAAAATTCAATCTTTCTGAAATTTGGTAAATTGAGTACCAGTAAATTGATCAATAGTTGCATGTTATTTTCAGTATTTGCAGTGTTTAGAGACAGCGGGAATGCTATATAATGTGCTTCATAGACAACACATTTTTACTTTAATTATTAATTTAGCATAGACCTCTCTCCAAAATGAGATACTTTTTTTTGCAACTGAACCATGTTTGCTGCATATCACTTCCAACCAAACAGCATCGATATTATTCTTGTGTGGTAACAAGCGCTGTCCTATGTATCCTGTCTCAGGTCGATGCTGATTGGTGAAAAAGCCTGAATTTGACAACAGATTGAATATCGTGGTCTAGGAAGGCTGAGTGCGGTGTATTGGGTCACTGTGTCTAACTGTCTCGATAGGCGTAGATTTTGCTCCCTTTGATCTCAAGTTAATGCCTCACATTGGAGACATTGTGAAGTTTTTAGGATACAGGGGCAGTTTGCCTTCCTGTATGAGGTTTCTAAAGCCCGAAATGAAATCAAGAACATTACCATTAAGTTTCTTAAAGAGATCTTCCATTTGAGTAAGATGAGAAACTGGATATTGAGCAATGATTTCCCAAAGAGCTATACCTAATGATAAGCTGGAGGTCTAGCATTCTATTAATTGTAAACCTATCAGCTGACATTTATTCGGAGACAGATGTCGGTCTTAATAGGGATTTGGTATTTGTTGCCTATGTGCAACAGAACTTTCACTGAGAACCTTAAAATCTGTTTCCCCCTGAAAACATTGATTTCTTCTATGTAATAATAATAAAATCTCTTATGTAGCAGGTTGTTCACTTTCAGCTTAAGTCGCCAGTGAATCGTTAACCTGAATGTATGTTCGTTTTGCATTGTGAGCAGCTAGAATTGCAGACTGATTATTATAAACGTTGCCCTAGTTTAATCCCCCTTGAGCCCAGGGATGCATATTTGCTACACCACAAGAGCTGGTTTTATAACTGCCCCATATGAAATTAAAGATGGTGAGGTCAAATGCTGTGAAAAAACAACTTTGTGGCAACCCTATGGATAGTTTGTGTAGTTAGTTAACTGTGCAAGGAAGAGTGTGTGTCATCACCTTCGTTCAAACCCACCAGCAAATATACCTTAGTAACCTGTGAGCTACGCTTTCTATTGTCTTCAGGTAATATATGATGTAATTTTGGCAAGCCATGCTTGAAAAGAGTTCTTAGGATTTCAGTGGCCAGGTTATATTTTAAGGATTGGATTTTGGATCACGTATTGGTGCAGTGAAACCTACAGGGTATACATTAAGATCTTTTTTTTACTCACTATATGGCTGGGTACCCACGCACAGCTGAAAATTGTACAAATACAGGGGTTGAGTTCTAAGGCGTGTAGTGGCAGGCCCACCCATATATATACAAATAAGAATTGCCATACGCTCTTCTTTGTAAACTGGTTTGAGCCAATCACTTAGTATAAACTAGGGAATCAAATGTGAATGCATTCCAACAATAACGTTAATAATATTCTTTAGCAATTCCAGGCATCACGCACAAACACATTACGAAGTGTGCAATCTACTGAAATATTTACATTCACTGAAGAAGAAGAAGCAGAAGAAGAAGCAGCCATAACCCTTGATCAATCTCTGACAGAACAGGTTCACTTAAGCTAATTGCAATGGTTTTTCAATGTCCTAGAAAGCATAAATAAAAACTATAATAAACAAGCCAGCGACCTTAAGTACACATGGTGTGAAAAATTACTCCGGTTGCATCACATTATTGTTAACCTCATCTCATTGGCGTGTTAAGCCAGATATTAGGTATAAAGGATATGTTGTATGAACTCTAGAGATCAGTCAAATCTCTTAGACACTGAAATGTTTTTGACCCACTGTGTTCCGGGGTCTCCTCGGGACTCGCACCTGGGTTTCCTGTTTTTGTGTTCGAAGCAGTTCTTTGATTCAGGCGTAAGGGTAATACTATATGGAAAGAACAGAGTTAACCATAATTAACACTATGGTTGTGGCGAAAGAATGAGTCCTGAGGGACACATCGTGAAATAACTTGCTTATTGCATTTGAATGACTCTGTGTTATCAGATGTGGGTTCTTGGATGGAATTGCACCTGCTGACAAAAACAAAGTGAGGAGGCTGTCTTGTCCATAACTGCCTACCAGTAATGTTTTTTCATTACTAGGTTGAGTGGTCAACCATCTCAGCCTGTTTTGCACTTGAGGTGCGATATGATAGCACTCCAAAACCGTTGAAGCCTGTCCTCTCTATTCGTAAGGCAATTTCAGAGTGGTAGTTTGTATTTGAGCCTTGAACTGGCTCACATTAGTATGGAAATCATTCTGTCTAGAAAATGAATAGTGCCCTTGGTCGAAGGAATATTGTGCCCTATGGAGCAGTACCACCTTTTGACCAGTGCCACTTAGCCACCCCCGAACAAAAATTAATGAACCCATGTACCCATACCACACAATACCTGTACTCAAGGAAATATTGTATTGTGCATCATGGGCCATGTGGACCCCTTCATATTGTAAGGCACTATTCTGCTGATGCATACTCAGTTCAGGAAGTATGTCATTTTCTGCTCCTTCCAGTACACACATTGCATACAGACGGGAATTTGACCAGTTAGTTGTTATGCCTAAGAACCGTCCAAACTCCTCCAGCAAGATCAATAGTCTTGGATCGATCTTGCATGTTCCAAGATATATATCAATGTGTCGTCAGCATAGAAAGATACCACAAGTGATTTGTCACCTTTGTGTACGCCACACTCACTCATTTCTCCCATCAGAATACCCACAAAGGGCTCCATAGCCAATGCAAACACGAGGGGTTACAAATAGCATCCCTGTTTAGTTCTACCACCCTGTTTCTAGGCTGTGTCGTAATTTCTGAGTTCAATAGTTTAATCCAAACGATGAAGTCTGGACCAGAGTTATACTGTTTCAGTACCACCAAATAGAAACCTCCACAGCCAATGGACAACACTGTATATTCCAACTCATTAATCTCAAGAAAGTGCTGCGCTTGAGCCAACAAGCGCATGTTGACTGATGTACTTTTACCCCAGATGACCCCTGTCTGATCACCCTGAACTAGGTGGGTGATAATTCTTGACCGTCTTTTTGCAGTCATCTTGCTATTCATTCTAATTTTCATATTAATCTTGGATAACGGTCTATAGAATCTTGGGTCCTTACTTGTTTTGGGTCTTTACCTGTTTTCAACACTAGCACCACAATCGCTTCAGAAAAGGATGCTGGCAGCACGTCCTTTTAAGGGACCCTGCCCAAACCTCCAAAGATATTTCATGCAACAAGTCGAAGGTGGACCTATACAACTCAGCTACAACTCAGCTGATGTCTATTCAAACCTAGCATCTAGTTCCTTGGCTTCATCTCTGAGACAATCTGTAGGTCTTCTTTCGACAGTGGAGCCATGACGTCCTCCCTTTTCATGAATGGTAATCTTGCCTGCTTAGCTCTATTTATATATTCTGCTAATTAAGTGTGTGATTTCCCCTGTAGGTTTCTATATATAGTATTTAAGTAATCAATAAATACCCATTTAATCATCGTCTGTGACCTGTGGTGTGCACTGCCATCCTGTACTCCAAGGATTGGGCCTCTGTGTCTCCCTAAGCAGCAACCAAATTAGCAATCTCCCTAATTTGTCTCCTGCCTTATGTAGGCCTTGCCAGTAGTTCCCAAAATAGATTTTTTGGGTGGTCATAGACGATACCTAGTTTGTATATTTTTTATATCACCACTATCTTGGGATTCCACTGCTGCAGGGCTCCCTGTCTGCTCTGCAGAATTATCCCTTTCTCTAGCTCACCTGTTTTTGTTTAGTTGAGCATTCACCTCATATGCCCTGCACAAACACACTCCTCTGATTACCACTGTCATTGCATCCCACTCATTCTCTCTTGAAACTACTGTGTTGTAGTTCATGTCCAAGTATAGTGTTGGTCTTGGACTGTTCTCCAAAACTCAATATTCTGTAAAATCACTGCCCTTAGTCACCAGAGGTGGCTACGTGGCTTGTCTCTACCTGGAGCATTTAGTAATTGCAGTGAAGAATGGTCTGACAAGACCCTCCTCAAACATCTCGCCTCAGTGTATCTCTCATTAGGAAAAGTTAGTCTAACCTGGTATGCCGTGTTGTGGAGAGTAGAATGAGGAAAATCTGTCACTCTGTTTATTCCCTCCATACATCTGCCATTCCCAGCTAAGCCTGAGAGCAACTTTTGTTTGTTACCACTTTAGAAGGATGCCTGTCTTGTGCCCCTGACAGAAGACAGTTAAAATTGTCCCCGCCCCCCCAGAACATGGATGATCCCAGCCTCTGGATCACTGCGTCAGCCAGCCTGGGAATACAGCTGCATCTTCTACCATGGACAGGGGATGATACACATTCAGCAGGCGTACCTCCTTTCCCTCTAGTGTGCTAAATATCAGCCATCCTTATCTTGCACTACTGTTTGCACACTGTGATCTGCACTATATCACTACCCTTCTTGAAAAGAAAGAATACAAAGTTAAATATAGAGACTTCCTCCATTTCTCGCCAGTTGAGCTTGCTCATACGCAGGGAGGTGAGTTCTCTGTCGGACTGTAGAAGTTGCACATCCACAGTAGGAAGCCTCAAACATGCGAGAACTCAATAATACTTAGTGTAATAGGTCCTTCTATGTTTTGTGTTAGTATTTTTAGTTGTGTCACTATACCTGAATCAGTTACTAAATATGCAGCTGTATTATCACCCTTGTTATATGTGTATTGCGCGAGGATATCCTATCTCTGAGCATGTGTGCGAGACCATAGCCCTTCCTCTGATAGGTTGGTTAATTGAAAGGCCAAATCTTCAGCTTCTTGTAGAATTCAAGAAGAGATGTGAAGGCTCTGATATGGAGTGGAGGGGCCACTTTACACTTAAGGAGTGATGTAAGGGAATGCCTGTCCTTCTGATCTGATGTTTTGTTGCAGGCCTGTCCTCCTGATCTGGTTCTATGTATACGTGAACCTGTGTGCGAGTAGGAGTCCGGCAGAGGTGTCTGGGTGTTTGGTGGAAAAAGATGCAGTTGTTCAGGTAGGTCCTCAGTAACATAGTAAAATGCACATTTAAATATACCAAGCTAGGACTCAACCTCCAGTAAAACCAAAATGCTTACCCATAGCATGAGGAGTGCTTTGTGCAACAAAGCTAATTACAGCTTATCCCCATGGGACCTCCTGCCAAGGTTAAATATCTCGGGGGGGGGATTTGGCGAGGAGACGGTGAAGCCCACGTGCCACCATTATCGCCTTAAACAGAATTATACACATCTACATAGTTGCAGTGGCAAATTGCCACTGTCTCTGATCACTCATATATATGTGTAGTCCATTGCATTCAGTATTCAGGATTTAACCCCTTAACTGCTGGATGCATCCCACCCCCCAAGTGGTGAGTTTATTTTTGGCTATTTAGGGTAGTTTGTGCCCAGCCCCCCATAACTTTTTACCCAAGTCAAATTTGCATCCTTCCTGGGGATTCTAAAGGTACCCAGGGTTTGTGGATTCCCTTTGAGGGGACTGACGAACTAGCCAAAGTCTAGCTACATTTTGAGTTTTGGGGGAAAATAGGAAAATATGCTCTGGATAAAAAATTGGCTTCCGTGATTGGTTTATTGTGCTAAAGTCACCATCTTCCCAGCATTCAGGAACATGCAAAGCTGAATAAAAAATCCTACTTTTTTACTACAGTTTTGCCATTATTCAACGAGGCAGCCCATTTTTCCTATTTTTATGCTTTCAACTTACTTCCAGTTTGTGGTAGAAACCAGTGTGAAACCCATGGGTGATCCAAGAAAGCTATATATTCCTGGAAAGTAGACAAAACCCAGAATTAAGCAAGGGGTCATATGTGTAGATCCCTCAAGGTTTTGTGACATTGTTTGCATCTGTAACATTTTGTCACAATGGCCGATTTACAAAAGCAATATACCATTACGTTTACTAGACCCTTAAGGTTGTGGGGATACATAGGGATTGTGAGTACTCCAAGAAGCCAAGGTACCCAGAGCTGCACTGTACAATGGTTTTTCATTGTGTACTGACTATAGACCAATTCATATGGTGAAATAGGTAGAATAAAAAATAGGTATCAAGGTAACCTATGCATTTCTGAAATGGGCAGGGAAAATAGAGTTTAGGAGCATTGGTTATTTGTCCATCTCTGAATATTTGGGTACCTCACCTGTGCAGTTAAGCCTAGTGCCTCTGACAGGGAACAGCCCAAAATGCAACATGGATACATCACAATTTTCCACTCACAACTGACCAGTCTTTGCAAATTTGGTAGCTGTGGATTTTGGGTCCTAGCTCAGCTGCCACCTAAGGAAACTTAGCAAACCTGTCATTTAAAAAGAAAACTAGACACCTAGGGGATTACTGGATGGGATAACTTGCATGGCTCTCACCAGATTGTTTTACCCACAATCTCTTGCAAACCTCAAATTTCACTAAAAACACATTTTCCTCACATTTTTGTGATGGAAAAATCTGGAATCTTTGGGGGGCCACAAACTTCCTTCCACCCAGCATTCCTCCAAGTCTCCAGATAAAAATAGTACCTCACTTGTGTGTGTGTGTAAGCTTAGTGCCCACAACAGGAAATGTCCCAAAATGCAACATAGTTACAACAAATTTTTCAACTCAGAGCTGACCATTCTTTTACGAAGTGGGTGGCTGTGGATTTCAAGCTTCAACTTAGGCGGTACCTATGGAAACCTAACAACCCTACATATTTTTTTAAACTAAACAACTAGAGGACTCCAGGGTGGTGTGCCTTGTGTGGATCCCATGAGGTTTTTTTGCCCACAGTGCTGTGCAAACCTAAAACTTTGGCTGAAATTATGCATTTTCCTTGCATTTTTGTGATGGAAACTTCTGGAATCTGCAAGAATCCACAAAATTCCTCCCACCCAGTATTACCCCACTTGTGCTGATTAAAACCCTGCTCTCCTTGTGTGGCTGGGTCTAGTGCCTAGTGCCCGAGGCAGGAACAGATAAAACCATGGACAGTGGGTGCCCTTTTCGGGACTCCGGTTGACCTCAATTTGATCTATTCCTGTAGTGTTTTTAAAGCTACAGGAATTGTGGCTCCCTGCAGATTCCGGACGTTTTCCTAACAGAAATGTGAGGAACATGTGTGTTTTATTCAGCGTTTGATGTTTTGAGGGCTCTGGGTGAGAACATAGTGTAAGATGCGTGTGAAGCACACCACCCTGGCCCCCCCTCAGACGTCTATTTTTCAGAACTGTCTGGGGCTGGTAGGTTTTTTTCAGGTGTCAGCCTACCCCATTGTTTTATTACAAATATATATTTTGCTGCCAGACAGTGGACTTCTGCCACCCCCGGGGACAGATCAGGGGTAATTACCTTTTTTTGCCTGGGTGGGGCAGAAAGACTGTTGTCCCAATTACGTGTGAGGGACATGGCCTTGCTCTTGCCGGGCAGCCCCCACCCTATGTTTAAAAAAAAAAAAAAAGAAAAACCCTGGCAGCTAGTGGGCTTTTTGGACCCCGCCCCACCCAGGGAAGGAGATTGGGGATACGTATCCTTGTCTACCGCGGGGGAGGAGCAGTAAGACTGTTGCCCTATTTAGTTGGGGTGGGGGGGGAGCATAGCCGTACCCATGGTGGGCAGCCCACTCCCCTATATTTCTTTTTAAAAAAAAAGCTTTTATTGGCATCTGGTTGGCTGTCTGCCTTCTCTGTGGGGGAGATCTGTGGTGATTACCTGCATGTGCCTCCCGGGAGCAAAAAGACAGTTGTTTATTAGGGATGGGGGCAAGGCCGTGCCCATGTTGGGCAGCTCCCACCCCTCTATTAAAAATAAATCACTGGTATCCAGCATCTGGCATATATTTCATTTTTAAAAAGTCTGGAAGTCTAGTGGAGTTCCCCCAAAGGGCAGAATGGTGGGGGGGCTTCATAAATCTACTTGTCCTGTAAAACAAAATCCAATTGTACATTTGGCGCCATGTAGTGCGGCGACAAATTATGCCAGTGATCTCATTATATAAGAGTTCTGATAATAGACTCTCTGATCATGCCTTGGCTCATAGTGCAGGATGGCTTGAGTACTAGCAATTTCCTTATTTTGACACCATTTAGCAGATCTACATCCTGAGGTCGGAGAGAGCGGTAAGCAATAGTTCTAGGGTTGGAATGCCCTTTTGAGTCGGTGCAAACCTACTAACTTGCATGTTTTAGGGGTTTACACCAGTTCTTCTCTAATCTTTTCCCATATAGAGAAAGGTTAGAAATTTACCTGACAAGGGCAGAAATAAAACTTCCTGCAGGGTTGGGAAAAAGTGGTTGAAGGGAAAGTGAACTTGTAAACATTCAGCAGATTTTCACATGAGCAAATCTACACATGCATACTTGTGCTAAAATACGGTTCACAAGTATTTTCTAGAAGTACAGTTTCCTGCCTACTTCTGTAAATTAATGGGTATTCATGATAGCTGTAAATCTGCACTAATGCAAGGACATACACTATGGGCCTGATTCTAACTTTGGAGGACGGTGTTAAACCGTCCCAAAAGTGGCGGATATACCACCTACCGTATTACGAGTCCATTATATCCTATGGAACTCGTAATACGGTAGGTGGTATATCCGCCACTTTTGGGACGGTTTAACACCGTCCTCCAACGTTAGAATCAGGCCCTATATGTGCATTGTTGTGAATTTCTGTAAGAATTGAGCCCTAATTGATTGTATTAAATATTAAAATTCTCTCTCTCTCTCTCTCTTTCGGTTGGCTTCACTTTGAGTGACAGCATTCTACTCTTTCACTAGGATCATATTGGCACATAACGTAGTTTTGCTCAGTGCCCTGAGCTACAGTGACAAGGTGTGCTTTTTGAGTCCAAAGATATTTTTGCTTTTTGCCAATGTCTGTTATGATGGTAAGGGTCCAGCAGCTCCCACAACAATACATTTTTATAAATACCATGCCAAAACAACACACGCATTGACAAAACCAAAACGCTGACCATCAATGTCAGACCAGTTGGCCTTGCCAATGCTTATCTTATGTTTTCAATACTGTTGTTGGAACTGGTTATTCTGATTTTTTTAATTATGCTTTTTGTGGAAATACTAGCATGCATCAATACATTTTACTGAATGATGCTTTAAAGAAACTGTACCTAAATTTCACAGTAGTTTAGCAAAACGTTTTTTCCCTACTTGCATTTTTGTAAACCTTTTATTCTGAGGACAAGGAATCACCTATCTTTCTTTCAAGCGTCTGCAACTTTTTTGCATCAAACCAAAGAGCATACTAGGAGCATTATGCATAGCCTCATATTGTTATACTTTGCAAATGTGTGTACACGTTTTTATACTGGAACCACCGTCATCAGTGCAGTCCAAGCTTACAACATTTCCCTACTAATACAAACTTTGCATTAATGAACCATAAATACAAGTTTGAACAGCATTAAAATATGGACACAAATGTTACCTTATTTGCAGACAATGCCCTTCCCTGATCCATAATGTGTTCTGTAAACTGGCAACCAAAGGGTTTGTGCTGCAGGGTATAGGGCCTACTTGTACCAGGGACAATATAAACATGAGAACTTGTTGCCCTTGACCCCAAACAATATGTGTTGGTGTCGGGCTATAGGAATTCCACCCCCCTGATAGTTGCCCTGATCTGCGCCAAAAGACTGTTGCCTCATTTAGTTGGGGTGGGAGCATGGCCATGCCCATGGTGGGCAGCCTCCACGCCTAAATATTTTTGTTTTTAATTTCCTTGGCATCTAGTGGGCAGATTGGGGTAATTACCCACATCTGACCCCCAGGGCAATTTATTTGGGGTGAGGGCATTCCCATGCCCCTGCTGAGCAGCCCTTATCTATTTTAGTTTGATATCAGGTGTCTCCATCCTTTCCTGTAATAAGAGCTACTTAAGCAACCCTGAGCTACTGCTATTATTAGTGTTTAATAGTGACTACTTCACATATGATAACATTAGTGACCACTCCATGCAAAATTGTCAGCAATGATCACCTCTGTGCATCAAGCTGGGTTGTCAGCAGCAATGTAAAACAAGCATTTGCAATTCAACGGGTCTTGCGTTTGCTCATGTTAGAGCTGATAGCGTTGTAAACTCCTAACCTGTCTTTTCACCTATCGGCAAAAGTGCATTTATGTACGTAACCCGAAAAAAGTGAAATTAACTGTGTAAAGCGCTCGACTTCTGCCAAGCGAAATAGCGCTAGGAAAATAGAGAAAAAAGTAGTCCACGAGCCGGACAGAAAACAGCGAGCCTCGCATGTTTTCTATACTTGGTCGATGCACTCGAGGAGGGCTAGCCTCCGGAAAAGGCATGACGTATGCATGCCTTCGGCTAATGAAAGCAAGCAGATTTTAATAGGCAAGCCCACGAACCAATGAAAAACACTGACGTGACGTCGACAGGGCTCCGAGCCCTTTTCTAATACCTAAAGAGTCTCGCTGCGATACGCATGCGCGAGCGCATGCGACGCAGGCTCGACCCTAAAAAAAAACTTTAGCAATTGGGTATGGCTCTTCGTAACGTAACACCCATAGCTTCAATGCCCCCAGCACCAAAATAAGGATATGAGTAATACGTCTTCCCAGTGCCACATGATTTATTACTCAAATATCGGATATAAATTTATTTTGGACATGTAAACATTTTTTTTCCAAACATAAGCTTACAAGTAAAAAAAAAATACACACATTTCCATCTTGAATACAGGCTTTTCAGGTTTAGTGCTCATATATTAATTCAACCAAGCAACAACATATAATTGAGTAAACTGGATTGCACACAGGAGAGCTACTTACAGCTACCTGGAGACGCTCCCCCTATCCCTTGTGTCTAGTGGATGGTCACCTGCTTGGGGATCATTCTCCTCGATCAATCAATCAATCATTGAATTTGTAAAGCGCTCTACGTACCCGTGAGGGTTTCAAGGCGCTGGGAGGGGGGGGGTGATGTTGTTACTGATCGAAGAGCCAGGTCTTGAGGAGTCTTCTGAAGGTGAGTAGGTCTTGGGTCTGTCGCAGGTTGGTAGGGAGCGTGTTCCAGGTTTTGGCGGCGAGGTATGAGAAGGATCTGCCTCCGGAGGTCTTTCGTTGGATGCGGGGGGCGAGGGCGAGGTTTGCTGAGCGGAGCTGGTGGGTCGGGGTGTAGAAGCTGAGTCTGTTGTTCAGGTAGATTGGTCCGGTGTTGTGATGTGCTTTGTGGGCGTGGGTAAGAACCTTGAAGGTGATCCTCTTGTCCACGGGGAGCCAGTGAAGGTTTCTCAGGTGGTGGGAGATGTGGCTGCAGCGGGGTATGTCGAGAATCAGCCGGGCGGAGGCGTTTTGGATGCGTTGGAGGTGTAGTAGATCTTTTGCTGGGATGCCTGTGTAGAGTGCATTGCCGTAGTCTAGCCTGCTTCTGACAAGGGCCTGTGTCACTGTTCTTCTTGTTTCTGTCGGGATCCACTTGAAGATCCTACGGAGCATGCGGAGTGTGTTGTAGCAGGAGGAGGAGACTGCGTTGACCTGTTTGGACATGGTGAGGGAGTTGGTTGGTGTTGGAGGGGTTCCTAGTGCGGTAGGCCACCAGGAGTCGTCCCAGGCAGAGGGGTGGGTCCTAGGATGAGGACCTCCATCTTGTCCGAACTGAGTTTCAGACGGCTGCTTTTCATCCATTCGGCAATGGATTCCATTCCTTCGTGGAGGTTGGTTTTGGCTGTGCGCGGGTCTTTGGTGAGCGAGAGGATGAGCTGGGTGTCGTCGGCGTAGGTGAGAATGTTGAGGTTGTGTTGTTGGGCCACTTGTGCGAGGAGGGCCATGTAGATGTTGAACAGCGTTGGGCTGAGGGATGAGCCTTGGGGGACGCCGCAGATGATGTCGGTGGCTTCAGAGCGGAAGGGGGGGAGGCGGACTCTCTGGGTTCTGCCGGAGAGGAATGAGATGATCCAGTCGAGGGCTTTTCCTTGGATTCCGGTTTCGTGGAGGTGTTTTTTCAGAGTGCGGTGGCAGACTGTGTCGAAGGCGGCAGATAGGTCCAGGAGGATGAGGGCTGATGTTTCGCCGTTGTCCATTTGACGTCTGATGTCGTCTGTGGCGGCGAGAAGGGCGGTCTCAGTGCTGTGATTTCTTCTAAATCCGGATTGGGAGGGAGACAGAATGCTGTTGTCTTCGAGGTGGGTGGTTGGTTGCGTGTTGACGATTTTTTCAATCACCTTCGCTGGGAAGGGGAGTAGGGAGATCGGTCGGAAGTTTTTGAGGTCGTTGGGGTCTGCTTTGGGCTTCTTGAGGAGGGCGCGGATTTTGGCGTGCTTCCAACTTTCCGGAAAAGTCGCTGTATCGAAGGAGATGTTGATGACCTTCCGTAGTTGGGGGGGCAATGGTGGAGTCGGCCTTGTTGTATACGTGGTGGGGGCAGGGGTCTGACAGAGATCCTGAGTGGATGGAGTTCATGATCTTGCGTGTCTCTGTGTCGTTGATGTTGGTCCAGGAGGTCAGGTGGTTTGCACAGGTGGAGCTTGCGGGGGTGGGGTCTGGCGTGGGAGTGGCGTTGAAGCTGTCATGGATGTCGGTGATCTTTCGGTGGAAGAAGGTGGACAGTGCGTTGCAGAGTTCTTGGGATGGAGGGATGTCGTTGACATAGGCGCTGGTGTTGGAGAGTTCTTTTACGATGCTGAAGAGCTCTTTGCTGTCTTGTGCGTTGTTGTCCAGGCGGTCTTTGAAGTGGGATCATTTGGTTTGTCTGATGAGTTGGTGGTGTTTGCGGGTGGCGTCCTTGTGGGCTATGAGGCTGTCAGGTGTGCGTTTGAGGAGCCATTCCTTTTTTAGTTTCCGGCAGTCGCGCTTGGAGTTCAGGAGCTCGTCGGTGAACCAGGTGCCATTTCTTCTGACTTGGTTGTCGGTGGGTTTCTTGAGTGGCGCGAGGGTGTTGGCGCAATCGTTGATCCACAGAGTGAGGTTGTGGGCGGCGGTGCCTGGGTCGGTGGGGTCGGAGGGTGGGTTCTGGGCGAGGGTGATGGTAAGCTGGTCTTCCGTAACTTTGCTCCAGCATCGGTGGGGTGGTTGTTGGGTGCGATGGTGCTCGGTATGTTTCTTGTAGGTGAAGTGGATGCAGTGGTGGTCGGTCCATTGGAGTACAGTGGTGTGGTTGAAGGTGATGTGGGCGCTTGAGGAGAAGATGGGATCAAGCGTGTGGCCGGCGATGTGGGTTGGAGTGTTAACGAGTTGTCTGAGGCCGTGGTTGGTGAGGTTGTCGATCAGAGTAGTGGAGTTGGTGTTGTTGTTGTTCTCCAGGTGAAAATTTAGGTCCCCGAGGAGGATGTAATCTGTTGAGGTGAGTGCGTGGGTGCTAGTGAGGTCGGCGATGGATTCGCTGAAAGGTGCTCGTGGTCCGGGAGGTCTGTAGATGAGTGTTCCTCTGAGAGTGTTGGGGTCGGTGTGGATGCGGAAGTGTAGGTGTTTGGCGGTCTTGAGGGTGTCGTCAGTGTGGGTGTAGACCTTGAGGGTGGATTTGTGGGTGATGGCTATTCCTCCTCCGATTCCGTTGGTGCGGTCCCTTCGGATGATCTTGTAGCCATCCGGGATGGCTATTGCGATGCCGGGCGCCGAGGAATCGTTCCACCAGGTTTCGGTCAGGAAGGCTACGTCTGGGACGGTGGAGTCGAGCAGGTCCCAGAGCTCGATGGCGTGCTTGCGTGCGGAGCGGGTGTTGAGGAGTATGCAGTGGAGGTGGTTAGTTTCAGTTTTAGTCGGTTTTGTTGTTCTGCCGCAGGTGAATCTGCAGGTGCGGCATGCGAAGGGTCCGTGGGTGTTCCTTTGGGAGGACTGGGAGCATGATGTGATGCGGCCGGGATTGAGGGCGTTGAGTTGGTTGGTCGTGTAGCGGCGCCTGGAGGTGCAGGGGTCTCGCGGACCAGGGGGGGTGGCGCTGGGCGTGGTCCAGGCGCGGACAGGCGCACACGGGCTTGCCCCAGTGGCGTGCCCGCTTCGCGGACGCGCAGCGACCGCCATTAAGAAGGGAGGGGGAGGGAGGAGCAGTTGGGAGGCGGGAGGGAGCGGCGAATGGAGGCGCGAGAGGGGCGGGGCCGCAGGGAGGCAGCGGCGGGGAAAGCGGCTCGGAGAGAGCTGGCGGCAAGGGGAGCGCACAAGGGGCAAAAGCGGCGGAAAAAACTGGAAACAGGGCACAAAAACAAGTCACAGTGACATCAACGGCATGAACGGCACAGTAATTCACAATAAATCAAGGCACAGAGAGCAAGCCACAATGGCATGAACGGCACAATAATACAAGGCACAGAGAGCAAGTCACAATGGCATGAACAGCACAGTAATACAAGGCACAGAGAACAAGTCACACAGCTTAAAACGGTACAAAGCACAAGTCTAGTGACGCTTACCAGAGCCCACTAGACACCAGGGATGAGGCGCAGGTGCAGGGTCAGGGACAGGGGAACAGCTTGGTGGTGCTGCGGACGTGGGGGAGCGGTCTCCTGACCAAAATCAAGCGATTCCCCAAGCAGGAATCCACTAGGCAGAGGTACCTTTAAAAAGGAGAGATTCTCCCCTTTTGTACCAATACTGCACCCAAAGGAATCCGTGTAGAGGGGTGAGGTGAGGGGATGGAGAATGTCCCTGAGCACTAATTCAGTGAAAGTAAAACAAGCCCATCAGTTTGTTTTACTTTCACTTTTACTGCAATGATGTCAGTGCGCCATGCACACCGATCAATAGTTTAAAAAAAAAATAGGCTGGTAGGGAAGCTCTACCTGAGCCGCCTGCTTTAAAAAACAAAAGTAAAAGAACTACCGCTGGTGCAGAGCAGCAGAGGGGCCTTTGAGTGCCTCCCCAGGGTTAACCAGTTGCTGCCACCCAGAGTGGGGATGTAGTGCAACCGTTTGCCATTGGGTGATGGCAGCACTTAAAAGGTTAAGGGCCAAGGTTTGCTTGCCCCCGCAATGTGATACGTATCTTGCATCATCCCTGCACTGATCAGTGGAGGCTCTTAGAGGAGCTGTCTTGGCTTGGTCCCTTTCCAGACATGGCCACAGCCTTTCCCAGCTCCTAAGCCTTTCGCATGTTGTGTCTGGCAAAGTGAAGAAATGCGACGTTCCATCCTTAATGTCCCTCAGATTGTCAAAATTCTGTAGCATATATTTTGGGCCTAGTTACTGTAGTGTATTGTTAATTTCCTCAGAAGACTTTCTCTGTTTCTGTACCATTTGCATGTAGACTGGTCATTTCCCGATTGTGAGCTTTTCCTACTGGGCCATGCACTTACTATGTGTAGATTGCAGTATCACATCCCAATCGTGAAAGTTAAGGAAGTGTGCAATATTGACTGAAGATGGCACCTCGGGTCCTGGCTTTGAGGCTCATCCTCGGAGCACTGTTTTAGTGGAGAATAATTTCGAGAACAGTTTCAACATTCTGTGTCCATGATGCATTCTTCTCGATGTGGCAATGCTGTAGTGCCTTCAGTCATTTTAGGAAAGCTCACAAAGCGCAGGTTATTGCATCGTAACCCCCTGAAGCTTCATGACTGTCGTCCACGTATATAAAAAATATTGTTACTGAGTTTGTCTACTGCCTCCTCAATAGGTTTAGTTTGCTGTGCGATTGTTCAAAGGTATGTATTAGTTTAATCTCAGTGGGATTTTGTGCTCAAGGGCAGAATGTGTGTCTTTAATGGCTGCCTACATGTCTGCATTTTCTCACTGCTCCTCTTATTTCTATGTCTTTTAATGACTGCAGCATTGTTCTGCTATGCATATTTTAACATTTTGTTAGTCTGGAAATCCTTAGGATGCCTTTCTCTCACCATCCTGAAGATTAGAGTGACCTAGGGTGATGCTCACAGGATAGCACAACTAAATCCCCATTGCAACACTCAAGTCCTGTGGTTTATTTTCCTCGATTCTTCCAATACCTCGCCTGTGGTCATCAGGGGTAATCCTAATCTTCTCAGATTGTGTAATCTGCATTGTCTTCGTTGTTCAAGGTAAGGATGAAGGCACTGCAGTAGGTTGTGCAGGGCTTGATGTTTTTATTGACAGTCTCAGCATGGCAGTGGGCCTGCATTCTTCTGTGGTTCTTATGCATTCTGTGGCCAGCAGTGAGGGACCTCAACTCACATGCAGGTCGATGTAGTGTCAGCAGCCCTGTGGCCATCTGTCACAGATGGATGCCTCCAAAACAGGGTTCCTGTACCTGTCAAGAGAGCCTTGATAGATAACCTGCCAGGTTTTCTGGTTGCTCTCAACAGTGTACTGAAACATCCTGTCTCTTCTATTATATCACCCACTTCTCAATCCAAGGTGGTGAAAGTTGAGTGGCACCTGCAGACAAATTAACCAGTATTTCCCTGGTATCTTCTACAAAGCTATAAGTGAAAATACATGCATCCCTACTGCATAGCCAAAACCTCTTGTTCAGTCTGCGGATATCTGGACTCTCTGACAGTAGTTGCTTTGAACTGCTGTTTTCGGCCAGATACCATTGATTGATTCTGTATTAAAACGGGTATCAGTGTCATTGCTCTAGCCTCCACTATTAGTTCTGTTGCTTTGTTGGTGTAAAATGCGTCACAGTGGCATTACGTAAGAGAGCTTTCTTTACTTTCTCTAATGCCTTCCACATAGATAAGCCTATGTCAGTGCCCTCAAGGGCGCACTCAGAGTGGCCAGATTGGGAATGATATATCCACAGTCATTTGTAATTTTGAGAAGCTCCTCACTTCACTGGCTGAAGTTGGAACAGCAGTGTTTCGAATATCATCCGACTGCTTGGGGGCAATACTGATGCCCCTCATGAAAAGATACCTAAATAATTTGATACTGTCAAGAAAGAATTCACATTTGCTCTTTTGAAGCCTTAACTTGCTGTCATCATCAGTGTTATTGCTAGTCTTTGTTGTCGCTCTTACTTACTTCATTGTGGAGAAGATCAGAATGTCATCACTTATGTTGATGACACCTTCCAACCCCAAGAGTACTTCCTTGATGGCATTTTGGAGGTTGAAGAGATTCTAGAACTCAGTCTCCTTTGTCTCTGGAATCCCTCATGGGTGGGGAAAGTGGTTATGTACCCTTGGTTTGGCCCGACATCAACTGCTGGTATCCAGCGTTCAGATCCAGCTTTGAAATCAACCAAGCTCCATTGAGATCAACAACAATGTCCTCTAATGTCGATGTTATGTTTTTTTTGCGCTAACTTGCATGGTTTGGTAATTTCATGTCAGTGCTAATTGTGACCACTTCCAGCTGTTTAGACTTTGCTTGCAAACAGCCAGGTGTGAAATCCATGGGGTTGGTCATGAAACCTTCTCAGTCATGTTTGTGTGTTCTAATTTCTTGTCCATCTGTGGTTTTAGATGAAAGGGAACCCTCTGGTGCCTCAATGCCATTGGTTTATTTTTTGCCAATGTGAAGGGCTACTATTGTTTTTTAAGGCACCTTAGTCTTTGAAATAGATGCTCAGTGTCCTCTAGCAAGTGTTTGAGATTACATCTCTTATTTGCTTGGTAAAGAACATGAGCCCTGGGTCCACAGCCATATTACAACTGATTAGAGTTCCCGTACCTTCAAGAGTAACATAGAACTTAGCGTTCATGATCTTTGCCGGATGTTATGTTTGTGTCTTTAAAACTGCAGCTAGTGGAATCGATGAGTCACTCCCATAAGTATGTATTTTGATCTTGGTGGACTTCCGCTCTCGTGGCGGCATGAGTTTGCTCTATGGTTGTTGATCCATGATATTAATGGACATTCCTTAATCAATTAAGATTCTGATTTGCTTGCTCAGTACCATTATTTCACATGTTGATTAGGTTTCCTTCAGCTTCCCTTAGCATTTGTGCAAAACATAAAGGGCCAGATGTATCAAGATTCCAGTTAGCGATTCTCAAATAGCGATTATTAAGAAATCGCTATTTAAGAAATGCAGAAAGCGATGTATCAAAATTGAAAATCGCTAATAGCGATTTCTTAAAATTCGCAAAACTCAATTTGCGAGATGCAAATACCAAATCAGTAAAAAATTGCGATTCGGTATTTGAAATTAGCAAATTGCGAAAACGGCAAACCAGAACAGCCTGATGACATCACAACCAGGAAGTGAGTCAGCCCATGCTGTTTCCAGGAGCCACACCCATAGGAGCAGGGAGAGAGACATAGCCCAGCACCAGGGAGTCAGCATTGTGAGCAAGCCAGGACCAAACAGCAACATGGCCAATGCTGGACATGGGAAGGAGAAGGGAGACAGGAAGAGGAAGCTCAAATTCAGTGAGCAAGAATTTGGAGGTGCTCACTGAGGAGGTTGTTAGGAACCATGACAGACGATTTGGGACGAACTCAATCCAAGTACCTGAGAGTGAGAAGCGGTAACTCTGGTCTGACATCCAGACAAAAATATGGGTGTTGCGCAGTGCTCTGTGGAGGAGATACGCAAGCGATGGTACGACTTGCGTTCCCGTGCCAAAGAGAGGGTGGCCAGCAGGCTAAAGGAGGCAAGGAGCACCGGAGGCGGACTATCCACCCAGACACCATCCATCCCCATTGAAGACCTGATGGAGTCCCCACTGCTTCCAGAAGCTGTCAGTGGCTTTACTGACATTGACACCTCAGGGACACCCAGCACCAGCAAAAGTAAGGCCATAAATTATGTATATCCTCATATGTGCATGTACAAATGCCCCTTAGGAAATAGATATTAGCTTGATGCACAGTGAAAAGTAGTCCATGTTACATCTTACATACAACACAACTATGCCTTATGGGAGTGGTAGTACACAACCCCAAGTTGAATACACCAGATAAATAGCAAGATAATGGTCAGCTACATAGAGAAACACCACAAACGACTTATAGCGAGATGATTTAATTGTACATTTAAAGCAACAATGCGACAATCTGTGAAAAATGCAAAAACTGACATGCTGCACATTGTCCTTGCAGATACCCCGAGCCCTGCTGCAGCAGGATCTGAAAAAGTGGGGGAAGCAGAAACACAGCCACAGTCTCACTCAAATACCAGTGAGTCCTATAGTTTTGCACCTACTAGACGCAGGGCAAGGGTGTTAACCACTCCCAGAGTATAACCTGGACTCAGATGATATGCCAAAAGACGAACCCACACCACCACCAGAGGCTAGTCCCACAGGAAGACAGCAGTCCCTGTGACAGCGAGTCAACTCCCTCAGGAGGCACCATGATGCAGGCAGACAGTGAACAGATGAAGGAGAGGGCCCATCAATCTTTGGCGGCCTTGAAGCTTCCATGCTGAAGGTGCAGCGCCTGCAATGCAAACACATGAGGTCACTGCACAGACAGTTTGTGTCTCACAATTACAATATGGGATTACTGCATAAGCAGTTGGAGACTCTGATAGAGGGACAGCAAACAGCAGCTGAAAACACTAAGGAGTTGACACATGCCATTGGGAAACACTGCACTGAGAAACAGCAGGAGCGCGTCAGCTAGCGCAGGCGCAATCATCAATTCTTGGGAAGGTTTGATAGCTTCTGTAGATCCATCAATTGGCTCGCAAGTTCAACAGCCTTTATATCACAGCGTGCCGTGGCCACATAGGTGGAGATGGCACATTGCAGTCGGGACGTAGCACAGGGATTGGTGCAAATAACCAACGTACTGGATGCAATGCAAACAGCACGCAGTGCCACGACCAGCAAACTGGGTGTTGGGGATAGTGAGAAGTCCTCTAGCCTCAGCAGTCTGACAGTCCCGGTGATTGATCCAAGGTGTCACAGTACCAGACACAGTACTGCCTGTGAACCTGCTACAAGAGGTGCCAGCGAGAGCACTGAGCACTCAAGTGGAGTGCATGGACATAAGAAGTGATGTTGAGGGTTACAGGGGACTACCTAAACATGTAGCAATACAGTTATACTATGATGCTAATAGTGTGACACTGTTAATCGTTCATGTCTGCCTATTGTGCATAGCTATGTCCTATTGACACATTTGTTACCTGAAGTCAAGGTAATAAAGATGCTAACTACAGAAATACATATTATTGGATTGTAGTTGTCATTACTTGCATCAAAAATGGTTGCGCATGATGTCAGCACGTCTTTGCCTGCCCTCTGCTGCACTGCTCCTGTCTGCTGGTTGAAGGGGTGGTAAGGGATCATCATCCTCATCTGAGTCCTGCTCCGTGAGCTCCACTGGTATGCCCCTGGTGGTTGCTGTTTTGTGCAAGATAGCACATGTGGCCACAATTTTGCATGTTGTCTCTCGGTTGTACTGTAGTGCATCTCCACTCTTATGGATGCACCTGAAGCGGATCTTCAGCAGCCCGAAAGTGCGCTCCACAACATTGCGGGTTGCCCTGTGTGCAGCATTGTACCTCCTCTCTGCTGGAGTTGCAGAGCTCAGGTAGGGCGTCAGCATATAGGTGCGCACAGCGTAGGCACTGTCTCCTGAATGCACAGAGAGTAAAATGAGTACTTGTGATATCTGATGTCACACTTACATCAATGCAACATTCTAAACTAACAAATTACCTAGTAGATATATTTCACCAAACTCCCCAGCTAGCAGTCTTGCGTGAATACTGCTGTGGCGAAAGATGTACAAGTCATGTATGCTCCCTGGGTATCTGGCCACGAGATCGGTAATGATGTAGGAGGCATTGCATATCACCTGTATGTTCATAGAATGATGGATTTTACAGTTGCGATACACAAACTCGCTGGCCGATGGTGGACAGATTGCTACATGTGTCCCCTCAATGGCACCTAGGACATGTGGGAACTGTGCTGTCCGGTAGAAATGTATTTTAGTTTGTTGTAATGCCTGTGGGGTGTTGGAGAATCTTATGTACAGTTGTATTCTGCTCAGCATGGCATTGAGGAATGCGTTGAAACATCTAGAGAGGGCACTCTGTGATACCCCTCCAGCTGCTGCTATGACCCCTTGATAGCTCCCTGAGGCTAGTTGGTGCAGGGAGCATGATACCTGCACATGGGTGGGTATGTAAATTGATCCTGTGTGTTGTGCCCTACAGCAACGGGTTGTAGCTCAGCTATCAGGTCAAATAATATGGCTGAGCTTTACCTGTACTTCTCATAAATTTCCTCCTCAGTCTGGTTAAAAAGGGTTATGCGCACTCTGAAAATGCGCTCCTGTCTCCTCCTCCCTCTCCTCAAACCTGCCAAGATCCTCATTCTCCTCGCCTTGACGTAGAGTGCAACCATTGTGGAAGAGCGGCTGAGGCATTTAGGTTGCATCTGGTTACCACCTGATTTAAATTTGTGGTAAATTGCATGTGCAAAAGGCCATTCTGCAAATAATCGCAATTTGCGATTTTTTTGATGCATCGCATTGCGAATAGGTTTTTGCGTGTCGCACTCAGCGTATCACAGATAGCGTCCCGATTTTGCGGATCGCTATCTGCGAATCGCTAATCGATGTCACAATTTGCGTCTCGCAATCAGCGATTCGGTAATTCATGTCGCTATTTGCGTTTCACTGTTTGCGACACGCAAATTCATGTCTCATTCGCAAAAATTCGCTATTTTAGCGATTCCTTATTTTCGCACTGCAAATGCCTTTCGTACATCGCGAAAGGCATTTTTGCATTCGCAAACGGACGATTTTTGCGCTTCTCACCGTTTGCGAATGCAAAAAGGCTTGATACATCTGGCTAAAGTTCTTAATCTTCTTCACTTTCGGCAGGTGATAAAATGGTCAACTCTGCCCGGCCATCTTACCTGGTCTTGATTTTTTCTGGTGCTGTGCAGAATGGTTGGCTTTGCCACACATTTAACATGTTTTCCCTGCATAGGATACTTTGCTGCAAAGTGTGGTACCAATTCCACATATCCCACAGCTGGTCCCCATTGCTTGGTGTCATCAAAGTTCCTTTTCTTCGGGCCCCTGTTCCATATTTTGTCAACTGTTGGTTTGATTGGTCAGTGATTTCTGGGATGGTCTTGACAACGACGTGGGATAGGACTGATTCCATTTAGTCTGCACTACTGTTCATCAGTTCATGTGATCCTGTCAACACCAGCATGGTATCTAGAGCCATCCCTGCTTCCCTTAGGATGAGTCTGCGCAGCACCAACATATTACACCACTGTATGATTTGTGCGCAAACCTCGCTCACTAGATCCTCATCCATGCAAGTGCTGACAAGTTCCTTCCTTCATGCAAAAAACAATAGTCTTGGACTTTGTTAGCCTCTAAAGCTATTCATCGGCCTTGCTCAGTGCTTGAAAACCTCGCTGCGGCACTCAGACGTGTGTTGTTCAACGAGTTATGTATTTGGTGTTGTATTGTCATTTAGATCCTGTTTGGTCTCTGTATACTGTTTTATATATATATACATATATATATATATATATATATATATATATATATATATATATATATATATATATATATATATATATATAATAAATATGCATTAAAGTTTATTTAACATATATATATATATATTTTTAATTACATAAACTTTATTGCTTTTTTTTAACAAAGCAACGCTTTAGCATCAACGTACAAGTACATGACACCAACCTCCCAACGTCCAGATGACTTGTACATTCACATGAGTCCTACATTTTCACTTTTATGTTCACAAATTTCCCTGATGCATTCTCCCCATATGATTGCCATTATTCATTTTCACACTCAAGGTGGTCTGTTATCAGGAGGGTCTGTTAATTTTTAAAGCATTTCCGTCCATTCAGCAAGATCCTCTGTCAATTTCTCATCCCTTCTTGTGTCTTTCATATGCAGTTCATCTGCCACAGCCCATTCAATGAAGTCCTTTTCCAAGATACTATTTAAGGGTCTTGAGAGGACACCTAATGAATTGGTATTAAACGCTTTGGCAACACCATGCCCAACTCTTCCATGCTTATACTCATTTGTAATGTTGTTGTAGTAGGAGACACGACAGCAGACATTGTTTTATAGATCTCTGGGGCAGTCCATTTGTCTCAGCAGTTAGCTTTATGGCATTTTGCCCCTCAGCTCGTGCCCTTGCTTGTTCCAGATTCACTCATGGGTGTGGTGAAAGCCAATCATCATTATGGGGCATTCAGAACTTATGTTTGTGCTCTAGTGCTGCTGTCTTCATAGCCACTGCCAGTCCAACACTGGCAGTCCCGAGGAATGTTGCAGCCAACATCCGCATGCATTTGGGCTTTCTTCCATCTCCTGCACCACTCAGGTATACCTCCCTCACGCTAGTGATATATCTGTGACAGCAAGTTGGTGATTTATTCAGGCCACAAGGAGGGTGTTGTTTCGGGAGGACCTCTTCTCTATCTGCAATCACGCCTGCTGATTTCACGCCTCCGCTAACCACCATTGCAGTCACTTGAGTAAGTGCCACAACACTTTTCAGCACCAGTGTCGTATGTGCTAGATTTATTGTGTGGGCGGCTTCATGACTCGATAAATTAATGACTCCTGCTCAGAGCAATGCAGTGTGAGGCAAGCACTGTTGACCACGTCTGTTTATCTCCTAGGCTGTGGCCAACCCTCTGGATGTTTGTAACACAATGCTCAACCTGATGGTTCACTACAATAATGACATACATTTTTCATGTTCTGATATCAGACTACATTTTGGTATAATTATCGGTATAACCAAAATATGTAGATTTTTTTGTTATAGCAGTCACCCTAAAAAATTAGAAGAAATTTCAAATCTGGTGGTCCTTGTATAACTTGAAAACAAAATAGTTTTTAGGTTGTCTACCAAACTCCACAGACCCAACATTGTGCAAAAAGAATATTTTGTATTTCGGTAGCAGATTTGGCAAAATATAAATGTTTTTGTTAGAGGGAATGAGTACATGTCACATATGGCAGCTAATTGTTTTCCTAAAAATAGCATAAACAGCTCACTGGATAAGACTAAAGGCATCCTCTTCTTCTCCGTTGTTCCTTCCCATTCTGCTTCTCCCACTGTGCCACAATTTAGGAATGTTGGATTCCTTCCTTTGTTTCGTTATTGTGAGAAAATGCTTCTGCTCTATATGTGTTTCCTGTATAAACAAGAAATGTGTTTTTATTTTTCAGAACTGCAAAATTGGCATGTGGTCAAGACAGACATCTCCTGTTTGATGTGCAGCCAGGATCCGATTCCTCTGCTCTTTGGAAAGTGGCTGTTAGAATAGTGTGTACCAAGGTGATAATTGTAATGCGCTTTTTTATCTCATGTCCTATCTTATCTGTTATCGCTTGTTTGTAAAACCTTTCAATTCTTTGTAGAACAAACTAATGATGGGTGGAGTTCCTGAGCCTGGTCTTTCAAAATTTATCCCAGGATTCTGCACAGATGCATTAAAGGATCTAAGTGATTTCTTTAGTTTTGCAGTGGTTAAGCTAGGAGAGAATTGTGCAGCACTCAAATAACATACATATGACAAGTGATGATGTTATAGAAATAACACTGCCTTCTGGACCTTCTGAACCCCATCTTTCCGAAAACACGCCAAGAGCGTTTTCTTATGTCCCTCACCTTACTATTTGGAATTTAACTTAAAGTGCCCACATGCAAACTGTTATTGCCAAGGTTGAATTGTTAGTCCCATCCATATTTCTCTATCTGTTTGCAGACACTAAAGTAAATATTTTTCATTACCTTTTGACTTAAACATATTTTTACTGGTGTATTTGCAAGTTTAATAAACGTTTTACATTTCCCAATTGTATAGTATATAAAGATGTAAAAGAAGTTTATTAAACTTGAAAAAAGTATTCAAAGTATTTTTATGTTAACTACAAATAAATTATTTTTATATATTTTAAATGTAGAACAGAATCAAAAATGCTCCAGCACTTCATTTTGAATTAAATAATGATTTTAACTACTAAATTAAATTAATACTATTTGTCTGAAGTTTAAATTAAGAAACAAATCCTCCTAAAGTACAAAAAAAAGTTTTGATTATCAATAATTATTAAAAGGGATGTATAGAATCAATTAAAAGCAATTCATTTATATTTGAATAAAAATGTGTGTTTTTTTTTTTTATTTCGAATAAGGCTATTAAAATAAAAATATATTTGTTTTAGATAGTTTTTCAGTGTCAGTGGTTGACCATGTGCAGTGCTGGGTTTACTACTGCTCCTTTTTGGCAGTGGGAGCTTCTCACCCGTAAATTTAGCACCACTTCCTGTTTTGGGGGGGGGGGGACATGTAAGTCTACACTTTTGAGTAACTCTATGGTAGATTTTTGTGAATAGAACAAAGTAGTAAAGTTACTCAAAAGTGTAGATTTACCTTTGTTAATAGACCCTCCCATGAGTTCCACTGATAATGGTACATTTGCCCAGTTTAACGTGGTCTCCATTTACATTAGGCATAGGAGATCCCTCAAGCACAGCTTAGTTTTTCAAGGACGAGTTGCATATAGTACAGTTCAGGACGATATTGTTTACCTGAGAATTGATGCCATAGCTTGTTAAATTTCAGCCACATGCTTGAATAAAATAGGGACACATGAGGTGGCCCCGAGTCTGTTGATTTGAAAGGTGACAAATGTCCTTAAGAATGTATAAGAAAAGTGTCACTTTCAGTGGTTATTGTTAAAATGCACAAGTGTATTTTTGCTTATTTTTCTTGAGAAGACAAAAAATACATATAGTAGTGTTTTACAGCTTCTGTATTGCATCATTCTTCTGTTCATTATTCCAGTGGAAAATATCAATGGAGCAGATCGGATCTTATGTGATGCATTACTTCATTTAGTTGTAATGTTAACTATCTCTGCATTGTTTGAAGTTAGTTTGGGGATTTAAAAGAATATGTTTTTTCGTCACATTTTTTTCTTATAGTCAGTTACCAGTAAAGCAATAAAAGCTCCATTGTATATTGTCAAAATAATTTTAGGCTAAGAGAATTATCTTAAAAAGTAGCAGAGGAGTAAACAAATGTTTCCTGTAGTTGAGTGCAAAGTAGTGTTCGACGTCCAAGAACATACAATATAAGATGTACACTATGTTTTCTTTTTAGAGCGATGATGCATCCAGTATCGCTGTTCACCGTGAAGACAGAGCCATTCACTCCATTTTCTTTGTTAATGGCATTTATTAATGATAGAGAATGAGAGTTTCTTAAGGGGAGGTTATGCCAGACAAATTCAGACAACCTACTTATCAGCATATTGATTTCAGTCTGTGTTTGACTTTCATTCAAATTAAATTGAGAATGCTCATTCTTTTCAAAGCTTTTCTCAGTCACATTCCAGGAGAATGACAAGCTTCAGTGTTATTGCCCAGAGCAAAAGTATTTCAAAAGCTTAGGCTTATGCATTTTAATGATTTACCTCCAGATTTCCGTCTGGCACTAACAGAAAGAGCTGATGAGCACTGGTAGATTTGAGATTACGTGTTGGTTGGTGGAGTGTAGTCAGCTGTTGGAGATAGTTTTGTAAAGGTTTATGCAAAATAAATAATATTTTGAGCTTTATCCTGTGTCGTACTGTGACCCAGTGGAGGTTCATGAGTTCGGGTTAGGCTAGTTCGAATTTTATAAAGCGAAGTCAGATTCCAACTGCTTGGTTTTGAATCCTTTTTTTTTTGTTTGGGCTACTTTCAGGCCTGCATTGCTACTGTAACAATAACTCAGTGCCCTTGTAAATTGTAGGTTATGGGAGGAAGGGAGCAGAGTTCTATTTTTCTCCTCTTGGACATTTGGTAATAGGTGCTCCTCACCCAGAGTTTATCTGAGGGTTGAAAGATCTGTCTTTGTCGAAGATAATTCCCAGGCTTTTTGCCCTTGCTGGTAGTAGAGGAAGTTGACTCAGTGTTTGGCCAAATAAATGGTAGAGTGTTGTGAATTCTTGCCCTGTTGTTGAAGATTAAGAATTTGGTTTTGGCACCTTCCAGGCACAACAAACTGTCTTTCATCCAAGAGATGATCTGTTCAATAAAGCTGAGAACTCGTTTAATTGCTTAGTAATTTATTTAGTATGAGAAACATCAGAGAGTTTTATGGATATTGCTGGAACAGGGACTGATAAGAATCGATTTGTGTCTAGGGGCTCATGTATGCTCAAATAATTGAGAGAGATGGTGCATGGGATACCCTGCGATATACTAGTGTCTATATGGATTCCACAGAATTAAATCAGTTATGGTATTTCTTGACACACAGGCACAATTTGATCTAATCTAAGATAGTACTTGACTGGCCTATCCAAACCTTCAATCTGTTTTTCAGTGTTGTGGTCCACTGTATCATAGATTAGCGTCCAGGGTTGATAAGAGGTTTTCAGGTATATTTATCATGGCTGTTTCCTCTCCTTTTCCTAACGTTAAGCCCAGTTGGTGTCATGCAGTAGGTTATTTGCTTCTAGGCAATCTTGGAGCTGTTCAGTGATTTCCTTTTCCTCAGTTCTGCTAATCTATGGCCGATTGGTGACTGATCTGAAATTGGAAACGACAGCGGTGTCTGCTGATGGTTTTTTTTAAATAGGAGAAGTGATGATTGCTTGTTTTTGTAAAGCAGGTACCCTTCTTTGCTGAAAAGAGGTGTTGAAGATTCTCGTCACTTGTGGTGTCAATCACTGGAAGAATTCCTAAATCCACTTAGCTTCACAAGGTAGATGTGAATTTTTGACGCTGTTATTCTAGCAGCGGATCAAACAGTTTAAGCCAGGTCTGTAGGTTTGAAGTTTTAGACTGATGTGTTAAGAAATGGAGAGGCTGGAGCTGGAAAGTTGGAATGTTTAGTTCTACTATTTAGTTTGACATGAATGTTGGAAATGTGCTCCTTGGAATGGATCAGAATTTCACTACTTTGAAGGTGCAGTCTTGCTTTACAGAAGGTTTTGAGACGAGATTTCTTGTACAGTTGTTAGATTCCAGTATATGTTGGGCATAGGCACTCTTCTCAGTCCTGTTTATAGCTTTAGGATAACCTCTCATGTGAATGTTGTGTTTTTTAATCTTGTCTGTATCTGATTTGAATTTCCTACACGCTCGTTTCCGACCTATTCATTTTAGTTCTTCTATTTCAATATTAAACAATTTTGGTGGAATTTTTCTCTGATTTGCTATGTCTTCAATGACTAGGAGCAAGCATATCTAGTGTATTAGTTATGGTATCGTAAAGTTGGAGGAGCAGGTCGTCAGTTGTGTCATTAGAGGTCGAATATTCCTAAATTCCTGATGAAAGTAAATGTGATTAATTCTGTTTAAACCACAAACTGGAACATCTGTCTTTTTAGCAGGGTGATCTTGCTTAGATTACTAATCATCTCACAAGGTGGATGTCTGTTAGGAGCTCCCTCTAACATGCTGTTCTAAAACATAAATTCAATACATCTTACAGGCTGATCTCCCTGCACATAAATATGCAACTATTGCCTCTAATCTTTGGAACAATGTTGGACAAACTCTCAAGAGGTAAGAAACAGCCAATAAAAATGTGACTCACTGATACAATTGATCCAAACAACAAGAGTCTGACAACACAATTCAGCACTGACTTTAAAACAATCATTGGGTCCTACCTCAATGTGTCCGACATTATTTTCAAACTGCTGGCGTTCTCAACAGAAACCCAAGAAGACAACTCTCTCAGAGGATGCCAGGACCAGTGATTGTTAGTGCCTACGGAGCTAGGATGCCCCAAATTTCTCAGTTCGCTAGCTCATTAACGGTAACTGCAGACTCACTGCAAATCACAGTTACAATCTGTTTAGTTCTGTGTGACACCTCACATGCCTGGACTCCTCTGAAAGCCCCACAGAGTACTGGAAACCAGTGATTGGTGCACTACACATGATTTGGGAAGGTCGTGATATGCAACCCTGCCCTAGGGTGAAACATAAGACTATATGCATTTAAAAATATTTTAATTAACAGCTGCTTCCTGTCATGCAGCTCATCAGTCTGAGGACAACTTAAAAGAATGACAGCTGACTGACATCACCCTGCCAGCGGAAGCTATTAAAAAGGAAGAAGAACCCTTTGTTCTTATAAAAAATGAAAAACAATTGCATCTCTTTTAACCTACACATTAAAAGCTTTAACATTTTTGTTCTGTGAAGCTACACGTTGTTCTGCCTACTCTCAAATAAAGAAAAGGAGTATCTTTTCTCCATCTCAACTTATGATAACTACTTAACCATCTGCACAGAGAAGTCTAGAAACCACCACCAATCCTGAAAAGACCCAAAAACCTTCATGTTCACAGAAGTATTCGACCCACCATTGGACTGTAAGACTGTTGTGTAAAGACGTTCTCTGTTTTCTTTTTTCATATGTTTCCAGATAGCATAACTGGATTATATAGAGTCCTTTCATCTTATCGGTTAAGCTTTTTTTTACCCTGTCACTCACCCTCCTGTACTTTTGCATACTTACTACTATCAATGTGCTCTGAAGTGGGCATTTGGCGATGTGTAGACACTGCATAAAAATTCCTGAAATAAATAATAACTTTGTGGTAATGCTGTAACTTATGCGGAGCAGGATTTCATCTTGCCAAACAATATAGGCAGAGCTTTCATATATTGCATTTACAATATATTTTGACAACAGCTCTGCTTATTACAATTAATTAGAGCAAAACCTATCTCCTGATGTAAATATTCTGTAATAATGAAGGTGACCTCACCATTACTCACTTTAAAAATGTTTCTCTGACGAAACATCAGTTTGGATTATTCAATGTGTTTTATCCACGGGTGTTTAAGGTAATTTCAGGTTAGTTGTGAGATGTTCTCATTTGGCCCTTGCTAGAAAATGTAGAGAAATATTAGCTATAGAAGGGGTTTTCTGTTTTCTGTGTTATTATTTTGTGGATTATTGTGGGTATTTCTTTATTGTTTTCCAAACATGCTTATACTCTTCAGCACTCCAACACTCCACAACACTCCACAATTGTATTAAGACAGTGTTTTTCCAGACTTAAAAAAAATCCAATTAGTGTTACCAATAAACAGCATTTCTTTACCATTACATAGTTGACTAGACCAAGAAACATGCACACCAAGAAGTGCATTTCAAACAACAGAGTTAGGAAAAAATAATGTTTTTATTACAAATCTTCGACCATAAGGTTTGGTCAAACTTTGAAAACAAAAGGGCAAATTTGGAGTTAAAAAACTATTTTTTGTATTTAGATTAACAAAACCACTGGCATTATGGAAGCTTCCAGAATTATGAATTTGTATCAGTTTATTCAGCTCTACAAAGATATCACCAGTCAAGCAGCAGAAGTGTTTGCCCAGCACAGTGGTGACGCTGAAGGAACTGCTGAGAGTCTCTCACCTGAGTCTTGCCAAGCCAGCATCTGGATGGGAAGGTATGGTACAGCATATTAGTGCATGCGTTTTTTGTTTATTGTCTTTAGAATGGCATTGTAAATGTTGTTCTTTTTTATTACCATGCTTATTTCTGGCTCTTCAAGGTGACAGCAATATTATTTTAACTTGGTAAATTTAATGTACTTAGAAACAAAATGATTCATTAGTTCATGTTGTGATCCATCAAGTACATGATTACATAGAAAAGGTAATATATTAAAGTGTGCTCAGCGGCCTCTGCTAGCTCAGACACATACTTTTGTTAAGATGTTCTTAGCAGCAAGATCACTTAAACTTGACACCAGATACTCTGATTTGTAATCAGGACAACTGATGAATATAAGGTTGAACATCTTGTGATACTTTGCTGGGCCCTGATATTTGATAAATTATCTTCAAGCACCTTGTTATTTGAAAATAGTAATTACAAAATTCTTCTCAGAAGTCCTTTGGTATTCGTTGAAGATGTCTTAACATTCTTATAAGCCTCTTCTGTATTCTTACAACATGTTAAGTCTCTTATCCAGTCTGAAGGAATAGGCGGGGTGGTCTCTTCTATTTAAAATAATACACCACTTGCTTAGTACAAAGCAAAATAGGCACACTTGACGTTTAGTTGTGGCAGTTGGATAATTATTGTCAGTAAACTAGATATTAGATTCAAAGTGAGTGAACTACCAAGTGTGGCATAAACATCAGCCACTACTATTCACCAAAAGGTTGATATTCCTTGGTAGGCCCAAACGTAGCAGAGTGAGTTGCATTTTTCCAAATGCTGGACATCTGAGAACCCTATTTGAGTCTCTCTTATTCATCAGATCCTGGTAACACAAGTCCTGGTGAATTGTTACATAGAGCCATCCTACATATCACAATCAAAAAGATGAGATGGCAAACATTTAACCAGTGTTGCATTGTTATTCCAACACTGTTTCACAAAGCCAGCGTGCTCCACCTATGTATAAATAATGACGGCAACAGCTCATGCAAAATTGCTTCCTCCTCTTTAGCAGAAAGTGGGTGTCAGTGTTTTATAGCTAGTGAGGTAGCACTGCGGGGCAATTTCAGTTTTTACTTGCTCCAGTTTGTTAAGCTGCATTTCCTATTGATGACTCAGGCAAGTGTCAAGCATTATTTTCAACAGACAAAATAGTGCAGAAATGCAGTTAAGTCCCATGACTTATTGCTGTGCAGAAAAATCTAGAGAGATAGCCTTCATCTAAATGTTCATGAATGAGAGAAAGAATATGCCTCGAAATATATATGTGTACAGTTTTTCATAAGTGCTTGTCAGGTGTCCCCACCAGAGGATGTTGAAGTGATACCAAGCTTGTATTTTACAAAAACATACGAGGAGTGGGAAAAGGAGCATTTCAGAAGTAGCATAGACGTTTTATAGAAAAATAATGTTCAGCAACGATTTTACCAGTTGGAAGGGTAAGTCATGTGGAGTCTTTCCCGATTAGAACACCAATTGAGTCTTAATGATTGGCACCAGCTGATACTTAGCAGATCTAAATCGATTGACTGCTTAGTTTAAGTCTCAGCCAGTGATTGTCTTTGTGTGTGGATTTTAAGCCATTAAGTCGCTCCTTGTGTAAGCACATCTTTGCCTACCATACTCATACGTAACATCTGAGCCCAATGTTCTATAGTTAACACAAATAGCAACAGATTGAGATGGTATTAATTGGTAGTGCCTCTCTGCAAAGTGAACAAATGAGACCTAGGGCCTCATTATGAGTCTGGCGGTCAAATTACAACCCTGGCGAGGGAAC
Organism: Pleurodeles waltl; assembly: GCF_031143425.1. Classification (NCBI taxonomy): domain Eukaryota; kingdom Metazoa; phylum Chordata; class Amphibia; order Caudata; family Salamandridae; genus Pleurodeles; species Pleurodeles waltl. The sequence continues at coordinate 786,123,389 of NC_090440.1, forward strand.
CACCAGCTCTGCCAGGATCAGAGATCTGGAGGTTGATGGTGGCCCTAATCTGCCAGGGCAATGCTGCAAGTAGCGATACCCTGGGGATTACGACCTCGTACTCCCCCAACCTTTTCATGGCGGTAGCATCGCCATGAAAAAGCTGATGAAGAACAAGAGCAGGTGGTCCCAGGGGGCGCCCTTGCACTGCGCATGCACTTGGCTCGTGCACCCTGCGGGCTACAGCATTGCCACCGGCTCAATTACAAGCCGGAGACAATGCTGTAGCCTGTTTCCCACAAAGCTGGCACCAGCCTGGAGGGAAACTCCTAATTGGGCCGGCGGGAGGTAGCCTGTGTAGCGGCAACCAGACAGTAAAAAACGTCCTCCAAATTAGTAATGACCCCCATAATATGTCTTTTTTGACATATTTTTGAAACATAAACCTTTTCTCTCTTAACCTGCTGTGCCATATTCTACCAGTTAGGTGTTGACCTTGGAAAATATCTCATCGCATTTTTATGCATTGACCAAGTCTGTATATCTCAGGATGTTTACCTTATGTTCAAAATCTCCAGTGATATACCTTCCACCTTAAGATTCTGTTTTCTCTGATGAGCTTTTTGTTAGAAATATAATACAGTGATTGAATAAAAAAGGTATGCAGTATTTGTTGTATATCTCATTGTGTGCACTCTCCCACCTTCTAGGGTTGGTTTCAGAAAATAACAAGTTGTATTTCTTTCGGTTTTGAGAATGACTCATCACATTCCTCAGGCCCACAATTCATGAGTACGAACACTCATCCCAAATTACTATTTTTCTTTGGGGGGGGGGGGGGGGATTCGGAGCTGAAATCAAGTGCTCAGTCAGTAAGGCTTTGTCACAGCAAAGAAGGGCCTGATGACATTAATGGATATTCAGAAAAAGACCATAAGGCACCAATTGAAAATTCATCATACTCAGCCTTAGATCTGGAACAATTGCCTATACTCATTAAGGGGTATGAGAGTAACTCCAAGGGAAATGGAAGATGTAAAACTCACTATTTTGATTTTGCCAATGATGCCATGCACATTTGCACAATCTGTACAGCACTGGCTATGTCATTTGTGCCTTCCTTGAGATTACAGTAAAAGTAGCTATTGAGCTTGTCAGTTCTTTAAGTGGAAGAAAACAGTTTGCTTGCATTGTGCATTGAGGGCTCACTACACCACAATGGAATCAAGGGAACTGATGAGTTTGAACATGATGCCGGTCAGGGGTTAGCCTATAGCCCATGAGGAATAAATAATTCAGAAGAGGATGGCCAAGACCAAGCAGTTTCATAAGACGAAAGTTATGATGTAGAATTTTTCTTACCTCGAGACCCAAGTACAAAGAAACATAGACGCCACCTCAGCCCTAGTCCTCTAAAGAGAGTTTACAAGTAGGCAGAAGAGCACAGTTTCCAGAGGATTAGTGATGTGACCATCTCACTCAGAAGTTGCTGTGCAAATTGTCTGAGTCTGGCCTTTAGTGATCTGATAGATCACAAAACCCTCCCTTGATGCATTAGGAAGATCAATATTGAAACACACATGGATGCTGAAAACAGATCAGCCTCAAGTATCAGTGTCTGTATCTGGGGCACCCAATCTCGAAACAATAAATTGCAACCAAGTGAGCATCAGTCTCTAAAAAAAGAGTGATTTGAGGAGAGTCGACAAAACAGCTTGTTGATTTTGGTAGATCTTGAGCGATGGCGTGAGATTAGCTTTTAAGTCCAAAACACTACGGCCACAAGTTACCTTGAAAAGGAATGTAGAAGAAGACTTCTTTAATGATCACTCTTACAAGGAGCATGCCTTTATGTTGTTCACAGTACACTAAGACCAAAGCAACTGAATCACCTTTGGCACAAAACACAGCCCCTCGTTCACAATGTTGGCTCATGCACACTGATACAGATGATCCTAAACCAGGGAAAATGGCGATTGTGCCCTGCAAAGAGGATGCATAGGACACGTATATTATGGACGCAGACAATGATGAATCAATGGAGCAATATCCCATTAAGCATCCTCCATAACAGCACACTTTTCCATACCACACTGTCATGCAGCTTGAAGCTTTCAAGCCTAGGGTTGTTATAGCTGTGGTGGAAGAGGGGGTTGGCTTCCTCATTAAAACCCTGTCACGCACCAAGCACATCATTCGGTACTTGCTAGTGTTAACAGCGGTGTTTAAAAGTTTGGCGTTAAACTTCTAGTCTCCATTTAAAACCCACTATCACTATATTACTTCAGGGATGGAGGGTAAATACAGCAGTGCCCTGCAAAGCCCACTTTACTTTTGAGGCAGTGTCCCTCCCAACTCTGGTTGTCCATAGGGCTCCTAAGAGAGCAAGTCAAGGTACTGGCAATGCTCCATCCGAAGCTATGGAGAGCATGCACCTAGATGATGCAATATAGTTGTTTGTCATTTGTGTAGCTGTGAATTTGGGTACAGCCTCTGCTCAGCAGGTCTGACAGCTTTCGGTGGAAAGAAATGGAAGAGCTCCTGAAGGTGAATTTAAGAAAAAGAAGCTGACACCACATTTCAAACCCTTGCATTTGCTCTGCTTTGAATGGGGCTTATACAGACTGTCTTCAAATTTATACCAGTATCATCTTCAAAGGCGTGCTTGGATTTGTTGTGCCTTTAGCTTTAGACCAGAGGTCCAACAGCACGTACTAAACAAACTCTTCAATAAAAAGTGTTTTTCTGATGGATACAACTACCTGTGGATTCCTCACCTTATGAATTTCCCCATGCGCCAGCATCCGACGTAAAATCTTCTTCCCAGCTCCCCACGTCGATGAGGACGTCACAATTGCACAGCTCCACGCGACTCAGTCTGACGTCACTGCCAATAAGAGGTCCTCGCCGGCGTGCTGACGTCAGTTCCCTTTTTTCCGTGCCTTCGGCGCTAACTGTTTTCTCCTAGCTCTCACTACTGTTGAAGGTGTTCCATCTTGTTTCTGGTTACATTCTTGTTTCTGGTTACAATGCCTCCTCCTAGGAAGTCAGAATTTAAGCCATGTCGAGAGTGCGGGGGTCGCATGTTGGTTACTGACCCTCATGATGATTGCCTTTGGTGTTTGAGCTCCGAGCATGACGTCGAGGAGTGTGTATCCTGCCAGAGCATGAATCCTAAGGCTCTGAAGGAGGGGGAGGCCAAACTCTTTTTGGCCAAGGCAAAGAAAGGACATAAAAGTCATCACAGGTCCTCTTCTCACACTTCGTCGAAGAAACACAAGAGGCAACGTCGTCATGACTCTCGGCGTCCATCGGCTCGGAGCCGTTCAAGGTCCAGGTCTCCATCTCGGCGGCTCCGTGCGACGTGGGAGGTGAGTCCGACTGTGACTCTACAACCTCAGAGCCCTCAGGCTTCTCCGGCGCCATCGGTCTTCGAGGTAGTCGCACCTCTTGAGAGTCCTTGATTTTCACTTGTGGCACATGATTCGGATGCTCAGCAAGCGCAGGTGCAACATGGAGACCAGCGGTATCCTGCCTTCCCGGCTCCCAGGGAGCAGATCCGGCGGCATTTTTAAATGCCATGTTTTCTATGTTTAATGCTATGGCCCCTGCTGGTGCACCGGCTGGTCCCACGGGTCCTTTAGCGTTTCCATTGGGCTCCCTGGCTCCTTGAAAGGCGGCTCTGTTCATGCCCGTCTGGCTGAGGGTGCCGGTTCGGCGCTGATGACGTCGCCTCGGGGACCTGCGGTTCCGATGACGTCGCCTTCTAGACCTACGGCGCCAATCTCATCACCCCTTCAGTCGCCGCCGATGATGGAGCCTGAGGTGTCCACGGCACCGATTGGATCCGCTCCGGATGGCTCCGGATTAGATCGAAGTCAATCTTCTTCTCCTGTTCCGCGCCTTTCAGTTCTGAAGCCGGTGTCATCAACGTCGGCTAATTCTATGTTGACGCAGAGGTTAGAGGCCAGGCTGAGGTCACGTAGAAAGACTTTGAGACTTTTGGAGGTCTTCAGTTGCCTGCTGCAGAGGTCAAAATAAATTTCTTGACTGAGGTCCTGCACCCTTCTTCTACTTCGGCGGATCCATTGCTTCTGTTTAATGATGCTCTTACAGAGCCTATGTTAGAGCTATGGAGGAAGCCTGTGTCGTCACCTGCTGTCAATAGATCTGTGGCAAGGAGGTACAGAGTGGCGCCTGGAGATCCAGGATTCTTATCAAAACATCCTACCCCGGAGAGTCTGGCTGTTCAGGCCTCTTATTCCACACGGTCTGCAAAAGACTCCTTCCCTGTGATTCCGTCGGACAGGGAATCCAAAAGGATGGAGCAGTTGGCGAAGAAAACTTTTTCTTCTTGCAGTATGGCCCTCAAGGCAGCAAATGCTGCCTGTGTTCTGGGTAGATACGTGCACGCCCTGATGGATTCAGCTAGGGCTATGGTTCTGGACCTGCCGCAGGAGGTGCAGGGACAATTTGGAGAATTCCTGTCAGATGCTCAGGCTACAGCAAAGCAGATAATCCAGTCTGGTCTGGATTCTACAGACTCGGTGGCCAGGGCGATGGGTACCTCTATTGCTACCAGGAGGCATGTATGGTTGAGGTCCTCTGACTTTTCCTCTGATGTACAGACTGCTCTCTTGGACTTGCCTTTTGATGGGAAAAAACTTTTTGGTGATAAAGCTGACTCTGCCTTAGAACGCTTTAAAGAAAGTCGGGTCACAGCAAAGTCTTTGGGTCTGCAGGCCTCCACTACTACCCCTTTCAGGTCCTTTCGGTGGTTCAGGGGATTTGGGCGTGGAGCTGTTTACCGTGGGAGACCCCAGTCCACAGTCCAACAGCCTACCAGCCTCCCTTATAGGTCCTTTAGAGGGCGGGGGAGGGTTTGGGCAAGAGGGGCCACCCAGCAGCACCCTGCATTATCCTCTTCCTCTGGAGGACAACAAAATGGGAAGTAGTCCTAGTTTTCTGCCCATTTTCAACCACACTTCTCCTGTAGGGGGAAGATTACGTATTTTTCTCCACGAGTGGGAGTTAATTATATAATCCTGGGTTCTGAACATTGCGAGGAAAGGATATGCTCTCCCTTTTCAGGAGTTTCCCCTCCCATCCCTCCCCGTCCCTAGGTTTGTTCAGAAGACCATCTCCTGTTGTTACAGCAGGAGGTTCAAATCCTGTTGTCAAAAGGTGCAGTGGAGTTGGTTCCACAGCAGGAAAGGGGTCAGGGTTGTTATTCAAGATACTTCCTGATTCCCAAGAAGGACGGTTGTTTGAGACCAATCCTAGACCTGAGGATTTTGAATTGGTTCCTCAGACAGGAAAAATTCAAGATGCTGACTCTAGCACAGGTACTTCTGGCGTTGAACAGAGAGCATTGGATGGTGTCTGTCGACTTGCAGGATGCTTACTTTCATATCCCTGTACTCAAGTCGCACAGGAAGTATCTCCGGTTTGTGGTGGGGTCGCAACACTACCAGTTTGCTGTCCTTCCGTTTTGGTCTTACTTCAGCACCTCAAGTCTTCACGAATGTGATGGCAGTGGTTGCAGCAGGTCTCAGAAGGAAGGGGATATCGGTATTCCCTTACCTGAACGATTGGTTGATCAAAGCCAAGTCTCCAGAGCTTGTGTTGCATCACTTGCAGATGTCAACTCAGTTGTTGTTGTTCAGTCTGGGTTTTACGATAAACGTACCCAAGTCTCACCTGGAACCCTCTCAGCGCCGCCTGTTCATAGGGGCAGTACTGAATACAACATTGAATTGGGCCTACCCTCCGCCTCAGCGGATTCAGGACATCCAGGCGTTGATTGCCATGTTTCAAAATGGATTGGTTGTTCCAGTCCTCAAGGTCCTACGCCTGCTCGGTCTGTTCGCTTCTTGCATTCTGTTGGTCACTCATGCACGTTGACACATGAGGGCTCTCCAGTGGTGTCTCCGCAAGCAGTGGTTTCAACACAAAAAGGGATCTTGAGGAGTCGATAACGATCTCCAGAGATGCTGCAGCGGATCTTCGATGGTGGGCTGTGGACGCCAACCTTTCTCAAGGAATGCCGTTCTCACTGCCGCCTCCAGTGGCCACGGTCATGACGGATGCTTCCACTCTAGGTTGGGGAGCTCATCTGGGGGACCTGGAGAACAATGGAACAGACTTTTCATATCATTCTTTTAGAATTGCGGGCGATACGTCTGGCTCTCACAGCCTTCTCCCGTCCCTTCGCAGTCAGTCAGTCAAGGTCCTGACGGACAACACTATCGCAATGTGGTATATAAACAAACAGGGAGGAGTGGGGTCATACCTTCTCTGCAGAGAAGCTCTGCGACTCTGGTCCTGGCTTCAGGACCATCGGATTTGCTTGGTAGCAAATCTGGCCGGAGTGCTTACCGTACGTGTGGACACTCTCAGTCGGCATTTTTTGGCCGATTACCAGTAGCGTCTCCATCCGGATCTGGTCCTGCATATCTTTCAGTTGTGGGGTTTTCCAAGGATAGATCTGTTTGCCACTCGGGAGAACACGCACTGCCCATCATTCTGCAGCCTCCAGTATCCGGTGCAAGGAGCTTTCGGGGATGCATTTCAGATCTCTTGGTGCAACCAGTTGCTTTACTCATTTCCCCCCATACCTTTGATTCCTCGAGTTCTGAGGAAGATTCGCCAAGATCGGGCTCAGGTAATTTTAATAGCCCCGGATTGGCCAAGAAGGGTGTTGTACACGGACCTTCTCCAACTCTCGCTGTGCCCTCTGCTCCGTCTCCCTCTCAGGTCAGACCTCCTCTCGCAGTTGCAGGGGCAGGTTCTACACCACCACCTCGAGAGCCTGCACCTTCATGCCTGGAGATTGAACGGGGCAACCTGAGTTCTTTCTCTCTCCCACCAGAGGTAGTAGATGTTATTCTATCGGCCAGGCGACACTCCACTAAGACCGTTTATGCCGGCAGGTGGGCGAAATTTGTGGCTTGGTGTGGAGAGAAGCAAATTGATCCTTTGAGGGCCCACCTCTCCAATGTTCTGTTTGCTTTAGCTTTAGCACAGAAGGGTTGTGCAATTGCTACAGTTAAAGTCTATCTGGCGGCACTGTCAGCCTTTCTTTGCCTCCCGGATCAGCCCTCCTTGTTTAAATCGCCTATTGTTATTAGATTCTTAAAAGGTTTAACTAATAAGTTTCCTCCCACTCCTTTTCATATGCCGCAGTGGGATCTGAAACTCGTTTTAACTTTTTTAATGGGGTCACCATTCGAACCCATGCGTTCTTGCCCACTAAGGTTTCTAGTTCTTAAGACGGTTTTTCTGATATTTAAAACCTCGACTAGGCGTGTGGGTGAGCTTCAGGCTCCTTCAATTAAACCTTTACCTTATTCTTCCCTGATAAAGTGGTGCTGAAAACCAGGGCGGCTTTCCTACCAAAAGTTGTCACTCGTTTTCATATGGGGCAGACCATTACCCTTCCATCTTTCTACCCTCCTCCTCACCCCTCGAAGGAGGAATAGAGGCTCCACCGTTTGGACCCCAAAAGGGCTCTCAGTTTTTATATTGAGAGGACAAAAGACTTTCGCCTGGAGGACCAGCTGTTCGTGGGGTATATTGGACAGAGGAAGAATAAGAGCGGTCCATAAAAGAACGATCTCCAGGTGGGTCATTCTCTGTATCAAGGTTTGCTACTCGTTGGCAAAGAAGGTTCCCCCTGAGGGTATTAGAGCCGATTCCACCAGGGCTAAGTCCGCCACTTCGTCCTTTGGGAGGGGGTTCTGGTGGTGGATATTTGCAAGGCAGCAACTTGGGCGTCCCTCCACACCTTCGCAAAGCATTACTGCTTGGACTCTGAGGTTAGGAGGGACGGCCATTTTGGACGATCTGCATTGCAGGATTTCTTGGTGTAACCAGTCAGGCACCCACCTCCGAGTGCGGTACTGCTTTGGGACTCTATTCATAAGGTGAGGAATCCACAGGTAGTTGTATCCATCAGAAGAACAAGTTACTTACCTTCAGTACACATGCACTCATACACCCCCATTCGCACATATATATACACACTCATTCATCCCCATTCACACACATACACGTGCACACCACACATATGCACCCAACACGCCCCACTTCGCCCTTTCGGACGATCACCTTACCTTTTTCGGCAAGCTGATTGTCCAGGAGAGGATGGGTCCTGGCGGTTTTGCACCGCCAGCACCACCACACCAGCAACACTCTGCCAAGCCATATTACGGCTTGTAATACGGTGGCTGGAGTCTTGTTGCCGTGGCGGTGCTGGCGATGATCCCGCCTCTTCAACTCCTTTGGCCAGGCTGACGGAGTCGGACTTCCACCTATAGATAGGCGGAAGTCCTCTAAAGACTCGAAATATGGCGGACAGCAGACCACCAATACTGGCGGTCTGCTGCCTGCAGCGGCTTCAGTGGTCTTTGAAAAAGACCGCCGAAGTCGTAATGAGGGACTGAGTCTCTGGACACTTGATACTGGAAGGGAGAGATCCTATCACCCAGTGGGTGTGAGCCTATATATAATTGTTGAAAACCAGCAAATGAGTGAAATTTCCAGCTGGTTGGCAATTAAGTAAAGCAACAGATAGTGGCCATACTTTTGTATTTATCAGTTTAACGAGTAGCATGTGTTTTGCTCCGAGACCATGCGTCATTGAGCTTTTCAATGAACCTTTTCAAAGAAACTTAGCATTGTGCCTGTCTAAAGCTGTACATGGAATACTGTCAACATTCAGATGCAAGTGTGCTGTCCAATTACGCCCGGTTGCTGACCAAATATGCCATATTGTGCTTAACATGCTACATTGGAACATTTTCATTCAACTTTTACATACATGAGCCATTCAAGCACACATTGCTGTTACAATTTCTATATGTCCCTAGAAAATGACACGTGGAGTCCTGGAGAGACCAAGACTGGAATAACTGATATGGAGGCTTACTTTTTGCAACAACATGGGACATCAGATGGACGGAGGATAGCATATACCAATGAGTACATTTTACTTAGAAGAGTAAGAACTGCACTGAAGCCAATGGTAGACAGTGCTGGAAAAGCATGAAACATGAAGACTGAAGTAGACTTGGATGTAAAGAATGAACAGGACACAACAAATGCAGACAAAAATAGGGAGAAAAAAATATACAGTACAAGTATACATTTTTGGCTCTTTAACAATGGCCATTTCACTTTCCTTACTATTTCAGATTGATCACTGTAACGTTTTATGCAATTCCATACACTTACTTTAGCTGTACGTTTCCTTCCTAATGCTTGCCTGATATAAAATGTCTTCTTCTTGTAGCCTCATCAGCCACTCCTTGGTATGCCAGACTATGATTGTATATGGCCTTGAGGGGGCCCTTTCTCCTTTTCCCTCCTGACAGCTGTGTATATTGATATTACCTTTGTACCTTTTCAGTTGTATGTTTTTCAAACTTAATTACATCATACAGTTGTACTTAATAGTGAGCAAGTGTCCTATTCTTATGTAACTGCATGAGAGTCCTAGTCCGTAAATTAAGAATATGCAATATTCAATAACTAGTCTATGAAAGAAAGTATAGATGAAATTAAAATTGATGTTTTTTATTATTTTATGTAATTCTAAACGGCAAAACTTTCAAGAAGTTTTGCAGTAGTTCGTGTTTCATAAAGAATAGTGAAGAAACTAAAAGCGTCTGTAAATCTACATGTAAATTTAAACTAATATTCATAGGAAGTTTTATTGATATGCACAGTGATTAGTAGATGTTATATCACTTTATTTAGATGAAGCTTCCATCTAGATTATGAGGTGAGGGATAAGTGTCAAAGACATGACTGTGTCAAACAAAGCTTGTTGTTCATATAAGATAATGAAATTCTTCCAGATATGTGAGGATCTTGACATCAACATTAATTAAAGCTAATGTACTTTGAGCACACTTTTGGGTCTTTCCCCCAGGTTTTTGGACTTTGGAATTGTCATTTTTACCTATTCTCTAATTTTTCCGTTCTTAATTATTATCATTGTACATTTTGGTCAAAACTAGGACATGGTTCTCTTTAACTGCATTGTAGGATTCAACCGGGAACTTTTCTTGCCCCGGAGTCTTAGCTATTCAGTCAGTGCCTTGAAAATTCGTATTCACATATTTCCATGTTCTGTTTATAAAAAGTCTTTAATCTATTTGACACAACTTTTTTTCTCACATTTTTGTGTAGAATTTATAAAATTATTATACATAGGAGTCTTCTTTCAAAAGGATGTTGCCTTCCTAGTTCTTCTGATTTGCTCACTTCTCAGTATGTGTGGTAATAAACAACCATATTTTTCTTTTGCATCCCAGCATCTCTGCTTAATACTCAAAAGGGTCCTTTCTGCTTTTGGAGTAAGCTTTTTGTGTATATCCTATATTCCCATATTGCTTTTATTCTCAAATCGGCTCTGCATCTAGCTGCTACATATTCTCTCTCTAGTGCTTTCATCTCACTTTCCTTTTTGTGTTAACCATTTCTCATTTTACTTCCTCACACTTTAATTTTGGGGAGTTCAACTTTAAAAATGTAAATGGCAAATGTATATCTAGACCTATAAATATAGCATTACAATTGGTAATGCTGCCTTTTTTCCATCTCGCCAACTTTAAAATCTTCCACTCTTTTTTACTCTTTTTTGTAATTAGACCTCTTTGGTTTTGCTGCTGCACTCTATAAAACAAATGTAATACGTTGTATGTGCAGAACGATACTCGAGTAACTATAAATACAGAGGGTTATTCAAATAACTCAGTTACTCAAATAATGGTTAGTATTAAGGGTTAGGAGGAGCAAATATTTTTACTTTGTACTTGCAAATATTCTTCTAGATCCCCATTGGAACCCAGTGAATTTCTGTTTTGTTCAGTGCAAGAGGAGACCCAGCCATACCACACATTTTGCTGATAGAACATAGTCATACAGATGTCGAATTGACAGTAGAAAGGAGTCTTTGCCCAGGTCCTCGAGGAAGCTGATCTGTAGCCAGCAGAGCTGTGCAGCTATAGTTCTATCACTCTACTTGTATTCATCTCAAAGGTCATGGAGGAGCATCTTGCTCCTTAATTACTTGCTGTTTGGAAGTCCATTCTCTTCTTGACTGCTCTCATCCCTGCTCCCAATGAAAACATTGTACTAAGATGTTGCTTCTTGAAATGTTTGCCAAGTAACGGACTGCAAGTATAAAGGTAAAATATCATAATAACTGATATTTTCTCTTCCTTTGATAAGGTTGAATGTAGTACACTGTTCAGATCTTTCAGAGTACTGAACGTCTATTACTTGCTCTATATTAACCAGTTTTGCTCCTTCTTGAATGGATGTAGGCACAGTTTCTGTTTCCATTTCCCACTTTATAGAGCAACAAGTGACCTTTGGGGTTGACTTTGCTAAGCAACAAGTGACCTGTGGGGTTGACTTTGCTGAGCAACAAGTGACCTGTGGGGTTGACTTTGCTGAGCAACAAGTGACCTGTGGGGTTGACTAAAAGGATTACTATCCTCAATCTTGCTCGGTCTATATGTCAAGCTGGGGAGGAAGGCAATTTTTAGTTCTACTGCTTTAAGGCACCCTTACATATGGATAACACACCCCTTTTGCTGAAGTTCACCTGGTCATCTTGCAATTGCATTGAACACCTATGAGAATGCTATTAGCCTTTCAGAAATAGATGGCCCACTAGTTTCTAAAGAACAATGGTGAGAAGATAGGGTGTTGATTTTGCAGGAAGATCAGCCTTGCTGGAGAAGAATGATGTTGCCATTATTCTTACTGGTTCATTGGCCCCAAAATGTAGAACATCTTGCCTTACCATCTTCAATCTGTTTGTGGTCTTGGGTTGTTTCACTGCACCCTGAAGACTTTCTGTTCTGCTAACTGCACGTTACCCTTCTTATTTGTATGTTCTACTTATCCGATACTTTTGCATCTCCGTAGTTGAACCTCTTCATGCTTTGTGATTCCTAGTACCAAGTTAGCTATGAGTGTATGTACTGCACTAAATAAATAAATAAATAAAACTCTGTAGGCTTCAATATTTCTGGTCCTTGAGACACTCACCAGTGTGTGGAAAGTCTAGAGTGATTCTGACTACCATTGGGGAAGGTGTCACAAGGTCTTTCCCAAAGGGGATACAAACTGACATGCTCACCTTCTCTCCCTTGAACCAGTTTCTTCTTGGTGGGTGCCTAGACAGCTAGGCAGACGTTACTCAGACCCTTTTTCCTGCGTGGCTGGGCATTATTTTATGTAATATTTTGCCAGTCAGGCAGTACTGCATAACAGTAAAATGCACTGCCCTCCTTGGCTGTTGTTTTGTCAGCCTTTTTCTTAAAGTGTGATCACTGCCCCATCACATTCTTATGGGAGCAGAAATAGAAAATGAAATTTAACAATTTAAAAGAGTTTAGATTAATTTTAACGAGTAACATTTGCCTTTTTGAAGTGTTTCTTCACCCACATTTTGTTTTTTTGTGGGAATTCAGACGTTATGGTTGTCATTTTCCAAAGGTCTTCAGTCGTTTAAGTACATTTGCACCTAGTCTTCTTCAGTGTTGAGTAAGACAAATGGTCTGTACAGACGTTTACACGTTATGCCATGACTTCCAACTGTATCATGGGCACTTAGCAAATGTGTAAGCCTCTCTGTGTGCCTCATTTGTCTTGAGTTTGTAAATGCTACATGCATACTGATTGACTAACCCTCAACATTGAAGTGTCTGTAAATATTAGGCATTAACCTCACTAGGATTCTTTTAGTTCATTCCCAAGCATTAGGGTCAAAGGTACTCACCGTTATCACCCTCCTTAACCTACTATAGCAAAAGGTTAAAGGCAGAAGCAATTTCTATTACTTTAGTGATTCCTTACCAAGTGGATGAATGGTACCTCTGTTGAGAAACAGTAACAGTTCATTGACACTTCATAGAGAAGTTTTGTCATGCATCAGTCATTTGGCCATGGTCTTTTTGTAGGATACACAAAATTCAAGAAGTGACTGCCCCAGCTACAAAAATGACAGATATAGGATATAGGATCCAAAGAGTGAGGTCAGGAAAAAAACTTTCATTTGTTTGTTCTGTCCTGAAATGTATACTTTCAGGGTTATTCAGAGTTTGTGGAAGATTTCATCTCCCATAAAACTCCTGATACATCGTTCCACAAAGCCCGCTGTTCCTCCACCCATTTATAGATTGCATGACTGCAGGGTTTCCAATGGCAGAGCTTCAGCTAGTTCCACTGTCGGAGACCTTCGATCTGACTGCTGGTCCAGAGCCATCAGGTCACAGTGACAGACGCCTGGCCCGAATTTTAATGATTGTTATTAATTTCTCCTGCACTAGGCCACTATGCAAAACAATGTAAGTCCTCAGGAGGGAAATTGCACCGTGGCTTCTACTTGTAAGGAGAAAGCTTCTTGCACCTCAAGCAGGTGTTATTTAGTTCTGCAAGACTCTGGGAGTTTGTTTTTGTAATCAAAATACCGAGTTGATGCCTCGCACAACTTCTTATAAAAGGTTCAGCGCCTTCATTAGAGCCGCCTCATCCACAGCGCTGGGAAAAAAAGCTGGCAGTCTTTAAACCTGGTGGTTTGTCCTCTGCTACTGGAGCAGGCCAGATGGCCAACCTCCAGGTTCTAAATGACACCATGTAGGCCCTGTTTATGAGTTCCACAGAAGGAAGGTGCTATTTATCACAACAGATAAAATCTACTTCCCCATGATTCACAGCTTTTTGTATGTGATAAACTGCACCTATTATGAGTTTTTGGGAAATACCATGTGTCTTTTGGTGTTTATTGTACAAAAATCTGCATGTCATAATAAATGCTGTAATCCTTCTCCCACCCCCCATTAAATTCTGGCAGGTATGACATATGGAAATTTAACCAATGGTGTGAACTTTAGAGTGCTCTGTAATTATTGTAGGTGTTAAACTCCACAACTCTGAATTACAACCTCTCTGCCAACGGGTTTGCGCAGGGCTCTGTAGTCGCTGGCTCACTCAAAATCATGGCCCTAGTCTACAAAGATGAAACAGGTATACATATTTGCATGCTTAATGTATGTATGTAGTATGTGGTATTTCTATAGCGCAATCAGCCAAAAGGCAGCAGATCATTGTATGTAGTCAAAGACAAGCATAAAGTTGAGGCGTAAGAGCACATTGAGATGGAATGAAAATGGTAAACACATTCTGATGTAATGTTATTAAAAGAGGCGAGTCTTTAACTTTTTCTTAACTGGAGTACCGTTGGGGCGGTCCTAATGGATACAGCAATGTTGTTTCAGATCAGAGGTGCATAGATGGAAAAGGCCTGCTGTCTTGTTTTTTTCTTTTTACACTTATTAGTCTGCATCCTGATGGTGTACTTGCTGCGGATGTGATGAGATCCACCAGAGATGGTGAACCTGACTGCAAGATAAGTGGGTGCTGGTCGTGATAGCTTTGTAAGCGATACATCTGTCTTTGAAGATGGTGTGGGCGAACAAGGGAAGTCAATGGAGTTCCATCAGAATGGGGGTGATGTGATCATGTTTCCTCAGGCCCTGGATGTGACATGTTTAATGTCTGAGAGGTCAGAGAGTTGGGCATTACAGCATCAAGGTGTGAGACTGAGGGCTTGAATAGGAGTTCCGAAGGTGCTTTCTGGAAGAAATGATTTGACTTTCTTTAGAAAATATGAGCTGGTACATTGCCATCTTTTTTTTTTAAATTGGGTTTTTTAAAACTACTGATTTGTATTTGGAACATAGCATTGCTAGTAATATTTTTTTTCTAATAAGAAAAGTAAGGAACTACAAGTATGGTATCTAACTACAATAACATATTTTCCTTGGAAAACAGTGTGTAAAAATACATAAATGCCACAAAACGTCACTAATGGAGGTCTGGTTTTGCAACAGCACCGACTTCCCATTCAAAATATGATGCCAACTCTTGGTGATTTTTTTTTTTTAATTTCTTTATTAACATTTCAAATGACCAACTGTGATGGACATGTTGCAACAGTAAAATGGCTCTTCATGTAGGGCCAATAATCCCACTCAGACCTCCCCCGTACAATTTGCAGGCCTTAGCACCTTAGTTGTGAGAAGTAAGTACGATTCCCCCTCCAATAAGCAAAATTACAATAATCGGCATACCAACAGGTATCCTTAGCAGTTCTGATACAGTAGATACTGAGAGGACCCAAGAGGAAAAACAACCTAATACTCGATGACATTGTTTCCAACAACATTAAAGGTTGCCATTTATATTAAGCAACATGGCCATTTAAAATCCCCCCACCCATTTCCACCCCACATATTCCAATCACTTTAGAGCACAGAAAAAAGAAACGTAAGGTACAGGGTTAAATACAACACAATACAGCAGCAGGAACTGTGAAATATTGTTTCACCGTGAGCAGATCCTGGACAGCCACTGGGTATTAGCTATCTCTCCTCTCACATCCTTTCAAGTTCCCACTTCTGTTATTCGAACTAGCAGTCTTCATGGACTACTCCTCCTCTGTGGACTCCATCAATGTCTGAGTCATGGTAATCAAGGATAACAAATCGACCACCATCCTTTCATACCTATGGGATCTCCTCACATGGGCTTCCTCACGGCCATACCATTCCAACATATCTCTCCTCCAGTCTGACTGTGCAGGGGCTTTAGGACTCAACCAACCGATCGCAGTCCGTCGTTTGAGCACTATGAGGCCCAACATCACAAAGCACCTACTGAGTTTCTTCTTCGGGTTGTCTGGAAGGAAACCAAGGATGCACTGTTTGATCATATATTGGACCTCCCAACCTGTGGAGAGTGAGATAAGGTGCAGTATTGCTTTACCGGATTTTGCACTGCCATATTATATGTGTGAAGTCTGCCTTTGTCACGCAGCACCTAGTGCACCCCGAGATCAGTTTGGATAGATAGTGTGAAGTCTTTTTGGGAGAGATGAGCTTTGTGCACTATATAGTATTGTGTTAACTTAAATGTCGCACAAAGCATCACTGTGCGCACCCCCAAGTGTATTTTTTGCCTTTCCCTGGGAATGAGGAGTTATTCGCATACCCGCTTGCAAGTTCTTCCTCTATTTTAAGTCAGAGAGCATAATGCAACCTCCTTCTTGCCATCTGTCAATTGCCATTGTCTGAGCTATCTGCTGGAAGGGCTTGACTATCCACAGATCTAAATCCTATCCATTGATCTAAATCCAGGGCATATGGTGCATGCCCGATCACACTTCGCACCTTCTTCTCCCATAGGTGGCCCATAAGGCACACCAAATGTGGAAGGGAGCTGGGCATGTCTCTCCCCCTCATTAATAGAGTCCCAAGTTGGTAGCGGTTGTGCACACCATTCAGCAGCACCATTTCCCAGTTAGGCTCCCCATGCAGCCAAATAAAGGCGTGCTCCAGGTGTGCGGCTAGATAGTACAGTTCTAGATGGAGCACCTCTATCCCGTTCCCTCTTGAGAGTAGGCAGGCTAACTTTACTCTGTTTTCCAGCCCACAGGAGTTCTACCAACAGTCTGCCAAGGTTGCAGAACACTTTGTGGGGAAGTTCGTACATAGCTTCTTGCAGAGCGTATAAACACCAAGCACGATTATCACTTTGATAAGGGCATTCTTCCCCGGAGTGACTATTCCAGCGTCTTCCAAAAAACAATTGAAGGGCGCATGTTAGAAATCACCCAACCGATATTTAGCTCATATTCCCACTGTTAACCGTGGGCGACATGGATCCCAAGGTATTTGATGCTATCCTCCACAAGCGGTCTATCGGCAGTATCTTTAATTGTCCTAGTGGAAAAGAACCAATTTACCGATGTTAACTTGGAGCCCTGAATATTCTGAAAACTCCTGAAGGACATTAACCATGAGGGGGCCAATATATCAGGCTGGCACGAATAAACCAATACATAGTCTACATATAAGAAGACCACCGGCATCGCTGTTTCCACTCTAGCCCCCCCAACCGTGGAGTAACTGCCCGAGAAAACATGCCAATGGCTCCATTGTGAGAGCGAAGATCAAGGGGAACGGCGGGCACCCCTGGTGTGTTCTTTGCAAGTGAAACACTTCCGAAATGTATCGCCCAGTTCGCAACCTCTCTCCGTCTGACCGCTATAGAGCATTTGAACCCAACTGAGAAAATATGATCCCAGACCCATTCTATCCAAGACCTGCCAGATATAGGCCCACCACACTGAATCAAATACTTGTTCCATATCTGAGAAGGCAAGTGCATAGGGATCATTCTTCAGGTCGGTGTATAGAGGATATATGGCAGATGATGCAGGTTCCTCAACATATTTCGATGCAGAATAGAACCTGACTAGTCCTTATGTACCAAACGGAGGAGATGTGGCAGCACTCTACCATCCAAGACATGGCTTAGGAGTTTTTGATCTACCTTCAGCATAGTTATTGGGCGGCACAATCCCCTTTCAAGAGGGTCCTTGCTGGGTTTCAGTATAAAGACTATATGAGCATCCCTCATCGAGTTCGGGAGTCTCCCCTTTTTCTAATGCCTTGGCATAGAATGGTAGCAGTCTGGCCATTGGAATTCCGGTGAAGGCCTTCTAAAATTATGCTGGGACTCCAACTCCTCTGGCTGTTTAGCCGATATCATGGCCTCTCCCCCCCCCCCCCCCCCCCCCCTGCAAAATTGCCCCCGTCCTCCGTGGGGCGTCATGGCAGTGGCAGATCTTCCAGATATGAAGTAAATGCCCCTCCATCTCAATACCCGGTTCGGCATAGATATTAGGTAAATGTGCAGTAAAGGTGTCATTTATCGCTTGTTGGATGTACACTTTGCATCCCTGCACGTTGCTAGGTAAAAAAAAAAATTGGGAGTATTTTCAGACCTAACTAGGTTGGCCCAAAGGCCCTTTCCATATACCACTTCTATCGACGGGTACTCTAATATGTTTTTCTAGGCAGTCCCATAGCTCCAAAACCTGTTGGCTGTCCCAGTCCCGTAACAGCAACTAGTCATTGGACAGAGCTGACTCAGGTACCCCCAGCAATGTCTCCTGTTGCGTCAAGTTGTTCTCTAAGGTATGGCAAATACCCACTGCAGACGCCATGCATATCCCATGCACCACCACTTTCATGGCGTCCCATTCCATCCACCTGCTATCCATACTGTCCTAATTATGTTCAAAGTAGTCAATCATAGTCTCCAAGAGCGTGTCCTGAAACACCTGACCTGGTCAGTTAATGCATCCGGGTGTAGTCTCCACAGGAGCACCCTAGAGAGTATGATAGTAGCAGGGGTAAGTAATCTGACAGGTAAAGAGCCAAGTAGTGCACATTGGTCACCCAGTCAATAGCTTCCGTATTGCTAAAAAGTAGTCTAGGCAACTGTAGGTGTTTAATATGAGAATGCTTAGGTATGAGGGTGTCGCTGGTGTCAAACATCTGTAAGCCCCAAGCCCACCAGCATTTTTGTTAATGCCAAGGTCATGCGGGTTTCGTACGCTGTCTTGGGGGCCATCTGTCCAGGTTTCCATCTAGAACACAGTTAAAATCACCCGCCAAAAACTACATCTCGAGTGAGGGACACCTGAGCTGCCACCAAGAGCGCACCAATAAAGAACCCATTGTCTTTATTGAGGGCATGAACATTAATAAAACAGCCCATGTGCATCCAGCGTGCCCTCTGTTGTAGTTGGACTCGCACTCCTAGGCAAGACTGCTGGTTCGGGGATGATGTCACTTTTGTTTGTAGGTGACTAGGCCAATCCTACAGCAAGTCCAACTGTCGGCCCAACCCTCTCAGCTCACAAGCAGTATCTCACCAAAAACCCAAACGGTAAAAGGTGATTTATGGCAGCCTTTAAGCATGGACTCTAGAATGCAACATCTCAGGAGAGTCATGGTGGAATGAAAGTTACCCTTTTCTCAAGTTAGTAATAAGTCTGAGTCACACACAGGCAACAATGGAGATGCAGGAAAGTTTTATTAAAAAGACTGCAATCTACTGTAAAATGTATGAGCTGCAATGATTAGGATAATGATGAATGCAAGAAGCAGAATTGTAAAGATGAGAGTCGTGAGCACAATCCCTCCCCCACACCCCCATCCTGCAATAAACATAAAAATGTGAAATCCTTAAAACCCTAGCATGGAAACCTAATCTCTAACCTAATGAGAGCGTTAAACCTAATCTGCCAGTACCAGGTTCATGGGAAGCGCCCCCAACCCTTGTTACCTTGGAATGATGTCTCTAGATCTGACACTGTGGGGACACGAAGGTTGGGTCTGCATCAAGGCGACTTGCAAGATAGCATCTGGTAGGAATCCCTCTGATAACCATGTCTGCGTGAGATATATTTATACAGATCTTGTAGGACCCCTGACGCAGGTATGTTCCCAAACAATAGATAAGGGGGCAGGCTTGTGGCAGCAGTTATGTAAACAATTCCCACCAAAAGTACATTATGTTCCTGTCAAAGGTGAGTGGGAAAGGGGCATAATGTGAATACCTACGTACATCACTTACTTTTGACACTGATAGTGACACCTTCACAGAGTGGCACTGATAATGTAAATCAAAACATTGCTCTAACGCTAAACAAAGGCAGCCATCTTAAAATAAATAATAAAATAAATGGGCTAAGACAGAGCAGGATAAGTAGGTTAAAGGTCCCTTGGTGATGGGGGCACATGCCTGCAAGCCAGAAGGCAAAGCTAAACACTTGATTCCCATTAAAACTAAGTAAGATCTTCTACACCTCTGCTTTAACATACCCACTGTCCACGTAAGCCTGTAGTCATGTGGGTTTAAAGGGGACCCCGGGGCCACCCAAATTAAAGCCCCCCTGGCTTAGCCTGAATAGGTTGTTGCGAAGACCTGACCCCTCCTTCTTCTCCAGAGATTTTTAATGCAGTTTCCCACAAGTGGGTTTCCTGAAGAGACACCATCAATATACCAGATCTCCTCAAATATGCATAGACCCTATTGCATTTTACCGGTCCCTGCAACCCTCTCACATTTCAGGTCAGAAATGTATACTTGGTCCCCAAGCCATACTTGTCCTAGGTAACTGACCCGTATCCTGCTGTCCCAGTACTCAGTCCATATTCCTGGTAGCAACGCATTCAGTTCCAAAGTCTTGAAATATCTGTTCAAGGTCCATCAATGAAAGGGTGAGTCTCTGTGATCTCAGCCTCTATACTACATTCTGTTGCTAGAGTATAAAATAATACCTTGGTGTCTTCAGCGTGCCCCTTCCAGTGTCTGGTTCTCACCCATTCAGACTGTCTCTGCACCATTACTTTGAGTCTCAGGGACATGACTCAGCTGCAAAAACAGGTTTGGAATTTCCAGGGATATATCAACGTAGACTGTAGTGTGCCACCTGGGACCACCAGAATGTGTTCTCGCTGCGACGGTTCTGCTGATCCTGTCAGTTTCTTTCAACGGTGTATGGCTGCGTGCCAGTCTTCGGACCCCACGTTGTTGTTGTTCTTCTTCTTTCCATTCAGATGGTCTTTGTCCACGACCCAGGCCCAGTGATTTGAGGCAGTCCACCACCTCCTATGGGGAGTTGTGGATGTAGACTTTACCTTCATGCTGGATCTGGAGTCGAACCAGAAACATTAGACTGTATTGTATATCATTTTCTTGCAACTGTCTCTTCACAGACTGAAAAGTATTCCAAATATCCTGGCCTCTTTTAATATAGTTGCGATAAATCTGTATCTGCTTGTCCTCAAAGCATGGGGGGCTGTGTGTACGAACATGTTGGAGGATTATACAGCGATCTCTGTAGTTAAGCAGGCATGCTATAATCGCTCAAGGGGCCGCCCCCAGTCGCAGGACTGCCGTCAGTGCCCTGTGTGCTCATTCTATTGAAAAAAGATATTGAAAGGCATTTTTTGGTTTCAGGGTGTTCACAATTCTGTCCTCCAGGAAGAGTTCAGCAGAGGGGCCCTCAGCTGTTCCGGGAATCTGAGACAGCGTAATCTCCTTGACGGCCCTCGGCATCTTCAACTCAGCTTTCCATGTGGGTTGTGCTGCATTTAAGTTCTGCAACAACAGTCTGTAGGTCTTTAACCTGCTTTTTAAGAGTATTAACGTCCTCCTCAATAGTTGTGACCCCATCTGCACACTTTGCAGAGATCAAGCAACAGGTGATTTATGTCCATTGACATTGCATCCATTTTGGTTTCCAGTTTCTGCCTGGAGCCCTGTAATTGCCACCAGTATCTGGTGTCTGCGTTGCGAGCTCCTGTGCCTTCCCAGAGTCCTGTCCCCTTTTCTGGGGGCTTAGGCCGGGGGGCCGTGTACTGTGTTATGGTGTTAGCCTGTGCAGACTTTATACTTTTATCCTTTACCATCATGAATTCTGTATGCTCAGGCATTTATCCGCGGGGTGTTGCTGACATAGACCAAGCACTCTGCTTGTTTGTCAATCACCCTCCTGCTGTATTCCCCAGTCTACCACACACTCCAAGGCTCCAGTCCACCTCACAGCCCTGCACTCACGAACAGCAGTAGCTGGTTATGTACTCAGGAGCTGGAGATAATGTTCAGTTAGACTGCTGCAGCGATCTCATCTGGCCCGAAAGTGTAGGAAAGTGCCCCTTTTGGCATGGTTACCCCCAACTTTTCGGCTGATATTTAATGTGAACCTGACTGAGTGTGTGCTGGGATCCTGCTAACCAGGCTCCAGCACCTGTGTTCTTTCCATAAAATGTACCATTGCTTCCACAATGAGCACACCCCTGGCACACAGCCAAGTCCCTTGTAAAAGGTACCAGTGGTACCAAGGTCCCTGTGACCAGTGAGGGTCCCTAAGGGCTGCAGCATGTATTGTGCCAACCCAAGGGACCTCTCAGCAAACACATGCACACTGCCATTGCAGATTGGGTGTGTTGGTGGGGAGAAAAAGGTGAAGTCAACATGGCATCCCATGTCCGCACACCACTGCTTGTGACATAGTTAAGTCACCCCTCTAGCATGCCTTACAGCCCCAAGGCAGGGTGCAGTATACCACAGGTGAGGGCATAGCTGCATGAGTAATATGCCCCAACAGTGTCTAAGTCCATTCTTAGACATTGTAAGTACTGTGTTACCATATTGAGTACATGGGCTGGGAGTTTGTCATTACGAACTCCACAGCTCCATGATGCCTTCACTGAAGACTGGGAAGTTTGGTATCAAGTTTCTCAGCACAGTAAACCCACACTGATGCCACTGTTGGATGTATTGAAAAATGCACACAGAGGTCATCTTAGAGATGTCCCCTGTATTTCACCCAACCCTTTAGTGCCAGCCTGCCACTAAGAGACAAGTTTCTGACCACATGGGGTGAGAGCCTTTGTGCTCTCTGTGGACAGGGCCAAAGCCTGCTCTGGATGGAGGTGCTTCACACACACCCCTCCCTTGCAGGAGCTGTAACCCTTGGTGGTGAGCCTCAAGGCTCCTGCCTCGGGTTACACTGCCCCGGGGCAATCCAGCTAGTGGGGATTCCAGAGGACCACCCCTGACCACGACCGGATCCCGTGAAGATTGCCCGACGCCCAAAGGTACCTGTGCACCCGCAGCCCCCTGGCCTTGGGGAACAAACTGATGGCCCAGCCACGTCCAGTGAGCTCTCTACTTTCCTGTCCAGCAGTTGGTTTCCTTCATTGGACTCCCTGGACCAAGCCTGCAACATCTTTGTGACCCCCGGAGTTCCCTCATAGAAAAGCATTGGGCGCCCGACGTTGTGTTTGCACCCTGCACCCACCGGTCCATTTGCAGCTGAGGGTATGTGTTTTGTGCTGACCTGTTTCCCGTCCCCCCCCCCCACATCACCCTGTGTGCTGATCTAAATCCCCCAGGTCTGTGCCCTGAAGTTGCTTGTACTTGCCTGCAGGCTGTTTCTTTCTGACTGCCCCCTGTCGCCACAGGATTACACTGGGCGCTCAACACCAACTTTGACCTCTGCACCCGGCTGACCCCGTGTTGCTGATGGTGCACCCTTGGTGTCTTCCTAAACTTTGTCCTGTGGACACCTAAACACCCTGAGACTGGGATCGTAAATTGAGTACTTACCTGCAAACTGTGTTACTTTTCCTCCACTAGGACTCACCTGTGAACTGTTTTTATCTGTGAATTGTAAACAAAGTGCATTTGATACTTGAAAGTGATACATTCTTGAAACAGTACTTACCTGCAACAAAGGTGGTTCTAGAAATAAAGTGACAAAGTATATTTTTGATACATAAAACATTGGCCTGGAGTAAGTCATTGAGTGTGTTTCTCATTTCTTGACTGTGTGTTCAACAAATGCTTAGCACTATCCTCTGATAAGCCTAACTTGTCCACCACACTACCACAAAAGGGAGCATTAGTATTATCTGCTTAAGACCCTGTAAAGCCTCTGGGGATCCACTGAACTCTGTGCACACTATGCCTTATTTTGGTATAGTATATACACTGCCAGCTTCCTACATTGCCAGACCAGTTTTGGGGCTATGACTTTGCATTTGCTGGACTACTCGGCCAACATCTGATCACACGGCTAAGTTCTAAAATTGCCTTTCGATTCAATTGATTTTTGAATTGACAATTTTTCTAAATTTTTAAAAGTCCCGCTAGGGCCTTGGTTAAGTCCCCTTTTAGCATTTCTTAAAAAGTTATAAAAGTTACTATAGTTAGGGGTAAGTAGCTAGAAGTACGTTCAGTCCTAAAAGAAATCCCCAACGTTTGTAACATAATGAGCAGCTCAGAGGACATGGTTTTGGAACTCAAACTCACCCCCTACCGCCATCTCAAGATAAGAGAGCTAAGGACCATCTGCAGACTCAAAAAGATGAAAACTCGTTCCAACCCTTCCAAGACCCAGCTCCAGTAGCTCTTGGCAGAGTATGCAAAGGAACACCCTGCAAAGAGGAAGATCTCTCCTCAGATGAGGAAGGAGTTAGGGATCAGGAGGATGACCTCCCCCTCCTAACCTAAATTGGGAAGACAGGGCCTATGTGCCCCTGACTCCAGGGATAGTACTCACAGGCCCTAGGCCTCCTACAGGAGAGTCTAGCTCCTCAGGGAACACTGAGGGCAGCCTCAGTGAAGAGGATCTCCTTTTAGCAAGGATGGCCAAAAGACTAGCTTTGTGGAGACAGTTCCTAGCTATAGAGAGGGAGAGAGCAGAAATGGGATTAGTACCCATTAATGGTGGCAGCAAAATAAAACCTAGGAACGGAGAGCAATCCTAGGATACTAAAATCCCCAAAGGGATTGTCCCCAAGTATGAATATGGTGATGACATCACCAAATGGTTCACAGTGTTTGAGAGGGCTTGTGGAATGAGAAAAGTGATAAAGTCTTACTGGAGACCTATCCTTTGGGAACTGTTCACTTCTAAGTGTAGGGATAGGCTCCTTACACTCATTGGGGCAGATGCTGAGTACTATAACCTTATGAAGGCTACCCTGATAAAGGACTTTGGACTCACCACTGAGGAGTATCGAATTATGTTCAAGGGGGGCTCACAAAACCTCAAGCAAGCCCTGGGTTGATTTCACAGGCTACTCAGTGAAAACACTGGATGACTGGTTAACTGAAAGTGACATGCATGACTATGATGGGTTCTATAATCTGTTTATGAAAGAACATATCTTAAGTAACTGCGTCAATGAAAAGTTGCATCAATATCTGGTACACCTAGGTCCAATTTCTTTGCAAGAATTGGGAAAGAATGCAGACTACTTGATCAAGAGTAGGTTGACCAAGACTTCCGTTGGGGGTGACCAAAGGAAAGGACCCTCCCTGGGGAAAGGGTGGTGAGACACATAAGGATAAAAGTAAAGAGTCTTCTAAAGGCCCCCAAAAATCTAATCAGGAATGGTGGGCCCCAGACCTCTTCACCATCCACTCATGGGTACAAAAGAAAAAACTTTGATCCCAAAAAGGCCTGGTGTTTTAACTGTAGAGAGAATGGACACCAGAATGGAGACCGCCAACAGAGGAGTGGGCCGGACTGCCAAATAATGATCCAAACAAAAGACAGGCATCCAGAAAACCACCCGCCGGCAATAGAGGAGTGGCGCCGACAACGGCAGAGTACGGTCACAGGCTGACGGAAAGGCCTAACCCGCCCAGCAAATAATGAACCACCAGTCCGCCGCCAGTTCCGGGGCAGGAACCACCACCATGCAAAGCCAGGCAGAAATTACCCAAATCCAATGAAACACTCACTGGAGGCCCTCGCAACGCGCTGAAGCAGACATGGATAGAGTGCTGTAGATCATGCCAGCCCTGCCCCTTGCCATATACCTCCACGACCGAGACCGCCGCCGACGACTGTAAGTACCACAACCTACGAAACAAGGGAGGAAAGGGCACAGTTACATATCCACCCACCCCACCCACCCTGCAACGCCCCCCAAACCTTCACAGCAGCACAAGTCATACACCCCACAGCAAGAGGTGCTTACCCGACACAAGGCAAATCCAACTTGACCATAATACAGACAAATGCCTCACACCCATAAACAATTAAACGAAAGACCAGGGTACAACAGTGTGCCGCCAAAAAACAGGCCACACAGAAATATTTAATTAAAGCTCACAGAGCTAAATACTCCAAACGGGGCCAATGGGCAGTCCGTACGGCTGCAAGTGCCATGGGCCACAACGGACCCATCCTGACTCCCAAAAGTGCACGGTACTCCACCTAATGGGGCAACAAAGGGGCATCCAGGCACCTCACGGAATGGGGACAGGAGGTGGTGGGGGTGGGGATTTGCGACAGGGATGGGCCTTGGACTTTCGTTTGGAAGGCGGAGGGTGGGTTGGGCTTGTCCTTTGAAGGGGGGGTGTTTTGAGCAGGTGGAGCCAGATGGACTAGGCTCTGCCTGGGCCTTTTTTTCTCTGGGGAAGGGACACGGGAATGTGAAGGGCAGACAGGGGTGGGCTGTGAAGTGGAAGGAGTGGAAAAGGCAAGGAGGTGAGCAAGCTTAGGGACAAGACTGGGTGGGCCAGTGGGTTGGAAGAGGTCAGCACGGGAGAGGAAAAGTTTTTTTCAGAGCAATTGGGGTGGTCCTGGATGAGGGCATGGGAGTGGAGGCAGAGGCAGTGGATGTATGTGGTATAGTAGGTGCAGGTGACTGGACAGTATGCTGATGTGTGATAAGTGGGTGTCTAGGTGCATTTGTGTGTTTTTGGAGGAGGGGGGTGGACACAGTGGGAGAAGACAGGCAGCTAGTGTGGATGTATGTTGTGTGGGTGTCTGCAAGTCTGGTGAGTGTGCTGCATGTGTCAACTACAGTAGTTGTGAGTGCAGTTGTGGTGTATGGGGTGCTTGAATGGATGGATGCTGTTGTGGTGAGTGCAGTAAGAGGAGCAGCAACAGTGACTGAAGGTGCAGTGCATGAGGGTGTGGATGTAGAGGAGACAGAGAGGGAGGCGGAAGAGGTGGGCACACCGGGGGAAGTGGATGTTGTTGTGTGTGCATGTGTCTGTTGGCTGTGTGAATGCTTGTGGTGGGAGGTGTGGTGCTTGTGTTTAGAAGTGTGCTTCTTGTGTGTTGATGTGCTTGACTGTGACAGGAGAAGGGAGTGGGGTGCTGGAAGGGGTAGAGGAGGTTGGAGGGGGGACGGAATGGCCAGGGAAACTGGCTGCCGTCCCAAGAGGAGGCCAGAGCCTGAAAAGATCTCTGTAGGGCAGACACAGTACCGTGAATGCTATCCAGATAGGCATTTGTCCGCTGCACCTCTGATGCTAGCCCCTGGATGGCATTGACAATGGTTGTCTGCCCTATGGAGATGGTTTTCAGGAATACAATAGCCTCCTCTGTGAGGGCAGCAGGGCTGACTGGGGTGGGGAGGAGGTGCCTGGGGCGAAGGAGACGCCCACCTTTCTGGGTGAGCGGGCACGGGCAACTCAGTGGGAGCAGAAGGGAGGGCGGTGATGGAATTGGGGGTGGCGGAATATGTCACTGTAGTGGTGGTAGTTGCCTCCCCCGTGGAACTCCCCTTGTCCTCCCACCCACTGGTCCCTTGGGCGTCAGGTGTCTCTGTCTCCGAGGATCCGTGGGCCGCTGCTTCCCCACTTGTCAGTGCATCAGCTCCCTCACCAGATGTTGCTGCTGTACCAAACCAACACAAGAGAACAGCGATGGGGAGACAAAACAGGAGAGACACTTGAAAATAGCAGAATGGAGGTACATAATGGCCAGCCATGCACCCACCCAGAAGACACCCCCAACAGGCAGCACCGTTCATTATGCCCATGGCCATGCCCCTGACTACTGACCAGAATACTGCTCTACACCCATCCCCTGGACTACCTAAGGAGGCGACGTGTGGGAGACCTGACAAAGACACCCCTACACCCTATGGGGACCATAATGTACATGGACACCAGTCAGAGTCCCTGCCTCTAAGCAGCATGAACCCTAATGCACACACAGACATCCTTCCAGACTGAAGTATGTGACATGAGTACTCACCCCCTTGTGACTGCTGTGCAGCCTTCAAGCGCCCATCCAGGTCTGGGTATGCCACCGCCAGGATACGTCGCATGAGGGGAGTCAGTGCCCAACAGGCACCCCTTCTACGTTGGGAGGACTTCCCCAGTTGGGCTTCACAGATCTTACACGTCCAGCGCCGCAGGTCCTCCTACCTCTTTCTGCAGTGGGTGCTCCGCCAGTTGTAGACCCCCTGGGTCCGCACCTCCTTGGCGATGGCATGCCAAAGTGCCCTCTTCTGGTGGCCGCTGACCTAAAAGGGTCACACAGATGTGGAACACAGAGGTCAGGCACTTGCAAGATAGGTACTGCTGGCTAATTGTCCACTATGGGACGGACAGTACTCTCAGACTTACAGGCCATACGCACGCAGCATGCCATGCACCACGGCCCATGCAGGCTCAGACGTGCACACATATGTCCATTCAACACCATCCATTACACCCAAACAGTGCCCCCCAAACCCAGACTCACCTGTACCTCTGGCCGTCCGTACAGTTTTGCGTACAGGGGCAGGACCCCGTCCACTAGCCTCTCCAGTTCCTCCTGGGTGAAGGCCAGGGCCCTTTCCCCTGCAACACGAGCCACATCCATTGCCAGAGGCAGGCCACAGCAGTACACACAGTGGAGTACCTGTCCGCACAAGATCAGGGAGTCTAGTGAATAATAGATGACGAAATTGCGTACGTACTGCGGCGGTGTGCACCGTCACCGCGGCGGCGATCATGATATGCCAGGATTCCCCATTGGCATCCATGTTAACCAATGACGGTGCGAACGGCGGTAAACTCCACCTTCGCTGTGACGTCAACCGCTAGTGGTATGAGGTCACTTCCACAACGAAAGGCCTGGATTACAGTGGGCAGACATTTTGGCAATAACTAGGCATCTATAAATAAAAATGTGCACAATGCAGGCCCTACTAGCCACGTGAAGCACCTAAGCATGTGACCATTCCGTAATATACCACACATGAAAAACTCTGTTCCCTCATTGTGGTGTAGATGTAGATCTGTCAAGAAGCAGTTAATGTTGAGTCACTACAATGAACTATGCAGTGCACAATTGATGACAATGCGTGCCTATGTATGTGTTTTCATCACACCTTTTTGATACCCCTCGTAGGTACCAACCCTTGTGGCGAGGAAGGGCACCATCGGTGTACAGACCACTTGTGGATATGAGGACCATGGTGGAGCGTCAGATCATAATCAATTACAGACTCACACGTGCAACAATTCAGGAACTTTGTGCTTTACTGGATCCTGCACTAACTCCAGGAAATCGTAATCAGCATGCCATCCCTACTGAAGTGCAGGTGCTCTCCGCTCTCCGCGCTCTGCACTCCGCACTCCATTTCCTGGCCACGGGCTCATTTCAGGTGACAGTGGGCATGGGTGCTGGATTTTCACAGCCAAGGTTCGGCATGGTACTGATAAGATTTCTAAATGCATTTGTATGACATCTGCAGTCCTGTGTGAGGTTTCCCCAAAGTACTGACCTCCCTGCCATCAAGTCTGAATTCTATGCCTTTGCCAACATACCCCATGTTATAGGTGCCATCGATGGCACCCACATACCGATCATCCCCCCAAGAGTCATTGAACAGGTGTACAGAAACAGAAAGAACTTTCACTCCACGAACATCCAATTGATATGTACTGCAGACCAGTACATATCACATATGAATGCCATGTTCCCAGGTTCAGTCCATGATTCCTTTGTGTTGAGGAACAGTAGTGTGCCACAGAGGATGGAACAACTCCAAGAGGACAGAGGGTGGATCATAGGAAACATGTCTGTCACTAACTGACACATAGCAAACAGCCAGGCTGTCTGACTAAGGGGCTTAACAATGACTACTCTGTATTGCACCTTTTTCTAGGTGATTCTGGCTATCCAAACTTGCGTTGGCTCCTGACACCAGTGAGGAATCTCAGGACGAATGCAGAGAGGAATTACAATGACCCCCATTGACGTACTAGGAGGGTGATAGAGCGCACAATAGGTCTCCTGAAGGCTAGATTTTGTTGTCTACATATCTCTGGGGGTTCCCTGGCCTATGGGCCTGAAAAGGTGTGTAGAATAGGGGTTGCCTGCTGCATGCTGCACAACATGGCAGTGAGACAGTCTATCCCCCTCTTGGAGTTGGAGGGTGCTGTATGTCCTGACCAGCTACCTCAGAGACGGGAGGAGAGTGATGGTGATGATGAGGAAGGGGAAGATGTCAATTCCAGGACCAAACTGATACAACTCTACTTCCAGTAACTGTGGGATGTGGGGTTTGTGACACATACTGTCAGTGTGCTCAGTCATATAGTGGGGGTTGATAATGATAGGTGAAACACGTTTAGGCACACAGGACTCCCTTCACGCACAGATTTGACAATAAAGTAGTTATCCGCCAGTTGCATCCATACTTCACTTTGTTCACAGTTTAACACAGGGGACAGTGTTACAGGTATGATATGTGTTTTATTGGTTGTAGGGAGTGAATAGTACTATTTACAGTGATGGCAAGTAGTAAGAGGTGGGTGTCCTCAAAGCCAACATGGTGGCAGCCTTGTTGGTAGTATTGATAGGTCCATCTTTTTTTACATTAGTTCCTATTAAAACGTAAACGTAAACTTCGCACTTGTATAGCGCACTACTCACCCGTTAGGGTCTCAAGGCGCTGTACACATACCGCTGTGGAACCCCTCCTGGCTTTTCCCTGTGAGGTACCCACTCCTGGGCAACCCCCAGGGTGAAGCCAGGCTTCCAAGCGCTGTCAGGGCTGTTGTGGAGATTAAGCAAGCTATTACCCAAAGTTAGAGTGGGACCCGTTAATTAGATTAGGCACCGAAGCGAGAATTATGTGGTCCAAGGGAATTGAGCCCAAGACCCACCGAGGCGGGAATTGAACCCTGGTCCCGGGCCAGATCTCTGCATCAGGGTCTGCCGCTCTAACCATTGTGCCACGCTTCTCCACCACATTGCCTCTTAGCAATGTGTGGTGGCTGATTGGGTGGGATGGTTGCTGTGCAGATTGTTGCTGAGTTACTTCTTGAAGGGGGCCTTGTTCTTTGCTGGGGTTCCAGTGCCATATCTTGGCCTGAGGGTCCGTTTGGGCACCTGCTGTTGATCTTCAGGGGATGACATGGTAGGCCCTTTGGTTTCCTGTGAAGGTAGTTCCTGTGATGTTTCTGCTGATGGGGTAATCTCATGGTGGGTGTCCAGTGCTGTAGTGGGGGCCTCCTGTCCTGTGTGGGTCTCAGACTGGGTTTGTACCAGCTGCAGCAGTGCTCCTGCCATGGTGGCAATTGTGGCGTTGTGCTGTTTCTACTGCTCCATGGCATGTTGGTGGTGTTCCTGCTGCATCCTCTGACTGTGCTCCAGGGTGGACACTATCTGTGCCAACCTGTCATGTGTATGCTGGTAGGCCCCCAATACTTCTGATATCAGGTCCTGGGCTGCTGCATCCATCCTGTGGCCTCTCCCCTGGCCCACTGCCACCCTTGCACTTGCCCTAGCCCCCTGTGCCTGTGTCCCCTGCACAGGTCTGGCAGTACCACTTGTACTGGGGCCCTCGCCTTCTTGCATGTTGGGAGTGGGAGACTGTGGCCTCTGTACCTGTGTTCCACCAGTCTTTGGCCTGGATACACTGGTGTGGGGACGCTTGCCCTGGGCTGCTGGTCTTGACTGGGTGGTAGGGGTGACAGTGGTTTCCTGGGTGGGGCTGCTGCACGGTGACAGTCCAGGACTGTGTGAGGGCCCTGCCTGCTCATCAGTGTCCAGGGATCCTTCACCAGTGTCCTCTGAGGTGCCTCTGTCTCCCTGGGGGCACTGGCACTCCTTGTCCCGTCCGTTAGGGTGGCATGGGTGGTGGTGCCTGTTGGGGGACATAGACATGTCTGTTACAGCTGCATGAACATTTGAGGTGAACAGGACTGGGCTAGTTTGTGATGGGGGTAACTTGCAGTGGCCTAATAGGGTGCCTTTGTGAGGTTGACACTGCATTTAGTGTTGACTGTGGGGTTTCATTGTGGTGGGGGTGTCGTTCCATTGTGGGTACTTGTGGCTGTGCACAGGGGGAGGGATGTAGGCCTGTTAGTGGGTTTGTGGTCATGCAGGGGGGGTGGATTCAGTTGCTGTTGCCTGGGTGGGGTGTTGGTCCTGGTGGTTGTGGGTGGTGCATGCATTACAGGTATGGTGTATTTGGGGTATATGTTGATGACTTACCCAAGTCCATTCCTCCAGTGAGTCCAATGAGTCCCTCAGGGTGGAGGATGGCCAATACCTTTTCCTCCCAGTCTGTGTATTCTGGTGGTATTGTTGGCGGTCCTCCCCCAGTCTTCTGCAATGTGGTGCCTTGATGCCATGACCCTGACCTTCCCCTGCAGGTCGTTCCATCTCTTCCGGATGTTTTCCCGGGTGCGTGGATGGTGTCCCACTGCCTTGACCCTGTTCACAATGGTCTGCCATAGCTCCATCTTCCTTGCGATGGGTGTGTGCTGCACCTCGGCCCCGAATATTTGTGGCTCCACCTTCAGGATCTCGTCCACCATGGTCCTTAACTCCCTTTCCCGGAAGCGTGGATGTTTGGGGGGTGACATGGTGAGTGTGGTGAATGATGGCGGGGCTGGGAACGCGGTGAAGGTGCTCTTCTGTGGGTTGGTGTGCGTCTCGTGTATGCTGGCATTCGGTGTCTGCCTCTGGTGCTCTCCGTCTTCTTGGCCTGGTTTCGTTGCAAAGGATTGTGGGGTATGTCTAGGGGTGTTTTATGGGGTTATGGATGTGTGTTAGGTGTGTGGGTTACACGCTTATCCAATGTGTGCACTTCTTGCTGTTAAGTCCACTTGCCGCCCGGGCGGTCGGAACCGCCAATGGTCATCCGGCCTCCACTGTCCGCCAAGGTGATTTGTGCATCATCATTTGGAGGGTGGGATGTGGGTGTGCTCGGCGGTGGCGGGATGGGGAGGTCCGGGATTCCTGCCGACAGGGTCATGGTGGGGAGTGGTGGTCTGGTGATTTTTGGTGGGGTTGGGATTTTCGTTCATTATATGGCATTTCCATTCACCACCAACGGCGGACTTTTGTTCACCACCGCCACGGCGGTCAGCGGTGTTTCCCGCCGTGTTCATAATGACCGCCTCTGCCTCTCCCAAAAAGAATCCCCCTAGAACTGCACCAGCTAGCACTGGTATAGCCAGTCTCCAGGTGGGATTAACAGTGTGCCCAGAGCAAATCAGGGTTCATTCTGAAGCTATTGTAGTCTCTGAGGGTGGGGTAGATGTTGCCACTCTTGCTGTCTGGCCCCCTAATATGAACACATACAGACAGCATCCCTTGATTAATAGGACTAGAGTAGAAGCCCTGAGGAATACAGGTGCCAGTGTCACCTTGGTGACAGAAAAACTGGCTTCCTCAGGACAACACTTGACTGGGCAAACATATCCAAATACCAATGCTGATAAAGTAACTAAGGTCCATCTCATGGCTGTGGTGACCTTAAAATGTGGAGGGGTTAATGGCCTGAAACAGGTAGTAGTCTCTTCTGCAATTCCAGTTGAATGAAACTTGGGAATGACCTGGAGTCCTCAGTATGGGCTGAAGTAGAACTCAAAGTCCATCCAGCCACGCTGGGAATCCCTGAGATGGTGTATGTAAAGACTAGAGCACAAAGCCGAGCAGAGGGTGAAAAAGAAGTGTCCGAGCCTGGAATAGTGGCCCAACCTTCCAAGACGAAAGGCAAGAAGATTGAGGGACCAGCTTATGTACAGCAAAAAGCACAATACTCATCTTCTCAGGAAGAAGTCTTACCAACCCCAGAGGGAACTGAGCTCGTGGAAATTGAACATTAACAGGTTGAGCTCTTGGGCCCAGGGGGACCCTCTAGGGACCAGCTGTACTGGGGATAGAGGACCTGTCCCACTCTTGAAGGCATATGACAGCAAGGTGCTGCACTAGGAAAAGGGAGAGATGTCTGTGGCCCCCACAGGGTCTATTGGGAGGAGAGACTTTTGTACACTGAGGCCAGGGACCCCAAACCTGGTGCCAGCAGGCTAGTGGTAGTGCACAGTTCAGGGAATTTTTCCTCACACTAGCCCATGACATCCCCCTAGCTGGGCTCCTGGGCCAGACCAAAACATAGAAAGGGCTTAGTCAGCCATTTCTAGGGGACCAACATATCACAAAAGTTGAAGGAGTTTTGTAGCTTCTTTGTCACCTGCCAAGCCAGTAGCCACCTGAAAGCCCCCCTAGTTCCATTACCAGTGGCTGTGGTTCCCTTTTAAAGGGTCGGTGTGGACATAGTGGGTCCACGTGACCAACCACAGCCTCAGGAAACCAATATATATTGGTATTAGGTACCCTGAAGCAATTCCCCTTAGGTCTACTACAGTCCCTGCAGTAGCAAAGGCCCTCAATGGTATCTTTATCAGGGTAGGGTTTATAAGGAGGTGGTTTCTGACAGAGGTGCCAACTTCATGTCAGCTTACCTGAAGCACATGTGGAATGATTGTGGGGTGACTTACAAGTTCATAACATCATACCATCCACAAACCAATTGACTTATTGAAAGCTTCAACAAGACATTGAAGGGCATGATCATGGGACTCCCTGAATAACTCAAAAAGAGATTGATGTCCTTTTGCCATGCTTGCTTTTCACCTACAGAGAAGTACTTCAGATGGGAGAAGGGTTTTCCCCCTTTGAACTTCTGTTTGACCATCCTGTCAGTGAACCACTTGCAGTTGTGAATAGGGTTAGGAGCAACCTCTCAGTGAACCTAAGCAAGATGTGGGAGAGTATGTACTAGGCCTATGTTCTAGGATGGCAGGCAGAGTACATGGAACAAGCATCCAAAAACATTGACACCAGACAACAGCTCCAGAAGCAGCTGTATGACCAAAAGGCTGCTGTGGTGGATTTTAAACCAGGACAGAAAGTGTGAGTTCTAGAGCCTATGGCGCCCAGGGCACTTCAAGAAAGATGGAGTGGCCCTTATCTCATTCTTGAAAAGAAAAGAGAGGTCACCTACTTGATAGACCTGGGCACTAGCAGGACAGCCAAAAGGGTGATGCATGTCACCCGCTTCAAGCTTTTCTGTGACACAACTGATGTAACCATGCTGATGAGGATCAGGAAGCTGAGAGTGAACCTCTCCCTGACCACCTGTCTCCCAACCCAAAAGATGGGTCAGTTGATGGAGTTGTCTACGCAGACACCCTCACTGCCAAACTGCAGGCTGACTGCAGGCAAGTCCTGCAGCAGTATGCAGAGCTCTTCTCCTTAACCCCTGGGCAGACACACTAGTGTACCCATGATGTGGACACAGAAGACAGCTTGCCTGTCAAATTCAAGATCTATCGGCAGTCTGACCAAGTTAAGGAGAGCATCAAAGTTGAAGTCAACAAGATGCTGGATTTAGGAGTTATTGAACCCCCTGACAGCCCCTGGGCTAGTCCCCAAGCCTCATCACCAGGTTGGAAAGAAAAAAATGAGGTTCTATGTGGACTACAGAGGTCTCAACTCTGTCACCAAGACAAAGGCTCACCCAATACCCAGGGCTGATGAGCTGATAGAAAAATTAGGTGCAGCAAAGTTCCTCAGTACCTTTGACTTGACTGCAGGGTACAGGCAAAATTGCATGGCACCAGGAGCAAAAGAAAAGACAGCTTTCTCCACACCTAACGGGCATTATCAGTTCACTGTTATGCCCTTTGGTTTAAAGAATGCCCGTGCCACCTTCGAAAGGTTGCTGAAGCAAGTTCTTGCTGGCTTGGAGACTTTTAGTGCAGCATATCTAGATGATATTGCTGTATTTAGCTCCACCTGGTAGGATCACCTGGTCCACCTTTGGAAGGTTTTGCAGGCCTCACTATTGAGGCATTCATATGCCAAATTGGGCATTCATTGTTGTATACTTGGGCCACCTTGTGGGTGGAGGCCACGTATAACCCTTACAGCCCAAGATCCAGATACTGCTGATCTGAGAAGCTCCTACAACCTAGACTCATGTCAGGGCATTCCTTGGCTTGACTAGCCATTACAGGAGGTTTGTGAAGGGGTATGGATCTATTGTGACCCCCCTCACAGAACCTGCCTCTAAAAAGATGCCCAAGAAAATTAACTGGACAGTTAGTTGTGAAGAGGCCTTTGACACCTTGAAGGAGGCAAAGTGCTCAGCACCAGTTCTCAAAGCTGCAGAATACTCTGAGCAGTTCATTGTGCAGACAAATGCATCTCAACATGGGGTAGGAGCAATCCTGTCCCAAACCAACGATGATGGCCATGACCAGCCTGTTGCTTTTATTAGCAGGAGGTTGCTCCCCAGGGAACAGCGTTGGAGTGCCATTGAGAGGGAGGCCTTTGCTGTGGTTTGGTCCTTGAAGAAGTTGAGACCATACTTGTTTGGTACTCACTTCATTGTTCAAACTGACCACATACCTCTCAGATGGCTTATGCAGATGAAAGGTGAGAACCCTAAACTTTTGAGGTGGTCCATCTCCCTACAGGGAATGGACATTACGGTGTAACACAGACCTGGGACTGCCCATGCCAATGCAGATGGACTTTCCAGGTTTTTCCACTTAGACAATGAAGCGACTCTTGGGAAAGGTTTGTCTCAGCCTCTTTCGTTTGGGAGGGGGTTGTGTAGGAAAGTGCCCCTTTTGGCACAGTTACCCCCCCCACACCCCTCCAACAACAAACATACACACACACTTTTCACCTGATATTTGATGCTGACTTGACTGAGTATGTGCTGGGATCCTGCTAACCAGGCCCCAGCACCAGTGTTCTTTCCCTAAACTGTACCATTGCCTCCACAATTGGCACACCCCTGGCACACAGCTAAATCCCTTGTAAAAGGTACCAGTGGTATCAAGGGCCCTGTGACCAGGGAGGGTCCCTAAGGGCTGCAGCATGCATTGTGCCACTCTAAGGGACCCCTCACCAAACACATGCACACTGCCATTGCAGATTGTGTGTGTTGGTGTGGAGAAAAAGGTAAAGTCGACATGGCATCCACTTTAGAGTACCATGTCCACAAAGCCACTGCTTTGGCATAGTAAGTCACCCCTCCAGCAGGCCCTACAGCCCTAAGCAGGGAACACTATACCACAGGTGAGGACATTGCTGTATAAGCAATATGTCCCTACAGTGTCTAAGTCCATTCTCAGACATTGCAAGTGCAGTGTGGCCATATTGAGTACATGGGCTGGGAGTTTGTCATTACGAACGTCACAGCTCCATTATGGCTTCACAGGGACGTTTGGTATCTAATTTCTCAGCACAGTAAACCCACACTGATGCCACTGTTGGATTTGTTGAAGAATGCACACAGAGTGCTTCTTAGAGATGCCCCCTGTATTTCACCCAACCCTCTAGTGTAAGGCTAACCGGTCTGTGCCAGCCTGCCACTAACAGACAGGGTTCTGACCCTTTGGGTGAGAGACTTTGTTATCTTTGGGGACAGGGACAGGGTCAAGCCTGCTCTGGCTGGAGGTGGTTCACACCTCCCCCCTGCATGAACTGCAACACTTAGCGCTGAGCCTCAAAGGCTCCTACCTCGGGTTACACTGCCCAAGGGCACTCCAGCTAGTGGAGATAGCCGCCCTTCCTCCCCCCCTGAGCAATCCCCACTTTTGTCAGCAGATCTGGTGCCAGAATTAGTAAACACCAGGAGGTGACCCCATCCAAGCTAGGACCACCCCTAGGGTGCCCAAAGCGTAGGTGAACCCCACCTTGCAGAATTCTCTATCTTGGTTTTGGAGGATGTAGCCAGTAGAGTTAGGAATGTGCCCACCTCCCCAAAGAGTGGGGGCCCAGGAAGGGTGTAGCCCACCTCAGGAACATTAGCCATTGGCTGCTGCCCTCTGCCCCCTGTTATGCCCCTAAATCTAGTATTTAGGGGCACCCTGGTCCTCACTCTTTGAATTTCTTGGGATCTGAAAGAAGGACTGAAGAGCCGCACCAGAAGAGAAGACAACTGACTTGGCCCCTGTCCTACTGGCCTGTCTGCAGCTTTAAGACTCCTGCTACAAAAATGTGACACTCCCTGCAGAACCAGCAACCTCTACAAACTCCCAGAGGACTGTCTGCCTCCCCAAGGACCAAGGTCTCCCAAGGACAGCGGACCTGTCCACAAAGAAACCTCCAAGGAGGACTCCAGAACCGTCCTGGATCCGCGCACCCTGTCCACTCTGCACCCGATGCCCACGACCTGAGTTCAGGTGGCCTACCGGACCTTAGAGAGTCCCCAGGCAATTCTGACCTTGACTCCACTCTGGGTTGACCCCTCCTGACCAACACAACAATGCCTGCAGCCCAGATCCAAAGGACCCCCCCAACTGTGACCGGATCCGGCGAAGATTTCCAGATGCCTAAATGTACCCCTGCACCCGGAGCCCCCTCGCAATGGGGAACTCAACCAATGATCCAGCACCATCCAGTGGGCTCTCTACTTACCTGTCCGGCAGTTGGTTTAGTTCAGTCGACTCCCTGGACCACAGATGAAGCATCTTTGTGGCCCCCGGCGTTCCCCCTTTGAAAAGCTTTGGGTGCCCGATGCTGTGTTTGCACCCTGCACCCGGCCACCCCTGTGCGCTGAGGCTCTGTGTTTGGTGCTGACCTGTGGCCCTCTCTGGCGCTGATCTAAACTCCCCCTCTCCCCCCCAGTCTGTGCCCTGAAGTCACAGGTACTTACCTGCAAGCTGTCTCTTTCTGAGTGCCCCCTCTCTCCATAGGATTCCATTGGGCGCCCGACACCAACTTTGACCTCTGCTCCCGGCCGGCCCCTTGTTGCTGGTTGTGCACCCTTAGTGTCTTCCTAAACGTTGCACTGTGGACACCTTAACTCCCGGAGACTGGGATCGTAAGTAGAGTACTTACCTGCAAACTGTGTTGTTACTTTTCCTCCACTAGGACTGCATTTCTTTCTCTGAGAAATTGCACTTAGTGTCCATTTTTGAAATTGAAAAGTATTACTCACCTGTTAACTGTTTTACCTGTGAATTCTAAACAAAGTGCATTTGATACTTGAAAGTGATACATTCTTGAAACTGTACTTACCTGCAACAAAGATCCTTTTTGGTGCTAGAAATAAAGTAACAAAGTATATTTTTGATACATAAAACATTGGCCTGGAGTTAGGCGTTGAGTGTGCGTCTCATTTCTTGACTGTGTGTGTGTACAACAAATGTTTAGTACCACCCTCTGATCAGCCTTACTGCTCGACCACACTACCACAAATGAGAGCATTAGTATTATCCACTGTATCCTCTGTAAAGCCTCTGGGGATCCACTGGACTCTGTGCACACTATACCTCATTTTGGTATAGTATATACAGAGCCAACTTCCTACAATCAGTGATCCATATTTGCAGAAATGAAACACCTTTACTACTAATTTTGGTTTGATCTCCTCAAGAATTTGAATTTCAAAGGTTTGTGCAGTCTGGGGAGATTCAATGACCTTGCTGCCCTCCATGTCCCTTGTATGCATCTCCATCTTTGTTTTTGAGCATCTTGCAATATGGTGTAATACAAAAGTATCACACTGACCTACAAATATAATCAAGAATAACATATTGGTACTGTTCGATGGCATGTGTAGCTGCAGATACACATGCTATGCATAGTCTGTCATCTAGTGTTGGGCTCAGATTGTTACAAGTTGTTTTTCTTCGAAGAAGTGTTTTCGAGTCACAGGATCGAGTGACTCCTCCTTTTCGGCTCCATTGCGCATGAGCATCGACTCCATGTTAGATTGTTTTCTTTCCGCCATCGGGTTCAGACGTGTTTCCTTTCGCTCGGATAGTTCGAGTCGGTAAAGCTTCAAAACTCTCTAATTCTTGTCGGTATTGTTTCGATCGCGTACCATCCTCTATTGACACTTCGGTACCGTCGGGTTAAACTTCTCTACTCGCCCTTCGGGGCGCGTGTGCCCAATTCGGGCCTGGTCAGGCGGACCGCGTGGAAACCTCATGGACCGGACCCCATTCCGCTTTTGTCCTCGGTGCCCCGCAAAACTTCCCTACACAGGCCAACATCTCGTTTGTAATCTCTGCCTTTCCCCAGACCATTGGGAAGAAAATTGCAAGGCCTGCAGATCCTTCCGTTCCAAGAAACGCTCCAAGACAGAAGAGCCCAGAGACTCGAGATGGCATCCAAGAGCACCGAACGTCTGGACGACGAAGAGGAGGAGATTATGCAGACGGCTGTCTCCATTCGAGGGTCCGACTCCGAGCAGGAGTCTGAGGAGGACAGACCAGTCACGGCAGGAGAGCACGTGAGTACGCCTGCCCCTGTCCCAGACAAGCCCACACATAAGGCCTTGGGAACGCCACTGCCAGAAGGCCATGGCTCGACCCATAAAAAGACCTTCGGTGACCAACCCACAACATCGGCACCGAAAAAGGACACGCCACCCAAGCCACCGGACTCGAGCCGAGGCTCTGTCTCCAAGTCCACCAAGCATCGATCCTTCGAGTCGAAACCTCGAAAATCGTTTTCGGAGCCGAGGCCATCATCCACCCCAAGTCTTTCGATACTGAAGAAACCAGCTTCGGAGCCGAAAAGGCCAATTTATACGGAGGAACCTGGACTTTCACAAGCACTCAAAGAAAGCCATAAACTGACTGAGGAACACTCACATATGGAGGCAATAGATGAAAGGCAAGCCAGGATTCACATCCACAAAGACACTGGCAGAATTATAACTGCACCTCCTCTAAAGCCTAAGAGGAAATTAGCCTTTCATGAAGAATTGGACACTGCTCAGCCACTAGCTAAAGTGCCAAAAACCAAAGAGAAACCTCCACCTCCTCAATTTTCTCCTCCTCACTCTCATTTGCTCATCTCTCCCCCTACTAGTCCCACACCTGTGCAATCAGCAACACATTCATTTGATTCACAGCAGGACAATGTGGATCCATGGGATCTTTATGATTCAGATCCCATTCCAGATAACAACCCAGACTGCTATCCCTCTAAGCCATCAGATAGCAATAAAACAGGCACCTCAGGTGGAGGGAAAGGGGGGGCACCTCAGCCGGTTGAGTGCACGACGCCAAATCCACAAGGGGGCCACATGCCCACTGTTCAATCCTGGGGAGTGCAAAGCCACAGTCTCTCAAGTCTCTACA
Organism: Pleurodeles waltl; assembly: GCF_031143425.1. Taxonomy (NCBI): domain Eukaryota; kingdom Metazoa; phylum Chordata; class Amphibia; order Caudata; family Salamandridae; genus Pleurodeles; species Pleurodeles waltl. The sequence goes on from NC_090440.1 coordinate 786,163,967, forward strand.
GTGGGTGGGTTGCCCACTGTTCAATCCTGGGGAGTGCAAAACCACAGTCTCTCAAGTCTCTACAGTGGGTGGGTTGCCCACTGCTGCATCCTGGGGAGTGCAAAGCAACAGTCTCTCAGGTCTCTACAGTGGGTGGGTTGCCCACCGTTCAATCCTGGGAAGTGCAAAGCCACAGTCTCACAAGTCTCTACAGTGGGTGGTTTGCCCACTGTTCAATCCTGGGGAGTGCAAAGCCACAGTCTCTCAACCCTCTTCAGTGGGTGGTTTGCCCACTGTTCAATCCTGGGGAGTGCAAAGCCACAGTCTCTCAAGTGGATGACAGTCTCCACTGGTTCTGGAGTGGGCCTTGTGCCCAGAGTGCTTCATCCTGCCAAGGACTGAGGTAGTGGATGGATCTCTCCACTGGTTCTGGAGGGGGCATGGTGCCCAGAGTGCTTCATCCTGCCAAGGACTGAATTAGTGGATGGATCTCTCCACTGGTTCTGGAGGGGGCTTGGTGCCCAGAGTGCTTCATCCTGCCAAGGACTGAGGTAGTGGATGGATCTCTCCACTGGTTCTGGAGGGGGCTTGGTGCCCAGAGTGCCTCATCCTGCACGTGACGGACTCAGTAGCGTCAGTGCCCTTGGCGCTCATGGGGCAGCGGTGCATGTGGCGGCGGTGCCCTGTTCAGCGGTGCTTGTGGCGGCGGTGCCCTGTTTAGCAGTGCTTGTGGCGGCGGTGCCCTGTTCAGCGGTGCTTGTGGCGGCGGTGGCCTGTTCAGCGGTGCTTGTGGCGGCGGTGTCCTTTGCAGTGACTCAGCTGCTGGCGGTCCTTCATGGCCCAGCGGGGCTGGTGCTGGCGGTCCTGTCTGGCCCAGTGGGGCTGGTGGTCCTGTCTGGCCCAGCGGGGCTGGTGCTGGGGGTCCTCTCTGGCCCAGCGGGGCTGGTGCTGGCGGTCCTCTCTGGCCCAGCGGGGCTGGTGCTGGTGGTCCTGTCTGGCCCAGCGGGGCTGGTGCTGGTGGTCCGGTCTGGCCCAGCGGGGCTGGTGCTGGCGGTCTTGTCTGGCCCAGCGGGGCTGGTGGTCCTGTCTGGCCCAGCGGGGCTGGTGCTGGGGGTCCTCTCTGGCCCAGCGGGGCTGGTGCTGGCGGTCCTCTCTGGCCCAGCGGGGCTGGTGCTGGCGGTCCTCTCTGGCCCAGCGGGGCTGGTGCTGGCGGTCCTCTCTGGCCCAGCAGGGCTGGTGCTGGTGGTCCGGTCTGGCCCAGCGGAGCTGGTGCTGGCGGTCCTCTCTGGCCCAGCGGGGCTGGTGCTGGCGGTCCTGTCTGGCCCAGCGGGGTTGGTGCTAGCGGTCCTGTCTGGCCCAGCGGGGCTGGTGCTGGCGGTCCTGTCTGGCCCAGTGGGGCTGGTGCTGGCGATCCGGTCTGACCCAGCGGGGCTGGTGGCGGTGGCCTCTTGGGCAGCAGGGCAGGTGCCGGCGGTGGCCTCTTGGACAGCAGGGAAGGTGCTGGCGGTGGCCTCTTGGGCAGCAGGGCAGGTGCTGGCGGTGGCCTCTTGGGCAGCAGGGCAGGTGCTGGCGGTGGCTTCCTGGGCAGCGGGGATGATGGCGGTCTTCTCTGCCGTGCTGCTCTTCCCAGACCTGCTGACTTTCTTTTGGCCCGTCCCCACCTTGGAAGGTGTCGCAGCTGACTCCACACTCCCACCTGTACCCCTGGAAGCGGCTTTGGTGGCTGGAGTCTTCCCCCTCTCCCGTCGGGCACTGGCCAACTTTTGATTCTTCACAGGTGGGGGACTGTCCGTGCTGTGGCTCCATACCACACTGGCTGCCCTGGTGGCCGGTGCACTCCAGATTCCGGTGACTACAGGCACCACTGGTCCCGGAGATGTTGTGGCTGAGGAGCTAGGTTGGGACCTGGAGAGTCGGGCCCTAGGAGACGGACGGGGTGGGGGAAGTGTGGGAAAGAGGTCAAGGTTGGACAGGAAATGTTTTTGGGAAACACTGGGACGGGTAGCTGCAGGGTGTTTGGGAGTGGAGGAAGAGGTTGTGGTTGTAGGAGGTGTTGGTTTGGTGACTTTGGGTGAAGGTGCGTGCGCTGGAGGCTGTCGTGAGGTGGATGGCTGTTGGGTGGGTGTGTGCCTGCGTTTGTGTATCTTGGGAGGTGGCGTCAGAGACACACTGGGAGAGGACACAGGGGTCCACAGCGCTGGGAAAAAAAGCTGGCAGTCTTTAAACCTGGTGGTTTGTCCTCTGCTACTGGAGCAGGCCAGATGGCCAACCTCCAGGTTCTAAATGACACCATGTAGGCCCTGTTTATGAGTTCCACAGAAGGAAGGTGCTATTTATCACAACAGATAAAATCTACTTCCCCATGATTCACAGCTTTTTGTATGTGATAAACTGCACCTATTATGAGTTTTTGGGAAATACCATGTGTCTTTTGGTGTTTATTGTACAAAAATCTGCATGTCATAATAAATGCTGTAATCCTTCTCCCACCCCCCATTAAATTCTGGCAGGTATGACATATGGAAATTTAACCAATGGTGTGAACTTTAGAGTGCTCTGTAATTATTGTAGGTGTTAAACTCCACAACTCTGAATTACAACCTCTCTGCCAACGGGTTTGCGCAGGGCTCTGTAGTCGCTGGCTCACTCAAAATCATGGCCCTAGTCTACAAAGATGAAACAGGTATACATATTTGCATGCTTAATGTATGTATGTAGTATGTGGTATTTCTATAGCGCAATCAGCCAAAAGGCAGCAGATCATTGTATGTAGTCAAAGACAAGCATAAAGTTGAGGCGTAAGAGCACATTGAGATGGAATGAAAATGGTAAACACATTCTGATGTAATGTTATTAAAAGAGGCGAGTCTTTAACTTTTTCTTAACTGGAGTACCGTTGGGGCGGTCCTAATGGATACAGCAATGTTGTTTCAGATCAGAGGTGCATAGATGGAAAAGGCCTGCTGTCTTGTTTTTTTCTTTTTACACTTATTAGTCTGCATCCTGATGGTGTACTTGCTGCGGATGTGATGAGATCCACCAGAGATGGTGAACCTGACTGCAAGATAAGTGGGTGCTGGTCGTGATAGCTTTGTAAGCGATACATCTGTCTTTGAAGATGGTGTGGGCGAACAAGGGAAGTCAATGGAGTTCCATCAGAATGGGGGTGATGTGATCATGTTTCCTCAGGCCCTGGATGTGACATGTTTAATGTCTGAGAGGTCAGAGAGTTGGGCATTACAGCATCAAGGTGTGAGACTGAGGGCTTGAATAGGAGTTCCGAAGGTGCTTTCTGGAAGAAATGATTTGACTTTCTTTAGAAAATATGAGCTGGTACATTGCCATCTTTTTTTTTTAAATTGGGTTTTTTAAAACTACTGATTTGTATTTGGAACATAGCATTGCTAGTAATATTTTTTTTCTAATAAGAAAAGTAAGGAACTACAAGTATGGTATCTAACTACAATAACATATTTTCCTTGGAAAACAGTGTGTAAAAATACATAAATGCCACAAAACGTCGCTAATGGAGGTCTGGTTTTGCAACAGCACCGACTTCCCAGTCAAAATATGATGCCAACTCTTGGTGATTTTTTTTTAAAAATTTCTTTATTAACATTTCAAATGACCAACTGTGATGGACATGTTGCAACAGTAAAATGGCTCTTCATGTAGGGCCAATAATCCCACTCAGACCTCCCCCGTACAATTTGCAGGCCTTAGCACCTTAGTTGTGAGAAGTAAGTAGGATTCCCCCTCCAATAAGCAAAATTACAATAATCAGCATACCAACAGGTATCCTTAGCAGTTCTGATACAGTAGATACTGAGAGGACCCAAGAGGAAAAACAACCTAATACTCGATGACATTGTTTCCAACAACAATAAAGGTTGCCATTTATATTAAGCAACATGGCCATTTAAAATCCCCCCACCCATTTCCACCCCACATATTCCAATCACTTTAGAGCACAGAAAAAAGAAACGTAAGGTACAGGGTTAAATACAACACAATACAGCAGCAGGAACTGTGAAATATTGTTTCACCGTGAGCAGATCCTGGACAGCCACTGGGTATTAGCTATCTCTCCTCTCACATCCTTTCAAGTTCCCACTTCTGTTATTCGAACTAGCAGTCTTCATGGACTACTCCTCCTCTGTGGACTCCATCAATGTCTGAGTCATGGTAATCAAGGATAACAAATCGACCACCATCCTTTCATACCTATGGGATCTCCTCACATGGGCTTCCTCACGGCCATACCATTCCAACATATCTCTCCTCCAGTCTGACTGTGCAGGGGCTTTAGGACTCAACCAACCGATCGCAGTCCGTCATTTGAGCACTATGAGGCCCAACATCACAAAGCACCTACTGAGTTTCTTCTTCGGGTTGTCTGGAAGGAAACCAAGGATGCACTGTTTGATCATATATTGGACCTCCCAACCTGTGGAGAGTGAGATAAGGTGCAGTATTGCTTTACCGGATTTTGCACTGCCATATTATATGTGTGAAGTCTGCCTTTGTCACGCAGCACCTAGTGCACCCCGAGATCAGTTTGGATAGATAGTGTGAAGTCTTTTTGGGAGAGATGAGCTTTGTGCACTATATAGTATTGTGTTAACTTAAATGTCGCACAAAGCATCACTGTGCGCACCCCCAAGTGTATTTTTTGCCTTTCCCTGGGAATGAGGAGTTATTCGCATACCCGCTTGCAAGTCTTCCTCTATTTTAAGTCAGAGAGCATAATGCAACCTCCTTCTTGCCATCTGTCAATTGCCATTGTCTGAGCTATCTGCTGGAAGGGCTTGACTATCCACAGATCTAAATCCTATCCATTGATCTAAATCCAGGGCATATGGTGCATGCCCGATCACACTTCGCACCTTCTTCTCCCATAGGTGGCCCATAAGGCACACCAAATGTGGAAGGGAGCTGGGCATGTCTCTCCCCCTCATTAATAGAGTCCCAAGTTGGTAGCGGTTGTGCACACCATTCAGCAGCACCATTTCCCAGTTAGGCTCCCCATGCAGCCAAATAAAGGCGTGCTGCAGGTGTGCGGCTAGATAGTACAGTTCTAGATGGAGCACCTCTATCCCGTTCCCTCTTGAGAGTAGGCAGGCTAACTTTACTCTGTTTTCCAGCCCACAGGAGTTCTACCAACAGTCTGCCAAGGTTGCAGAACACTGTGGGGAAGTTCGTACATAGCTTCTTGCAGAGCGTATAAACACCAAGCACGATTATCACTTTGATAAGGGCATTCTTCCCCGGAGTGACTATTCCAGCGTCTTCCAAAAAACAATTGAAGGGCGCATGTTAGAAATCACCCAACCGATATTTAGCTCATATTCCCACTGTTAACCGTGGGCGACATGGATCCCAAGGTATTTGATGCTATCCTCCACAAGCGGTCTATCGGCAGTACCTTTAATTGTCCTAGTGGAAAAGAACCAATTTACCGATGTTAACTTGGAGCCCTGAATATTCTGAAAACTCCTTAAGGACATTAACCATGAGGGGGCCGATATATCAGGCTGGCACGAATAAACCAATACATAGTCTACATATAAGAAGACCACCGGCATCGCTGTTTCCACTCTAGCCCCCCCAACCGTGGAGTAACTGCCCGAGAAAACATGCCAATGGCTCCATTGTGAGAGCGAAGATCAAGGGGAACGGCGGGCACCCCTGGTGTGTTCTTTGCAAGTGAAACACTTCCGAAATGTATCGCCCAGTTCGCAACCTCTCTCCGTCTGACCGCTATAGAGCATTTGAACCCAACTGAGAAAATATGATCCCAGACCCATTCTATCCAAGACCTGCCAGATATAGGCCCACCACACTGAATCAAATACTTGTTCCATATCAGAGAATGCAAGTGCATAGGGATCATTCTTCAGGTCGGTGTATAGAGGATATATGGCAGATGATGCAGGTTCCTCAACATATTTCGATGCAGAATAGAACCTGACTAGTCCTTATGTACCAAACGGAGGAGATGTGGCAGCACTCTACCATCCAAGACATGGCTTAGGAGTTTTTGATCTACCTTCAGCATAGTTATTGGGCGGCACAATCCCCTTTCAAGAGGGTCCTTGCTGGGTTTCAGTATAAAGACTATATGAGCATCCCTCATCGAGTTCGGGAGTCTCCCCTTTTTCTAATGCCTTGGCATAGAATGGTAGCAGTCTGGCCATTGGAATTCCGGTGAAGGCCTTCTAAAATTATGCTGGGACTCCAACCCCTCTGGCTGTTTAGCCGATATCATGGCCTCTTCCCCCCCCCCCCCCCCCCTGCAAAATTGCCCCCGTCCTCCGTGGGGCGTCATGGCAGTGGCAGATCTTCCAGATATGAAGTAAATGCCCCTCCATCTCAATACCCGGTTCGGCATAGATATTAGGTAAATGTGCAGTAAAGGTGTCATTTATCGCTTGTTGGATGTACACTTTGCATCCCTGTCCGTTGCTAGGTAAAAAAAAAAATTTGGGAGTATTTTCAGACCTAACTAGGTTGGCCCAAAGGCCCTTTCCATATACCACTTCTATCGACGGGTACTCTAATATGTTTTTCTAGGCAGTCCCATAGCTCCAAAACCTGTTGGCTGTCCCAGTCCCGTAACAGCAACTAGTCATTGGACAGAGCTGACTCAGGTACCCCCAGCAATGTCTCCTGTTGCGTCAAGTTGTTCTCTAAGGTATGGCAAATACCCACTGCAGACGCCATGCATATCCCATGCACCACCACTTTCATGGCGTCCCATTCCATCCACCTGCTATCCATACTGTCCTAATTATGTTCAAAGTAGTCAATCATAGTCTCCAAGAGCGTGTCCTGAAACACCTGACCTGGTCAGTTAATGCATCCGGGTGTAGTCTCCACAGGAGCACCCTAGAGAGTATGATAGTAGCAGGGGTAAGTAATCTGACAGGTAAAGAGCCAAGTAGTGCACATTGGTCACCCAGTCAATAGCTTCCGTATTGCTAAAAAGTAGTCTAGGCAACTGTAGGTGTTTAATATGAGAATGCTTAGGTATGAGGGTGTCGCTGGTGTCAAACATCTGTAAGCCCCAAGCCCACCAGCATTTTTGTTAATGCCAAGGTCATGCGGGTTTCGTACGCTGTCTTGGGGGCCATCTGTCCAGGTTTCCATCTAGAACACAGTTAAAATCACCCGCCAAAAACTACATCTCGAGTGAGGGACACCTGAGCTGCCACCAAGAGCGCACCAATAAAGAACCCATTGTCTTTATTGAGGGCATGAACATTAATAAAACAGCCCATGTGCATCCAGCGTGCCCTCTGTTGTAGTTGGACTCGCACTCCTAGGCAAGACTGCTGGTTCGGGGATGATGTCACTTTTGTTTGTAGGTGACTAGGCCAATCCTACAGCAAGTCCAACTGTCGGCCCAACCCTCTCAGCTCACAAGCAGTATCTCACCAAAAACCCAAACGGTAAAAGGTGATTTATGGCAGCCTTTAAGCATGGACTCTAGAATGCAACATCTCAGGAGAGTCATGGTGGAATGAAAGTTACCCTTTTCTCAAGTTAGTAATAAGTCTGAGTCACACACAGGCAACAATGGAGATGCAGGAAAGTTTTATTAAAAAGACTGCAATCTACTGTAAAATGTATGAGCTGCAATGATTAGGATAATGATGAATGCAAGAAGCAGAATTGTAAAGATGAGAGTCGTGAGCACAATCCCTCCCCCACACCCCCATCCTGCAATAAACATAAAAATGTGAAATCCTTAAAACCCTAGCATGGAAACCTAATCTCTAACCTAATGAGAGCGTTAAACCTAATCTGCCAGTACCAGGTTCATGGGAAGCGCCCCCAACCCTTGTTACCTTGGAATGATGTCTCTAGATCTGACTCTGTGGGGACACGAAGGTTGGGTCTGCATCAAGGCGACTTGCAAGATAGCATCTGGTAGGAATCCCTCTGATAACCATGTCTGCGTGAGATATATTTATACAGATCTTGTAGGACCCCTGACGCAGGTATGTTCCCAAACAATAGATAAGGGGGCAGGCTTGTGGCAGCAGTTATGTAAACAATTCCCACCAAAAGTACATTATGTTCCTGTCAAAGGTGAGTGGGAAAGGGGCATAATGTGAATACCTACGTACATCACTTACTTTTGACACTGATAGTGACACCTTCACAGAGTGGCACTGATAATGTAAATCAAAACATTGCTCTAACGCTAAACAAAGGCAGCCATCTTAAAATAAATAATAAAATAAATGGGCTAAGACAGAGCAGGATAAGTAGGTTAAAGGTCCCTTGGTGATGGGGGCACATGCCTGCAAGCCAGAAGGCAAAGCTAAACTCTTGATTCCCATTAAAACTAAGTAAGATCTACTACACCTCTGCTTTAACATACCCACTGTCCACGTAAGCCTGTAGTCATGTGGGTTTAAAGGGGACCCCGGGCCACCCAAATTAAAGCCCCCCTGGCTTAGCCTGAATAGGTTGTTGCGAAGACCTGACCCCTCCTTCTTCTCCAGAGATTTTTAATGCAGTTTCCCACAAGTGGGTTTCCTGAAGAGACACCACCAATATACCAGATCTCCTCAAATATGCATAGACCCTATTGCATTTTACCGGTCCCTGCAACCCTCTCACATTTCAGGTCAGAAATGTATACTTGGTCCCCAAGCCATACTTGTCCTAGGTAACTGACCCGTATCCTGCTGTCCCAGTACTCAGTCCATATTCCTGGTAGCAACGCATTCAGTTCCAAAGTCTTGAAATATCTGTTCAAGGTCCATCAATGAAAGGGTGAGTCTCTGTGATCTCAGCCTCTATACTACATTCTGTTGCTAGAGTATAAAATATTACCTTGGTGTCTTCAGCGTGCCCCTTCCAGTGTCTGGTTCTCACCCATTCAGACTGTCTCTGCACCATTACTTTGAGTCTCAGGGACATGACTCAGCTGCAAAAACAGGTTTGGAATTTCCAGGGATATATCAACGTAGACTGTAGTGTGCCACCTGGGACCACCAGAATGTGTTCTCGCTGCGACGGTTCTGCTGATCCTGTCAGTTTCTTTCAACGGTGTATGGCTGCGTGCCAGTCTTCGGACCCCACGTTGTTGTTGTTCTTCTTCTTTCCATTCAGATGGTCTTTGTCCACGACCCAGGCCCAGTGATTTGAGGCAGTCCACCACCTCCTATGGGGAGTTGTGGATGTAGACTTTACCTTCATGCTGGATCTGGAGTCGAACCAGAAACATTAGACTGTATTGTATATCATTTTCTTGCAACTGTCTCTTCACAGACTGAAAAGTATTCCAAATATCCTGGCCTCTTTTAATATAGTTGCGATAAATCTGTATCTGCTTGTCCTCAAAGCATGGGGGGCTGTGTGTACGAACATGTTGAAGGATTATACAGCGATCTCTGTAGTTAAGCAGGCATGCTATAATCGCTCAAGGGGCCGCCCCCAGTCGCAGGACTGCCGTCAGTGCCCTGTGTGCTCATTCTATTGAAAAAAGATATTGAAAGGCATTTTTTGGTTTCAGGGTGTTCACAATTCTGTCCTCCAGGAAGAGTTCAGCAGAGGGGCCCTCAGCTGTTCCGGGAATCTGAGACAGCGTAATCTCCTTGACGGCCCTCGGCATCTTCAACTCAGCTTTCCATGTGGGTTGTGCTGCATTTAAGTTCTGCAACAACAGTCTGTAGGTCTTTAACCTGCTTTTTAAGAGTATTAACGTCCTCCTCAATAGTTGTGACCCCATCTGCACACTTTGCAGAGATCAAGCAACAGGTGATTTATGTCCATTGACATTGCATCCATTTTGGTTTCCAGTTTCTGCCTGGAGCCCTGTAATTGCCACCAGTATCTGGTGTCTGCGTTGCGAGCTCCTGTGCCTTCCCAGAGTCCTGTCCCCTTTTCTGGGGGCTTAGGCCGGGGGCTTAGGCCGGGGGGCCGTGTACTGTGTTATGGTGTTAGCCTGTGCAGACTTTATACTTTTATCCTTTACCATCATGAATTCTGTATGCTCAGGCTCTCCGTCTTCTTGGCCTGGTTTCGTTGCAAAGGATTGTGGGGTATGTCTAGGGGTGTTTTATGGGGTTATGGATGTGTGTTAGGTGTGTGGGTTACACGCTTATCCAATGTGTGCACTTCTTGCTGTTAAGTCCATTTGCCGCCCGGGCGGTCGGAACCGCCAATGGTCGTCCGGCCTCCACTGTCCGCCAAGGTGATTTGTGCATCATCATTTGGAGGGTGGGATGTGGGTGTGCTCGGCGGTGGCGGGATGGGGAGGTCCGGGATTCCTGCCGACAGGGTCATGGTGGGGAGTGGTGGTCTGGTGATTTTTGGTGGGGTTGGGATTTTCGTTCATTATATGGCATTTCCATTCACCACCAACGGCGGACTTTTGTTCACCACCGCCACGGCGGTCAGCGGTGTTTCCCGCCGTGTTCATAATGACCGCCTCTGCCTCTCCCAAAAAGAATCCCCCTAGAACTGCACCAGCTAGCACTGGTATAGCCAGTCTCCAGGTGGGATTAACAGTGTGCCCAGAGCAAATCAGGGTTCATTCTGAAGCTATTGTAGTCTCTGAGGGTGGGGTAGATGTTGCCACTCTTGCTGTCTGGCCCCCTAATATGAACACATACAGACAGCATCCCTTGATTAATAGGACTAGAGTAGAAGCCCTGAGGAATACAGGTGCCAGTGTCACCTTGGTGACAGAAAAACTGGCTTCCTCAGGACAACACTTGACTGGGCAAACATATCCAAATACCAATGCTGATAAAGTAACTAAGGTCCATCTCATGGCTGTGGTGACCTTAAAATGTGGAGGGGTTAATGGCCTGAAACAGGTAGTAGTCTCTTCTGCAATTCCAGTTGAATGAAACTTGGGAATGACCTGGAGTCCTCAGCATGGGCTGAAGTAGAACTCAAAGTCCATCCAGCCACGCTGGGAATCCCTGAGATGGTGTATGTAAAGACTAGAGCACAAAGCCGAGCAGAGGGTGAAAAAGAAGTGTCCGAGCCTGGAATAGTGGCCCAACCTTCCAAGACGAAAGGCAAGAAGATTGAGGGACCAGCTTATGTACAGCAAAAAGCACAATACTCATCTTCTCAGGAAGAAGTCTTACCAACCCCAGAGGGAACTGAGCTCGTGGAAATTGAACATTAACAGGTTGAGCTCTTGGGCCCAGGGGGACCCTCTAGGGACCAGCTGTACTGGGGATAGAGGACCTGTCCCACTCTTGAAGGCATATGACAGCAAGGTGCTGCACTAGGAAAAGGGAGAGATGTCTGTGGCCCCCACAGGGTCTATTGGGAGGAGAGACTTTTGTACACTGAGGCCAGGGACCCCAAACCTGGTGCCAGCAGGCTAGTGGTAGTGCACAGTTCAGGGAATTTTTCCTCACACTAGCCCATGACATCCCCCTAGCTGGGCTCCTGGGCCAGACCAAAACATAGAAAGGGCTTAGTCAGCCATTTCTAGGGGACCAACATATCACAAAAGTTGAAGGAGTTTTGTAGCTTCTTTGTCACCTGCCAAGCCAGTAGCCACCTGAAAGCCCCCCTAGTTCCATTACCAGTGGCTGTGGTTCCCTTTTAAAGGGTCGGTGTGGACATAGTGGGTCCACGTGACCAACCACAGCCTCAGGAAACCAATATATATTGGTATTAGGTACCCTGAAGCAATTCCCCTTAGGTCTACTACAGTCCCTGCAGTAGCAAAGGCCCTCAATGGTATCTTTATCAGGGTAGGGTTTATAAGGAGGTGGTTTCTGACAGAGGTGCCAACTTCATGTCAGCTTACCTGAAGCACATGTGGAATGATTGTGGGGTGACTTACAAGTTCATAACATCATACCATCCACAAACCAATTGACTTATTGAAAGCTTCAACAAGACATTGAAGGGCATGATCATGGGACTCCCTGAATAACTCAAAAAGAGATTGATGTCCTTTTGCCATGCTTGCTTTTCACCTACAGAGAAGTACTTCAGATGGGAGAAGGGTTTTCCCCCTTTGAACTTCTGTTTGACCATCCTGTCAGTGAACCACTTGCAGTTGTGAATAGGGTTAGGAGCAACCTCTCAGTGAACCTAAGCAAGATGTGGGAGAGTATGTACTAGGCCTATGTTCTAGGATGGCAGGCAGAGTACATGGAACAAGCATCCAAAAACATTGACACCAGACAACAGCTCCAGAAGCAGCTGTATGACCAAAAGGCTGCTGTGGTGGATTTTAAACCAGGACAGAAAGTGTGAGTTCTAGAGCCTATGGCGCCCAGGGCACTTCAAGAAAGATGGAGTGGCCCTTATCTCATTCTTGAAAAGAAAAGAGAGGTCACCTACTTGATAGACCTGGGCACTAGCAGGACAGCCAAAAGGGTGATGCATGTCACCCGCTTCAAGCTTTTCTGTGACACAACTGATGTAACCATGCTGATGAGGATCAGGAAGCTGAGAGTGAACCTCTCCCTGACCACCTGTCTCCCAACCCAAAAGATGGGTCAGTTGATGGAGTTGTCTACGCAGACACCCTCACTGCCAAACTGCAGGCTGACTGCAGGCAAGTCCTGCAGCAGTATGCAGAGCTCTTCTCCTTAACCCCTGGGCAGACACACTAGTGTACCCATGATGTGGACACAGAAGACAGCTTGCCTGTCAAATTCAAGATCTATCGGCAGTCTGACCAAGTTAAGGAGAGCATCAAAGTTGAAGTCAACAAGATGCTGGATTTAGGAGTTATTGAACCCCCTGACAGCCCCTGGGCTAGTCCCCAAGCCTCATCACCAGGTTGGAAAGAAAAAAATGAGGTTCTATGTGGACTACAGAGGTCTCAACTCTGTCACCAAGACAAAGGCTCACCCAATACCCAGGGCTGATGAGCTGATAGAAAAATTAGGTGCAGCAAAGTTCCTCAGTACCTTTGACTTGACTGCAGGGTACAGGCAAAATTGCATGGCACCAGGAGCAAAAGAAAAGACAGCTTTCTCCACACCTAACGGGCATTATCAGTTCACTGTTATGCCCTTTGGTTTAAAGAATGCCCGTGCCACCTTCGAAAGGTTGCTGAAGCAAGTTCTTGCTGGCTTGGAGACTTTTAGTGCAGCATATCTAGATGATATTGCTGTATTTAGCTCCACCTGGTAGGATCACCTGGTCCACCTTTGGAAGGTTTTGCAGGCCTCACTATTGAGGCATTCATATGCCAAATTGGGCATTCATTGTTGTATACTTGGGCCACCTTGTGGGTGGAGGCCACGTATAACCCTTACAGCCCAAGATCCAGATACTGCTGATCTGAGAAGCTCCTACAACCTAGACTCATGTCAGGGTATTCCTTGGCTTGACTAGCCATTACAGGAGGTTTGTGAAGGGGTATGGATCTATTGTGACCCCCCTCACAGAACCTGCCTCTAAAAAGATGCCCAAGAAAATTAACTGGACAGTTAGTTGTGAAGAGGCCTTTGACACCTTGAAGGAGGCAAAGTGCTCAGCACCAGTTCTCAAAGCTGCAGAATACTCTGAGCAGTTCATTGTGCAGACAAATGCATCTCAACATGGGGTAGGAGCAATCCTGTCCCAAACCAACGATGATGGCCATGACCAGCCTGTTGCTTTTATTAGCAGGAGGTTGCTCCCCAGGGAACAGCGTTGGAGTGCCATTGAGAGGGAGGCCTTTGCTGTGGTTTGGTCCTTGAAGAAGTTGAGACCATACTTGTTTGGTACTCACTTCATTGTTCAAACTGACCACATACCTCTCAGATGGCTTATGCAGATGAAAGGTGAGAACCCTAAACTTTTGAGGTGGTCCATCTCCCTACAGGGAATGGACATTACGGTGTAACACAGACCTGGGACTGCCCATGCCAATGCAGATGGACTTTCCAGGTTTTTCCACTTAGACAATGAAGCGACTCTTGGGAAAGGTTTGTCTCAGCCTCTTTCGTTTGGGAGGGGGTTGTGTAGGAAAGTGCCCCTTTTGGCACAGTTACCCCCCCACACCCCTCCAACAACAAACATACACACACACTTTTCACCTGATATTTGATGCTGACTTGACTGAGTATGTGCTGGGATCCTGCTAACCAGGCCCCAGCACCAGTGTTCTTTCCCTAAACTGTACCATTGCCTCCACAATTGGCACACCCCTGGCACACAGCTAAATCCCTTGTAAAAGGTACCAGTGGTATCAATGGCCCTGTGACCAGGGAGGGTCCCTAAGGGCTGCAGCATGCATTGTGTCACTCTAAGGGACCCCTCACCAAACACATGCACACTGCCATTGCAGATTGTGTGTGTTGGTGTGGAGAAAAAGGTAACGTCGACATGGCATCCACTTTAGAGTACCATGTCCACAAAGCCACTGCTTTGGCATAGTAAGTCACCCCTCCAGCAGGCCCTACAGCCCTAAGCAGGGAACACTATACCACAGGTGAGGACATTGCTGTATAAGCAATATGTCCCTACAGTGTCTAAGTCCATTCTTAGACATTGCAAGTGCAGTGTGGCCATATTGAGTACATGGGCTGGGAGTTTGTCATTACGAACGTCACAGCTCCATTATGGCTTCACAGGGACGTTTGGTATCTAATTTCTCAGCACAGTAAACCCACACTGATGCCACTGTTGGATTTGTTGAAGAATGCACACAGAGTGCTTCTTAGAGATGCCCCCTGTATTTCACCCAACCCTCTAGTGTAAGGCTAACCGGTCTGTGCCAGCCTGCCACTAACAGACAGGGTTCTGACCCTTTTGGGTGAGAGACTTTGTTATCTTTGGGGACAGGGACAGGGTCAAGCCTGCTCTGGCTGGAGGTGGTTCACACCTCCCCCCTGCATGAACTGCAACACTTAGCGCTGAGCCTCAAAGGCTCCTACCTCGGGTTACACTGCCCAAGGGCACTCCAGCTAGTGGAGATAGCCGCCCTTCCTCCCCCCCTGAGCAATCCCCACTTTTGTCAGCAGATCTGGTGCCAGAATTAGTAAACACCAGGAGGTGACCCCATCCAAGCTAGGACCACCCCTAGGGTGCCCAAAGCGTAGGTGAACCCCACCTTGCAGAATTCTCTATCTTGGTTTTGGAGGATGTAGCCAGTAGAGTTAGGAATGTGCCCACCTCCCCAAAGAGTGGGGGCCCAGGAAGGGTGTAGCCCACCTCAGGAACATTAGCCATTGGCTGCTGCCCTCTGCCCCCTGTTATGCCCCTAAATCTAGTATTTAGGGGCACCCTGGTCCTCACTCTTTGAATTTCTTGGGATCTGAAAGAAGGACTGAAGAGCCGCACCAGCAGAGAAGACAACTGACTTGGCCCCTGTCCTACTGGCCTGTCTGCAGCTTTAAGACTCCTGCTACAAAAATGTGACACTCCCTGCAGAACCAGCAACCTCTACAAACTCCCAGAGGACTGTCTGCCTCCCCAAGGACCAAGGTCTCCCAAGGACAGCGGACCTGTCCACAAAGAAACCTCCAAGGAGGACTCCAGAACCGTCCTGGATCCGCGCACCCTGTCCACTCTGCACCCGATGCCCACGACCTGAGTTCAGGTGGCCTACCGGACCTTAGAGAGTCCCCAGGCAATTCTGACCTTGACTCCACTCTGGGTTGACCCCTCCTGACCAACACAACAATGCCTGCAGCCCAGATCCAAAGGACCCCCCCAACTGTGACCGGATCCGGCGAAGATTTCCAGATGCCTAAATGTACCCCTGCACCCGGAGCCCCCTCGCAATGGGGAACTCAACCAATGATCCAGCACCATCCAGTGGGCTCTCTACTTACCTGTCCGGCAGTTGGTTTAGTTCAGTCGACTCCCTGGACCACAGATGGAGCATCTTTGTGGCCCCCGGCGTTCCCCCTTTGAAAAGCTTTGGGTGCCCGATGCTGTGTTTGCACCCTGCACCCGGCCACCCCTGTGCGCTGAGGCTCTGTGTTTGGTGCTGACCTGTGGCCCTCTCTGGCGCTGATCTAAACTCCCCCTCTCCCCCCCAGTCTGTGCCCTGAAGTCACAGGTACTTACCTGCAAGCTGTCTCTTTCTGAGTGCCCCCTCTCTCCATAGGATTCCATTGGGCGCCCGACACCAACTTTGACCTCCTGCTCCCGGCCGGCCCCTTGTTGCTGGTTGTGCACCCTTAGTGTCTTCCTAAACGTTGCACTGTGGGCACCTTAACTCCCGGAGACTGGGATCGTAAGTAGAGTACTTACCTGCAAACTGTGTTGTTACTTTTCCTCCACTAGGACTGCATTTCTTTCTCTGAGAAATTGCACTTAGTGTCCATTTTTGAAATTGAAAAGTATTACTCACCTGTTAACTGTTTTACCTGTGAATTCTAAACAAAGTGCATTTGATACTTGAAAGTGATACATTCTTGAAACTGTACTTACCTGCAACAAAGATCCTTTTTGGTGCTAGAAATAAAGTAACAAAGTATATTTTTGATACATAAAACATTGGCCTGGAGTTAGGCGTTGAGTGTGCGTCTCATTTCTTGACTGTGTGTGTGTACAACAAATGCTTAGTACCACCCTCTGATCAGCCTTACTGCTCGACCACACTACCACAAATGAGAGCATTAGTATTATCCACTGTATCCTCTGTAAAGCCTCTGGGGATCCACTGGACTCTGTGCACACTATACCTCATTTTGGTATAGTATATACAGAGCCAACTTCCTACAATCAGTGATCCATATTTGCAGAAATGAAACACCTTTACTACTAATTTTGGTTTGATCTCCTCAAGAATTTGAATTTCAAAGGTTTGTGCAGTCTGGGGAGATTCAATGACCTTGCTGCCCTCCATGTCCCTTGTATGCATCTCCATCTTTGTTTTTGAGCATCTTGCAATATGGTGTAATACAAAAGTATCACACTGACCTACAAATATAATCAAGAATAACATATTGGTACTGTTCGATGGCATGTGTAGCTGCAGATACACATGCTATGCATAGTCTGTCATCTAGTGTTGGGCTCAGAGTGTTACAAGTTGTTTTTCTTCGAAGAAGTGTTTTCGAGTCACAGGATCGAGTGACTCCTCCTTTTCGGCTCCATTGCGCATGAGCATCGACTCCATGTTAGATTGTTTTCTTTCCGCCATCGGGTTCAGACGTGTTTCCTTTCGCTCGGATAGTTCGAGTCGGTAAAGCTTCAAAACTCTCTAATTCTTGTCGGTATTGTTTCGATCGCGTACCATCCTCTATTGACACTTCGGTACCGTCGGGTTAAACTTCTCTACTCGCCCTTCGGGGCGCGTGTGCCCAATTCGGGCCTGGTCAGGCGGACCGCGTGGAAACCTCATGGACCGGACCCCATTCCGCTTTTGTCCTCGGTGCCACGCAAAACTTCCCTACACAGGCCAACATCTCGTTTGTAATCTCTGCCTTTCCCCAGACCATTGGGAAGAAAATTGCAAGGCCTGCAGATCCTTCCGTTCCAAGAAACGCTCCAAGACAGAAGAGCCCAGAGACTCGAGATGGCATCCAAGAGCACCGAACGTCTGGACGACGAAGAGGAGGAGATTATGCAGACGGCTGTCTCCATTCGAGGGTCCGACTCCGAGCAGGAGTCTGAGGAGGACAGACCAGTCACGGCAGGAGAGCACGTGAGTACGCCTGCCCCTGTCCCAGACAAGCCCACACATAAGGCCTTGGGAACGCCACTGCCAGAAGGCCATGGCTCGACCCATAAAAAGACCTTCGGTGACCAACCCACAACATCGGCACCGAAAAAGGACACGCCACCCAAGCCACCGGACTCGAGCCGAGGCTCTGTCTCCAAGTCCACCAAGCATTGATCCTTCGAGTCGAAACCTCGAAAATCGTTTTCGGAGCCGAGGCCATCATCCACCCCAAGTCTTTCGATACTGAAGAAACCAGCTTCGGAGCCGAAAAGGCCAATTTATACGGAGGAACCTGGACTTTCACAAGCACTCAAAGAAAGCCATAAACTGACTGAGGAACACTCACATATGGAGGCAATAGATGAAAGGCAAGCCAGGATTCACATCCACAAAGACACTGGCAGAATTATAACTGCACCTCCTCTAAAGCCTAAGAGGAAATTAGCCTTTCATGAAGAATTGGACACTGCTCAGCCACTAGCTAAAGTGCCAAAAACCAAAGAGAAACCTCCACCTCCTCAATTTTCTCCTCCTCACTCTCATTTGCTCATCTCTCCCCCTACTAGTCCCACACCTGTGCAATCACCAACACATTCATTTGATTCACAGCAGGACAATGTGGATCCATGGGATCTTTATGATTCAGATCCCATTCCAGATAACAACCCAGACTGCTATCCCTCTAAGCCATCAGATAGCAATAAAACAGGCACCTCAGGTGGAGGGAAAGGGGGGGCACCTCAGCCGGTTGAGTGCACGACGCCAAATCCACAAGGGGGCCACATGCCCACTGTTCAATCCTGGGGAGTGCAAAGCCACAGTCTCTCAAGTCTCTACAGTGGGTGGGTTGCCCACTGTTCAATCCTGGGGAGTGCAAAACCACAGTCTCTCAAGTCTCTACAGTGGGTGGGTTGCCCACTGCTGCATCCTGGGGAGTGCAAAGCAACAGTCTCTCAGGTCTCTACAGTGGGTGGGTTGCCCACTGTTCAATCCTGGGAAGTGCAAAGCCACAGTCTCACAAGTCTCTACAGTGGGTGGTTTGCCCACTGTTCAATCCTGGGGAGTGCAAAGCCACAGTCTCTCAACCCTCTTCAGTGGGTGGTTTGCCCACTGTTCAATCCTGGGGAGTGCAAAGCCACAGTCTCTCAAGTGGATGACAGTCTCCACTGGTTCTGGAGGGGGTCTTGTGCCCAGAGTGCTTCATCCTGCCAAGGACTGAGGTAGTGGATGGATCTCTCCACTGGTTCTGGAGGGGGCATGGTGCCCAGAGTGCTTCATCCTGCCAAGGACTGAGTTAGTGGATGGATCTCTCCACTGGTTCTGGAGGGGGCTTGGTGCCCAGAGTGCTTCATCCTGCCAAGGACTGAGGTAGTGGATGGATCTCTCCACTGGTTCTGGAGGGGGCTTGGTGCCCAGAGTGCCTCATCCTGCACGTGACGGACTCAGTAGCGTCAGTGCCCTTGGCGCTCATGGGCCAGCGGTGCATGTGGCGGCGGTGCCCTGTTCAGCGGTGCTTGTGGCGGCGGTGCCCTGTTTAGCAGTGCTTGTGGCGGTGGTGCCCTGTTCAGCGGTGCTTGTGGCGGCGGTGGCCTGTTCAGCGGTGCTTGTGGCGGCGGTGGCCTGTTCAGCGGTGCTTGTGGCGGCGGTGTCCTTTGCAGTGACTCAGCTGCAGGCGGTCCATCATGGCCCAGCGGGGCTGGCGGTCCTGTCTGGCCCAGTGGGGCTGGTGGTCCTGTCTGGCCCAGTGGGGCTGGTGCTGGGGGTCCTCTCTGGCCCAGCGGGGCTGGTGCTGGCGGTCCTCTCTGGCCCAGCGGGGCTGGTGCTGGCGGTCCTGTCTGGCCCAGCGGGGCTGGTGGTCCTGTCTGGCCCAGCGGGGCTGGTGCTGGGGGTCCTCTCTGGCCCAGCGGGGCTGGTGCTGGCGGTCCTCTCTGGCCCAGCGGGGCTGGTGCTGGCGGTCCTCTCTGGCCCAGCGGGGCTGGTGCTGGCGGTCCTCTCTGGCCCAGCAGGGCTGGTGCTGGTGGTCCGGTCTGGCCCAGCGGAGCTGGTGCTGGCGGTCCTCTCTGGCCCAGCGGGGCTGGTGTTGGCGGTCCTGTCTGGCCCAGCGGGGTTGGTGCTAGCGGTCCTGTCTGGCCCAGCGGGGCTGGTGCTGGCGGTCCTGTCTGGCCCAGTGGGGCTGGTGCTGGCGGTCCTGTCTGGCCCAGTGGGGCTGGTGCTGGCGATCCGGTCTGACCCAGCGGGGCTGGTGGCGGTGGCCTCTTGGGCAGCAGGGCAGGTGCCGGCGGTGGCCTCTTGGACAGCAGGGAAGGTGCTGGCGGTGGCCTCTTGGGCAGCAGGGCAGGTGCTGGCGGTGGCCTCTTGGGCAGCAGGGCAGGTGCTGGCGGTGGCTTCCTGGGCAGCGGGGATGATGTCGGTGGGCTCCTGGGCAGCGGGGATGATGGCGGTCTTCTCTGCCGTGCTGCTCTTCCCAGACCTGCTGACTTTCTTGTGGCCCGTCCCCACCTTGGAAGGTGTCGCAGCTGACTCCACACTCCCACCTGTACCCCTGGAAGCGGCTTTGGTGGCTGGAGTCTTCCCCCTCTCCCGTCGGGCACTGGCCAACTTTTGATTCTTCACAGGTGGGGGACTGTCCGTGCTGTGGCTCCATACCACACTGGCTGCCCTGGTGGCCGGTGCACTCCAGATTCCGGTGACTACAGGCACCACTGGTCCCGGAGATGTTGTGGCTGAGGAGCTAGGTTGGGACCTGGAGAGTCGGGCCCTAGGAGACGGACGGGGTGGGGGAAGTGTGGGAAAGAGGTCAAGGTTGGACAGGAAATGTTTTTGGGAAACACTGGGACGGGTAGCTGCAGGGTGTTTGGGAGTGGAGGAAGAGGTTGTAGGAGGTGTTGGTTTGGTGACTTTGGGTGAAGGTGCGTGCGCTGGAGGCTGTCGTGAGGTGGATGGCTGTTGGGTGGGTGTGTGCCTGCGTTTGTGTATCTTGGGAGGTGGCGTCAGAGACACACTGGGAGAGGACACAGGGGACGTGTGAATGGCAGTGAGGGTGGTGACTGCACGTGAGCGGGGTGTGGTGGTGTGTGTGCTGGTGATGGCAGTAGTGGCTGTAGATGTAGTGCATGGAGGTGTGAGTGGAGACGAGACTAAGAGGGAGGAGGGAGACGAGGAGGAGGGGGACACAGTGGAGGCAGCGGATGTTGGTGTGTCTGCATGTGTGTGATGCTTGCGTAAGTGCCTGTGGGATGTGTGGTGCTTATGTTTGCCTGAGCTTCCCTTGTTGTGTGTTGACGTGTGTGCATGCTGGTCTGTGTGCTTGGGATAGGCTGAGGTAGAGGGGATTGGGTCTGGGTGGAGGAAGTGAAGGGGGAGGCTAGACACAGGGACAATGGCTGCCATCAGTGCTGAGGCCAGAGTCTGAAAAGCTCGCTGAAGGGCCGCCTCACCAGGATGAATGCCCTCCAGGAATGCATTTGTTTGTGGCAGCTGCCTTTCTACACCCTGGATGGCATTCAAAATGGTAGACTGCCCAACAGTGAGGGACCTGAGGAGGTCAATGGCCTCCTCACTGAGGGCAGCAGGGATGACTGGGGCAGGGCCTGAGGTGCCTGGGGCGAAGGTGATGCCCACTCTCCTGGGTGAGCGGGCACGGGGCAAAGGCTGAGGGGCTGCTAGGAGGGCGGTGCTGGTAGGTGGGGTGGCGGCTGTACCTGTAGATGCGGGGGGCACAGATGTTGCCGCCACCACAAGGGAGCTCCCATCAGAGGATGAGTCCGTGTCACTGGTGTCAGCTCCTGTCCCCGCCGTGGAGCTCCCCTCGCCCTCCGTCCCACTGGTGAAATCCGACTCTGTAGTGTCGCCCTCCAGGGCCATGTGGGATGCAGCTCCCTCCTGCTCCGGTGCCACTGCTCCTCCGCCTGATGATGCTAATGCACACAAGAACAGGGAGACCACAAAAAGAGGGGGGGGGCGACAGAAGAAAGACATGTTGCGTGCATGCATTACCGCTACCGTTGGGAGGAGACAACAGACACAGAAGCCCCCTGCACTACGCTGCGCACTTGGGCTCCACTGTTCAATCCCAGGGACATGGCCTACAAGGCCATGGACGATATCTGCACACATGGATGACACAGAAGCATGACTAGGTGTACTTGGCACTGTACATAGGTGCGGTGGGGTGCCACAGGCTCTGCCAGAACAAGGGGACCTTGCCTACTAAACTCACCCTGGCCTAGGGAAACCCACAGCCCATCTCCCCCACCCAGACACCTCCACTGCGCGCAAAATCAGCAGAATGAGAGTGTACTCACCCCCTTCTGGCTGCTGTGATGCCCCCAAGCGCCCATCCAACTTCGGGTACGCCACCGCCAGGATCCTGAACATCGGGGGGGTCATGGTGCGACGGGCACTCCTCCCACGTTGGGAGGCCATCCCCAGCTGGGCCTCTGCCGTCTTCTTGCTCCAGCGGCGAATGTCCTCCCATCTTTTCCGGCAGTGGGTGCTCCGTCTGTGGTAGACCCCCAGGGTCCTGACGTCCTTGGCGATGGCACGCCAAATATATTTTTTCTGGTGGGCGCTGACCTACATGAATTATACAGGGGGAAAAGAATAGTTATTACCAAATGCACCGTCACAGTCATTGGCCCCCATCCCTACCCTTGCAATGATGCACATGCACTCACCGTAGTTTCATGCACGCCTCAATCTCCCCCCCCCCCTCATCTTTCATCCACCCCACTCCACACAGGCATAGCCCATACAGGATGCTCCCAGTGTATTTACCTGTTTGTCTGGAGGACCGTAGAGTAGAGTGTACTGGGGGAGGACCTTATCCACGAGTTTCTCCAAATCCTCCGATGTGAAGGCAGGGGCCCTTTCCCCAGTCGCACGAGCCATTGTCTCTTCCAGAACGAGGTCACAGCAGCACTTGCAGTGAAGGTCCTCTCCTGTCGAAGATCAGGTATCGAGGGATTGAACAGATAGAAAATGTCGGTCACGTCCGTGGCGGTGCGTACCGTCACCGCCGGCGTACATCGTCATTGGCTCCTGGGACCCATAGGGTCCAATGTTAACCAATGCAGCATTGCGCCGCGGTCTTCGACCGCCTACCGTGACGGTGTACACCGCCAGCGCAGTTACCTCACATCCCATTGTCCCACTTTACAGGTGAGGCAGCTGCCATTTCAGGGGCCCACATGGCTTAATTTTTAACTGCGTCACACATACCTAGGCCTAGCCTCAACACACATACAGGCCAATTTTCGGATTATGATTCGTGTTCTGTGTAAGCTGTGGGTACGTACCTCTGAGTTGTTTGACTCTGTGCTCGCTGTTGTCCTTCATAGGCACCGTCCGCTGGGACATGTGAGGAGATGGCGGCATCCTCCGGTGTACAGACCGCTGGGGGACCTGTCGACAATGGAGAAAAGACATGTGATCATCACCTACAGGCTTGACTGTGCCACAATCCAGGAACTGTGTGCCCAGCTGGAGCCAGACCTGATGTCAGCTATCCGTCATCCCACAGGAATCCCTCCTCAAGTGCAGGTGCTGTCAGTACTCCATTTCCTTGCAAGTGGGTCATTTCAAACAGCAGTGGCCATAGCATCAGGGATGTCCCAGCCTATGTTTTCCAACGTGTTGTCCAGAGTGTTGTCTGCCCTGCTGAAACACATGCGGAGCTACATCGTTTTCCCTCAGGTGGAGGATTTGCCTACAGTAAAAGGTGATTTCTATGCCCTGGGACATATCCCCAACATCATAGGTGCCATTGATGGGACACATGTGGCTTTGGTACCCCCCTGCAGGAGTGAACAGGTGTACAGAAACCGGAAGAGTTATCATTTGATGAATGTGCAGATGGTGTGTTTGGCAGACCAGTACATCTCCCATGTTAATGCCAAGTTCCCTGGCTCAGTGCATGACTCCTACATCCTGCGGAATAGCAGCATCCCTTATGTGATGGGTCAACTCCAGAGGCACCGTGTGTGGCTAATAGGTGAGCACCTGGATGCAAGTCAGTGGGAATGGTTGTCTGGGTCTGGGGATATCCCTCCAGGTTAGTGTGTGTCTAACAGTTGTCCCTCGCCTTTTGCAGGTGACTCTGGTTACCCCAACCTGTCATGGCTACTGACCCCAGTGAGGAATCCCAGGACAAGGGCAGAGGAACGCTACAATGAGGCCCATGGGCGAACTCGGCGGATAATAGAGCGGACCTTCGGCCTCCTGAAGGCCAGGTTCAGGTGCCTCCATATGACAGGTGGATCCCTATTCTACTCACCAAAGAAGGTGTGCCAGATCATTGTGGCCTGCTGTATGCTTCACAACTTAGCTTTGCGATGACAGACGCCTTTTCTGCAGGAGCATGGTCCAGATGGCGGTGTTGTTGCAGCTGTGGAGCCTGTGGACAGTGAAGATGAGGAAGAAGAAGAAGAGGACATGGACAACAGGAACTCAGTGATCCTGCAATATTTCCAGTGAGACACAGATAAGAATATAAACCTGCCTACTACATGTACTTTAACACAACTACCTCTCTACTGTCTGTCGTTTTCACCCAGTGTATGGTCACTGAGTTGTCACTTTCCCTTACGATTTCACAGATATGGGTCCCACTGTGTGACATCTGCCTTGTTTCCTCATGGACTAGAGCTGTGTGACATAGGTATGTTGACATTACAATTGAAAGAACATTTTGCCACTGTAATTGCTAATACACTATTCCGAAATCACAGACTGACTCCAGATTGTTTTGTGCTTCAAGGTGTTTATTTAAGTGCTCAATATTGGAGGGGGTTGTAAAATGGTGAGGGGTGATGGTGGAGGAATGTCTATGGCAGAGTCCAGTCTATTAGTCTCACAGGTGCATTGCCCAAATGGGCATAGGAAGTGGAGCTGGGGCAGTTTAAGGATGGACAGGGTGACAAAGTATGACAGAAGGATGACAATCAGGGTGGTCTCATTTCTTGGCGGGGGTCTTGGCATCGTTCTCTGTGTTTGTCCTGGATCTCAGGTACCGTTTGCGGGGTGGTTCTCCCTCTGCAGGGGGTGGGGTGCTGGTGTGGTGGTCCTGTGGTGGTGCCTCCTGTCAACTAGCGCCGGCGGAGGTGGTGGGCAGTTCATCGTCCAGGCTAGTGTCAGGGGCCCCTTGTAGTGCCACAGTGTCCCTCCTGGTGTTGACGAGTTCCTTCAGCACCCCTACAATGGTGCCCAGGGTGATATTGATGGGTTTGAGTTCCTCCCTAAACCCCAAATACTGTTCCTCATGCAGCCGCTGGGTCTCCTGAAACTTGGCCAGTACCATTGCCATAGTCTCCTGGGAATGGTGGTAGGCTCCCATGATGTTGGAGACCCCTTCGTGGAGAGTGGGTTCCCTTGGCTTGTCCTCCCCCGTCGCACAGCAGCCCTCCCAGTTCCCCTGTGTTCCTGGGCCTCCGTCCCCTGGACCGTGTGCCCACTACCACTGCCCCCAGGTCCCTGTTGTTGGGGTGGTGGGTTAGCCTGGGTTCCCTGTAGTGGTGGACACACTGCTGATTGACGTGTCCTGGGGACAGAGGTATGGGCCCGCTGGGTGGGTGCTGTGCTGGTGTTTCCAGAGGTGGGAAGCTCTGTAGTGGCCTGTGACTGTGTGAGGGGAACCGACTGTCCCGAGGTCCCCGATGGGCCGGGCTGGTCATCTAGATCCAGTTGGACAAAGCTGCTGTCATCACTGTGGGCCTCTTCTGTTGGTGCTGTGGACATGTGTGGACCCTCCTGTACGGTGACATTGGGTAGGGGTCCTGCAGGGGTATAAAAGGATGTTTATTACATGTGTGTGTGCCATGGTGTGCAATAGGTGGGTGTCCGTGTACCCCAGTGCTTGCATTCCTGTGTAGGACCTTGTGTGATGATGGTTTAGGGGGGTGTATGGGTATGTGCAGTGGGCATGCTTTGGTGATGGGTGTCCATGCTTTGTTGTTGCATGCAGGGCTTGGTGTTGGGATGGGTGGGTTGTGATATTGGGACATTTGTGAGGAGTAGGAGTGATGGGGGTGAGGGTGGGGGGTATGTCATGGCATGCAGGTAGGGTGGGGGTTGTAATAGTTAAGATTTGACTTATCAGAGTCCATTCCTCCATCTACTCCTGCGAGGCCCTCAGGATGCAGAATCACCAAGACCTGCTCCTCCCATGTTGTTAGTTGTGGGGGAGGAGGTGAGGGTCCGCCGCCAGTCCGCTGAACCGCAAGGTGGTGTCTTGAGACAACGGAACGCACCTTCCCCCGTAGGTCGTTCCACCTCTTCCTGGTGTCATCCCGATTTCTTGGGTGCTGTCCCACTGCGTTGACCCTGTCCACTATTCTGTGCCATAGCTCCATCTTCCTAGCTATGGAGGTGTGCTGCACCTGTGATTCGAATAGCTGTGGCTCTACCCGGACGATTTCCTCCACCATGACCCCGGGCTCCTCCTCAGAGAACCTGGGGTGTCTTTGCCGTGCCATGGGGTGGTGTGGGTGATGTGTGGGGTGGCGTGTGTAGTGATAAGTGGGGTGATATTTAGTGGTGTGTTGTGTGAGGTGCGTGGAAGTTCTGTGGGTGATGGTATTGTGTGCCTGTGGATGCTTGGTAGTTGTTTGTGGTGTCTCTCTCTCTCGCCTTCGTTCGGGATTTTGGTCGTAGGGGTTTGTGTGTGATGTGGGTGTGTGTTTTATATTGGATTGGGTGTGTGGGTGTGGTGTGTGTATGTGTATCAGGTGTGTGTGTTTCGAATTGTCCAATGTGGCTGTGTTTTGTAAATGTGTGTGTATTTTGAGCGCGGCGGTGTGTACCGCGGTTGAAGGACCACCGCGTGGATTCGTGTGTCGTGATAGTGTGGGCGTATTTCTGTTGGCGTGACGGTGGAGGTTTTGTTTTCGCCAGTTTATCACTGACCTTTGGTGTGGCCGACTTGTGTTGGTGTCTGAATTTTGGCGGATTCCGTGCTGTGGGTCATAATAGCTGTGGCGGAATTCCGCTGCGGTGTGTTGGCGGTCTTCTGCACAGCGGTAAGCGGCTTTTACCGCCAATGTTGTAATGAGGGCCATTGTATGTTGTTTGCTTCATTTTCAAAAAGCAAACTTAGCTTTTTCATCCATAAAAATACATATCCCTGCAATCTCTGCATACTTGCAAAATATACAACACAGCTCTTTATTTAGAGTTCCTGTTATCAAAGCCTTCATGGAAGGGTTAAAACGGATCATCCCACCTAGAACGCCTCCAGTGCCTTCGTGGAATCTAAACATAGTGCTCACACGACTTATGGGCCCACCATTTGAACCTATGCATTCATGTCAGATTCAATGCCTAACATGGAAAGTTGCCTTCCTAGTCGCAATTACTTCATTGCAAAGAGTTAGTGAAATCCAAACGTTCACAATTCAAGAACCATTCATACAAGTACACAAACATAAAGTCGTACTTCAAACTAACCCTAAATTTCTCCCAAAGGTTGTATCACCGTTTCATATCAATCAAACAGTGGAACTACCAGTCTTCTTCCTGTAGCCAGATTCTGTGGCAGAAAGAGTTCTGCACACATAAGATATTAAAAGAGCCTTAATGTAT
This sequence comes from Pleurodeles waltl, assembly GCF_031143425.1. Lineage (NCBI taxonomy): Eukaryota > Metazoa > Chordata > Amphibia > Caudata > Salamandridae > Pleurodeles > Pleurodeles waltl. Next base: position 786,191,130 of record NC_090440.1, read on the forward strand.
TACATAGATAGAACAAAATAATTTAGAAAAACAAAACAGTTATTTGTGGTGTTCCAAAAACCACATACTGGTAATCCCATTTCAAAACCAGATTTAACCAGATGGATAGTAAGATGCATCCAAACATGTTACCTTAAAGCTAAAATGCAGCTCTTAGTTACACCTAAAGCACATTCCACAAGGAAAAAGGGGGCTGCAATGGCTTTCTTAGGAAATATACCAATGGCTGAAATTTGTAAAGCAGCTACTTGGTCAACACCACATACATTTACCAAGCATTACTGTGTAGATGTGTTAGCAACGCAGCAAGCCACTGTAGGCCAAGCTGTACTAAGAACATTATTTCAAACAACTTCAACTCCTACAGGCTAACCACCACTTTTATGGGAGGAAAAACTGCTTTGTAGTCTATGCATAGCATGTGTATCTACAGCTACACATGCCATCAAACGGAAAATGTCCCTAACCCAGTGTACATCTGTTCATGGCATGTTCCGCTGCAGATTCACATGCACCCTCCCACCTCCCCGGGAGCCTGTAGCCGTTTAAGTTCAACATTCACTTATACATATGTATGTATATATATATATATATATATATACTACCTTACCATCTGCGGGAAAACAATCTAACATGGAGTCAATGCCCATGCGCAATGGAGCCGAAAAGGAGGAGTCACTCGATCCCGTGACTCGAAAACACTTCTTCGAAGAAAAACAACTTGTAACACTCCTAGCCCAACACTAGATGATGGCAGACTATGCATAGCATGTAAATCTGCAGCAGAACATGCCAGGAACAGATGTACACTGGGTAAGTGACATTTTCCCTATATATATATATATATATATATATATATATATATATATATATATATATATATATATATATATATATATATATATATATATATATAGGTAGTCGATATCCTTGAGTTTGTATTTTTATAGATCAATATTTGTCCCCTCGATATTCTGAGATACAACATCCAGTTCTTTATTTTTTGTTGGGATGTAACTACCAATTCTAAGTTCTAAATGTAATTTGGTTGGGTCCATATCAACTAAAGGGTCTCCTTGTCTTCTTGCCTATGCACTATTCTTTTGAGAATTAGGGAACCCAATATAATGCCCAAGACTTGATCCGAGTTGTTACATCAACATCACAAAAGTGTCCAGTAACACCAACTGGCTTTTATGAAGGACATATTCCCAGTAGGTGTCATTTTTATACGGTTTCAGGTTCAACTGTATTGCTGTTTGCTGCTCTTACAAGGGAGATTCTTTCCTTTCGAAGGTAATGCTGACTACAGAAAAGCAAAAGCAGGTGTTGCAAAATCAAGTGTGTAGTTCTGTGATCTCAAGGGACTTTTTTATGTACAGCTCATGTGCATTGCAGGAAAACATGTTTGGACCCAAGTAGGGATGTTCATTTTAATGTGCAGCTTGTTGTACCTTCTTCATCTGATACTTGGTTCAACCCAAACAGTGACTTCCTACTAATATGCTTCATTATTTGTTCCCATGACATTAGTATGGAAAAACAGAACTAGGAGTGTGTAAAACGTACTCTCTCTGGTACTCTTAATCCAGAGTATTCTTTCAAGTGCAGTTATCCACCCGGTCTCTATCTGAACTATGATTGTAAATTATACTCCTGGGCAACCTTTAGATATTTGGAATTAATGAGTGAGGCTTCAAGGGTAATCATATCTAGGTGAAGGACTTTACGATGTTAATTTCAAGTAACATTATCTGTGTTCTGATCTATGGTTGTTCTTCTGTATCTGTGTTCTGATCTATGGTTGTTCTTCTGTATCTGTGAGGTAAGCGTTAGGCCAGTATATCATCTATGAAAGTAGTCCATTTCCATGCAGAGGCTATGCACAGAAAAGAGAGGATCAGATAATTATTCAATGTGTATCTAAATAAATGAATTTTTGCCAGAAATCTCAATATCCATCAAAAAGAGATGGTATACTCTACATACTAATTATATATGCAGTTGGCTTTTAGCATGTTTGCTTTGCACCACCAAACCAGTTTGGTAGGCAGTTGAGAGTCATATAATCATTGAGAAGAATGAGAATAGTGATCATATGTACCTAAATGTGGCTAGCCCAGGAGATAGACTTCAAGTCATGCAGGTCAGTAGTGCTCATCAGATTTGTTATCCAACTTCTGACGCCACCCCCCACCCAAAAAAACACAAAAGATTGTTTAAAGGAGCAAGACCACGAAGTGTGAGTATGGATATCTTTCTCATCAAAGCACCCTGTAACTCCATTAAAATAACATCCGGACGGGAAGTAGTGGGGAAAATAAATGCAATGTTTAATAACGGGTCCACGGCAGGCACAGACACGTACAAACAGGATGAAGACCTAAGTGTGAATGCCCGCCTGGAGATCTAGAACCTAAACAAGATTCCACCCGCCTAACGATAAAAGAATTTAGGAATAATAAAAGTAAACATAGTGCTAGAGTACAATGAAACGCAACCTAGTAATTATAATAATGTACGCATACACATATGTAAAATATAACATTATTATGCATGCTACACATACACGCTTATACTACACACCCCTTGCGTCTATTACAAGCTAGTAATAACTTGCCTAATTACAAAGTTTTGCTTGTTTTAAGTGCTATAATTAATGGATGTTACTAGTCCTCATGCTAATAAAATACAATTCATCACCCTCGGAAGGAAGAAAGAAAAGCTGTGTTTATTTTGCTTTTAGAGTGGGGAGCTGGCGCTAAGCCCAGCCTTTGAGGGATTCAAAATCCCTCACTGTAGACCTGTTGGGAGGTCGCGCCTAATTTACATGTCCACTGCTCACCTTCCAGGTTTTTGCCCACTCGTCATTCCCAATGAGAGTTAGTCCTAGGTGGAGTGTCTTCTGGGACTAATAGGAATACACTAAACTGAAATAATGGCTCAGTTCACAAAGCTTGTTCCAAACCTAGGTGTGAATTACACATAAAATGTGCACATTTTTCTGCGTTGTAAGTGACAGCTGGAGAAACAGTAACACTTTGAGGGCATTATTAGATATTTCCAATTCCTCCAGTGCCTCTTTTTTCCCTTCTAAATGTAAACTTGAATGTCACAGGTGGAAGTGCTACATGATCTGTGTGGGAAAGTGCATTAAAAGCCCCATGTTTCTATGGTGGGTATAGAAAGAAAGAATTAATAGAGATATTTTTCCAGGTAAAGAACATTAAAATAAAATATTTTCAAAATGTATTAATTAATTTAAACCTTTGCATGTGGTTTATCAGTAGCGGTAGACCCCTCAAAAGATTAGGGAAATATAGGTATGTGCAGCATACACATAATACCATCCATTACCTGGTATTCAAGTCTGCCATTAGCGATAGTAACTTGCTTTCTGTGTGCTGAATTTCAGCTAATTTAGACTGGCCACTCAGTTCTTTTTAATGTGGTTTTGCATTCTCACACATAACATGTTATTTCGTGGATGGAGAAAGAAGGTGTCTCTTGTATCTCCGTTAATTTTTCTATTTTTAAAGGTTTGCTTTACCAAATGTAAGTTATAAGATCTACTTACATTATAGACTCCTAAAGACTGTGTGTGGATATGTAACTGATATATTGTGCATGTTACAGGGAAATTATAGGTAAAGCCTGGAGTCAGGTTCGAAGTCTTTCACTTCTGCATTGCATAGGCATACTTAACATATTCAGAGATTTATGGCTATGTTTGTGAATTGACCCCTAGACGTTGGTCTCCTTTATTTCTAAATAAAATCCCTAACAAAGGGCAGAATCATCATATCAGTTTCCTTACCGAAGGGTATATTGGACTAGCTCCCCTGTAATTTAAAGTTAAGTAAGCTCTTGTGTCAAGTTACCTCTAGACCAAAGAAAGTCATCAGTGATCCATATTTATAGAAATGAAATAACTTTGCTACAAATTTTCATCATAAAAGCATATACATACACTTGATCTATTTAGAAAAATGTTATTTGTCACTCGCTACTTCCTCGATGGCATGGTTATTAAGTATCGATCTTGGGACTATCCTATTATTCCATTGTTTTCTTTTGCAGAGTTAAACAACTAACTGATGAGGAAGAGTGTTGCATATGTATGGATGGACGAGCAGACCTTATCCTCCCGTGTGCCCACAGTTTTTGCCAGAAGTGCATAGACAAATGGTGAGACCTGTTTTTAACAAAATATTATAATTCAAACTTTTCATATTTTGTCATTGAAGAAAGTCTGTCACTCCACCACTTCGCATCATGTAAAGTTCTCATAGAAATAGCAGGCATCAGTAACAAGTTGGCCAATAATGCCATTGCACACAGCCAATGATTTTTGTTTTTAATAACAGGAATGTCATTCATTGAATGTCGTCTGAATTTTAGCTTCCACAGAAACTAAAGTGAAGCAGTTACCATTTATTTTTTTGTTTCACACATATTTCTTATCTGTCGTCATGATACAAGGTATGTACAGAGGTTTGAGAAGGGCTGTCTGTTGCATAAAGTTTGTGGTATGAAACAAACACGTTGAAGGGTGTCAAGCATCCTTGAAGTAAATCTAGCCTCCTTAATAATCAAATAGGCTAGCAACTGCTGGGTATTAGGTTGTTTCCTTTGCCAAGTTTCTGTTTTCCGTTGGCTCTGTGAATAGCAGCATGACTTTATTGCTAGCTAGGACCCCAGTGCTCATAGTTTGTGGCCTGAATGTGTTCCCTGTGTGGTGCCTAACTGTGTCACTGAGGCTCTGCTAACCAGAACCTCAGTGCTTACGCTCTTTCTGTCTTTTAAAATTGTCACTGCAGGCTAGTGACCATTTTTACCAATTCTGATTGGCACACTGGAACACCCTTATAATTCCCTAGTATATGGTACCTAGGTACCCAGGGTACTGGGGTTCCAGGAGATCGCTATGGGCTGCAGCATTTCTTTTGCCACCCATAGGGAGCACAGACAATTCTTAACTTCTACGTTATTTCACAGCCATTTTACACTGCACTTAAGTAACTTATAAGTCACCTATATGTCTAAACCTCACTTAGTGAAGGTTAGGTGCAAAATTACTAAGTGTGAGGCACCCTGGCACTAGCCAAGGTGCCCCCACATAGTTCAGGGCAATTTCCCCAGACTTTGTGAGTGCGGGGACACCATTACACGTGTGCACTACATATAGGTCAATACCTATATGTAGCTTCACAATGGTAACTCTGAATATGGCCAAGTAACATGTCTACGATCATTGAATTGTACCCCCCATGCCAAATCTGGTATTGGGGTGCCAATCCCATGCATCCCCGGGGATCCAGCATGGACCCCAGGTACTGCCAAACTAGCTCTCTGGGGTTTTCACTGCAGCTACCGCTGCTTCCAACCCACAGACAGGTTTCTGCCCTCCTGGGGTCTGGGCAGCCCAGTCCTAGGAAGGTAGAACAAAGGAGTTCCTCTGAGAGAGGGTGTTACACCCTCTCCCTTTGGAAATAGGTGTTAAGGGCCTGAGAGAAGTACCCTCTCCTGGCCTCTGGGAATGCTTTGAAGGGCACAGATGGTGCCCTCCTTGCATAAACCAGTCTTCAGTGATCAAGGATCCCCGAACCCCGGCTTTGGCGCTAAACTGGAAAAAGGAAAGGGGAGTGACCACTCCTCTGTCCATCACCACCCCAGGGGTGGTGCCCAGAGCTCTTCCAGTGTGTCCCAGACCTCTGCCATCTTGAGTGCAGAGGTGTGAGGGCACAGTGGAGGCCTCTGAGTGGCCAGTGCCACAGATGACGTCAGAGACCCCTCCTGATAGGTGCTTACCTGACTAGGCGGCCAATCCTCCTCTGAGGGCTATTTAGGGTCTCTCCTGTGGGCTTCTCTTGAGATAACGAATGCAAGAGCCCACTAGAGTTCCTCTGCATCCCCCTATGTGACGTCTGCCAAGGATCGACCGCTGACTGCTCCAGGACGCCTGCAAAACTGCAACAAAGTAGCAAGAAGACTACCAGTGACATTGTAGCGCCTAATCCTGCCGGCTTTCTCGACTGTTTCCTGGGGGTGCATGCTCTAGGGGGCTGTCTGCCTTCACCCTGCACTGGAAGCGAAGAAGAAATCTCCAGTGGGTCGATGGAATCTTCCCCCTGCTAACGCAGGAATCAATCTTCTACTTCACCGGTTCTCTGGTTCCCCTCTCATCTTGACGAGCGTGGACACAGGAGCTGGATCCCAGTGACCCCGACAGTCCAGTGGCCCTTCTGTCCAAATTTGGTGGAGTTAAGTCCTTGCCTCCCCACGCCAGACAGTAATCCTGTGTACTGCATGAACTGCAGCTGCTAGGGCTTCTGTGCACTTTTGCAAGGACTCCTTTGTGCACAGCACAGCCCAGGTCCCAACCACTCCGTCCTGCATTGTTCAACTCGCTGAGTTGACCACCGGTTTCATGGGACCCTCCTTTGTAGTGTTGAGACGACTACCGTGCTCAGTTTACTTGAACCCCTGTTCAGGTGCTTCTGCAGGTGCTGCCTGCTTCTGCGTGGGCTCTCTGTGTTGCTGAGCGCCCCCTCTGTCTCCTCCTCCAAGGGGTGACCTCCTGGTTCTTCCTGGTCCCGGGCAGCACCCATTTTCTTCAACCGCAACCTTTGCAGCTAGCAAGGCTTGTTTGCGGCCTTTCTGCGTGGAAACAACTCTGCATCCTCCAGCATGCCGTGGGACATCTTCTGTGCAAAAGAGAAGTTACTGGCATCTTCCGTTGTTGCAGAATCTTCAGCTTCTCCCACCCGGAGGCAGCCATTTTGCACCTTCATCCGGGGTTTAGTGGGCTCCTGCTTTTGTGACTCTTGGACTTGGTCCCCTTCCTTTGCAGATCCTCAGGTCCAGGAATCCATCTTCACTGCTTTGCAGTCAGTTGTGGTCTTTGCAGAATCTCCTATGATGACTTTAGTGTGTTTCTGGGGAAGTAGGGTCGCTTTACTCCTACTTTTTAGGGTCTTGGGGTGGGGTATCTTGGACACCCTTAGTGTTTTCTTACACTCCCAGCGACCCTCTACACACTACACTAGGCCTGGGGTCCCTAAGTTGTTCGCATTCCACTTTCTTAGTGTATGGTTTGTGTTGCCCCTAGGCCTATTGAATCCTATTGTGTTCTACAGTGTTTGCACTACTTTTCTAACTGTTTACTTACCTGATTTTGGTTTGTGTGTATATTTTGTGTATTTTACTTACCTCCTAAGGGAGTATATCCTCTGAGATATTTTTGACACATTGTCACTAAAATAAAGTACCTTTATTTTTAGTAACTCTGAGTATTGTGATTCTTGTGATATAGTGCAAGATGATATAAGTGGTATAGTAGGAGCTTTGCATGTCTCCTTGTTCAGCCTAAGCTGCTCTGCTATAGCTACCTCCATCAGCCTAAGCTGCTAGAACACTACTAATCTACTAATAAGGATAACTGGACCTGGCACAAGGTGTAAGTACCATCAGGTACCCACTACAAGCCAGACTAGCCTCCTACAGTACATCCCTGCTACCCTCCCAACATGTCTCCTACGTGGCTCTTATCACAATAATTAGCAGCTTCCAGTAAATGCACAATAACCCCTGAGATCTGCCTTTTTGCCCCCTAAAACCCAATTTTCTATTCCTGTGTTGTATTACATTCGTAGATGTTTAGGGTACAAGCTCATTGTGATCATTGCTACATTAGATACAGGAGCCACAATCTTTTCTGGCAGTACTAACCAGTGATCACTATCGAAGAAGACTACAGGACGGTTTAAAATTACCTTTGCACACCTCTGTAGCTGCAGAAAAGGAAGAAAGTGTCTGACTTTGAATAATACAGCATGGCCAGTACAATATTACACCTGCTTTGAATGTGCTTTCTCTAGCGGGAGAAGTATTAAACTATTTGAATGAGGAGACATTGTCCTGACTAGTACCTATATACCCCCATCATTTGTCTTTGGTTCAGTCCCTCACAAGAGTGGAAAATTAGGATAATTTTAGTCATGAGATCCTTCTCTGAAACTAGACGCACTGTCCCATCTCCTGTCTAAACAGGTCAACTAAAAAGAAAAAACAACTACGTTATACACAATTAGTTTTGCCTCCAACTGTTAGGAATCAGGGAGCACAAACAGTTTATTTACCACACATGATTCAAGTGGACATGCTGCAATACAGACTCACCCACCACCAGATGTCCCATTTGGAAACATGGGAGTTCTGCGCAAGAGATTCACTTCAGATGTATTTTAAACACCATAGGCAAAGTAGTATCATGCATTTGGCTGATACCAACGGCAAAGTACTACCAGAATGCACACAAATAGAGGCTAAGGTTAACCCCTTCGCTGCCAGGCCTTTTCCCATTGAGGTGCTAGGCCTTTTTTTGGCTATTTGTAGCAGGGCACGCTTAGGCCCTCATAACTTTTTGTCCACATAAGCTACCCACGCCAAATTTGCATCCTTTTTTTCCAACATCCTAGGGATTCTAGAGTTACCCAGACTTTGTGGGTTCCCCTGAAGGAGACCAAGAAATTAGCCAAAATACAGTGAAAACTTCGTTTTTTGTTTTAAAAATGGGAAATAAGGGATGCAGAAGAAGGCTTGTGGTTTTTCCCCTGAAAATGGCATCAACAAAGGGTTTGTAGTGCTAAAATCACCAGCTTCCCAGCTTTCCGGAACAGGTAGACTTGAATCAGAAAACCCAATTTTTCAACACAACTTTGGCATTTTACTGGGACATACCCCATTTTTACGATTGTTTGTGCTTTCAGCCTCCTTCTAGTCTTTGACAGAAATCGGTGTGAAACCAATGCTGGACCCCAGAAACCTAAACATTTCTGAAAAGTAGAAAAAATTCTGAATTTTGCAATGGGTAATTTGTGTAGATCCTACAAGGGTTTCCTACAGAAAATAAAAACGGAAATAAAAACAATATTGAAATTGAGGTGAAAAAAACAGCCAATTTTCTCCACGTTTTACTCTGTAACTTTTTCCTGTAATGTCAAATTTTTCAAAGCAATATACTGTTAGGTCTGCTGGACTCTTCTGATTACAGGGATATATAGGGCTTGTAGGTTCATCAAGAACCCTAGGTACCCAGAGCCAATAAATGAGCTGCACCTTGCAGTGGGTTTTCATTCTATACCGGGTATACAGCAATTCATTTGCTGAAATATAAAGAGTGAAAAATAGGTATCAGGAAAACCTTTTGTATTTCCAAAATGGGCACAAAATAAGGTGTTGAGGAGCAGTGGCTATTTGCACATCTCTGAATTCTGGGGTGCCCGTACTAGCATGTGAATTACAGGGCATTTCTCAAATAGAAGTCTTTTTTACTCAGTCTTATATTTGGAAGGAACAAATGTAGAGAAAGACAAGGGGCAATAACACTTGTTTTGCTATTCTATGTTTCCCCAAGTCTCCGGATAAAAATGATACCTCACATGTGTGGGTAGGCCTAGTGCCCACGACAGGAAATGCCCCAAAACACAACGTGGACACATCACATTTTTCCAAAGAAAACTGAGGTGTTTTTTGCAAAGTGCCTACCTGTGGATTTTGGCCTCTAGCTCAGCCGGCACCTAGGGAAACCTACTAATCCTGTGCTTTTTTTTAAAACTAGAGACCTAGGGGAATCCAGGATGGGGTGACTTGTGGGGCTCTCACCAGATTCTGTTACCCAGAATCCTTTGCAAACCTCAAAATTTGGCAAAAAAACACTTTTTCCTCACATTTCGGTGACAGAAAGTTCTGGAATCTGAGAGGAGCCACAAATGTCCTTCCACCCAGCGTTCCCCAAGTCTCCCGATAAAAATGATACTTCACTTGTGTGGGTAGGCCGAGTGCCCGCAACAGGAAATGCCCCAAAACACAACGTGGACACATCACATTTTTCCACAGAAAACAGAGGTGTTTTTTACAAAGTGCCTACCTGTGGATTTTGGCCTCTAGCTCAGCCGGCACCTAGGGAAACCTACCAAACCTGTGCATTTTTTAACACTAGAGACCTAGGGGAATCCAAGATGGGGTGACTTGTGGGGCTCTCACCAGGTTCTGTTACCCAGAGCCTTTGCAAACCTAAAAATGTGGCTAAAAAAACACTTTTTCCTCACATTTCGGTGACAGAAAGTTCTGGAATCTGAGAGGAGCCACAGATTTACTTCCACCCAGCATTCCCCAAGTCTCCCGATAAAAATAATACCCCACTTGGGTGGGCAGGCCTTGTGCTCGCAACAGGAAATGCCCCAAAACACTATCTGGACACATCAAAATTATCAAATACAAAAAGTACCTTTTTTTGCGGGGGCACCTGCGTTTTTGGTCCTGGGCTCAGCAGCCATCTAGGAAAACCTACCAAACCCAGACATTTCTGAAACCTAGACCCCAAGGGAGTCCAGTGAGGTGTGACTTGCGTGGATCCCGCAATGTTTTCTTACCCAGAATCCTCAGCAAACCTCAAATTTAACTAAAAAAATCACATTTTTCCCACATTTCTGTGTGGGATCACCACACCGGGACAAATTTCCTACCACCAAACGTTCCCCTCAGTCTCCCGGTAAAAATGATACCTCACTTGTGTAGGTGGGCCAAGTGCTTGTGACAGGGAAGAGCCAAAAGCATGTAGAAATTGGGGGGAAAACAAAGTGGGTCCAAAAGGGCAGTTTGAAAAAAAACATTTTTAGGCTGACAAGTTCAGCAGAATTTTTATCGGTATACATGAAACAATGCTGGGTGGTAGGAATTTTGTGGATTCCTGCAGATTCTGGAAGGTTCCAACACAAAAATGTGGCAAAAATGTGTGCTTTCCAGCAAAGTTGCAGGTTTGCAGGGCATTGTGGGTAAGGAAATGGTGTGGGGTGCATTTGAAGCACACCACCCTGGAATCAATGAGATGTTTAGTTTTCAGATGTGTCTAGGTCTTATGGATTTTTCTACATGGCAGCGTCCCAAAGTAAAAAAAAAAGTGCAGCCCTCACCATTCCAAGTGGGACGATTTTGAGAGTTAACAAGCTCTCATGGCCCAAATGTAGACTTTCTGACCCCCGGGGTGTGGATCGGGGTAATTGCCCAATCTGCCCACCAGTGGTTAGAACAACTTTGGCCCCATTTATTTGGGGTGGGGGTATGGCCATACCCCCAACCTCTTATTTTGGAGAAAAAAAATCTTCCCTGGTCTCTGGTGGGCTTTGGCCTTCCAAAAATAGGCCAATCTGCCCCCGGGGGGGGGGCAGTTATGGCCAACAGTAATGTGCCCCCATGGGTAGCGACCCTTGCCCAAGGGGCTGCCCCCCCAAACAAAACACACACATACTCACACACCAATCCATGGTGTCTAGAGGTTTCTGCCCCCTTTGGGGGCAGATTGGCCTAACAAAAATAGGCCGATCTGCCTCCAAAGGGGGCAGAAATGGCCTAAATACAATTTGCCTCCAGGGGAGCGACTCTTGTCTAAGGAGTCGCTCCCCATACATAAAAACATAAAGTAAATAAAAATATATATATATCCCTGGTGTCTAGAGGTTTCTGCCTCCCCTGGGGGCAGATCCGCTTAATTATATTAGGCCGATCTGCCTCCATGGGGGAGGGGATGGTGGGGGGGGGGGGGGTAGAAAAGGCCTAAAATATTTTGCACCCCACCCCCGGGGGAGTGGCCCTTGCCAAAGGGGCCGCTCCCCTTATGCGTTCTTATAAAAAAAATACAAATTCCCTGGTGTCTTGTGGTTTCCGCCCCGGGGGGGGCAGAAATGTCCTAAAAATGATTTCCCCCCCCTGGGGAGCCACTCCCCTTATGCGCAAGTATGAATAAAATAAATTATCCTTGGTGTCTAGTGGTTTCTGCCCCCCTGAGGGCAGATCAGACTGATTATATTAGGCCGATCTGCCCCAAGGGGGTGCAGAAATGGCCTAAAAATAATTTGATTTGCGCACTGATGTCATCAGGCGTCACTGGTGGGGGGGTCAGGGGAGAAAGGGGAAGCGATTCCCCTTTCATCCCTGATGGAGGGGTGTGGGTGGGGGGCCCACGGGGAGCGCTAGCGCTCCCCGTGGTCTGAGTGCAGAACGACCTGGTCTCGTCCAGGGCACATGGGAACCATGTGCCTGGACGAGACCAGCTCGCCCGCGGCACCCATGTGGTTAGCAGAACCTTCAATTTCAGCCTTCCAATAATGCTTTCCACAAATTTAAGTTGTCATTTTCACCAACTTTTTCTCCTAACCCCTGACACTAAGGAATTCACAACCGGACAGATTTTAGCATTGCCTATACATTAAATAGAACCTTTCTTAAAAAGAAGACTGCACATGAATACAGCATTGCTGCAAATAATCCTGTCAGAATGAAGGCACTTAAGTCAATGCACGCAACTAAGTCACACTGCTGTTTGACAAGAAACACAAAACTAACATGAATAAAAATAAACATTTCACATCACTAAAAGATACCGCATTAGGACATATATATTTATAAGGTGGAGAAATTAAAGAGCATTACTGATCTTCTGCTCATGTAATATGTCTGTAACAGTCTGTAGTAACACTTGGAAACTCTCAGATGAATATTGGTTCCACTTCTTAGGAGTCGAGCAGATGCAAGTATAAAAACTCTTCCTTTGATCACAAGCACCACACTTTTATAGGCCTGTCACACACCTCCTCCTTCCTGTGTCCATTATGTTTTCTTTTCTGATAAGGACATCTAGTTGCAGATTCCTTACCTTAGAATTTTCCCCAGGCATCAGCCTAAATCCAGATATTTTTCTTGAGCAGTACCCCTGCGTGTGCCACTAGGTGGCTATGTCTGTGGTTGGTGTCGTGCGCGCCTAATATGATGCTGCAGGTCCTATTACAGGCCTTAAAAATGTTACTAGACCTGTAGGCCAAGTAACTTGAATAATCTACTTGACCTAACCGTGAAGTACTTGATACCTAAATGGGTCTCATATTGTGTGATCCTAGGCAAATGTTTTATTTTACAGAGTCGCCTTTTTCTTTATTCTCACATATGAGCGCACCTTCAAATGTGTGAGTTCAGCATAACTCTTTTATTTGATGAAGTAGACTAAAAGTTTGCTCCATATATAATAAGAATCTAAACTACATATAGGATACACATGACCAATGACTTGCCTCTTAATTTCAGGGCAGGAGTGTGTACTTATGTTTAAACACTCACTTTTAATAAATATCTTACTAAAGTATGATGTGGTAGCACACTGTCATACAAAGACACTAAGAGGGTCATTCCGAGTCTGGCGTTCTCGGGGTGGTTGTCAGACCGCCGTGGTAGTGGTGGTCCGATACGGCCCATTCTGACCGAGGCTGAACCGCCGCAGTCGAAACACCGACACCGCCAGGCTGCAGTCAGCCTGCAGCCTGACGGTCCCGACAGTTGTAATCCGCCAGGGCAGCACTGCTCTGGATTACGAGTCCCCATCCGTCATCCTTTCCATGGCGGTTTACATCGCTGTGAAAAAGCTGACGGAATTGGGGTTCCCGGGGCCTTCTGGGGGCCCCTACACCGCCCATGCACTTGATCAATGTTAAGGCACTCTTCACCGCAGGGCCGGCGGGCGGAAACATTGTTTCCTACGCCTCTATTCCTGCAGGGAACTTAGAATAGGGGCGGTGCCTGGCGGCACTAGTAGTCAGTTGACGGGTTGCGTTTGGCAGTCGGCCCCTGCCGCCCGCCAAACTCAGAATGGCCACCTGAGTTTCAAAGAAATGTCCAAAAACATTCCTGCTAACTTGCAGCTTTACTGATAAAACTGTATAGTGTATTAACAATAATGTGTGAATATTGGGTTTCAGAAAACATATAATTTGCACAACACCAAGTAAGGTGTTTTCATCATATTAAAGTATTTTTTCATCACACAGAAGTGCCAAAAAATGGACTTTCAGAACTACTGAAAAATATTCTTCAAAGTCTGTAGAGTTCACTTAGTTATTTAAATGTTGTGTGTTAGGAAAAATCTGACACCTTTCAGCCCTTCATTTCACACACTTTGTACAGCAGGTCAGACTGTTCACCTTACAAAATCCAGGAATTCTGCAGACAGAAAAGTAATGGTAAGAAGACAAAGTGAGTTTTGACCTCTGTCTCTGAACACAGAGCAAATGTGACCAGATAAGTACAAGTTTTAAAGGCGTCCTTATTGTTTCTTCACTTTCTAACTGAACAGATCAACTTGCCAGAAGGGGCGTATAGGTCCTAAAAATAGCTCGACCTCATAAAATATGACTCACCATAGCGAGTGGGCGAGTAGATTGTTCGACACCTGTACATAGGTGGCACGCTGATTTCAGTTCTTTTGTTTCAGCCCCAGCCAGCACTGATACGTAGAGAGCTACCCCTCAGTCAATTTTTGAATGGCCTTTTTTAACTTTTTTTCTAGGTTTTTTGAGTTAATTACTGGTGCTTTGAAAATGCTCTCTAGGAAGACTTGAGGTCAGGTGCTGTGGGTTCTGTTGTCTGGCAGTGTTGGTGACGGATCTGCACCTCGTGTGCCTTTGGTGTCTGGAGCGCAACCCCGACCCGAAGTCGTGCTCCAACTGGAGGGCCATGAATCCAAAGGCTTTGAGAGAGCGGTCCATAAAGCTGATGGCAGCCCATGCTCTTGGCTCCATGTCAGTCCCCATCTCAATCAAGAGGAAGGTCTCGGGATCAGTCGCGGAGCCCCCCATCTTCTTTGTCTCACTCCAAGTCCGCTGGACGTTCACATAAGTCGAGGCATAAGAAGAAGGCGAAGTGTTCTTTGACTTCACCCTGTCTGTCGGCTGACGAGACGAGGGAAAGGGAACGTCGTCGATCGAGGCCTGTGTCTGAACCTACTTCGCTGTTCCCTGAGTTTTCAGGAGCCGGAGTGATTCCTGCCAAGCTTAAAGAGTTTTATGAAGCCATGCACCTCATCTTTGGGCAGTCCGACTCCGCAGACATGCCTTCGTGCCCCCTGGAGTCTGAAGGGGCCCCTTTGGTTTCCATACCAATGGCTTCGGCCTTGGCTCCGAGTGGCACCCAGGGATCAATTCATGGATCCGAACCGGCGCCAGTCGTACCACTTCAACCTTCCCTGGTGCAAGTTCCAAGGTCGACGCTCCCTGAGCCCCCCGTGCCCCCCATGAGCGGCGCCGCCCCCCATCCTCATTGCCGACTCTGATACGGACCCAGATGGGCATCATACAACTTGTGCGCCGGCAGTGATCTTTCCCCCGTGTTGGATCTTGAGTCTTATTATTATGGGCTAGGTTATGGTGAGAAAGTGGGGATGGAATACCGGTTCCAGGACCCCAGGGACTGCCGTACGGACCTGTGTGAAGCCAGTGGATTGGACACCTCCCCAGATACTGGCATGCTCTCTCTCCCTACCATGGCTATTGAGAAGGGTGCTTCCTAGTCAGTGGTGGTGCAGAGAGCAGCTAAGGTCCCGGGCCTTGAGCTGCCTTTGTTGATAGTCAGGACTAACCTCCTGACAGAAGTGCTTCAGCTTGGGGCTTCATGCTCTGAAGCCCTGCTCCCCTTTAATGAAGCTTTTACAAACATCATTCTGGGTACTTGGTTCAAACCCAGTAAAGGGATTCCTGTGAACAGGACTATTGCTCGTTGCCATCGCCATGCACTGGGTGACCCATTTTTCCTAACACAACACCCAGGGTGCATTCCCTTCTACACCCACAGATAGGGAATCCAAGAGACTGGACACACTAAGGAAGAAAATGTTTTCTTCCGCTAGCCTGACATTGCAGTCCATGAACACTGCATGCCTTTTGGGCCGTTATTCCCACGCCCTGTGGGATTCGGTTGCACAGGTGCTGCCACAGGAAGCCCAGGCTGTACTTTCCCAAGCAGTTGCTGATGAGAGAGGCACAGCAAAGTTCACAATCCTATGTGGACTGGACACAACCCACTCACTGGGCAAAGTGGTTGCATCAGCAGTGACCTTTAGGCGCCACGCCTGTTTGAGGACGTCTGACTTTTCAGACAATGTCCAGACTAACCTTATAGGCATGCCCTTTGATGGCACCCATCCCTTCGGAGAGAAAGCAGACTTGGCACTTGATCGCTTCAAGGTTTTCCGTGCTATGGGCCAGGTCCTTGCTTCTCGCGGCAGCCCCTCATCCACCTCAGTCTGCTTTTTGTCTCTTTCATGGCTACGGAAGGGGTGCCCAATTACGTCTGGTCCCCTCCAGTCCAATGATTAATTTGTGCTTGTTGTTTCCAGTGCTGAGCACCGGCACTTATTTTTATTCTTCTTCCCCAAGCATTTGCTGCAAGCAAAAGAGACATATGAGAAAGACGGACAAAGAGAAAAACGAAAAAGCATCACAAACGGAGAAAGCAGAAAGCTGCAGGAGTGGCCTGAAGGGGCAGGGAGTGGCATTAAATGGATTCTAGAGGCCTGAGATGGCTTCAGATCACGCTGCCTCAGTATTCCCTGTTCCCACATTTCATTGCATCAGCCGCTTGTTTAAGAGGATGGCTTTGAGCACTGGCACATTTTTATTTACAAATTAAGCACTGCTCCAGTCACTGTACCGCACATGCTGCCCAGCCTCTGTGTGGCTGGGGATATGGGATACACCATCCTCGTGGATGAGGCAGCCAGCAGTCTGGCCAGCTGCGACCCCCCAGAGCTGACTCCAAAACTGCCTAGTCTGACACTTCTCCACCAGGGACCAGTCGGAAGCAGGATCCACCATCACCTGCTCAGCTGGCATTCCATCACGTCAGACAAGTGAGTTTTGCAGATAGTCTGAAGGGGCTACTCCCTCCCCTTCGAGACTACCCCATCATCCATGCCACCATCTTTCGATCGCATGACGGAGGATCACTTGGCACCTCTCTTAGGGGAAGCTACGGCTCTCTTGGCCAAGGGAGTCACATAGAGGATCCATGTGCTAAAAGAAGGTTGTGGTTGTTATTCCTGCTACTTTCTGGTGCCCAAAAAGGATGAGGGCTTCCGCCCTATCCTAGACCTTCAGTCCTTCAATCTCTTTCTCAAGAAGGAGAAGTTCAAAATGCTCACCCTGGCTCAGGTTTTATCTGCCCTTGGCCCAGGAGACTGGATGATAGCGCTGGACTTGCATGATGCCTGTTTCCATATCCCGTTCTGCCTGGCCACAGATGTTACACGCGGTTAACGGTGGGCCACAAGCACTTTCAGTTTACTGTCCTACCTTTTGGCATAACCAGTGCCCCTTGGGTGCTCACCAAGGTGATGGCAGTGGTCGCAGCTGATCTGCGCAGGTCAGGGGTTTCTGTCTTCCCCTATCTCAACGACTACCTGTTGAAGGCGGGCTCACTCTAGGCTGTTGTCGCCCACCTCCAGAATACGGTCGACCTCCTGTATTCGCCGAGGTTCACTATAAACGTGCCAAAGTCACACCTGACTCCCTGTCAGATGTGTCCTTTCATCCACAGTGATCTGGACACAGTGCAGTTTTGGGCAGATCTTCCAGAGCGGCAAGTCCAGGATATTCAGGCTATGATACCAATGTTTCAGCCTCTAGCCTGGATTTCGGTGAGAATGACTCCTGCTGGTGGCACATGCCAGATGGCAAATGCTGGCTCTGCAGTGGGACCTGAAGTTCCAGTGGGCGCAGCATCAGGGGAACCTCTCTGACATGGTCCAGACCTCAGACGGAACTGCAGGAGAACAGTAGTGGTGGCTAATGAACCGCAATTGGGTCAGAGGCTGATCTCTCTCCTTTTTCCAACCAGATCTGACAGCAGTGATAGATGCGTCACTCCTAGGATGAGTCAGCCACCTGGGAGAAGCAGAGATCAGAGACATCTAGTATCTGGTGGAGTCCAGACTCCACATTAACCTGTTGGAGCTCTGGGCGATCAGACTAGCATTGAAAGCGTTTCTTCCCTCTCTTAAAGCGAAGGTAGTGTAGATGTTCATGGACAACACTGCTGCCATGTGTTACTGCACCAAGCAGGGAGGATGGGATCGTGGACCCTCTATCAAGAGGCTCTGCACCTCCTAGATGTGGCTGGAACAACAGGGCATTTCCCTGGTCGTTCACCATCTGGTGGGGACTCTGAATGTCAGAGCGGATGAACTCAGCCGACAGTGCTTACTCGATCACGAATGGCATCTCCATCCGGTGGTGGTGCAAGGTCTCTTTCAACAGTGGGGAGAGTCTTGATTCGATTTGTTCGCCTTCTTGGAAAACGAGCAATGTCAGCAGTATTGCATGTTGGAGTTTCCAAGGCGGCAAACGCTCAGCAATGCTTTTCGTCGTCTCAAGCGGACCTCTGGTCTCCTGTACAACTTTCTGCCCGTACCACTTCTGCCCAGAGTTCTCAAGAAGATCAAAAACGACTGGACCCAAGTAATCCTTGTGGCTCTGGACTTGGCATGAAGAGTCTGGTATCCTGAGCTGCTGAGTATGGCCATTGATCCTCCAATCAGAGGGTCCCTTCAGGAGGATCTTCTGCAGCAGCAGCAGGGGAGAGTTCTCCACCTGAACCTCTCCGTCTCTACCTTCTTGTGTGGAGAGTGAGCAACTGCAGTTGACAGCATTTGACCTTCCTCCCCAAGTCTGTAATGTTTTCTTGGCAGCCAAGCAATCCTCCACCAAAACTGTATGGGATTTGAGTTTGGTTCTGACATTCCTGATGTTCACTCCTTTTGAGCCAAATGATAAAATCCTGCAACAGGAGCACGTCAGTGCTGGCAGTTTGAGTTCTCAACTAATATTATCTCCCTTATCTCACCAGAGTTTAATTAATTCTGTGTAATAATTTGTAGTGTAAAAGGTGATGTCTGCCGGTGGATAATACCTCTTTGGTGAAGCAGAGGGCCCACTGCTTTTCTGTCACTGATGGGCCTATGTCTGCCTACCAGGTACATTTTACTAACTGTGTCTGGTGGGACCTCACTTCGGCATGGATTTAAAAAGCCTGGTCACTAAGCATCAGCGATCTATCAGAATGAGCTGTCAAAGTGTAGGACGTTCCAGGAGTTCCTGACAGAATTTTTTTTAGATCACTTAGCAGCCAGTGTGACATGCCTGATGGAATGTCATGTATCTAGTATGCTGCTGCTGTGGGTCAGGTACCTCTGATTGAAGGGGCGGGAAGTTACTGTCAGGGAATATGTCATTCAAAGTAAGCAGCCCCAGTTTGGTTAGCTGTTGTGATGGTGGATTCAATTATGGGGGGGGTCGCAGGGTTACCTATTAGTGGCAGTTCAGGTGAATATATGATAGATTGACCTACCAGCCTGTTTAGTCGCTGCTAGGCCCCTGTACCACAAGCCACTGTATTAAGTGCTGAGAAGTATTTTGCACGTTTAGCATAATGATGTTTGAAGGGGGTGGGGATCAGCAATGTTCTGCTCCCAAACGAAATTTGGCCGGAACAAAGGAGGGTGGAACTAGTATTAAGTAGTTGGTCATGTAGCCCTTGAATAATACTGTTCAAAGTTGGGCCATTAGGCCTCCCATCTTATACTTTACACGACACCCAATTAAAGAAAATTGCATTTTGTGCATTCCATATGTTTGCTACCTGTATACTCCGTGGTTTCTGGGTTGATCATCTCTGTGGGTATATACAAACTGTTCACTTATATCCATGTTAGTGCTTATAAGCATTGCACATTTATTGGTGAACAGAGTTAGTGTGATATGAGGATACTGAAATGTACTATTCTGCAGACAAAATACTTCTGGGTTCCTACACATTAGTACATACACGGGCAATTTATATCCCTTCTAGAATTCTTCAATCATGTTCTAAATAAGCCCTTTTTAAGCCACTGTGTTTTTTCCATCTATACCTTACCCAAGGTACTTTATTGGCAAACTGGTTAACCTTGTGTCTAAAAGATCGGTTGTTACTCAGCACTTAGCTCTTCTTCCTTTCCTGCACGGAGTGAACTGGCTTTCGTAGCAGGAGTGATCCTAGACCCCAGCCCTCCAACGCTGCATGTGTAGGAATTGGATTCAGCAGTGGCAGCTAGAAACGTTCTGCTTTTGTCACAGGTTGCGGACATCATCTTGGCTGCCAGGAAACTCGCAATGAAATCCACTTGTGTTACTGTACAGTAAATGTGTTCAGTGTGGTGAGTTGAAAAGTCTAAATCCTTTTCAGGTTCTTCTCCTTTGCATCATTCTCTGCTTCACACTTTCTCATGTCCAGCAGGGCCTAGCAGTGGTTACAGAAAATTGTTATTTGGCTGCCCTATCTGACCTTGTTTCTCCCTCATCATCCTTCTTTATTTAAGTTACCAACTAGTGGTGCTTTTTGTAAAATGTTTCTGTTCCTTGTGACATCCCTATTTGATTTGATTGTCAGTTTTCCTTTTGGACTTCTGACACTAAAATGCAGTGTCCTTGTTGCAATTATATTGGCCTGTAGGGCTCTCTTAATACAGCCACAAATCACTGCATTCTACTTGGATAAACTGGTCCTCTGAACTTGCCCTTCAATCATACTGAAGGTGGTATTTGTCTTTCCTATGAACCAGTTAATCACTCTTCCGTCCTTCCCCAGATCCCACCAAGGAGAAACTGCATATATTGAAACCCGGACATGCAGTTTCTTAATACATCAACTGCGCACATCCGGACAGAGTAGATGATCTGGGCTATGGTGGAGGAAATATGGCAAGACTAAAACCAAGGGTATGGTTTTGTGTTTGTATGCTCTGCATAGAAATCTGCAGTGTTTCTTGACCGATGAGGACAATTTAGGTGGCATTCACACCACTTCTCAAGGGTTATGACTCTTCTATGGCCCTCACCAGTTGTGTCCAAATGGCTGACATCTGCTGGTGGCCAATTGGTCTTCCTTGCATACTTTTGCAAAACATTGCCCTTCAGCAGTAATGGATACTTTTCTACAGCTGTCACATGACTTCTTGAAGTAGTCAGAACTACTAATCCCACCTTCCTGCAAGCTATTAATTTGGATTGATTCACAAGATGAGGAATGTAGAGGAAGAAGTATCCATCTGTAGAAAAATGTACTTACCTTTGTTAACAAATTTCATGGTGGATAATATATATATTTTCACGAAGATTCATCACCACCCTTCCTCTTCCTTCGATGAGTTAGTGCTGTGATTCATAAGATGCAAAGGTATGCAACGTTTTCATGTACTCTATTTGTGAATGCACTCTTGGTTCCTCTCCACATGCTTCAATGTGGTACAAAAAAACTGACTCCTATGCCCCATTCTCATCACATACTCAGTGCGTGGAGTTCTGACAGTGCTAGAGAGCTGTTCCTTGGGGGAAACGTTTTTCAGATCCAGTGTAGCATCTAGAAATATTCATGAGGTAAGGCATATGCAAAAAGATGTAATATCAACCAGACATATTTGTAATTGTAGGTAAGTATTGTTTTCTTCTAGTGTTTTCAGTGTCAAACTTTTTTGGGTGTTTACAAAGGCTTTTTACCCACTTTTTGTTAATAGCTGTGTTAATCTACATTATGTTGCAATATAATTCACTTGCCCTTTTGCAACCAAATAACGCGACCATCGTGACACAGCTCTTTACAACATTACTTTTTTTGTGTAGGTAAAAATTGCTAACTTTAACTACAAGATAGCACCATTGATGTGCTTGTTTGCTTTATTCTTTTCTGATGGCTGTTTTGTCTACAGGAGTGATCGGAATAGAAACTGCCCCATATGTCGCCTGCAGGTGACGTGCACCAACGATTCTTGGGTGGTTCCAGATGCACCAACAGAGCAGGATGTGGCTAACTATATACTGAACCTGGCAGATGACGCTGGACAGCCTCATAGACCATGACATCCCATCTAGATCATTTTGTTTGTCAGTTATATAAAGATTGTTTTCGGAGTTTCCACATGACTGTTATTTTAAAATCCGTCTGTCAGTTGAATTGTATTTGTTTTTGGTTTCACTGCTTTTTGGTCATCAGTCTTTGGTATTGGAAATGACGTGGAAACAAAAACTAACAAAATAAGTGATTCTTGACAACTCAATCAACAAACATATCAGAGAAAATATTTTTGGAGAAGTTTTGTATCTGTTAATCCTATTTAAAGCATCTAAGATATGTTGTAAATACTTACACTTATGTGATGGTGTTGATGGGGAGAGTGTGTGCCTGTGTATGTATGTGTGTCTGTGCGTGTTTGATAGTGTTTGTGACATTTTCAAGTCTGAACAACAAATAATTGTAATCATCTTTACAATTTACTGTCTCAAAACACTTTTCTTTTTCATGAGTTTTCCCATTCGGAATCCTCACCATTTGCTGAATTATATGAGCCAGTCAAAGGTATTTGATATCACTTTGGTTAAGATATTCAAGATCCAAACAAGGGATGTGCAGTATGACAGCAACTTGTTTGCGAACTTGAAACTTGGTTTATGAATGGGAAGCAATCTGTTACCTAAATTTTTTTACTAATAGGTTGCATCTTAAATTGTCCATCCATGTGGGATCACAAAATTACATTCTTAATGAATAATAATTAGGCAGGTTGTATATTTGACCCCTTGTGATAGTCTGCAACTTAAAGAATAGAGATTTGCTATAGACCCCCCAGGTCCCTATCCTTGCATTTACTTTTCAAAATAGGAATACATTTTTTTTTTAAAAAATTAAATCAAGCCTTTTCCATAAAAATGGCAAGTGGAGCTTAAAAAGGAAATACATGTTTCTCTCTTGGAAAGACATTGGATGGAGCAGGCAGTGGTCCTGCAACCACTGCCTCTTGCCCTGAAGCCGCCAACACAATTCCCAAAGAAGGGAGCTGTCCCACAGCTTCCCATTTCTAGTCAATTACCATTCAAACTCTGGGATTGGTAATTGATCAGTTATTTGTGACTGCAGTTGCAGTCACAAACCATTGATGCATTTAATTTCTAATTACAGTACAGTTCAGTACAGTCAGACATCAATAGCCACAAGATAACATCGGCACAACCCGTGAGTACTGTGGACCTTCCTACCCACCCCAGGACTCTAAAGAGACCACTTCTAGAGGTCTCTGATCCTCCACTGCCTCCAGGCCATGGTCAGAACCGAAAATCCATTTCGGCTGCTCCTCATTGTTGCTTATCCTCCCGTACTGCCAAAGAGGAAGCTGTTCTTTCAGAAAGCCTTGGACACTCCTCCACCTCAAAAGAGAAGAACTAAGAGCAAGGCCACCAGCCCATCTCACAGGCCTTCTCCACCTCCTCCTGCTTTTGTTCCACCCTCACCCCCTCATCCCTCCCTTCTTCTCCTCCCCGTTTCCATTCTCCTGTCTTACCTACACCAGGAAATTACGCTCCTCAAGGCTCTCCTTTATTTGTTGGGGAAGATTTGGGTGGGCCACAACATGACCCATATCCCAGGGCTACTTATGCTCCTGACCTTGTTCTTTTCCAGTGATCCTGACCTGAACCCTGCACGCCCCTCACCACCAGAGGACACTACCTCCTACCTCTTACCAACAAGTCATGGCAAGAGCAGCTGCATTTCACAAAGTAGAGCTACATCCACACACAGGGATATTCATTTCTCTCAGTGCTCCCTGGCATGCTTAGTCATGCTGATGAAATCTTTAAGGAGCCCCTCTGCTCTAGGGTTATCACCCCTCAATTTTTATTTTATTTTTATAATCCAGCTCCCTCTGACCCAATATATATTAGGTCTCAGGTCCCTCCTTACTACATTATCACCACCACAGCACAAAAGCTTGCCAATAACCTGGCCACTGGGGACTCCTGAGAAGGCGAGCAAGAAAATTTATGTTGCAGGCAAAAGACCTGGCTCATTGGGACGAAATGAAGAAGCTCTTCCAGTTTCTACCAGATGAGCACCAGAAGAGAGGGCATCAAATAGTTTCAGAGCGGCAAACAATTTCTAATAATTCCATCCACTGTGCCCTGGATGCCGCAGATCCAACTGCACGGGACATTAACATCCTCAGGAGGCACGCTTGGCTCTGCTGCTCAGGTTTCAAACCAGAAGTTCAGCAAGCAGTCATTAATATGCCCTTTGATAAGGAGCATCTTTATGGCCCTCAAGTGGATACTACCCTTTAAAAGCTAAAGAAGGACTCAGATACAGCAAAGGCCATGGGTGCCCTCCAAGCCCCACACAGAGGGGTACTTTTCATCACCCCAGTTTCAGACGCTTGTATAAATCCACATACTCTGAGGTGTCCACTACACAAACCACACAGCCTCAAGCCTCATATTCTAGGCTTTCTACAGGGGTTCCTACAGAGGAAATAACAATAAGGGGCGAGGTAAGAGCACTACCTCCACACTGCCTCCTGCAAAGCAGTGACTATCTCTTTCCCCTCCACCCCCCGCTCACTCCACACTTGTTGGGGGATAGCTCCAATTCTAAGGGTTTCTACAGGTGTTCCTACAGAGGCAACAACAAGGGGGGAGGTAAGAACACAGGCTCCTGCAAATCAGTGACTACCTCCATCAATCCCCTGCTTAGTCCACATCTGTAGGGGTACGGCTCTGAAACATGAATTCACAATGGGTCAACATCACCACGGACCAATGGTTCTTTTCCATTATCCAACATGGTTAGTGTCTGGAGCTAATTACCACTCCTCCAAACATTTCCCCTCACACTCACAGGCTATTCTATGAGCACCTTACCCATCTCAAACAAGAATTTCAATCCCTTCCTCTCAAAGGAGCCATCGAACCCGTCCCCTTACAGCACGAGGGATCAGGGGTATACTCCCTATACTTCCTCATTCCCAAAAAGAGAAACATCCTGTCAGAGCACTTTCACACGGTTACTCTTTAAGGTGTTATTCCACTTCTGCAACAAGGCGACACTATGACAGCTCTAGATCTAAAGGACGCCTTCTTTCATATTCCCATCCACCCTGCACACCGTTATTGCAAACATTACCAGTTCAAAGTCCTGCCTTTTGGGGTCACTACAGCTCCCAGAGGCTTCACAAAGTGTTTAGCAGTAGTTGCCACACACCTCAGAAGACAGAACATCTACATGTTCCCTTACCTAGATGACTGGCTCATCAAAGCCAGTACCTTACTACAGTGCCAATATTACACCCACTTGACAGTGGCTCTCCTTCACACTCTTGGATTCTCAATCAACTTTTCCAAATCCCACCTTCAACTCCTTCAGATACAGTCTTATCTATTCGCTATTCTCAATGCAGAGTTGGGGCTAGCATACCCCAACCCAGCCTGCATTTAATGTTTTAATTCTCTTCTCCCTCAGTTTCAGGAGAATCACACATACACAGTCAGGACTATTATACGGCTGTTAGGAATGATGCTGTTCTGTATTGCTGGCGTTCCTCATGCAAGACTGCACATGCGTCCCCTACAGCAGTGTCTGTCTCATCAGTGTTCTCAGTCACAGGGTCACCTGGAAGATCTAGTATTGTTCTACCGCCATACTCCCCATTCTCTGCAATGGTGGAACACCACCAACCTGTTGAAAGGGTGGCCTTTTCTGGACCCTGTGCCTCTGGTCGTACTGACCACAGATGCATCACTGATGGTTTGGGGGCACACTTTCAACACCTCACAGTACAGGGCCTCTGGGTTTTCAGTCACCAGTCCCTATATGTAATTTACCTGGAGCTTCAGGCAGTGTTTCTAGCCCTAAAATCTATTATTTATCACCTATCCCCCACGGACAACATGACAGTCATGTATTATCTACAGAAACGCGGGGAGGGGGACACGGTCTTCCCAACTGTCGCAACTCTCTCAGGCAGTATGGAAGTGGGCTCTCCACCACCAAACTCAACTGGTGGCAGAGTATCTCCCAGGGATGGGCAACAAGTTTGCAGATCTTCGCAGCAGGATACAGCAACAGGTCCACGAATGGGAACTCCATCCACAAGTCCTTTAAAATACTTCACAAAGTGGGGATTTCCTCAAATAGACCTTTTTTCCAAAGCAGAAAATGCAAAGTGCCCAAGCTCGGCCTCCATCCAAGGGCAAAGCTCTATGGATGAAGTGGTCAGGGATGTTTGTGCTTTTCCACCTCTGCCCTCATTCCATTTCTGGTTCGGACGATCGGGCAAACCTCTCTCACAATGATCCTTGTAGCTCCCAGCCATGATTCACCACACTTCTGGGCGTATCAGTAGTTCCCCACAAGAAGCTTCCCAACAGGCCAGGCCTTCTCACTCCAAATCAAGGACAGATCAGATATTTAGACCCCAAGGCACTCAACCTTGTGATATGGCTCCTGAAGTGATAGACTTTGGTTGCTTATGATTGCCTGCGTAATACATGGACTTTCTCAGGGAAGCTCGTAGACCAACAACTAGAGCATGTAATGCTGCAAAATGGAATGGAAATGTATTGACCCCACCAAAGCAACTGTTCAAGACGACATTTGTTAACTGTTCCATTTACAAAAAGCAAATTTATCTTACAGTTCATTTGCCTACATTTTGATGCTATAGCTGCATATCTACAGAACAGACAACATAGTTCTTTGTTAAGAATCCCAGTCATTAAAGGTTTCATGGAGGCCTTAAAAGGGTCATTCCACCCATCCTAGAACCTCAATATTGTGCTTACGAGGTTCCTGGGCCCTCCTTTTGAGCCACTTCATTCATGTCCTCTTCAATACCTTTCTTGGAAAGTATCTTTCTTAGTTGCTATCACATCACTCAGGCGTTTCAGTGAGCTCCAGGCACTTCCATTGGAAGAACCTTTCTTCTGGATTCATCAAGACAGTGTTCTCCTTTGCACAAACCCAAAGTTACTTCCTAAAGTGATTTCACAATTCCATATAAACCAATCTATTGAGCTACTAGTCCTCTTTCTGCATCCTGACTGGGTTGCGGAAATGGGTCTCCAGACTGTAGATATTAGAAGAGCATTCATGTTTTACATTAACAGAACCCAAGAACTTAGAAAAACTAAACAGCTCTTTGTAGCCTTTTCATTACCTCATAAAGGCAGCCCAATATCCAAAAATGGCATAACTAGATGGATAGTTAAGTGTATACAAACTTGTTATGCTAAAGCAAAGAGACCGTTACCTGTTACTCCTAGAGCACATTCTACGAGGAAAAACGGCGCCACAATTACTTTTCTTGGAAATATCCTTATACCTGACATTTGGAAGGCAGCTACATGGTGGACACCACGCACATTCACAAAACATTACTGTGTGGATGTACTTGACACGTCATCAAGCCACCGCAGGTCAAGCTGTGCTGTGAACACTTTTCCAGTCAACTGGAACTCCAACAGGCTAGCCACCGTTTTTATGGAGAGACTGCTTTACAGTTTATGCAGGGCATGTGTATCTACAGCTACAAATGCCATAGAACGGAAAATATTACTTGCCCAGTTATCATTTGTTTTGGCATGTAATGCTGTAGATTCACATGCACCCTCTCTCCTCCCTGGACACCTGTGGGCGTTCCAGTTATATTATATTTGTATATGTTTGTACATATGTCATTACATTTGCATGGGCATCTTTTTCTCTATGCTTCTCCTACACTCCTTTTCTCTCCTGCCTGTGGGAAAACAATCCAATAAGGATTCGATGGCCATGCGCACTATCACCAAGAGGCGGAGTCACTCAGTCCTGGGAATCGAAATGCTTCCTCAAATAAAAACAACTTGCCCCACTCCAGACCCAATACTGCATGGCAGGAGTATGCAGAGAATATGATCTACAGCACTAGATGCCACAAACAGATGCTTACTGGGAAAGTAACATTTTTGTTCTGGCTCATGAAAAAGCTTTTTTACATTACAAAAAAATATGCTTTTGCATTTACAAATCCTGTGATTTTAAAAATCGCAGGGCTTGCAGCTACAAAAGGGCTTTGTATGTCTAGCCCATAGCCCTGGGGTCGGCACAGATTCCACAAAATGTTGTAGCATCTGGTCATAAAATGAGGGAAACATTTCTCTATACAATATAAAAGGAAATATGTATTTATCCCTTCTAAATGTTACATCTGTTCAAAACGTGTTGTATAAATGACATTCTTGTTTAATAACATGGAAACTTCCTTTGGTAAAAAATGTAACACACTGTGCCAATCTTGTGGCCATTCCTTTGTTTTTAGCATTCAGAGTCGAGCACGATTTGCCACTTTACAGTTGGTACTTCTCAAATATGAGAATTCAAAATCTGTTCCTTTCATGCATATGAAATGTGACCATTTCCTTTTATGCTACTGTTTTTCAAATGTTCAAATTAAAATTCTGAACTAATTTAACATTTCCATAATTTCATAGTCCTAGCCATCATTTTAATCTAGATGTGTGTCAGAAGCATTACAAATTTTGCAAAAAACTTTGAGATTGTAAATGCTGCTTCTTTTTTTAACACAATTAGAAAACCTCTAAAGTAAGTTAGAAACCAGTTAATTGAGTTATGAGCAAACAAGAAGAGTTCCTTGTTAAAGAACGTTTTTAAAACATTAATAAAACAGATATATATTGAGCTACACATTTAATATGCATTATAAAGCGCTACATTCTTCAAAAGGGTGGAATATCACAGCTTTCTTCAGACACTCAGTAATTAGATTGTGTTCCCAGACTAGGTGTTGATTTTATTTTATTTATAAGTCTATAACTAATGAGTGTCTAATATATGAATAATTCAAGATAGTCTTAAGTGAAGCCTAATTTGTAAGTTGTTACATCACTTTAATGAACTCATTAACAATCTTTAATATATCTGTTGATAAGAATAAAACAGACCAGTTAATTGTATGATATTATAGTCATTGCTTCAGCTTGCGTTGGAATGTCTCTTTTCATAGAGGACATACTATTGGCATCTAAGCAATTCCCATTTGGATTTGACACGTAAGACTATATTTTAGGTACTGTAATGTAGAAAGACACAGTTAATGGTTTATGTTGATTAAATGTATGAAGCGTATGCTGTTCTGATGATAGTGTTGAACTCACTGTTTTAGTATGGTCTGTCATTTATGTAAAATCATTGCAGTGCATGTTCTGGGATGTTAATGTTAGTGAAGTGGCAAAGAAATATGAAAATGAGCATAGTAATAATTCGGTGTTGAAATTACGAGCAGAAAATTGTTCCAAACCTTCTTATAGTCACAGAGAAAGGGCACTCAGGGTTTTGTCTCTGACCACACAATGGTTGCTGGATCTTGTTTTTTTAATAATGCAATTTATTTGTTGTAAGCTCCAAATCTGAATTTGTTGATTGGAAAGAGATCACTATGTTGCATGTGTGTGTGATATGATCATGTGAGTTTCAGTCTTCTCTGATAAATAGTTAATTGCCTCATCTTGGTAATCAAGCATAAATGAGCAAAGACTGTAAACACCTGAGGTGGCAGAGGGAGGCAATGGCAAAAACATGTTAAAGGTTGAGGTGAGATTCAAATATTGGACAAAAACAGAGGTAAGGGTGTTCAAAGTATTTTTAGCAACATGGCTTAGAATGATGAAGGACTGGCATAAACACCTCCTTCCTTACGAGTGAAATTATTGACTATATTCTGTACAGATTTATTTTTATATTGTACAATATTAGCCTGTAGTGATGTAGATATGATAAATGTGTGATTTGGAAAGCATATGCATTGTGGGTACTCCATGTGGAAAAGAGACAGTTTGTGATGTAAATAGCAACAGTATTCATACTAAACACATTGTGTATATGACTGTCTACACACTGATTAACCATTGTAACACGAAAAAACGACTATTTAGATGTTGAATGTGGATTATTTACATAAATGTGAAAAGGTCAGTTGGTGCATAAAGTTATACCTAGTCAAGGAACTGGATCACTGAATAGCACTTTTTATAATGTATTTGTTTACTCCTCCATTTGTTAATCTGTGTTTAAGACTCCGAAACATTGCACACATAAACAGGCATATGTCTGCATCCAAGTACAAATCCTGTGTCATATATTTCGCTTTTAGCATTTAAACTAAATCAGACAATGCCACTATGTGTTCCTTTGTCATGAAAGTGTTTTGGGTGAAAGCATATTGTTTTTTATTCTGAACGTAAAAATCATATATGGAGAACTGTGCAAAAATTACTTTGTTGCAAATTGAAATCTAACCACTTTGTGTAAACCATATTGTTGCACAATGAGAAGACTTAACCACTTTGTATAAAACATTTTGAAGGTGAAGATTTTTTTTCTTGTTTTATTTCTGTAGTTTTTGCAGTGAATACATTTTGAAGGTATTATGTGAAGGCGAGATTTACATAGGGAGACCTGTGTGTGTGTTTTTAAACCACCTCCTTCTAAAAATTCAAACTCTTAACCCCTGAAAAGACAATTTTAGGTTTCCTTGTTTTATAGTTCACCACTATTGCAAAGTTATTAGAAGTGTTTTCAATATGAACAAAATGTTCTTTAATTTTCCCAAGTGACAGTACACTAGCTGATAACCAAGGTAGGCATGTGTGCTCTGTTCTTTCCATTAATCCAAATAACTTGCTTTGTTCCGTTAAAGGGATAGGAGAAATGCCAAAGCAATAAAAATAGGCAGGGTAGCCTTGCATGAAGACTTACCCTCCATAGTCTGCCTCTAGTTCCTGTTTACCTTTCAAATTGTTCAGGCTCTGCTGACCATTCTCTCCACCTAAAGAATAGAACTGATCATGGTTTGCACTTCCTTGAGAGATCCTACACAGAGCTATTCCCATTTGTAATGCTTTACATTTGGTTTGCCCGTCTTATGTCCCTGTAAGCACATTTTAAAGAACTGATTAACAGTGGGTCCTGAATTCTGCATATGGTGTTTACATGACGTATTTCCACTTGTTGCAAAAGGATCAAGCATTTTTTCCTGTGTAATTATTTATTTATACGTTTATAGAACGCTTTTGAACAAAAGGTATGGTATCAGCACACTGTACATATTTAACAGAATACCATAATCTCATACAAAGGAGAAACAATTTCTGAACAGGATAAACTACAACTCAAAAGTCACACCAAGGCAAGTGAACAATAATAGCAGAAGAAGAAGACATACAGAAGAAACAAGAAAGAGCATCCAGAGCTGGAACCTAAAGTGAGGGGTACCAACAGGAAGGGATCAGTGTAGTAAAATGGTGAGGTGATTAAGAAGTGAGATTCATAGAAGGACGCAGAGGAGGTCAAAGGAGAAAGTAAGAATGTAGATGGGAGATGCTGCAGGAGGACATTCAGTGGATGAAAAATGCCAATAGGAGGAAAAAGGCAACCAATGAATTCAAAGCACAATTTAGACAGATGTTTGTAGCTTTCTTCGAAGGCCTTTGGGATCCCACAACATCACTAGATCAATTGGCCATAAAGAAGGTGCTGCTCTGGGGAAGGATTGAGTTGCAGCTTTATGATTCTTAAAGACTTTGATTTTCAAAGCCTGGCTTAGAAACCTTTATACCCTGAACAGTTTTATTGACGAACGAAGATAATCTGGTTGTTGTAGTCAAACTGAGTTGAAGGTGAGGCAGCCTACCCTGAACATTATTCTGGCTTCCACATTGTTGGATCTTTCATAAAGTCACATGCTAGATTAATTTTTCATCAACCTGGGAGGCTCATTTTAAGATGACAAGCAGTATAATGTTAAAAATAGACAAGTAGACCTTAAACGCTCTCAGTTAAGTAATATACTCACTGCAGTTGAAAATATACGAACGTTTACCAAACTGGTGCAAAAAGACTGAAGACCATACTGTCCAGAGTCCAGCATCCTTCAGATTTCTACCGCATGTTGCTTGTGAAGGGAGTACTTTTGAGCTCTGCTCAGATCTTCACAGGTAAGTCCACCTATGCTTGAATTCGCAATTTCCTACTTTTAGTCAGCTGAGCAGCAGACCTTTAGAGGAGATTTGAAGGACGGAAGGAAGGCTACTGCTATGGCTAAAGAAGGCCAAAGACACTACTGTGTCTGAAGGGGAGTCTGACTCCTCGACTAAGCCTGGCAAAAAGACCCAGAAAAGGTCTCATGCTAAAGAAAAAAAATCTCTGCCACTGTTTATGATCAGGAGGATTATCAGCCTCAAAATAACCAGTTAAG
Source organism: Pleurodeles waltl (assembly GCF_031143425.1). Lineage (NCBI taxonomy): Eukaryota > Metazoa > Chordata > Amphibia > Caudata > Salamandridae > Pleurodeles > Pleurodeles waltl. The sequence continues at coordinate 786,223,120 of NC_090440.1, forward strand.
CATTAAAAGTAAATGAGGGATTAATGAGACAAAAAGGCATGTTATCGGTCGACAGCAACAACTCCAAGATAGTCAGTTTTACTATCTCTCACTCATTTACCTCGGAGAGAGACAGAAACTACCCTTCTGACCTTCAGCCAATCTGTCACCAGCAGTGAAGTAGTCAACAAAGACCTCATCAGTGTCCCCATCAACGGCAAATAGTGATGCCAAAGTTACCTCCTAATACTGTACTAGCAACTAAAGTTCCATTTATGACTATACAGTTGCTGGCACCAATACCATTCATAACTACAGTGAGCACTTTATCCTCCACAGGCAAGACACCATCGACCAGGTCATTGTCAACAACAACATCTAATCGTACTCATAGGGAGCAATCACAAAAGCAAATATGTCACAAATAGACGTACAATTTTGAAAAAAATATATTTCATGATGGTTTATTAACGAAAACGTTATATCTTCTGTAGGAAGGTAGCCTCTTTCTAGCCTTGTTACCCCCACTTTTGGCCTGTTTGTGAGTATATGTCAGGGTGATTTTACTGTCTCACTGGGATCCTGCTAGCCAGGGCCCAGTGCTCATAGTGAAAACCCTATGTTGTCAGTGTGTTTGATATGTGTCACTAGGATCCTGCTAGCCAGGACCCCAGTGCTCCTAAGTTTGTGGCCTATGTGTTCCCTGTGTGGTGCCTAACTGTATTACTGAGGCTCTGCTAACCAGAACCTCAGTGTTTATGCTCTCTCTGCTTTTAAAATTGTCACTGCAGGCTAGTGACTAATTTTACCAATTCTGATTGGCACACTGGAACACCCTTATAATTCCCTAGTATATGGTATCTAGGTACCCAGGGTATTGGGGTTCCAGGAGATCCCTATGGGCTGCAGCATTTCTTTTGCCACCCATAGGGAGCTCAGACAATTCTTACACAGGACTGCCACTGCAGCCTGAGTGAAATAACTTCCACGTTATTTCACAGCCATTTTTCACTGCACATAAGTAACTTATAAGTCACCTATATGTCTAACTCTCACTTGGTGAAGGTTAGGTGCCAAGTTACTTAGTGTGTGGGCACCCTGGCACTAGTCAAGGTGCCCCCACATTGTTCAGGGCACATTCCCCGAACTTTTTGAGTGTGGGGACACCATTACACACGTGCACTACATATAGGTCACTACCTATATGTAGCGTCACAATGGTAACTCCGAACATGACCATGTAACATGTCTAGGATCATGGAATTGTCACCCCAATACCATTCTGGTATTGGGGGGACAATTCCATGCATCCCCGGGTCTCTAGCACAGAACCCGGGTACTGCCAAACTGCCTTTCCGGGGTTTCCACTGCAGCTGCTGCTGCTGCCAACCCCTCAGACAGGTTTCTGCCCCCCTGGGGCCTGGGCAGCCTGGTCCCAGGAAGGCAGAACAAAGGATTTCCTCTGAGGGAGGGTGTTACACCCTCTCCCTTTGGAAATAGGTGTGACGGGCTGGGGAGGAGTAGCCTCCCCCAGCCTCTGGAAATGCTTTGATGGGCAAAGATGGTGCCCATCTCTGCATAAGCCAGTCTACACCGGTTCAGGGATCCCCCAGCCCTGTTCCGGCGTGAAACTGGACAAAGAAAAGGGGAGTGACCACTCCCCTGACCAGCACCTCCCAGGGGAGGTGCCCACAGCTCCTCCAGTGTGTCCCAGACCTCTGCCATCTTGGATTCAGAGGTGTTGGGGCACAATGGACAGCTCTGAGTGGCCAGTGCCAGCAGGTGACGTCAGAGACCCCTTCTGATAGGTGCTTACTTTTCTCAGTAGCCTATCCTCCTTTTTGGGCTATTTAGGGTCTCTCCTCTGGGCTATCCCTCAGATAACGAATGCAAGAGCTCACCAGAGTTCCTCTGCACTTCCCTCTTCGACTTCTGCCAAGGATCGACCGCTGACTGCTCCAGGATGCCTGCAAAACCGCAACAAAGTAGCAAGACGACTACCAGCAACATTGTAGCACCTCATCCTGCCGGCTTTCTCAACTGTTTCCTGGTGGTGTATGCTCTGAGGGCTGTCTGCCTTCACCCTGCACTGGAAGCCAGGAAGAAATCTCCTGTGGGTCGACGGAATCTTCCCCCTACCAACGCAGGCACCAACCTTCTGCATCACCGGTCCTCTGGGTCCCCTCTCATCCTGGCAAGCGTGGTCCCTGGAACACAGGAGCTGGGTCCAAGTGTCTCCCACAGTCCAGTGGCCCTTCTGTCCAAATTTGATGGAGGTAAGTCTTTGCCTCCCCACGCTGACAGTAATCCTGTGTACTGCGTGATCTTCAGCTGCTCCGGCTTCTGTGCACTTTTCTAAGGATTCCTTTGGGCACAGCCTAGCCTGGGTCCCCAGCACTCCGTCCTGCATTGCCCACCTCGCTGAGGACTCCGACATCGTGGGACTCTCCTTTGTGTCTCTGAGTCGACCGCTGTCCTCAGATCTTCTAAGTGCCTGTTCCGGTACTTCTGCGGGCGCTGCTTGCTTCTGCGAGGGCTCTCTGAGTTGCTGAGCAACCCCTCTGTCTCCTCCTCCAAGGGGCGACATCCTGGTCCTTCCTGGTCCCCAGCAGCACCCAAAATCCACAACCCCGACTCTTGCAGCTAGCAAGGCTTGTTTGCAGTATTTCTGCGTGGGAAAACTTCTGCATCCTCCAGCACGCCGTGGGACATCTTCTGACCAAAGGAGAAGTTCCTGGCACCTTCTGTTGTTGCAGAATCTTTGGCTTCTTCCACCCGGAGGCAGCCCTTTTGCACCTTCATCCGGGTTTTAGTGGGCTTCTGTCCCCCCTGGACACTTGCGTGACTCTTGGACTTGGACTTTACTCCTACTTTTCAGGGTCTTGGGGTGGGGTATCTTGGACACCCTTACTGTTTTCTTACAGTTCCAGCGACCCTCTACAACCTCCCATAGGTCTGGGGTCCATTCGTGATTCCCATTCCACTTTTGGAGTATATGGTTTGTGTTGCCCCTAGACCTATGTCTACCTATTGCATCCTATTGTGATTCTACATTGTTTGCACTACTTTTCTTACTGTTACTTACCTGTTTTGGGTTTGTGCACATATAATTTGTGTATATTACTTACCTCCTAAGTGAGGGCATCCTCTGAGATACTTTTAGCATATTGTCACTAAAATAAAGTACCTTTATTTTTAGTATCTCTGAGTATTGTGTTTTCTTATGATATTGTGCTATATGATATAAATGGTATAGTAGGAGCTTTGCATGTCTCCTAGTTCAGCCTAAGCCGCTTTGCCATAGCTACCTCTATCAGCCTAAGCTGCTAGAAACACCTCTATTCTACTAATAAGGGATAACTGGACCTGGCACAAGGTGTAAGTACCACACGGTACCCACTATAAGCCAGCCCAGCCTCCCACATCTTCACATTCTTATTTTATATCACAGTCAATGATGCTTTACTACTAATAAATCAACAGTTGCTGTGATTTCAAAGAACTTTCCAACCAATTTAAATTCAGTTAGCAGTTGTTCTGTTCAGTATAGTTGGCAGTTGTCGTAATAAAATTTTTCAGACAACACGTTTCATGGCGACACATGCCTCTTCATCAGTGCTGAAATTTAGAACCCTCCATTAATGTTTACTAACATTTCTAAGTATTATCACATTATTCATAAGCATTGTGAAATCTCAACTGAATGATTCCTCAATCATCTATTCTGCTATTTGTAGGCATCACAAAAAACAATATAATTTTTAAGTAACAAGGGAAGTCCCATTGTTCTTATAGTTCCAAAGAAAACATTGTATATATTTGTAACAATAAAACAATCCTAATTTATATATATTTATTTCACTTAAAACAACTTGTGGCTAAGTTAACTATAACTCACTCCCCCACCATGCCCAGGTATTTACTGCAGATGTTCCACTGACTTTATCAGTGATGTTATCAAAGATGACATGAGTGCTGTAATTTGTGGGGTAACTAGCAATGCCTGGCGAGGACACAAGTTCTAGTTACCTTAGGGCTCGAGTTATAGGTACTTGAGGGAACTCTAACTATAACTGGTGAATTTCTGTGGTTTTGTATGTTTAAAATGTGAGCCTAACTGTAACATGCCTGTAACCTTTGGTTTTTTAAGTTAATTTCTATGTTTTTTCAGATTCTGTCTCCTAACTATAACGTCCTTGTAACCTTTGGTCTTTTCAGTGAATTTCTATGTTTTTTTAAATATGGTCATTTTCATCACTATACGTTAATCCAACGTTCGCGGCGGCATTTGGCCACAAGCAGGCCAGGCCCGAGGCCAACCCCCTATAAGCTCCCAACCATGCATCGTGCACGGCCTTCACCCATGCGCAGCGGAGGTTGCCTGCAAGCCTTGGCCTGCAGCCAGACCCTGCGGCCAACCTCCCTAACCATCCAAGGCCCACCCTGTGTACAGCCCTTTGACCAGATGTAGCAGGAGTTGGCCAAGGCCTGTGAGTGGATGTGTGAGAGTCTAAGTGGGTCTGTGGGTGTGTAACTGTCTGAGTGGGGCTGTGAGTGGGTGTGTGAGTGGGAGAAAGAGACTGAAAGAGAGGGCAAAAGAAAGTGATAGAGAGTTTTTTTAGGCTTTAATGGATGATATACTTAGAATTAGATATTTCTGCACACATTGAAAAGACAATTAAAAAGAGTAAGATCACCTTTCAGTATGACCCTTAAACATTTGAGGAAAATCACTAGGGACACACATGCATTCGAACTCTCAACACTCAGGCCCTCATTACAACCCTGGCGGTCGGTGATAAAGCGGCGGTCATACCGCCAACAGGCTGGCGGTAAAAAAAAAAGGGAATCACGACTATGGCAGAAACCGCCAACACAGACAGCCACTTTAACACTCCGACCGCCACGGCGGTAGAAACAAACACCGCGGCGGCCACCGCGAACAGACAGGCGGAAGACAATGTACCGCCCACACTACTAGAAGGCACCAATCCGCCAGCTTTTCCGGGGCAGTACCAATGCCATCAGTAGTACGGCGGAAACAGTCTTTGGAAGGGAAACCACTCACCTCTTGACACCCAACGAGGAACCAGGACGCCATGGAGCCCAAGTTACGGGTCCTGCCCGTGTTGATTTACCTCCTCATCTACCAGGAACATCAAAGACGGCGGCGACGACGACGCTGAGTACTGCACCTAGTACACAGGGAAGTGGGGGAGGAAAAAGAGAGTGACACACACACGCAACACGCCCACCCACAACAACATACACACACACACACATTCAATAACATCACAGATACACCCCGTCACCCCCTGGAAGAACGCAAGGACCAAATGAAATGAGTTTAACGAGTGTAATAATCGAACAATCAGGTAGCCCAAGATAACTTTAAATCATCAGTATATACAAATATTTACAGTAAGTACACAAGTCTGTACACTGTCCCATTAAATGTCCGTGGACCAGTGGTCCAAAAAAGCATGGGCGAAGCCCACACATGACACCTGCCTCCAAACGGAGAGAACACTGCAGGGACATCAGGTCGAAAAAACACAGGCACCTCAGGGGGAAGGGGAGAGGGAGCACCTCAGCGGGAAGGGGAGAGGGAGCACCTCAGCCGGATGATGGGACGACGCCACTGCTCCTCGAGGGGGCTCCATGCCCACTGCTTGGTCCTGGGGAGTGCAAAGCCACAGTCTCTCAAGTGGATGCTTTGCCCACTACTTCGTCCTGGGGAGGGCAAGGCCACAGTCTCTCAAGTGGGTGGTTTGCCCAGTGCTTGGTCCTAGGGAGTGCAAAGCCACAGTCGCTCAAGTGGGTGGTTTGCACACTGCTTGGTCCTGGGGAATGTAAAGCCACAGTCTCTCCAGCGGATGCTGTTATCCACTGGTTCTGGAGGGGGCATGGTGTCCAGTGTGCTTCATCCTGCCAAGGACTGGGGTAGTGGATGCTGTTCTCCACTGGTTCTGGAGGGGGCCTGGTGCCCAGAGTGATTCATCCTGCCGAGGACTGGGGTAGTAGATGCTGTTCTCCACTGGTTCTGGAGTGGGCCTGGTGCCCAGTGATGTTGCTCCAGCGGTGTGGCAGTTCCCATTCCCCCACATATGAGTCAGAGCCACGAGATTTACCGGTAACAGGTAGCATGATACTCCATGGAGGCAGAGCCACACTCCTTGCGACGACTAAGGCTGCAAACTGCTAGTAGTGCCAGTACTGGTGCCTCATGTAGTGTATGCAGGGTCCAGGACGTCTCCTGCAGCCTCGTACGCCTGCCCACTGGGGATGCTGCTGATGTCCGCTGTAGGGGCACTGGCTGGGCACGTCGCGGGGCAGGTGGCGGTGGCTGCAGCGGTGTCTGTGGCGGAGATGCTGCCGGTGGTGTAGGTGTCTGCACTTGTGGAGGGAGACACCAGGCCGGCTCCTGCAGCCTCGGAAGGCTGCCCACTGGGGATTATGCTGGTGACTGTAGTTGAGGCAGCTGCCGTGCAGGTGGCGGTCGTTGCGGTCGGTGCCCATCGTGGCATAGGTTGCCGGGCTGTCTTGCAAAGGGGTGACACCAGTCCCTCACCCGGAGGCTCTGTGCCCTGAGCGGACTTCCCTTTGCTCTTGTATCCCTTCCCCAACTTGGAAGTCACTGCTGGGATCTTGGCACTGTCCTCTTTGGTTCAGGAAGAGGCCTTGCTGGGTGGTTGGTGCGGCTTTTCTCTTCTGCATGCTGGCTCCTTCTTTACCTTGGCAGCTGGCGGAATAGGATGGTCCTTGGCTTCACTAGGTGGCATACTGGCAGCCCTGATGGGTGTCCCCTTTGATGTTTCCGGACTTGCAGAGACCACTCTGGACGAGGATTTGGTGGCTGAGGTGCTGGTCAGTGCTCGAGACAACCTGGCCCTAGGGGAAGGACGGGGGGTGTAGGGAAGAGCTCAATGCTAGCCAGGAAAAGTTTCTTAGACACACTGGGACGGGAAGATGGAGGGGGTTTGGGAGTGGAGGAAGAGGTAGTGGTTGTAGGAGGTGTACATCTGCTGAGTTTGGGTGAAGGTGCATGGGTTGGAGGCTGTTGTGAGGTGGATGGCTGTTGAGTGGGTGTGTGCCGGTGTTTGTGTACTTTGGCAGGAGGGCTCACAGACACACTGGGAGAGGACACAGGGGACGTGTGAATGGTAGTGGGAGTGGTGTTTGCACGTGAGCAGTGTGTGATGATGGGGGTGCTGGTGATGGAGGTAGTGGCTGAGGATGTAGTGCATGCAGGTGTGAGTGGAGACGAGACTGGGAGGGAGGTGGAGGATGTGGAGGAGGGGGACACAGTGGAGGCAGTGGATGTTGGTGTGGTGCTTGTGTGAGTGCCTGTGGGATGTGTGGTGCTTATGTTTGCCAGAGCCACTTTTGTGTGTTGATATGTGTGCATGATGGGCTGATGGTGTGCTTGCGATAGGCTGAGGTAGAGGGGATTGGGTCTGGGTAGTGGAGGTTGGAGGGGGGAGGCTGGACACAGGGACAATGGCTGCCATCAGTGCTGAGGCCAGAGCCTGAAATGCTCTCTGTTGGGCCACCACGCCAGAATGAATGCCCTCCAGGTATGCATTTGTTTGCTGCAAATGCCTCTCTACACCCTAGATGGCATTCAAAATGGTTGACTGCCCAACAGTGAGGGATCTCAGGAGGTCAACAGCCTCCTCACTGAGGACAGCAGGGCTGACTGGGGCAGGGCCTGAGGTGCCTGGGGCAAAGGGGATGCCCACCCTCCTTGGTGAGCGGGCACGGGAAACACGCTGAGGGGCTGCTGAGTGGGCGGTGCTGGTAGGGGGGGTGGCGGCTGTACCTGTTGTTGCGGTGGGCACAGATGTGCCTGCCACCGCAAGGGAGCTCCCATCAGAGGAGGAGTCACTGTTGCTGGTGTCCCTTCCTATCCCCGTCGTGGAGCTCCCCTCGCCCTCCGTCCCACTGGTGCCTTCAGACTCTGTACATTCACCCTCCTGGGCCATGTGGGTTGCGGCTCCCTCCTGCTCCGGTGCCACTGCTCCTCCGCCAGATGATGCTAATGCACACAAGGACAGGGTGACAAAACAAAAAGGGGGGGAAAGACAGAGGAGACACATGGTCAGTGCCAGCAACACCACTACCATTGGCGGACACAACACACAGGGAGCAGCCCTATGCACTAGCCCATGTACTAACAGTTCTTAGGAAAATCACCTGCCCATGGGGGACTATGCCTAACCCCATTTGCTGCACACCTGGAACCCACAGGAGCCTGACTAGTTGTAGATGGCCACTACCACTATTGGGGTTGGAGTGGCACAGAGCCTGCCTAACAAGGGACCTACCTTATCACGTTCGCCCTGGCCTATGGGAACCCACAGCCCACATCCCCCACCCAGACACCTCGTAAAGCGCGGAGAGTCAGCTGAATGAGACTGTACTCACCCCCTTGTGGCTGCTGTGATGCCCTCAAGCGCCCATCCAACTCCGGATATGCCACATCCAGGATCCGGAACATCAGGGGGGTCCTGGTGTGACGGGCACCCCTTCCATGTTGGGAGGCCACCCCCAGCTGGGCCTCCGCCGTCTTCTTGCTCCAGCGGCGCAGGTCCTCCCATCTCTTGCGGCAGTGGGTGCTCCGTCTATGATAGTCTCCCAGGGTCCACACTTCCTTGGCGATGGCACACCAAATACCCTTCTTCTGGTGGGCGCTGACCTAGAGGAAAGGTAAAGTAAGAATGGAACATACTCCCCCGTCCAGGTCTTCTTTCTCATTAGCCACCAGTTCCCACCCATGCCCTGAAACACATACACTGACCATCCTCACATGCAGGCCACAGCCCCCCCCCACAACATGTATCCTACATCCAGACCACTCCATACATTCATGTCCCATCCATCATGCTCACAGTGTACTCACCTGTTTGACTGGCGGACCATAGAGTAGTGTGTACTGGGGGAGGACCACATCCACCAGTTTGTCCAATGTAATGTGTAATGTTAATGTTTGTAATGTGGGTGTGTGTTTTATAGTTGTGTGTGGGTGTGGTGTGTGTATGTGTGTCAGGTGTGTGTTTTTTTAATTTTCCAATGTGTTTGCGTTTTGTAAGTGTGTGTGTATTTTGATCGTGGCGGTGTGTACCGCCAATGGATTAGCGCGGTTGAAAGACCGCTGCGTTGATTCGTGGGTCGTGATAGTGTGGGTGTATTCCTGTTGGCGTAATGGTGTGGGTTTTGTTATCGCCAGTTTATCAATGACCTTTGGTGTGGCGGACTTGTGTGGGTGTCTGAATTGTGGCGGATTTCTAGATGTGGGTCATAATACTTATAGCGGATTTCTGCCGCGGGCACGGTATGTTGGCGGCCGTCAGCACGGCGGTCAGCGGCCTTTAACGCCAGGGTTGTAATGAGAGCCTCAATGTCTGTGACCTTCACACTTGAGCTATGTCATTTTTTTTGTGTTTTTTTAAATAGCCTTTTATGGGCTATAAGGGACCACGGGGTAAGCCTCAAAGCCTCACTCATGGTCCCTCACTATTTTTTAATTTATTTTGTAATATGCCTTTATGGGCTATCAGGGACTGCAGGGGAAGCCTCAAAAGTCCACTCTTTGACAGTGGGACCTGTTTGACAGGTCCCGCTGTCAAAAAGCTGACTTTGTTTGTTGTGACTTGGCTGCAAATTCAAAGCTGCAGCCAAGTCACAGCAAACAGCTATGTCCCCTGGGGCGGGGGGGGGATGGTAGCAGGAGCCGGCCCTGGGGGATGGAGTCCCCGGGTCCATCAGTGGCTCCACGAGGGGGTGGCCACACAGCCTTCGTCCATTGTAGTAGAAGGCCCGGGAAGGTGGTGGTCCCTGGGCTTTGGGAGGCCGAAGAGACCCCCTTTACATTATTTAGTGTTAGCCTCGGGGATGTGGTGGTCCCCTGTGGTGTGGGGGTTGTTAAGGCCCGCACCCAATTTCTTGAATGCCCCATGGGGTGGTGGTCTGGGGGTCCAGGGGGGTCGCGCTCCCCCCTGCTCATATTTCCCCAGGAGGTGATGGTCCCAGGCGCTGTGCAGGGGCCATAAGGCCCTCCCCCACATTATAAAAGCATTTTTGCAACTGAGGTGGTGGTCTCCAGGGCGCAGGTCACCACCACGCAGCCAAGGCCCATATTTCATTATAGCCCCAGGGAGGTGGTGGTCCCTGGGGCTGTGTTGGGGCTAGGACCCCACCCCCCTATTTTCTTTTTTTAGTTTGCACTGTGGATTTGTGACCCCATTGCGAATTTGCTGTAAAGATTTGAAAAAAAAAAGCTTTTTAGTCTTTGGGACCCCAGCACCAGAGCTAAGGGGTCAGGGTGTTCATACCCTGGCCCCTTTTGTATTTTTTATTCTTTTTTGACAGCCAATCAGATCTCAAAACGTGATTGAGAGGGTTTGCGAATCCATCACTTCCATAGATATACAAATTTGGATTTCCTTACATTTATCAAAAATTACTAAACGGATTTACACCAAATAACAAAAAGGGCTCTTTCTGGACCAAGAGCTACCTTTCTGCCAAATTTGGCACAGTTCCGTCTAGTGGTTTTTGCGCTATCACTGTTCAGTTTTTCTTATTGGAGTTAACTTTGAAAATGCTCTAAATTTCATCCCCCCCCCCCTTTACCTCAGCCCCTGCTTGACGGAGAACCCGAGAATCTTTCCAGATAGCAGCTCACATGACTATCGAATTTTGGGAAGATTTCACAAAGATTCTTCTAGCAGCGCCAAAGATATAGGCAAGCAAATAACAGCTTTTCTATAGAAACTAGGTCCTAACTATAACTACCTGGAGTGGTTGTATTTTACTGCTTAGAGAGCCCTAAAGTCCACAATTTGTTTCCTCGTTGAGTGCGATCCCTACTCACCCTTTTCCTAATTAAAATTAAGGTGATGCATTCATGCTAAAGGTAGGGGTACTCGCAATGTTTCACAATGTCTTGGTTCTTGTGTTTGTGATTTCTTGAGAGTTTCTCTAGAGCTTGAATATTTTATCTCATGTACAGTCATGTCCTAGATTACTTACATTTAAAGAAGACAGTGTTTACCTGTTGTTTCGCACACATGCGTGTCACACATAACCAAATCATTGATAGCTTACCAATTCCTGATAGATGCATTCCACTGATCAATATGTTGTGGCCATCACTCCTTTTAAAAAGGCACTATTTTATCTGCTGACGAGTCACATAATTATTTTTAAAATCTAAATAAAGAGACAACACATTCGAATTCAAAATTCTAAAGTAAAAGGTACTCCAAGTATTCAATACCTAAAATAATTTGACGTAGACAAACGCCAATGAAGGGCTAATGGAAGTCAAAACAATCCATATTATCTAGGTAGGTAAAGTGCAGCCTGCCGCATAACATTTTACTTGATCTACATTTTGCGTTCCAATCTTACACATAACGCGATCTCATCATCTTTCATTATAGAGTGCCGTTAGCCAGAAAGCACACAATATTACTGCAAAGGCATTACTATCGCATAATACTTTTGTATTCTGTCTAGTATTTCCAGTGCACACAAAACCATTTTCGCGCATAAAGGAACATTTGCTATAGATTAAGCGCTGGAGGCAGCATTTTAACCGCGTATCACATCAAAAAGTATAAATCATTTCCAAGCAGAAATTGTTGTTACTCGCAACTTTGTAGCATGGGAGTCTTCCATGTTAATATCATTGCAGACAATGTATCAAATGTATTGTTCATGTTAAATACGAAATCACATTTATGCACATAAAGATACATTTACTGAAGATACAACGCTGGGGACAGTATACTGACAGACACACAGCGTGTCACATCATACAAATCATTTCTAAAGAGAAATAGTTTTTCCTTGCAACATTGTAGCATCGAGGTCTTCCCATAAGCATCATCTTGTGTTTGGTGTCCCAATAGTTATGACATTCAACTTGGTTGGTGAATCTCAACCGCTTACCTTTAAAACCTCTTAAAACCAAGTTGTCACAAACAGAAGAAACTTAACGGCTACAAATAAAGCTCTCTACAAAAAATGGAAAAAGATCGAATTATTGGGCTTAAACAGCTCAAGTTTATCAGCCATCTGACTCCATTTCATTATGCTATATCACTTTCATAGTTCAATATTTACCTGTCCTCCTTACTTCAACGGACCTTCCAAATAACATCGTACTATTGTTACAAACATTCATTTTATATTGTGAGGCCCAGTTCACCTAAAGTTTGTCAAAGGATTTATCATTGCATGAAGACAAAAAAAAATCTGTTATTAGTAACTAACCTTCCTTTTGAAAAAAATATGGAGCATATTTGTAGACTTTAAAGTCAACATCCCAGGTTTGAACCCTCGTACTCTCCCTCTGTAGGTTCTCTTCCGGAACCATTAGGCCATTTCATTTTATTATTTCAATTTGCCAAAATACCTGCTGTTCTACTCAACACAGCTTCCTCACAAATACAACATTATCAACTTGGAACAAGAACAATTCAGATATCTTGCAGGACAGTAATGTTACATGGAGACCTATAATTTCAGGTATATGATCGGCAACAGAAAGAATATCTGAAAACATAGCTATTTTTCTGGCACCTTTTGTTTTGAATCTGGCACCTTATATTAACCCCTTTACTGCCAGGCCTTTCCCCCTCAGGTGGCAGGCCTTTTTTGGCTATTTGGGGCAGTTTGCGCTTAGGCCCTCATAACTTTTTGTCCACATAAGCTACCCAAGCTAAATTTGCGGTCTTTTTTTCCAACATCCTAGGGATTCTAGAGGTACCCAGAGTTTGTGGGTTCTCCTGGAAGAGACCAAGAAATTAGCCAAAATACAGCAAAAAGTTTGTATTTTAAAAACAAAATGGGATAAACGGCTGCAGAAGAAAGCTTGTTTTTTTCCCCTGAAAATGGCATCAACAAAGGGTTTGCGGTACTAAAATCACCATCTCCCCAGCTTCCAGGAACAGGCAGCTTTGAATCAGAAAACCAAATTTTTCAACACAGTTTTGGCACTTTACTGGAACATGCCCCATTTTTACTATATTTTGTACTTTTAGCCTCCTTCCAGTTAGTGATAGAAATGGGTGTGAAACCAATGCTGGATCCCAGAAAACTAAACATTTCTGAAAAGTAGACAAAATTCTGAATTCAGCAAGGGATCATTTGTGTAGATCCTACAAGGTTTTCCTACAAAAAATAACAGCTAAAATAAAATAATATTCAAATTGAGTTGAAAAAAAAGATTTTTCTCTGCGTTTTACTCTGTAACTTTTTCTTTCAATGTCAGAATTTTGAAAGCAATATACCGTTACGTCTGCTGGTCTCTTCTGGTTGCAGGGATATATAGGGCTTGTAGGTTCATCAAGAACCCTAGGTAATCAGAGCCAATAAATGAGCTGCACCTTTCAATGGGTTTTCATTTTATACCGGGTATACAGCAATTCGTTTGCTGAATATAAAGAGTGAAAAATAGGTATCAAGGAAACCTTTGTATTTCCAAAATGGGAACAAGATGAGGTGTTGAGAAGCAGTGGTTATTTGCACATCTCTGATTTCCGGGGTCCCCATATTAGCATGTGAATTACAGTGCATTTCTTAAATAGACGTCTTTTTTTGCACACTGTCTTATATTTGGAAGGAAGAAATGTAGAGAAAGACAAGGGGCAATAAAACTTGTTCTTCTAATCTGTGTTCCCCAAGTCTCCCAATAAAAATGGTACCTCACTTGTGTGGGTAGGCCTAGTGCCTTTGACTGGAAACACAACATGGACACATCACATTTGTACATTAAAATCTAACGTGTTTTGTGCAAAATGCCTAGCTGTGGATTTTGTTCTCTAGCTCAACCAGCACCTAGGGAAACCTACCAAACCTGTGCCTTTTTGAAAACTAGACACCTAGGGGAATCCTAGATGGGGTGACTTGTGGGGCTCTCACCAGGTTCTGTTATCCAGAAGCCTTTCAAACCTAAAAATTTGTCACAAAAAAACTTTTTCCTCACATTTCGGTGATGGAAAATTCTGGAATCTAAGAGGAGCCACATATTTCCCTCCACCCAGCATTCCCCCAAGTCTCCCGATAAAAATGGTACCTCACTCGTGTGGGTAGGCCTAGTGTCCACAAAAGGAAATGCCACAAAAAACTATGTGGACACATCAAAATTATCAAATAAAAAACGACCTGTTTTTGCAGGAGGGCACCAGCGTCTTTGGTCCTGGGCTCAGCAGCCATTTAGGGAAACCTACCAAACCTAAACATTTCTGAAAACTAGACACCCGAGGGAGTCCAGAGAGGTGTGACTTGCGTGGATCCCCCAGTGTTTTCTTACCCAGAATGCTCAGCAAATCTCAAATTTAACTAAAAAATCAAATTTGTCACACATTTTTGTGTGATTTAATCGCACTGGGACCAATTTTCTACCACCCAACGCTCCCCTCAGTCACTCAGTAAAAATTATACCTCACTTGTGTAGGTGGGCCATGTGCCTGTGACAGGGAAAAGCCTAAAACATGTTGAAATTGAGGGGACACCAAAGCGGGTCCAAAAGGGCACTTTGAAAAAAACATTTTTAGGCTAACAAGTGGGGCAGAATTTTTATCAGTATATTTGCAACAATGCTGAGTGGTTCGAAGTTTGGGGATTCCTACAGATTCCGGAAGGTTCCATCACAAAAATGTGGGGAAAATGTGATTTCCAGCAAAGTTGGAGGTTTCTGCAGGGTATTGTGAGTAAGAAAATGGTGCGGGTGCATGTGAAGCACACCACCCTGGACTCACCCAAATGTTTAGTTTTCAGATGTGTCTAGGTCTTGTGGATTTTTCTACATTGCAGCGTCCCAAAGTCCAGAAAGTGTAGCCCTCACAATTCCAAGTGAGACGATTTTGAGAGTTAGACAAGCTCTCATGGCCCAACTGTAAAACCAAAACCCAAAATAATCAAATGTCCTCTTGCTTGCCGTGGGATAAGATGTTTTTAGTGTACAGGGGAGAGCTGAAAGACTGTTACCCCCTTCAGTTGGGCCGAGGGGATAACCATGCCCATAATGCTTGGTAGCCACCACCCCCTTTTTTTTTTTTTTAATTCCCTGGCATCTAGTACGCTTTCTTCCCCACAAGGAGTGGATCGGGGGTAATTGCCCCATCTGCCCACTGGTGGGCACAACAACTTTGGCCCCATTTATTTTGGGTTTGTCTATGGCCAATCCCCCACCCTCTTTTTTGGAAAAACTAAATCCTCCCTGGTGTCTGGCAGATGGGTCTTCCAAAAATAGGCCGATGCCAACAGTAATGTGCCCCCATGGGGAGTGACCCTTGTCCAAGGGGCTGATCCCCCAAACAAAACACGCACATACACACACACAATCCCTGGTGCCTAAGTGGTGTCTGTCCCCCGCGGGGCAGATCGGCCTAATAGAAGTAGGCCAATCTGCCCCCAATGGGGGCAGAAATGGCTTAAAACAAATTCTCCTTCCCCCCCCCCCAGGGGAGTGACCCTTGCCTAAGGGGCCGCTCCCCTTGAGTGAATTTGACAAAAAAAAAAGAAAATCCCTGGTGTCTAGTGGTTTCTGCCCCCCATGAGGCCAGATTGGCCTAATAAAAATAGGCCGATCTGCCCCCAATGTGGGCAGAAATGGCCTAAAAATATTTCCTAAAAAGTACTGTTTGTTGGATTGTGATGAAGCTCAAGGTATTTATTTTGCAACTGCTGGGAATTTTGTGTTCTGAGTAACAGTATTTTGTGGCAACTTTGAAAAATTAGATTATATGCTTTAATGTTTCTGGATGATGTTTCTTGAACCAAAGAGTACAAGGGTTTGAGCCACCGGTGTGTATTTGAAATATTATTGCTTTGTTTAAATTATATGTTGCATCTGCTGGGGATTTTTTGCTCTGAGTAATAGTCTCTTTTGGCTACTTTGTAAAGTAAGATCAGATGATGGTTCAATGTTTCCCGTTGATGATTCTTGAAAGGAGAGTACAAGGTCTCAATCCACAGGTGTAGATTTCAAATCTTATTGCTTTGGATTGGTTATATTTCTAGTTATTAATGTTGTATTTGTGAGGATGATCTATTGGGTAGAACAGAGGGGTTTATTTTGGTAACTTGGATTAATAAGACCAAATGCCTTAATGGTTTTGGACAACGATGCTACGATGGGACAGTACGAAGGTTCAAACCTTGGGTGTGTACTGTAAAGGCTATTTATTCATTAGGAAGATTAGTTACTATTAACAGAATTTCTATTTGTTTGTGTCTTCATGCATTGATGAATCCTTTGACACACTTTAGGTGATATAGGCTTCACAATATAAAAATTATTTTTAATACAACAGTAGGATTTTGTATTTGGAAAAGTCCTTTGAAGTAAGAACGGAAGTGAAAGTCCATTTAAGGATTTCATTGTGGTCAAGAACTCTTGATATCCATATGGGGAAGTGGCCACGTGCTGGAGGACATGAAAATGTTGAACAGTAAGAGTGATATAGCTAAGTATAATGGAGCCAAATTGCTGTTAAAATTGAGCTGGACATGCCTAATAATTGTAGTTTTTCATTTTGTTTTGTAACGAGCATATTTTGTAGCTGGGAAGTCTGTTTTGTTAGTGGCAACATGGTTTTAGATGGTAAGTGATTTAGACTCACCAAATTGAATGTCGTAATTATTTAGTTATCAGACATAGAGTTATGTTTATAGGAAGCCCTTCATGCTACAGTATAGCAAGTAATAACTATTTCTGTTTAGAAATAACCTATATCATTTTAGGAAGTATGCGGACATTATGTTGCACCTAGCGTTGCATCTAGACGAAATGTATCTTTTTGTGCATACATTTTGTCTTTACCATGAACAGTAGATAGGATACATTGTGTACAATGGTATTAACATGGAAGACTCCTATGCTACAATGTTGCAAGTGAAAAGAATTTCTGCTTGGAAATGATTTATACCTTTTGATGTGATAGGCGGTTAAAAATGTTACCTCGAGTGCTTAATCTATAGCAAATGTTCCTTTAATGGTTTCGTGTTCACTGGAGATACTAGACAGAATACAGTGTGAGCAACAGCAATGTCTTTACAGTAACCTTGCGTGCTGACTGGCACTCTATAATAAAAGATGCTGAAATTGTGATATTTGTGGAATTGGATAGCAAAATGTAGATCAAATAAAATGTTATGAATTAAGCTTTCCTTTACCTTCCTGGACAATATGGATTGTTTTGATTTCCATTAGCTCTTCGTAAACATTTGTGTATGTCAAATATTTTAGGAATTTAATACTTGAAGTATTTTTCACTTTAGAATTTTGAGTTCAAATGTGTTGTCTCTTTATTTAGATTTTGAAAATGATTATGTAACTCATCAACAAGTAAAATGATGCTTTTCTAAAAGGTGTGATGGTCTCCCCATGATGATTCAATCTTTGAGATGCGTCTGTCAGGAATTGGTTATTATTATGGTTGATTATGTGTGACACACACAAGATAGTGTAAAACAACTTGTGAATACTGTGTTAAAATCTTTAAATTCAAGAATATAGGACATGATTTTCTCTGTGCACAGGAGATAAAATATTCAAGCTCTAGAGAAACTTTAAAGAAATCAAGAACCAAGAAATGTTGACAATTGTAACTACCTTCACCATTAGTTGAGGCACACGTTTGCAAGCATGCATCACCTTAATTTTGATTGAGAAAAATGTGATAGTACTCAGTGAGTAAACTGAGATTCTGGACTTAAGGGATCTTTAAGCAGTAAAATACAACCACTCCAGTAGTGGATAACATTTGAAAGATTCACCTTTTGACAGTGTTACACTCCTAAGTGTTTTAAGAACTTGGACTGTATATAAATGGGGAGGATTGTTGTGCAGGATTTTATTAATGTTTTTTTCCCAAAAATGTTTATTCAACATTTGTTATGGTTTTATTGTTACAAATATTTTAAATGTTTTCTTTGGAACTATAAGTCTAATGGGTCTTCACCTGGTACTTAAAAATTATATTTGTTTGTGACGCCTACAAATAGCAGCATAGTTGATTGAGGAATCGTTGAGTTGAGATTACACAAATGCTTATGAATGATGTGATAATACTTGAAAATGTTACTAAAAACAATTGTTCATTTTTAAATTTCAGCCCTGAATAAGTGGATTGTGTTGCAGAGAAACACGTGTTGAATGAAAAGTTTGTCAACTATACTAAGCTGAACAACTGCTAACTAGATTTAAATTGGTTGAAAGTTATTTGAAATTATGGCAACTGTTGATTTAATTGTATTATAGCTTATTCACACTGATATAAAAGATAAATGTAAAGATAAAACCTTTTTTCACTAACCCATAATAAAATATAATTTTTGGAAATTGTTTGTCTATTTTTTACAAAGATGCCTTTGTAATAATAGCTCCTTACGAGTAAGATTATTTTGAGTTTTAAGAATCAACCCAGTTGGGCACCAGTCTAATAGCTGGTACCTAGACGCCAGGCGAATTTAACTTTGCCCCAACTTTTTATATTGTCAGCGAAGAAGCCTCCATTGATAATACGATTGACAATGGCTGTTGTATCTGGCCCTTTTTGCAGGGTCCTCTCCAGACTTTTTGCCTTTTCCCTCCACTTTTTGCTGAATTTGTTTACGTTGGTTGTAAGATTCTGTGCACGTTACCATTGCTAACCAGTGCTAAAGTGCAGGTGCTCTGTACTCTAAACATGGAAACATTGGCTTAGCCATAATTGGCTTATTTAATTTACTTGTAACTCCCTACTAAAGTGCACTATGTGTGCCCAGGGCCTGGGAATTAAATGCTACTAGTATATCTGTAGCACTGTTTGTGTCACCCACTACATTAGTCTTTCAAACCTGTCTAAGGCCTGCCACTGCAGAGGCTGAAAGTGCAGTTTTAAAATGCCATTTCAGCCTGGTAAGTCTTTACAGTTGCTAGACCCAAACCTTCTTTTTTATTACGTGTCACCCATAAGGTAGTCCCAAGGACAGGGTGCGGTGTATTTAAAAAGATGGACATGTACTTTTTAATATAACGTCCAGGCAGTGAAAAACTCTTAAATTGGGTTTTCACTTCTGCAAGGCCTCTCTCTCCCATAGGTTAACCTTGGGTTTGCCTTAGAACATCTTTTAAGTGTAATTTCCAATTGGGAAGAGATAGAAATTTTGAGTTTTGTGACTCTGGACTCACAATTTTAAAACACAATTTATGGTGAAGTTGGATTCTAAATTGTAGGTCTGAAAATGTCACTTCTAGAAAGTTTTTCTATTTTTATTCTGTGCCTCTGCCTGTCTCTGAATACTCGTCTGGGGTAGATGACAATTGGGCTTTGTGCATCCCCTCTAGACAGTCGCACACAAAGGGAGCTTTGGTGTGACATTTGCTTCCTGATGGGCGATCACCTACCTGATGGGTCTTCCTGGGCTAGATAGGAGGGAGGAGCTGACACCTACATCTGAGTAGGGCTATGCTTCTTCTTACACAAAGGTCTGCATACCACCTGTAGAGTGTTTGGATGAAGGGAAGGGGCCTTTTCATCTTCAAAGGTCTCTTTTGAAGTCTCCCCAGTACTGAATCCCAAGCCCCATCAAATCACTTCACTTCTGGGTCCTGAGATGACTGCCAAGCAGAGGAGCTGTGCTGCTAGGAGGGACCTCCACTTTGCTACTTGCTCTGCTGAGTTGGCCTACTTCCTGCTGATGTCTGTGCTGCTAGGAGTGACTGCTACTTTGCAACTTGCTCTGCTGTGTTGGCCTGATGCCTGCTGCCTGCTGCCTCTTGTAGTGAGAAATACTACTCCTGCTCTGCAACCTCAAAGGACATCTCAAGTAACTCCAAGGCCTTGTTGGCTTGCCCCCTGTTGGAAATCTCAGGCCCATCAAAGATTTCAACTGCGCATCACACCTGTGATTCTGGTAGCAGTGTGTCTCAACGAGGAACCGTGTACTTAAATGCTCCGAGTGTGCGACATGCTCCCTCTGACCAACGTGTCGAGCGCTTCTTAGTTCACCAAATTCAGCACGTGTTGAGTGCTTCTTTGTTCACTAAAGTCAGCATGTGTGGAACACTTCTTCATTCACTAAAGTCAGCGCATGCCGAGTGCTGCTTCATTCCCCAAGCCAGCATGGGAAGCGCTTCTTCGTTCACTGAAGTCAGCACGTTTAGCACTTCGTCGTTCACTGAGGTTTGCATGTGCCTATCACGGTCCAACATTGTACACACCTGCGCTGTGTCTGGCCCAACCATCAAGCCTGAGGACATCTCTACCCTGCTGTCCAGACACCAACAAGGTACCATGAGGAAGGATAGCAGGATGACTGCTCAACCTCCGTGCATGCCTACCCAGCGAGATCTCACGCTGCAACTCTAGGCCGCCTGTTGTGTGCTTCTGCCCTGCATTGACTTCCCGTCTCGAGGGGTTGGGGAAGCCAAGGTTCCCTGCAAACCATTCTGGTCATGAGACCATATTGGAACTTTCTTTACAAGTGCCTCTATGGCGGTTTACTAAAGAGAACTTGGTGTAACTCCCTGGAAGGGAGGGTCCACATCTTTCTAGGCACTGTGAGTTCAATTCTACGCTTGAAGCGTCATAACCTATGCAAATGTGATTGGAGTTTTGTTGTTTGGGTCAAACATTAAGCAGATAAATTATCCCTATTTTTCTAAACTGGTATGGAGTCTTTTTGTGGTGTCTTGACTGTATTACTGTAATTCAAGTGCTGCACAAATACTTTACACATTGCCTCCTAGGTTAAGCCCTACTGCTACGTGCCATGCTACCAGAGGGTGATCACAGGTTAATTTAGGAAGTGTAACTGACTTACCTTGACTAGGATTGTGGTCCCTACTAAGGCAGGGTGCAAACCCCTGCCAACTACAGACCAGTTTCTAACAATGGAAGTGAATGCAGTGAAGACTGCAAAAGCAGTCCAGCTGTCAGTGTTTAGATCACTATCTACAAGTTTTTTGTCAATGAAAAAAAATAGTGTTGAATGCACCCAAAGCAATAATTTCAGGGTCTCGAATCCCATCACTTCTTCTCTCAGAACATATATCAATGGAAGAAATTGGGGCGTTAATTGAGGTGAGTATGTATTAACCTCAAGTAATAATCACAGTCCTTGTGAAGGTAAGCTGTCAAAGCCTCTAAAGTAACCTGTGTTCAACCCCCTAGTAGCAATGGCACAGAGCACAGAGGCTTAACTTAGGGCAAAGTGTAAAGTATTTATGGTGTACAAAAAGAGTAAAAAAGTTTAAATGCCAAATAATTAAAAATCCCAAAATGAATTACAAAACTGTAATAAACAAAATTAAAAAAAATCCAATGAGGGTAATCTGAGATATGAATGTTTAAAGTTTTAGGCAGTCATAGCACCAAGAAGCACAAAGTGTCAATGGCAC
Organism: Pleurodeles waltl; assembly: GCF_031143425.1. Lineage (NCBI taxonomy): Eukaryota > Metazoa > Chordata > Amphibia > Caudata > Salamandridae > Pleurodeles > Pleurodeles waltl. The sequence continues at coordinate 786,244,499 of NC_090440.1, forward strand.
TCAGTGGTCGCAGGAGAACAGGATTTGGGTGCAATTTCATGCTGACCAGGGAGGAATTCAAGTTAGATACACTGCCATGTTTGTGCTGATGAAAGAGTTAACCTTCTGGTGTTAGTCATTTAAGTCCCAATCCAGCACTGGTGTACATTTCTAAGGCCTTCATAAGAAGAGACATCTACTGACTCACAGGGTGGCAGCCAGAGGCCAACAGGAAGTTGTAGTAGAGGTCCAGTTGCCACTAGTCAGCTGGGCAGGTGCAGGTAAAGACCTCTTATAGGTTGTTGTGTCCTTGTAGCAGGGAGGTCAGCCCTATGATGCTTGGAGTCCAGTTCTTTCTCCTGGGTACAAGAGAAAGCAGGTCCAGTCTTCTTCCCATGTCTCAAACAACAGGTTCAGTCCTCGTGACCTTCCACTGGTCCTGTGGTGTTCTGATGTATGTGCCTGGAGATGCTACATTTATGTCTGGCACAAAATTGTGAATGGGAGTGACCTCTGGGAATACCCTAACCAATGGGGTAAAGTTTCTCCGAGCTGACTCTACCCACTTTGCACATTTTCAACATAGCTAAAATCTTTGGTCCCATTGAGGGGCTCTGAGGCTAGGTTTTTGTGTGTGTGGAGGGGGGCAGTGTACTATGGTACTCTTAATGGCATACCACATTTAACCCTAATATCCAGCCTTAGGCAGTCCCTGTACCCCAACAAACTAAAAGAACAAAATGTAAGTTTATCAGCAACCAGACAGTGGAAACACAAGACGTGTCTGAAATCTTCACTACTTAGAAGTGTTGCTCCACATGTTGAATGGAGACCAAGCAGACCTGTAAGCAGGCTTTTATTCTGTTATGTCAAAAATAGGCCCACTGTGATTGGGGCCTGTCTGGATGGGTGGGAAGAAGGGTCCTGCACGAATATCAGCTAGCATTTTTCTGTGACAAGGAGGCTTCTTTGAAGTGCACCACAGGTGTCACATGAAAACCCCCAGCAAACCTGTCAATCAGGTCTTGAGACTCACACAGGATTTGAGATTGTGATGTCAACAAAAGGCCCCCCGAAATGGGGAGGTGCAGTCTGGCTGGGCAGGACAGATGAAGAATGCAGGCAGGGGTATTAGCTACATCTGCTTGTGACAAGTTAGACCTCCTTTAAGTTAATCAAGTACTTGGGCACTTTGGCTCATGTCAAGGGCACAACACATCCCCACACCCAAGGCCTTAAGTTCCTGTTCTGGGAGTACGTTCTCACCTCATACATGCCCACAGAAATGCTAATTACTGGCTGACAGAAGGGGGAGAGCAAATGCAAATGTAGCTTCCTAGGAATTCAGGTAGGGTAAATGCTACTTTTAAAAGTCCCCTTTCCTAAATAGTTACCACAATTATCACAAATCCAACTTTAATTGAGATTACAATACATATTTCAAATGTCCAAAAATTAAATGTGTAGGTGTTTCGTAGGTGGAGATGATATTTATTAAACGTAATATTGTATCCAGTGGTTTTCTATGTAACAACTAATCCTGCTACAGTGAAAGTAGCTGTCGTGCTAGTCACAGTAAGGGCATGTTTAATATTAAACTTTTACATGTCCTACTTTTAATTACCATGCACCTTGCTTTATGGACAATAAGGCCGACTTATGGTAACTTATAAATATTTAAAAGGAAGGTTTAGTCTTTTCAAAAAGGTTTATTCTTACAGGTCGAATTTTAAGTTAAAATCTGCACAACCAGGCTCCTGCTGGCTTCTCTGCAGTCACTGTAGTGTATGTCACAATGAGTCCACTTGTGACATTTAACCTAAAGGCCTGAAGTACACATGGTACCATATACTAGGGACTTAAGAGTGAGTTAAATGTGCCATATAGCAGAATACCAATGTTACTATGTTGAATGGAGGAGTAAAAGCACACTGGCCCTGTTTAAGAGGGTTAAGCTGTGCACAGTTCTTTAGCCAGTAAAAATATACTTGAGCTGAAAAGGTAAAACAATTGTTGCAGAAAGGACACATTTCCAACCCAGATACCCTCCTTTCCTCCCTCCCCAACCCCACGAAAAGGCGCCTTTACGGCTCATGCGATTGAACATGGAGAATTTAACTCTTCTGTGGTGCCATTTGCTTGTTCAATGCCCCTCTGAACCTATTAGTACCTCTCTGTCACCATCCTCCTGGGCAATTGAACTAGCCAATAGGGAATCTTTTGCTCACAGATGCATCCCAGTATGCAGTTGGTACAACTATGGGCAACAAAAATGTGGTGTGTTCGCCCCCCAAGTCATACTTCTGTCCCCAACTTATGAAAACCTCTGGCCCCAAGAACAACCACCACCAGAGGCCAGTGACTGCTGTATCATGAGCTATGCCCCTGCCAGACAGCGGATCAAATCAGGGTCCCTAGGCAGGTCTCACCTCAAGTTGGAGTGCTGCTAAGGAGTCCCTCCCTTGCTCCGGGTTCTCTCTGTCCTCTTAGGTATCTCGGAGTGCAGGGTTACACCCTAATGTAATAAAGGCCCTCCTTCTACGCTCCTGCCACCTCATTTATGGTATCCTGAGGCAGGCGTCTTAGCCTAGGGTCTGTACCCTAAGCCCAAACTGGTGCCTGGCAGTCCTAGAACAGCGGGGAACCACAGCCCCTTTCAGTGGTGATACACTCTGCCAGTATTGTCCAAGGTTCTCCCTGGCACAGGTCTCCTGCCCTTTGTCTCTCTGACAGCACAGGGAGCACCTCCAAGTGAGCAGTGGCCTCACTAGGGTCAGTCTTGGGTGCCCTTCTCTCAAAGAAGGTAACCGTTGACCTGGTCCTCCCACTTTGGATTGCCTCCAATTACTACTCCTTATTCTCCATCTGAGCCACCTTACTCTTCTTTTGGGAGCAGTGCTTCCAAACATCTGTTTTTTGAGGCACCCTAAGCAACTGTCCCACCCTGCTTTTTTCTCACCAGTTGAAGGTCATTGCCAAGGATTTAGTCAGTGGGCATCTGAGGATTGACAGTGACCCTCCTGTGGGCCAATTCAAGGATACCAGGGCCATAGGACAGAAAGTGTCAATCAGGTTCTAGGGCCCAGGTCATCTTATTAAAGGCACAACACCACCTCCCCACACCCAAGGCCTTTTATTCGCGTGCTGGGGGCATGTTCACATCTTATTCATACCCATTGAAATGTTAATAACTGGCTGGCAGAAGTGAGAGAGCAAAATGCAGATTTACCTCACAATGACTTCAGGCAGGGCAAAGGAGTCTTACGAAAAGTCACCTTTCCGTTTATTTATTAAACAATATTTCATCCCTATACTTTCCTATTGAGCAGCCTACCCTGCTACAGTGAAAATTACTTTAAGATGTTGGTGACTATAAGGACATATTTAACATCAAACTTTACATGTCCTACTTTTCCATACCATACTCCCTAACTCATTGGCAATAAGGCCTACTTAGGTGTGACTTATACCTATTTAAAATTAAGGCTTAGGTCCGTCAAAAGTGGTTATTTTGCCAGGTTTCATTTTCATTTGAAACCTGCAAAGTCAGGCTCCTGGTGGCAGGCCTGCAGTCATATTTACATTGTCATTGTAGTGGATGGCACAGTGGGGGTGCAGTCCACTTGTGAAATTTAAATAACAGGTCCGGGTACATTTCTGTGCTATATACATGGGTATGTTAAATATCAGATCAGGTCTATACCAATTTTTCTATGCTGAAATGAGATGTTCTAGCACTTTACTGGTTGTTAGTAGGGGTAAAGTGCACAGAGTTCTATAGCCTTCAAAAATAGCGTTTAGCAAAACAAATCCAGGGTTATCCTGCAAAAGGGCAAATTTCTAATTATCATCCATCAAGGTACCACCATACCCACCAAGAAGACTGCTAAATAAACACAGCCTGAAAAGGCTAAATCAATCCCTGCAGAAAGGACAAATGTCTGAGCTGTACTATGGGCTGTATTTTGAAGAGGAAAAACATCCCGATCTGGCAGTGCTACTGATTCCTATATGTTTAGTAAGGGACTTGAGACTGAAGAAGACTGATGATGTCCTACTATTATAAAAGATTCCTTGCGGAACACAGGAAGTCGACCATGCTAAGAGCACAGTAAGCACCACTAGCTGTGCCACCATTGGCATAACCATCTCAACCACAATATCCTACATTGCCATCAAGGACTATATCAACTATTCCACATCAACACCTTTTTCATCTTTTCTGACAAGATACATTATAGATGATGACCACAAGGATGGTGAAATTCCAGAAGCTTCACACTACACCAAATTCCCTAAATGGGATGAATATGAATATATAGCTCTACCTACTGACTCTTCTATTTTCCCTCCTGCTCACTCTTCCCAGGATAACATAGCAGAGTTTCACACACTGATGGAGAATGTGCCTCTACACTTTGAGTTACTTGTAAGAAAATATGTTGACGGCTTCTTGAATGACTTTAAGAGGTCACCTAGCAGTCAATTAAGGTCAATCCTGTCATTGACAACTGATTGGAAAGAGAATCTGCAGACACAAGCTATGGTGATTCCTCACTTGGATTACAAAAACACAAAGCACCAGAAAACATGCTCACATGTTTAGCAGGGAATCTGAGAGCCGACTCAGTTGTAATGGAGGCAACACAGCGAATATCCAGGAATCTATCTATAACCTATACGCCACCTACTGGCAGAGAAAGCAGACACCTAGGTAATATCAGGAAGAGGGTATCAGTGCTGACTGAAATATCCATCAGAGCTGCTAATTCCCTGGCTATATCAGGAAGGTATTGCTGTCAAATGTGGTATGATATTGCCCCCTTCCTGGACTTCTTACCTGAGGAGAAGTGTGTGGAAACGAACGCCATCCCCCAAGAAGGCAAAAAGACATTGCCAGTCATATTGATTCCACAGTAAATGTAGCAACTTCTGATTCAGGCAGATAGGTGGAGCAGCAGTGTTAGGGAGACGGGGCTGACTCCATTACATGTTTTTTAGACCTTGAATGCAAAACAGGATACTTGAAATGCCCCCTCGATAAAGTTACTGTTTCGTAAACATCTTGAGAATACAAAATGTACATTCAAAAACACATGGTTAGATCACTAGGAGTATTGCAAGAACGAAAGCAGCAGTCCTTTTGAGGATGTAGAGAACAAGAACCAGTTTATAGTGGAGGCTACCAACAATACAGGTGTCAACCATTTCAGACGCCATCTGTCATACAGTCATTCGTCAGTACAGGACACCAGCACCAACATATTTAAGGGCACAATCTAGGCAAAAGGGCCTCACTACGACAAATACAGAAGACATTCAAATGACGTAGATACTAGCCCACAGTATCTCACAATCACAATGCAAGAAAGCCCATGGAGAAAAATTTCATCTTACCTTCAGGAGTTGAAAGTCCACTGGGTCATCAACCTAATAAAATATAGCCTTAGGTTGGAGTTTGTCAAAATAAACCCTCTCCAATACCACCTTTTAAAATGCAACATTTACACCTATGTCAAGATACAATTCTCACCATGATGCAAAAGGAAGCAATAGAGCGTTTTTCCAAATCCCATGGAAGTCCAGAATTATATTCTACTTTCTTTCTTCTAAAAAAGAAACCAAGAGAATGGAGATCAATTGTGGATCTTCACCAGCTGAAGGTATACTTCAAAATCAGAAATTCCGAATAGTGTCTTTGCAAGACATCCTCCAACTTCTAAGAAATCAAGAACTTATGGCAACCCTTGACCTACAAGACACTGATTTCCATATAACTAGTCCCACAAAACATTGGAAGTATATATGCTTCAAAGTGAGCAAAAGAACAATGGATTAAACCCAGATCTGTGACTGGGGGTGAATGTTTGAAAAATGTCAGGACTCAGTCTTTTTGTGTTGCTATGTCACTATAAGTGGCTAGGGTATGCCCAGGCATGGGTCCCTTGCTCACTGTGCCACTGGATTCAAGCTAGCCTGGTAGATGAGGGGTCATACCCCAAAACCGGTCCCAAGAAGCTTGTTTCCAGTCCAGGGAGGGCCTGGCCTGGCAGTTCAGGTTGGACTGTTCCCATGGGGAGCAGGGTCAAGACTGATTTGCATATGGCTCAGTCCAAACTGAGGTGGCATGGTGAGCAAAAGAATGATGGATTACACCCAGATCTGTGACTGGGGATGAGTGTTTGAAAAGTTGCATCACTCCGTCCAGCATCCTTTATTAAATATTTGCACTTCTCCTAGTGTTGTCATCCGTATGATGGGTCAACGAAATCAAAGCTTTTACAGTAAATTAACCTTTTCTTCAGTTCCACAAAGAATATGTCACTTTAAGAACTAACCATTAGTTTATCTCCAAAGTCCATACACTTTCATCGTAATGTCATAGTGGTTCTGAAAACATTCTTTCACAATCCCTCTAGTACAAAGGAAGGAACACTACATGCATTGATTGTAAAAACTGTGCCTTATGTTCTACACTGACAGAACCAATGGCTTTTGTTAATTGGATCAAGTGCTAGTAGCCTTCGGAAATCCCCAGAAAAAAATTATATTTCTAAGCAAGGCATACCATGCTGGGTAGCAGTTGCAACAACCTTCTGCCATGCAGAAGCTGGTAAACTGTTCCAGGGTGTAGTGCCAGCACATTCTCAGTCAGTGTCTCTGCATCAATTGCCCTGTTCTTTCGAATGCTGTTAATGGACAAATGCAAGCAGTAACATGATAAAAACAGATATACATTTAGCAGCACTGCTGTCGAGAATCAATAGTACAGAAAGAATTGGGCAATCAGTACTTCAACATCTCTTTCAGTGGGTTGAGCTATATCTAATCTATCTATTATCTTAACTACCCTTCAACTACTGTGAAAGCTGTGGATTGCTCCAGTGTACTTGTTATTTTGATTCAGCCTCTATGACAGATCAAATAATGGTCAAGAAAAACATTAATTACTATAACAGTAGTTCTCCATTGTTGGTATCTTTCATAGTTGCACGTCACCCACCCTCCTTCCCACAAACGTTTTCCCTATTTTCGGAATCCTTTCCAGTCAAACCTTTTTCAGTCCAATCTAAGGGAGGGTGGCCTCTGGAAGGTGTTATCTTCGGTCTGCGCTCCATGATTGGTTGAAGTTTAGTTCTTTTAAAATGTGGTGAGTAGGTTACTGAAGTGAGAAGGTTTAGAGCCTGCTTGGCTATGTTTAACATTAGACTGCTATTGCAATGGTACCATGGGACTTCCAGCTCTACGATGGGGATGATTCTAGAAGGTGAATCTAGGAAAGATACCACTACTCGAGAACTTCTGTTGCAGGTAAGTATATTTTTTCTTCCCAGGTAAGCAGGTGAAGGTCTTTAAGCACAGTGCAAATTTGGTCATATTTTCCCAGTCCAGGGATGAGCCTTGCTGATGAGAGGGCAACAGTTTTGAGTAGAGACGGAAACGTCCTCTGCATGGTAATGAACGTGTACTCCTGCCTTAAGTGTCCAACTGTACTGATGTCTAGATCCCTATTGCTGATTTTTGTGCGCCATGACAGGCCTGTAATGAATTGTGGTCTTGTTGGACTGGGAAGGTTGCCCAAAGTGCTAACCTCATAGTGGTGGATGGCTACTGCCTTTACCAGGGGGGGCATGTGTTCCATTTGAGGAGACCGAAGCCTGCATGTGAAATATGGAGTGGAGGTAGAGAGATCCCAAGACAGATTTGTGGATTGGTGCATTCCTGTAAGCTGGGTGGGGTACACACTGGGAAGGGGACGAGCAGGCCTCTCGTGCACACTTCCAAGGGTGCTCTTTGATGCAGTCAGAGGTAATACTACTTTTCAAGAGGAAGAAGGAGCAGAGGAGTGTGATTTTTTTAAAGAAGCAATATCCCAACGTAAAACTTCAAAGACTTGGACCCTAAATCACATTTGGTGTCTGGAAATGGACTATAAGAAGGGGGTTTGGGACCCCAAAACTTGTAATCTGCCAAACTGCCCGATGGGCTATGTAAGGAGGGGAAGAGGGGAAGCTCTGCAAGACTTCTGCCTGTGACCAGGACTGGGGGCCAAGGCCTGCAAGTCTTCCTACTGTGTGAGAGGCCTTCACCCAGGCAGTCCAAGGCCTCCTGCCCTGAAGCACCAACACCTGCCTGCTTGCCAAGACCAGGGTGCCCTATGAGGAAAAAGAGAGCATTGAAGGGAGCAAGGTTCAGTGAGGAGCCCTGTTGAGCCAGACTCCGTAGACTGCGAGCGGTGGTGATCCAACGGTCGCCAAGAGAAATGAGGACTGCGACTGGTCTGACCCTGTTGAGTAAGTGTAAATGGTGTGGGTGCATCATCAACAAAATTCAGGCTCGAGGATCAGAGTGTTGGAATCTCCCCACCATATGGGTAGCATGAAGACACTTACCCTGCAGGAGTCGTGCAGGAAACCTCTGATCAATGGTGCAGTGCAACCGCGAAGGAGAGAGTGCATGTACCTGTCGAGTGCAGTCGCCGATTCCGTGTGCAGCTGATTCACCTTATTGGGAACTGAGCTGCTGCAAACGCCCACACATGGGTCACATTCCAGGACAATGCACGCTTCACCCTTACTGGAGTGGGTAAGACTTGTTTCGAGCCCTTCTGCCATGTGGCAACTCGCTGCTGAGAGCACTGCAGTGCTAGGACACTTTTGACTTGATTTTAAGAGTGAAAATGTACTCTTGAGATATGGACTGCTAGTAGGGCATTCCCTGGATGCTGCCAACAGTGAATGGGGAATAACCACTATCACTAACACAAGTGGAGAGTGGGACAGGGAACTGCCATTGAAACACTATTGTCCAAACCTCAAGGGTAATTGTGTTATTGTTTGTGAATGTTCTATTTTTCTGCAATTGAAATAAAACTCTTCTCTTTTCTCATGAAAATGAATATTTGGCTGGACATTGAATTATTACTCCTGCTGCATGCATTTTGAGTTTTAAGCCCATATTCACTAATCTGTATCTACACACTCCCTCTCTCCCCCCACTTGAGGGAGCCTTGGATTACTCAGATTATGCAACCCTGAGAGTCAAGTGCAGAAGGGGTACTTTGTTCAGTTACTCAGAATCCATAGTAGGCCGGGGTCTGGGACATCGTGAGTAAACTGTCCAACCTCCATGGTTGGGCTCAGTAGCCACTGCATGCCCAGTGGTCCTCTGAAAGTTGTTCTGATACGTGGGCTTAGTTAAGAGTTAGATGTGCCTGTCATTGTTGAGTTCCTGCAGTTTATCCTTGATAGCACCAACACTTGCACAACCTGCCACAAATCGTTACGCTGAAGGAAAGATTCAATCTTTTTCACTGCATGAAACATGGCACTGGCTTTTGATGCATCATGTTGGATATACGCAGATATGGACAAACGGGTTGAGACATTGCTAGACATTTGACGTCATTCGATAATGAAGATGTGAAGCTGTCATTGTGAGTCTCTTGGTGCTAATGTGAACTCGTCTGTTTTTTTTTTCAGAAAATTTTCAAGAAATTAAGGCATTGTTGCCACATCCCCAGCCATTAAGAAAAAGAAATAAGACAAATGCCTTGCCTTACTACTGGAGCCTATCCCTCATAGGCAATCGAAAAATCAACTATGACCATAAGATCTTTTATAGGATAGATTAGGGGATCAGGCTTCCCTTCTGCTTTGTCTCCCTAAACCAGTCTCTACAGAGGCAGAGCCACCCCTTCATTTGGGTGAGGTAAAACGTTGTTTTTGCTCCTAATCTGGAGTTCTGCAGGAGGTTCTTCTCCATAGGTCCGATCGATCACAAAACACGTACTTAGTGTAACTCTCTAGAATAACTCATTCTGTTATGGCAGCCCTGTAAGAAGCATGGGGCGGTATAGAGTAGGTCGCTCCCCCTGCCGCTGCAGCTCCTCCAAGTTCCCGAGTTCCTGTGTTCCTGAGACCCACCTAACTGTAAGTACCCCCCTCCTCCCAGCCCCTCGCCCTGCCCCGCGCCACTCACCTTCTCTCCTGCTCCTGCTTCTTTTCCTCCTCTCTGTCTCTTCCTCCTCGCCCCCCCTCTGCAATCTTCTTCTGTGTTCTTCTGTTCTTCTCTTCTGTTCTTCCCTTCTGTTCTTCTGTGTTCTTCCGGTCTTCTGTGTTCTTCTTCTCTGTTCTTCTCGGTGCTTCTGTGTTCTTCTTCTCGGTTCTTCTGTGTTCTTCTCTGTTCTTCTCTGTTCTTCTCTGTTCTTCTGCTCTTCCGATCTTCCGTGCTTCTGTTCTTCTGTTCTTCTGTTCTTCTGTCTTCTGCTCTTCCGGTCTTCTGTTCTTCTGTCTTCTGTTCTTCTGTCTTCTGTTCTCCTGTCTTCGGCTCTTCTACCTCCTCCGTCTTCTTCCCCCGAGCCTGCCCTCCTGCTCCTTCCTCATCCCCCTCCCTCACTCGCCTCCCCCTCTCTCACCCCTAGCTAACCCGTTCGCTATCTACCTCCCTCACTCCTCCTATCTTCCTATCTCTCTAGCTCCCTATCTCACTATCTAACTCCCCCACTCTCCACCTCCTCCTACCTACCTATCTGTCTATCTATCTATTTCCCTATCTATCGACTTCTCTATCTATTTTCTCTATCTATTTCTCTATCTCTCCCCCCCTCCCGCCACCCCCTCTACTACCTATCTCCCTATCCTCTCACTCTACCTCTCTCCCTCACCCACCTCTACAACCCCCCCTCCCCTATCTTCACAACCCTACTCCTATCTCTCTCCCTAATCTCCAAACCTCCTAACACTCACCCTCCTCCACCCTAAACCCCCTCCCCCAGCTCCTCTCACTCTACCTGTCCCCCCCCTCCCTCGCGCTTTCCCGCCACGACCTCCTGCACGCCCCCGCCCCCCAGCTCCCATTCGCCCCCAGCTGACCCCTCCCCCCCCCTCCTACCTCTTATGGCGGCCGCTGCGCGACAGTGGTAGCGACCCTTGACCCAAGGGTAGGTCGCTCCCCCTGCCGCTGCAGCTCCTCCAAGTTCCCGAGTTCCTGTGTTCCTGAGACCCACCTAACTGTAAGTTCCCCCCTCCTCCCAGCCCCTCGCCCTGCCCCGCGCCACTCACCTTCTCTCCTGCTCCTGCTTCTTTTCCTCCTCTCTGTCTCTTCCTCCTCGCCCCCCCTCTGCAATCTTCTTCTGTGTTCTTCTGTTCTTCTCTTCTGTTCTTCTGTTCTTCCCTTCTGTTCTTCTGTGTTCTTCCGGTCTTCTGTGTTCTTCTTCTCTGTTCTTCTCGGTGCTTCTGTGTTCTTCTTCTCGGTTCTTCTGTGTTCTTCTGTGTTCTTCTCTGTTCTTCTCTGTTCTTCTGCTCTTCCGATCTTCTGTGCTTCTGTCTTCTGTTCTTCTGTTCCTCTGTTCTTCTGTTCTTCTGTCTTCTGCTCTTCCGGTCTTCTGTTCTTCTGTCTTCTGTTCTTCTGTCTTCTGTTCTCCTGTCTTCGGCTCTTCTACCTCCTCCGTCTTCTTCCCCCGAGCCTGCCCTCCTGCTCCTTCCTCATCCCCCTCCCTCACTCGCCTCCCCCTCTCTCACCCCTAGCTAACCCGTTCGCTATCTACCTCCCTCACTCCTCCTATCTTCCTATCTCTCTAGCTCCCTATCTCACTATCTAACTCCCCCACTCTCCACCTCCTCCTACCTACCTATCTGTCTATCTATCTATTTCCCTATCTATCGACTTCTCTATCTATTTTCTCTATCTATTTCTCTATCTCTCCCCCCCTCCCGCCACCCCCTCTACTACCTATCTCCCTATCCTCTCACTCTACCTCTCTCCCTCACCCACCTCTACAACCCCCCCTCCCCTATCTTCACAACCCTACTCCTATCTCTCTCCCTAATCTCCAAACCTCCTAACACTCACCCTCCTCCACCCTAAACCCCCTCCCCCAGCTCCTCTCACTCTACCTGTCCCCCCCCCTCCCTCGCGCTTTCCCGCCGCGACCTCCTGCACGCCCCCGCCCCCCAGCTCCCATTCGCCCCCAGCTGACCCCTCCCCCCCTCCTACCTCTTATGGCGGCCGCTGCGCGACAGTGGTAGCGACCCTTGACCCAAGGGTAGGTCGCTCCCCCTGCCGCTGCAGCTCCTCCAAGTTCCCGAGTTCCTGTGTTCCTGAGACCCACCTAACTGTAAGTACCCCCCTCCTCCCAGCCCCTCGCCCTGCCCCGCGCCACTCACCTTCTCTCCTGCTCCTGCTTCTTTTCCTCCTCTCTGTCTCTTCCTCCTCGCCCCCCCTCTGCAATCTTCTTCTGTGTTCTTCTGTTCTTCTCTTCTGTTCTTCTGTTCTTCCCTTCTGTTCTTCTGTGTTCTTCCGGTCTTCTGTGTTCTTCTTCTCTGTTCTTCTCGGTGCTTCTGTGTTCTTCTTCTCGGTTCTTCTGTGTTCTTCTCTGTTCTTCTCTGTTCTTCTCTGTTCTTCTGCTCTTCCGATCTTCTGTGCTTCTGTCTTCTGTTCTTCTGTTCTTCTGTCTTCTGCTCTTCCGGTCTTCTGTTCTTCTGTCTTCTGTTCTTCTGTCTTCTGTTCTCCTGTCTTCGGCTCTTCTACCTCCTCCGTCTTCTTCCCCCGAGCCTGCCCTCCTGCTCCTTCCTCATCCCCCTCCCTCACTCGCCTCCCCCTCTCTCACCCCTAGCTAACCCGTTCGCTATCTACCTCCCTCACTCCTCCTATCTTCCTATCTCTCTAGCTCCCTATCTCACTATCTAACTCCCCCACTCTCCACCTCCTCCTACCTACCTATCTGTCTATCTATCTATTTCCCTATCTATCGACTTCTCTATCTATTTTCTCTATCTATTTCTCTATCTCTCCCCCCCTCCCGCCACCCCCTCTACTACCTATCTCCCTATCCTCTCACTCTACCTCTCTCCCTCACCCACCTCTACAACCCCCCCTCCCCTATCTTCACAACCCTACTCCTATCTCTCTCCCTAATCTCCAAACCTCCTAACACTCACCCTCCTCCACCCTAAACCCCCTCCCCCAGCTCCTCTCACTCTACCTGTCCCCCCCCTCCCTCGCGCTTTCCCGCCGCGACCTCCTGCACGCCCCCGCCCCCCAGCTCCCATTCGCCCCCAGCTGACCCCTTCCCCCCCTCCTACCTCTTATGGCGGCCGCTGCGCGACCGCGCAGCGGGCACGCCGCTGGCGCGCCGGAGGCGCGCCAGAGGCAAGCCCGTCCGCGCCTAGCCCGCGCCCAGCGCCACGACCCCTGGTCCCCAGCTCCCCCAAGCCCCGCTGATCCGCTACGACCCCACCACCCTCCACGCCCTCAACCCAGGGCGCTCCAAAACCTGCTTCCTAGCTCACCCCAAACGCACCCATGGACCCTTCGCCTGCAACTCCTGCAAACGCATCTTCCACCACGCAACTACCACGACCACAAGCCCACGCGCCATCAACCACCTCAAGTGCATCCTGATCAACGCTCGTTCCGTCCACAAGCACGCCGTTGAACTTTGGGACCTCCTGGACTCCACAGCCCCGGACGTCGCCTTCATCACGGAGACATGGATGAACGCCTCCTCTGCTCCAGACATCGCTACCCGCCATCCCCGAAGGCTACAAGATCTCCAGAAAAGACCGCACCAACCAAGTAGGAGGAGGTGTCGCCATCATCTTCAAAGACTCCATCAGCGTCACCACCTCCACCGAAGACCCCCCCCTCGCCGCTGAACACCTGCATTTTCAGATTCGCACCGACCCAAGGACCACCCTCAGAGGATCCCTCGTCTACCGTCCTCCCGGACCTCGCGCCTCTTTCAGCGACGCCATCGCCGACTTCATCTCCCCGCACGCCCTCGCCTCACCGGACTACATCCTCCTAGGCGACCTCAACTTCCATCTGGAACAAAACAACGACCCCAACACCACCACCCTGCTCGACAACCTCGCCAACCTCGGCCTCAAACAACTGGTGAACACCGCCACCCACATCGCCGGACACACGCTCGACCCTATCTTCTCCGCCAGCAAACACGTCTTCTTCAGCCACACCTCTGCCCTACACTGGACCGACCACAGCTGCGTCCACTTCACATTCCGACGCGAGACCTCCCACCTCCGCACTCAACCCATCCCTCATCGACAGTGGAACAAGATCCCTGAAGAGCAACTCTTCTCCGCTCTCGCCGCCAACCAACCCACCCTCACCACCGACCCCAACGACGCAGCTCTCAACCTCACAAACTGGATCTCCAACTGCGCTGACAACCTTGCTCCCCTCAAACGCACGCATCGACAGACCAACACCAAAAAACCTCTCTGGTTCTCTGACACCCTCAAAGAATCAAAGAAAACTTGTCGTGCCCTTGAGAAGGCCTGGCGCAAGGACCACACCGCTGACAACATGACCGCCCTCAAGAACGCTACACGCGAACACCACCACCTGATCCGCACTGCCAAAAGGAACTTTTTCACCGACAGACTAGACAAAAACAGCCACAACAGCAGAGAACTCTTCAGCATCGTCAAAGAGTTCTCCAACCCCAGCGCCAGCGCCGTCACGCCCTCACAGGATTTGTGCGAATCCCTCGCCACTTTCTTCCATCGCAAGATCAGCGACCTCCACGACAGCTTCGGACACCAGACCCAACCATACACCACTGAACCCGCTTCCCCGGACATCACCCTCAACAACTGGACCCACATCAACACGGAAGAAACCAAATCCATCATGAACTCTATCCACTCCGGCGCCCCTTCGGACCCCTGCCCGCACTTCATCTTTAACAAAGCCGACGACATCATCGCCCCGCACCTCCAGACCGTCATCAACTCTTCTTTTTCTTCTGCTACCTTCCCCGAATGCTGGAAGCACGCTGAAGTCAACGCCCTACTAAAGAAACCTACGGCTGACCCAAGCGACCTGAAAAACTTCCGCCCCATCTCTCTTCTACCTTTCCCAGCCAAGGTAATAGAAAAAACCGTCAACAAACAGCTGACCACCTTCCTGGAAGACAACAACCTGCTCGACCCTTCACAAACCGGATTCCGAACCAACCACAGCACGGAAACCGCCCTCATCTCAGTCACAGACGACATCAGAACCCTGATGGACAACGGTGAAACAGTCGCCCTCATTCTCCTCGACCTCTCGGCTGCCTTTGACACCGTCTGTCACCGCACCCTAATCACCCGCCTACGCTCCACCGGGATCCAAGGCCAGGCCCTGGACTGGATCGCCTCCTTCCTTGCTAACCGCTCCCAAAGAGTTTACCTCCCTCCGTTTCGCTCAGAACCCACCAAGATCATCTGCGGCGTACCTCAAGGCTCATCGCTCAGCCCGACACTCTTCAATGTCTACATGAGCCCCCTCGCCGACATCGTACGCAAGCACGACATCATCATCACCTCCTACGCCGACGACACCCAACTTGTACTCTCCCTCACCAAGGACCCCGCCAGCGCCAAGACCAACCTACAAGAGGGTATGAAGGACGTCGCAGATTGGATGAGGCTCAGCCGCCTAAAGCTGAACTCTGAAAAAACGGAAGTCCTCATCCTCGGCAACACCCCGTCCGCCTGGGACGACTCCTGGTGGCCCACGGCCCTCGGCACCGCACCGACCCCCGCAGACCACGCCCGCAACCTCGGCTTCATCTTGGACCCTCTTCTCACCATGACCAAGCAAGTCAACGCCGTGTCCTCCGCCTGCTTCCTCACTCTCCGCATGCTCCGTAAGATCTTCCGCTGGATCCCCGCCGACACCAGAAAAACCGTGACCCACGCCCTCGTCACGAGCCGCCTGGACTACGGCAACACCCTCTACGCCGGGACCACAGCCAAACTCCAAAACCGCCTGCAACGCATCCAAAACGCCTCGGCCCGCCTCATCCTCGACGTACCCCGCAACAGCCACATCTCCGCACACCTGAGACACCTGCATTGGCTCCCAGTCAGCAAAAGGATCACCTTCCGTCTTCTCACCCACGCACACAAAGCCCTCCACAACAAGGGACCGGAATACCTCAACAGACGCCTCAGCTTCTACGTCCCCACCCGCCCCCTCCGCTCCGCTGGCCTCGCACTTGCTGCCGTCCCTCGCACCCGCCGCTCCACGGCGGGTGGGAGATCTTTCTCCTTCCTGGCGGCCAAGACCTGGAACTCCCTCCCCACCAGCCTCAGGACCACCCAGGACCACTCCGCTTTCCGGAGACTCCTAAAGACTTGGCTGTTCGAGCAGCGATAACCCCCCCTTTCCCCCCTAGCGCCTTGAGACCCGCACGGGTGAGTAGCGCGCTTTATAAATGTTAATGATTTGATTTGATTTGACATCAGTAAGAAATTAGATTATTATTTTGGGTGGGTTATACCCACTTCAAGGAATATCCCTCAATGTCACTAAATTAACCTGAGCTCATCCCACCTGGTACCTAGGTCACAGAGCAGACAGCCTTAATTTAGGGCAATGCACAAAGTACCAAAACCAAAATGCAGTACCAAAACAGTAATAAGTTGAAATGTGAAACAGTAAAAATCCCAAACTATGTTAGAAACATGGGGTTAAATGTAACAAACAACTTGACACCAAAATCGCAACAATCCAATAAGGGGAACCTGAGATATGAGTTTTCAAAGTTTTAAATAGAAATAGCTTTAGGAAGCATGAAATGGCAATGATAGTCGATGGTCACTGTAGGCTGGGACCATGGAGAAATTTGATACTGACCACGATGGAGCGCAGGTTGGATACATCAACCAGGTTTGTACTGGTCAACATTTTTACCTTCCACCTTAGTCCTTTAAGTCCCAACCCATCAAAACTGTACACTTCCAAAGTCCCCAGGAATTCAGGTGAGACACTTAAGACTGAAAGGGTGTCAGTCAGAGACCAACAGTCAGCTGAGTGAGTTTTTGCAGACTATAAATACATGTAAACATAGGAAATAATTAATGAAAATTGGATGTGCATCCATTCATAGTGTACTGTTTTTGTACCCTGTTACTTCTAACTTTAAAATGATGGTAATTGCAGTCTCAAAACCAGAGAGAGTGAGATAAGCGCTTAGCTCCTAAATGGAGTAGCACTAAAAACGGGGCACAAAATCACTTGTGTTTTTCATTATTCTGGAGCTTTTTCTAAGGAGACAGATATTAAGGGCCTGAGTGGTCAGAATGAGTAACAAAACTTAATTTGCAAGTCAGGCCTTTTTGTACTTGCCAAAGGGTATTTGTACTTGTC
This sequence comes from Pleurodeles waltl, assembly GCF_031143425.1. Classification (NCBI taxonomy): domain Eukaryota; kingdom Metazoa; phylum Chordata; class Amphibia; order Caudata; family Salamandridae; genus Pleurodeles; species Pleurodeles waltl. The sequence continues at coordinate 786,261,644 of NC_090440.1, forward strand.
CCAACACTATTTGTGGTTGCAAATTCTTTTTACTCTTTCGCTGTTCTTGAAGGGACAATGTTTACATTTTAATGTGTAAGATTTCTTCTCCCTATTATAAAAGGACTAGTGGATGGATGGTGTATTGAACTATTGTTGAAAATATTAACCATAGAGGACCAAAATTTCAGGTAAGTACCCTTTGTTTCCTGAAGTGTGAAAGCCAGCTGACTTGCTTTGAATAGAACCTGTTCAGAACGTTGTGTATTAGACATCTGTGTAAAAGCTGGTTACTTTTATTCCCCTAATATGCCAATGAGATCAGTGAAGTGGCTTGCTACGTGGATCATGATTTATTTTATTCTAGCCCATCCGGCTATTGCTTATATTCAAATTCAGTCCACTAGATCGTACCATGTAACAATTGCACTGTGCAGTAATTATGAAAGGTTGTGAAGGAAACTGAGTTACTGGTTGAGGGGGGTGAAACTGTACTCAAGCAGCAACCACAATTGTTGTTAGGGTGAAACACAAGTAAACCACAAATTAACCTGTGATTAATCCTCTGGTAGCCTGGCACAAAATAAGTCAGGCTTAACTTAGAGGCAATGTGTAAAATATTTATGCATCACACAAACCGTAATAAAGTGAAAACAAAACACGAGAAAAATCCCTCACTAATTTAAAAACGTAGAGTAAAATGTAATACATTATTTGACACCAAACAACACAAAATCAAATCAGTAGTACTAAAGATATGCAATTTTAAAGGTTTAGTTAAAATAGTCCTTCAAAGCACAAAGCATTAACAATGGTTATCTGGTCATGCCGGACTGGGACAAAGTCAAAAGTTGGGGCCAAACGTGATGGAGTACGGGCTGTATACAGGGACCACATTAGGTCCGCTATACAAAGTATGTTAAATCTTGGTTGCAGAGTGTTGTGAAATCCTGTGTTGTGGAAGTGTTGCGCAGCAGCTGGTGGAAGGTCTTGAGTCAAGGATGCATTGCGCAGAGGTGATTCCGAGGAGCTGTGTGGCTTCGATGCAAGGTCCTGCATTGAGGATGCATTGTGCAGCTGCGGTTCCGAGGAGACACAAGATTCTGGGTTGGCTATGCAGTGCATATCGATGGATCTTCTGCAGAGCTCCTAGGTGATGTGTGACACTGCATTGGTTCTGCTAGGACAATAGCTGGGCTGGCAGAGCACCTTCAGGCTCACTTCCAAGGGTGAAGGACTAGGGTGGCACCATAGGTGTGCAAGACACAGCGGGCAGAATCCAGATGCATGGTTTAAGGTGGCTGAAGCCTTTCCATCCCTAAGGCTCTGATCAGAAGGCCAGACAACTAGCCCTTGGAGTCACTTTTTTGGTCAGCAGCAAGGCAGAAGTGCAGCACAGCAGTTATTCTGAGTCTTCCACAGGTCCAGAGGTGTACTGAAAAGTTGAGTCTGAGTATCCAATACTTATACCAGGTGTCCACTTTGAAGTGGGAGAAGATTCTAGAGCCCTCTCCCTACAGAGGTGTCTGGAATTTCCTGCCTCCCGGTCCTGGCCCCAGCTTGTCTGGGGGGCACAAAAGACTAGTGTGAAACCATTTGTGGCTGTGCTCATCTTTGGGATGTGCAAAGGGCTCCTGCCCCTCAAGTCAGAGTTGGTCCATCCTGCCAAAACCTATTCCTGCTTTTTTCACTGTCTGGGAGCAATAGGAAAAGGCCAACTGCCAGCTACACCTAGTCACATAACCCAGGGTACAGACGGCAGACACCGAATTGTTGGGACTGTGTAATGCAACTGTCTATAAGTGGCATTTTCAGAATAGTGACTTAAAATCCTACTTTATCAACAAATGGGTTTTAAATTACAATTCTTTAGTGCCCAAACTCGACTTTGCTACCTGCTCCCAATTGAAAGTTATCACTTACTAAATGCAGTAAGGTAACCCAGTGTTATTCTATGGGAGAGGCAGGCCTTGCAGTAGTGAAAAACAAACTGTACTACCAGGACAATGTAGAAGTTACAAGTACATGTCAAAATCTTTAAATACACTGCACCCTGCCCTATTTGGCTGTTTAGGGCATACCTTAGGGTTGATGTATAGGTATTAAAAAAAGAAGGTTTACGTCTGGCAAAAGGTTTATTTTGCAAGGCCAAAATTACATTTTAAGCTGCACACAAGGGCATGCCAGGGATATGTTTAAAGGGATACTTAAGGGGGTGGCACAATGATTGGTGCAGTGCAGGCCCACTAACAGGCATGGGTAGATTTAGCACCCCTTTACTAGGGACTTACAGTAAAAATACATTTGTGAAATGGATGTAAGCTAATTTCACCATGTTTAAACAAGAGGGCACAAACACTTTAGCACTGGTTAGCAGTGGTAAAGTGGGCAGACTCCTAAGGCCAACAGAACAACATTCAGCAATAACAGGAAGAGTAAGGCAACAAGTTTGGGGAAATACTACCATAAGACTGACAAGTCTAACAATTGTGTTTGTCTTATATGATGTTGGCATAGACATTTTGATGGTTCCAACAAACCATATGAAAGTGTAAAGGATAATGATAGAACCCTATCCTACTTATGCAATTTTCCTGTAATTCGCAGCACTTCCGTGGCACCTCTAGGCCAAAGGAATAATTTTTGCAAATTGTGTCCTATCTTCAGTTGAGGTTCCACATTCAATTTAGCATTTCAATTCTATGCTTCTTGCATAGACTCTTTAAACTTATGTCATTGCACTTAAAATGGAAGATGAACTTGCTTGCTGTCCGCTTTGTGAGCAAACCATAGTTATTCTCTGAAGAAATGTATGTCATGTTCCATAAAAAAACTGTTCATCAGATCCTTCAAAAAAAATAATGTCCTGTCAAACATTCTTATGAATAAGGAATTTTCACCATTGTTTTTCGAAAATCTGTCATCAGGACCAGACTGGTTGTACAATTTGGATGCTTTGAGATCACTCTCTTTTTAAATGGATTGTGTCATTGTTTGTACTCCTGAAGAAGACTGTGAGGGTCATTCTGACCCTGGCGGCCGGTGGCCGCCAGGGCCACCGACCACGGGAGCACCGCCGACAGGCTGGCGGTGCTCCAATGAGCATTCTGACCGCGGCGGTTCAGCCGCGGTCAGAAGCGGAAAGTCAGCGGTCTCCCGCTGACTTTCCGCTGCTCATTGGAATCCTCCATGGCTGCGGAGCGCGCTCCGCAGCCATGAGGATTCTGACCCCCCCTACCGCCATCCAGTTCATGGCGGGAAAGCCGCCATGAACAGGATGGCGGTAGGGGGGGTCGCGGGGCCCCTGGGGGCCCCTGCCATGCCCATGCCAATGGCATGGGCACGGCAGGGGCCCCCGTAAGAGGGCCCCAAAATGTATTTCACTGTCTGCCTTGCAGACAGTGAAATACGCGACGGGTGCAGTAGCACCCGTCGCACCTTCCCACTCCGCCGGCTCGATTACGAGCCGGCATCCTCGTGGGAAGGTCGTTTTCCCCTGGGCTGGCGGGCGGTTTAACTGGAACCGCCCACCAGCCCAGGGGAAAACTCGTAATACCCGCCGCGGTCTTTTGACCGCGGCGCGGTAATTTGGAGGGCGGGATCCTGGCGGGCGGCCTCCGCCGCCCGCCAGGGTCATAATGAGGCCCTGTATGTCTAAGGTTGAGTCTGTGACCCAGAGATAGCAACTTTTAGGACCTGCATTCCATATTGGTCGTTAGCTTGCTTATTAACCTGCCAGACAGCCATTCTGCACAGGAACACCAGAGCTGCCTTGTGATGTATGCAAGTGCTGTGCCCGCGACTCTCCAATAACATATTCCTCTTGACATCTTGGTGAGCTCTGCAAGTGAACGACTTGCCTTAACCCCTCATTTTTGTGCTCAGTGTGGGTATGTCATGACACTGACCATCGTTGTGTGGAAAATATGGAAATTACACTTTTTAATGTTCTCAGTCATGGAGAGAAGAACTCTGACGACATCAGTATACCTTGCTCTCTGTGCCACTGCATTCAAGCTAGCCTGGCTGAAGAGGGGTAATATCCTGAAACCAGTCCCAGGATACTTGTTTCATGGGACTGGCTGGGCAGTTTGGGCTAGACTGTCCCCATGAGGCAGCAGGGTCAAGACTGAATTGCATATGGCTGGGTCCAAACTGGAATGTCATGGCAAGCAAAAAACTGATGGATTAAACCCAGATCTGTGACTGGGGGTGATTTTTGATGTATTCTGCATTCCGTCCATCATCTGTTGTTTTTGCATTTGTTGCCCTAAGTGGGAAGGGTATGCCCAGATGTGAGTCTCGTGCAGACACCGAAGGGCTGCCCCTGAAGTTCTAAAAGCCATTTCAGAGATAATTGATTCCTACTAGATGAACTTCTACAATGAAGTGTACTCAGGGGGACAACTGCCATCGACTACAAAGGAGGTAGTGGTAGTGCTGCTAAAGGTGGGCCTTGTCCTGATGAGTACTTATCTCCCCCTCTCACTTCTCACCCTTAACTGTAAAGTCCTAGGGAAGATAATTGGCTATAGAATATTCAGTGTACTGCTTATCTGATACATCAAGACCAGAGCAGTTTTGTCCTTCTAGGCTACAGCATGGTCCTGAATGTCTAACAACTGTTCCACATTCTAAGTAGTGTCGCGTGGATTCCTTTTAATTGGCTGTGACCTTCATGTATACAGAGAAGGCTTTTCAGTAGAGTTTTCTCAGTGCAACTATGCAAAATATATGTTTTAACAATGGCTTAATTGATTTGGTACAACTTTCTTATTTGGCCCTCTCCGACTCGAGTTAGTACAGGAAGCAAGATCACTGAAGCTTGGTCTGAGAGGCAGGGAACTCATCAGGGTTGTCTCCTTTCCCCCTCCTGTTTTCACATGACCATGGAGCCCCTAGCACTGTACATTTGCAGCCAAGGCACAAGCTCTGAGATTCCCGTTCACGATCACACACACTCCATTTCACTATATGTGGATAACATTTTGTTATTCATGCGAGATCAGGCCTCCCAGACATATCTTGAACACATGTAACAGTGAATAAGCTGTGCCTCTTCCCGTTGACGGGGGAGAGTGCTGATCAACTCCCCACCTCAATGATTTGTGGAATGCATCATGTTTAAACACCTAGGGGTTAGGGTGGATAGAGGCCAACAAGATGTATTACAGGATAATCTTTGGAGGGCACTGACACCAGTGAAGGCTTCCATAGGCTTTTGGTGTTGGCACCCGTGATCGATAATAGCCCTCGTGACCAAAGCCAAAATGGTGTTACTTCCCCCATTCTTATATTCTTTTGCAAATAATTATTTTCATCTGATCTGTCATTTTTTTCAAGAGCTTGCTACATTGCTGACAGAACAGGCGTAGAGAGCAAAAGGAGAAGGGACACCCTATATCTCTCACTGGAAGGTGGAGGGTTCCGAGTTCTGGCCTTTGAGCCTTATTATTTGGCTGCACAGCTCCAGAGTGTGGTAGTATGGCTTAGTCTGGGCAACTCCTTTAAACTTGCCTATTTGAAGAGTGGACTGGCCCTTACAGATGTATGGGAATATGTACTAGACAAGAGATGCAATGCCATCCCATCTGCATCTTAATGAGGGCAGCATAATATAACTTGTATCGATACCTGTTTCGTAGACCAGGTGCATCCCCCTATGCTCCAGAGGTTTCGCTTTGGTCATTCCCATGTTTTGCTCAGCTGATGAAAAGGGTGAACGGACATCTGTGGGCCGGGGTATGGAATACCCACATTGGGAGCCTGGTACGACTTCGGATACCTCATGCACTTTGATGAACTGCAACAAACTTATGTTCTTACCTCGTGGCACTTCCTAAGACTGATGGCACTGATCAGAGTTGTGGCACTCACATGGGGAGGAGGGCGGGACAAGCCACCAACTAATGGACTCACACAGACATGGGAACTAATGGACAATTGGAAATATCAGACACTTCATTACACTGGCCTATAGGTCCATAAGAACCACCAGATTCAATACATTAACTTCCCTGCAAGCTAAATGGGATGAAGACCTGGATGAAAATACTCACAGATGTTGATTAAAATTGGACCCTGCAGAATGTACGCTATGTCTCCATAAATGCCTACCTCAAATTCATTGAATTCAATTTTATCCATAGAACTTACCTGACGCCTCCACTCCTACCTCTTTTTTTGCCCCCTGGAACCCAAATATATCTGTGCCGTAATCAAGCTGGGGCTACCTTTGAACACACAGTCTGTTCCTGGAGGTCTATGGGGAACTGGCAAGATTATATTACTATCCAATTATTGGAGTGGCCAGGGAAAAAAGATCTTGGCCATCCCAAAATCTATCTTTTAGGACTCCTGACAAGAACTATAATTAGTAAATTTATCATCAAGTTCATAAACTTGGCCATGGCCCTCCTTAAATGACAAATAGTGGAGATCTTCCTCCACTCCTAAATTGGGGCAGTAGCAATTGGACCTGATAGGCATGGTAAAACGGAGTTGGATGCCAGCTCTCGCCTCATTGGCAGTACATCCATGGCCGTAGTGCTGCTGGGCTAGGAGCCATAACTCCCAAATCAATGATAAACCACCCTAGAAAGACACTTCTGTAAACCTATATTGCAAAGATGCAATGGCTATTGATATAGCGTTCTTAATAAAATCAGATTCAATTGATTAATAACCCATATGAGTGAAAACTAGGCCTAACCAGAAGCCACATTTTAAAAGTGCACTTTCCTTTTTTTTACTTTGCATGACCCATGTGTGACCTGATTTGAATTGCTAACGTTAGCAAATTCCAGTATGCTTCAACTAAGTAGAAATGTTTCTATCATAACCTTAGCATTACCTATGCATGAAGTTGATTTCCTGCTAAAACAATGAAAGCTGTATTATTTACTCTTTTCCTATCAAAACTAACTTACTTTGGAATTTCAAAATTTGCTAAACTAACATAAAATTGACTCTTTATGAATAAACGTATAGTGTGGAAACGCATGAGAAGTGAACTGATGAACCTGGAGTGCATTAAAAATTCATACTAGTGTCTTGTTTTTTGGAGAGCAAAGGCCTATGGGAAGATATCCCCATGTAACCAGACTATTTGCAAAAGCTACAATTTTTTAAACTTACTAGACGAGTCATTGTTCTTCTGCTTTCTCAAGCTGAAGATATTCCGTTCATATAACAATACTCAACAGCTAATTGTTTGTGAAACGATGTGTGTGGTACAAAGTAGATAGTTTGTAAATGTTCTTTGCAATGTTGTTTAAAATGTGTCCCAGAGAAAAAACAGATATAGCAACAGGCGACAGGAGGAGGGAAACTCATGACAGTGTAGAACAGCAGAGCTTGCACTCATTTCTCCTTCTCAGACGATTTGAGCACTTGGTACATTAAAACCATTCTCTGCTTAAACTATTTGTGTTACAGTGTTCTTCACGGATCCTGATAACTTTCCGACTACACTGCTCTCCTGAAAGCCCATTCTCTCATATTCATTTATTTAACTAAATGTTTTACTGATTTAAAACATTAGAATATGGATAGATTTTGGGACATGCTTCATGCAATGTTCTGTAACTTTGATTGACTAATAAAGCTTGAGAACTTAATGAGAAAAATAAAACTTTTAAACTAAAACCAACTCTCATTATTGACTCCTGTTAGACTTTTCATCCTGGGCGTGGTCTCCCTTAACTTTTTGCCTCTGTTCCCCAGGTTGTTGATATGTGCTGGACGCTGATTTTACTGTTTTTGTTACTCTGGGCACTTTACCACTGCTAACCAGTGCTAAAGTGCAAGTGCTCCTGTTTAAAATGTGTACGTAATTGGTTCTCCATGATTGGCATATTTGTTTTACTGTTAAGTCCCTAGTAAAGTGCACTAGAGGTGCCCAGGGCCTGTAAATCAAATGTTACTATTGGGCCTGCAGCACTGGTTGTGCCACCCACACAAGTAACCCTGTAATCATGTCTCAGACCTGCCACTACAGTGTCTGTAAGTGTATTTTTACACTATAAATTCGACTTGGCAAGTGTACCCACTCGCCAGGCCTAAACCTTCCCTTTTCTTACATGTAAGGCACCCCTAAGGTAGGCCCTAAGTAGCCCCAAGGGCAGGGTGCAGTGTATGGATAAGGTAGGACATATAGTAATGTGGTTTATATGTCCTGACAGTGAAATACTGCCAATTTCGTTTTTCACTGTTGCAAGGCCTGTCTCTCTCATAGGATAACATGGGGGCTACCTTTAAATATGATTAAAGTGTAGATTCCCCTAGAGAGTAGATGGACATGTGGAGTTTGGGGTCCCTGAGCTCACAATTAAAAAATACATCTTTTAGTAAAGTTGATTTTAAGATTGTGCGTTTGAAAATGCCACTTTTAGAAAGTGAGCATTTTCTTGCTTAAACCATTCTGTGACTCTGCCTTGTTTGTGGATTCCCTGTCTGGGTCAGTTTGACAGTTGGGTTGTTTTTCACCTCGCACTAGACAGTGACACAAAGGGGGCTGGGGTGTAACCTGCATTTCCTGATTAGCCATCTCTGCTAGGATGGAGGGGTGGAGTGGCCACTCTCATCTGAAAGGACTGTGCCTGCCTCTGACAATGCCGGCTCCAACCCCCTGCTGTGTGTCTGATGCCTTGCCTGGGCAAGGCAGGATTTCACAAGTAGGTGTGAGTCCCCTTGAAGAAAGGTGACTTCAAAGACTAAAATGGGTATAAGAAGGGCACCCAAATCTACAGACTTGAGAAACACTTCTGGAACCAAGAGGAACCTCTGCCTGGAGAAGAGCTGATAGCTGAGGAAGAAGTGCTGCCCTGCCTGTGACTGTGCTTTGTGGAGCTTTCCTGCAGTGCTGCTTCTGCCAGAGTAAGAGGGCACAGACTGGACTTTGTGTGCCTTCCATCTTGTGAAGAAATCTCCAAGGGCTTGAGTTAGAGCTTGCCTCCTGTTGTTTGAAGTCTCAGGGACAGCAAAGACCTCTCTCTGCCAGCACCTGGGGTCTCTGGAGAGACTCCTGCCCCGACAAGTGGTGCCCTATCCAGTCCCTGGGCCCTTGAAAGGAAAGCTGGTGGAATCCAAGGAAATCGACTTCGGACGACTTCGGACCGACGCCGCTGCTGAGTCCGGTAACGCCGCCTGCACCTGACGCCGTGACCTTCGCTGGAACGCGACGCTCTTTGCAGGCCCGACGCCGCAGCATCCCCGCTGAAGTTCGCGACTCCGTGGAAGTCGCCGCACCACGTCGTGACCGACGCCGCTTGAAGTGCACGGATTCAACGTTTCGTACAGACGCCGCGATTCCCGACTTCGCGCCTCGGCTTGTTTTCACTCTTCACCAAAGGTACTGTACTTGGGGTTCTACCCGACTCCGTGTCCGGCGCCGCTGGTGTCGGCTTGTTGGGAACTACTCCGTCACGATGCCGTGTTAACATCTCATTGAAGCATTTTTGTTTCTAAGCGCTATTTTTTAGTTTAATCTTTAAAAATTCATAACTTGACTTGTATATTTCAGATTTTGGTCGTTTTGGTCTTGTTTTGTTTAGATAAATATTTCCTATTTTTCTAAACTGGTGTTGTCATTTTGTAGTGTTTTCATGAAGTTGCTGTGTGTGTTGGTACAAATACTTTACACCTAGCGCTCTGAAGTTAAGCCTACTGCTCTGCCAAGCTACCAAGGGGGTAAGCAGGGGTTAGCTGAGGGTGATTCTCTTTTACCCTGACTAGAGTGAGGGTCCTTGCTTGAACAGGGGGTAACCTGACTGTCAACCAAAGACCCCATTTCTAACATTGGGGATCAGCGGTTGGGATTTGGACTTGTATTTGTACTTGACATACAGTAATTAAGTATACACTACTGTTTGAGTTCAGACCACTAAGTGACCACATACTGCTTGTCTTGAGATTTTTGCTTTTTCTCTTTTTGTGGATTTTTCCCTATGTCCACTTTGTTTTTTTTCACTGATCCTTGATTGACTTTGAACTTCATTTGGGAACTTGTTTCTGCATTTGGAACTTTGCACTCTTTTTACCTTTCATCATGTCTCTACTTGGGGATGCATCAGTTGGAGCTGGCTTTGACCTTGAGAAATTAGAGAGTTATACCAAAGCTCAGTTGAAGCAGTTCTGTAAAAGTTTTGACTGTGCCATTAAGAGCTCATCCAGGAAGGAGGAGCTGCAAAAGGAGCTGAGGGCCTGGGTGACAGCCAATAGCACTGAAGGGCACACAGAGGATGAGGGAGATGAGGAGGATGAGGAAGAGTGTTCAGTACACAATGGTATTGTGGGTGGGCCTGTTATATCCAGGGAGAAGGTCTCCAGGGCAGGTAGCAGTGTCTCATCCAAGGGTCTGACACCTGAGGAGTTGCAGGACAGACAGGCAGAAAGCTGCAGAAGCTCAATCTGGAGAAAGAAAGAGATGAGAGAAGAGCAGTCCTTTAGGAAAGGAAGATGCAGCTGGCTCATGAGCTTAACTTAAAGGAGTTAGATCAGAGGAGCCAGTCCAGTAGGGATGGTGGCAGCGAAGGGTACACATCCCAAAAGACCTTGTGAGGGATTATAAGAGGGAGGATGATATCTACTTGTGGTTCAAGGGTTATGAGTCAGCTCTCCACATGAACCTGGTCCCTGAAGCTCATTGGGGGGCAGCCTTGTGGAAGCATTTTGAGGCAGAGGGGAGGGACACACTGACGGCCTTAGGGGATGCTCAGAGTCTCACCTACCCTGTCATGAAGGAGGCCTTACTCACCAGGTATGGTCTCACCCCTGAGCAGTACAAGGAGAAGTTTAGATCCTACAAAAGAAAGGAATCACAAACATGGTTGGAATGTGTTGATTCTTTTTGCAGGTCACTGGATGGTTGGGTGAAGGGCAGTAAGGTAAACACATATGAGGGGCTTTACAATTTAATTGCTTGGGAGCACTTGTACAGTTTATGTTTTCCAGAGCTGTGCCAGCACCTCATTGACAGCAAGCTGACTGACCCCAGGAAGCTTGCGCAGGAAGCGGACCGCTGGGAGAGCACCAGGATCCAAAAGAGGTATGGGGGAGACCACGCCAAGGGTGGGCAGGGTCCCTCTCAGAAGAAAGGGGGGGTTAAGGGCAAACGGGGAGTTCTCTAAAGGGCCCAAACTGATTCCCAGGGTAAGGATTCCCAACCCCCCAGTGAAAAGAAGCCATGGTTGTCCAAAGGGAAGCCAGTGGCAGGTGGTCCCCCACGTAAGTGCTATGCATGTGACCAGGTGGGTCATGTGAGGGGGGACCCCAAATGCCCCAAAAGTACACCGTCACCCACTGGTGCACCGTCCCAGGGTTTGGCCAGTGTAGCGCGTGGGGAGGAGTTGGTTTCAGGTGGGTGGGAACCAGCAGAAATGACCCTTGTCTCACTAGGGGACAGTGAGATGGTCCAGAGAAACCTAGTGCCTGATAACACTAAGAAGTACAGGTAATGGGTGACCATCAATGGACAGAGGGTAGAGGCTCTGAGAGACACAGGAGCCAGTGTGACTACAGTGAGGAGTCACCTGGTGTCTGAAGAGCAGATTGATCCCCGGATACTTCACCAAGTAGTTGCGGTAGACAACTCTGAGCGCCTCTGCAGAGTGGCGCAGGTTCCCTTTGAATGGGGGGGGTCTCAGGTTCCTGGAAAGTAGCTGTGAGTACAACCATGCCTGTTGATTGTTTGCTAGGTAACGACCTGGAGGATTCCCCTTGGAAGGAGGTGGAACACAGGTCTCACTTGGAGATGTGGGTCTGCCTGGGTGGGTATGCGTATCCACCCGGTCTATGGCAGCCAATCAGGGTAGTCAAGAGCCCCTGGAGTCTGAAACAGTGGCCCAGGGGACCGCCAAGAAGAGGAAGGGCAGGGGGCGCGGGATACCAACCCCAGAAGTTCCCACGGTCCGGGAGGAGGCAGAGCCTGAGGGTGATGCCCCGGAGCCTACCGGGGAACAGGTGGCTGAACTGGGGGAGGTCCCTGAGCTGTCGCAGTGGCAGCAGGAAGGGGGACCCACCAGGGAAGCATTCTGCACAGCGCAGAAGGAGTGCCCTACTCTTGAGGGGCTGCGGCAGCAGGCTGCAGCCCAGGCGGCTGGCGAGGCGCCAGGTACTCACCTGATTTATTGGGAGGATGGCCTCCTGTACAGTGAGCCTAAGGTTCCTGAGCCTGGGTCAGCTCGTATGCTGGTGGTACCCCAGTGCTTCAGGGCCTTCCTACTGGGTTTGGCTCATGAGGTGCCTTTGGCAGGACATCTAGGGCAGGACAAGACCTATAAGAGGCTTGTCTCCCACTTTTACTGGCCCTTGATGCACAAGCAGTCAGCTGCTTATTGTAGGTCTTGTCAGACTTGCCAGGCAAGTGGCAAGAGTGGGGGGAAATGCAAAGCTCCCCTCCAACCTTTACCTGTAGTCAGTACTCCCTTTGAAAGGGTAGGAATTGACATTGTGGGGCCTCTGGATCCCAAGACGGCCATGGGCAACAGGTTCATCCTGGTCTTGGTGGACCATGCCACACGGTACCCAGAAGCCATTCCTCTAAGGACGGTCACTGCCCCCGTGGTGGGACGTGCCTTGATGGGAGTTTTTACCCGCATGGGGTTCCCCAAGGAAGTGGTATCTGATAGAGGTACAAACTTCATATCCACTTATATGAAGTCTCTGTGGAAGGTGTGTGGTGTAACGTACAAGTTCACCACACCTTACCACCCCCAAAGTAACGGTCTGGTTGAGAGATTCAACCGCACCTTGAAAGGCATGATTCAGGGCCTGTCAGAGCCCTTGAGTCGTAAGTGGGACGTTCTCTTGCCATGCCTTCTGTTCGCTTACAGGGAGGTGCCTCAAAAGGGACTTGGCTTTAGCCCCTTTGAGCTCATCTATGGCCACCCTGTGAGGGGACCGCTCAGTCTGGTGAAGGAGGCTTTGGAGAAAGCTCCTAGTAAACCACCCCAGGATGTATTTAGCTACATGCTGGCACTATGAAACCAGACTGCCCGCTTCAGGAGTCTCTCTCAGGAGAACCTAGAAGCAAGCCAGGAGGATATGAAACGGTGGTACGACCAGAATGCCACTCTGGTTGAGTTTCAGCCTGGGCAAAAAGTGTGGGTCATGGCACCAGTGGAGCCTAGGGCTCTCCAAGATAAGTGGACTGGGCCTTTTGAGGTGGTGGAAAGAAAGAGCGAGGTCACCTATCTGGTAGACTTGCAATCCCCCAGGAACCCTTTGAGGGTCCTACATGTCAACCGCTTCAAACCACACTTTGAGCGAACTGAGCTATCCATGCTCCTAGCGACAGATGACGGGGTGGAGGAAGAGAGTGAGCCTCTTCCTGACCTCCTGTCTGCAGGAGAGAAAGATGGGTCTGTGGAGGGAGTGATCCTCTCCCCCTCCCTGACTGAGGAACAGCAGAGGGACTGTCGCCACGTGCTGGGACAGTTCGCCTCGCTGTTTTCCCTGATCCCAGGAGTCACACACCTGTGCACACATGATGTGGACACAGGGGACAGTACACCTGTTAAACATAAGGTTTACAGGGTGACTGACAGGGTCAGGGCTTGCATTAAGGAGGAAGTCTCCAAAATGTTAACCCTAGGGGTTATTGAGCACTCCATCAGTCCTTGAGCCAGCCCAGTGGTCTTGGTCACGAAGGCTGCTGCTCCTGGTGCCACTCCAGAATTTAGGTTCTGTGTGGACTACCGGGGTCTCAATGCGGTCAGCAAGACTGACGCACACCCCATCCCCCGAGCTGATGAGCTCATTGATCGGTTAGGAGCTGCCAAGTACCTCAGTACGTTTGATTTAACATCTGGGTACTGGCAGATTGCCTTAACTGAGGGGGCAAAGGAGAGGTCAGCATTCTCTACCCCAGATGGGCACTTCCAATTCAATGTGATGCCCTTTGGGATGAAGAACGCCCCTGCCACCTTTCAGAGGTTGGTCAACCAGGTGTTGGCAGGACTGGATGAGTTCAGTGCTGCCTACCTGGATGACATTGCTGTGTTTAGTTCCACATGGGAGGAACACCTGCAACACCTCTGGAGAGTGTTAGAGGCCCTGCAGAAGGCAGGCCTCACTATTAAGGCGAGCAAGTGCCAAATAGGGCAGGGTTCTGTGGTGTACTTAGGACACCAGGTGGGGAGTGGCCAGGTGGCACCCCTACAGCCTAAGATTGACACGATTCTGGCTTGGGAGCCTCCCAAGACCCAAACTGAAGTGAGAGCCTTTTTAGGTCTCACAGGATATTACCGGAGGTTTGTTAAGGGATATGGTACCATTGTTACCCCCTTAACTGAGTTGACTTCTAAGAAGCAACCCAAGAAAGTGATCTGGACAGAGGCTTGCCAGAACGCTTTTGATGCCCTGAAGGCTGCCATGTGCACAGCACCTGTGCTGCAGGCACCTGACTACTCCAAGGAGTTTGTTCTGCAAACAGACGCCTCAGAGCATGGTATTGGAGCAGTACTCTCACAGCTTAATGAAGAGGGCCTAGATCAACCCGTAGCCTTCATTAGCAGGAGGTTATTACCCAGGGAACGTAGGTGGAGTGCCATAGAACGTGAAGCGTTTGCTTTGGTCTGGGCACTGAAGAAGCTAAGACCCTACTTGTTTGGGACTCACTTCCGAGTTCAGACCGACCACAGGCCCCTCAGATGGTTAATGCAGATGAGGGGTGAGAATCCAAAACTGTTGAGGTGGTCCATTTCCCTGCAGGGGATGGACTTTACGGTGGAACATCGTCCTGGTACAAAGCACGCCAATGCTGATGGTCTGTCCAGGTTCTTCCGCCTTAGTGATGAGAACTCCCATGAGGTTGGGTAGTTGCTCCCCACTTTTAGCTGGGGGGACACGTGTTAGACTTTTCATCCTTGGCGTGGTCTCCCTTAACTTTTTGCCTCTGTTCCCCAGGTTGTTGATGTGTGCTGGATGCTGATTTTACTGTTTTTGTTACTCTGGGCACTTTACCACTGCTAACCAGTGCTAAAGTGCAAGTGCTCCTGTTTAAAATGTGTACGTAATTGGTTCTCCATGATTGGCATATTTGTTTTACTGTTAAGTCCCTAGTAAAGTGCACTAGAGGTGCCCAGGGCCTGTAAATCAAATGTTATTAGTGGGCCTGCAGCACTGGTTGTGCCACCCACACAAGTAACCCTGTAATCATGTCTCAGACCTGCCACTGCAGTGTCTGTAAGTGTATTTTTACACTATAAATTCGACTTGGCAAGTGTACGCACTTGCCAGGCCTAAACCTTCCCTTTTCTTACATGTAAGGCACCCCTAAGGTAGGCCCTAGGTAGCCCCAAGGGCAGGGTGCAGTGTATGGATAAGGTAGGACATATAGTAATGTGGTTTATATGTCCTGACAGTGAAATACTGCCAATTTCGTTTTTCACTGTTGCAAGGCCTGTCTCTCTCATAGGATAACATGGGGGCTACCTTTAAATATGATTAAAGTGTAGATTCCCCTAGAGAGTAGATGGACATGTGGAGTTTGGGGTCCCTGAACTCAGAATTAAAAAATATATCTTTTAGTAAAGTTGATTTTAAGATTGTGCGTTTGAAAATGCCACTTTTAGAAAGTGAGCATTTTCTTGCTTAAACCATTCTGTGACTCTGCCTTGTTTGTGGATTCCCTGTCTGGGTCAGTTTGACAGTTGGGTTGTTTTTCACCTCGCACTAGACAGTGACACAAAGGGGGCTGGGGTGTAACCTGCATTTCCTGATTAGCCATCTCTGCTAGGATGGAGGGGTGGAGTGGCCACTCTCATCTGAAAGGACTGTGCCTGCCTCTGACAATGCCGGCTCCAACCCCCTGCTGTGTGTCTGATGCCTTGCCTGGGCAAGGCAGGATTTCACAAGTAGGTGTGAGTCCCCTTGAAGAAAGGTGACTTCAAAGACTAAAATGGATATAAGAAGGGCACCCAAATCTACAGACTTGAGAAACACTTCTGGAACCAAGAGGAACCTCTGCCTGGAGAAGAGCTGATAGCTGAGAAAGAAGTGCTGCCTTGCCTGTGACTGTGCTTTGTGGAGCTTTTCTGCAGTGCTGCTTCTGCCAGAGTAAGAGGGCAAAGACTGGACTTTGTGTGCCTTCCATCTTGTGAAGAAATCTCCAAGGGCTTGAGTTAGAGCTTGCCTCCTGTTGTTTGAAGTCTCAGGGACAGCAAAGACTTCTCTCTGCCAGCACCTGGGGTCTCTGGAGAGACTCCTGCCCCGACAAGTGGTGCCCTATCCAGTCCCTGGGCCCTTGAAAGGAAAGCTGGTGGAATCCAAGGAAATCGACTTCGGACGACTTCGGACCGACGCCGCTGCTGAGTCCGGTAACGCCGCCTGCACCTGACGCCGTGACCTTCGCTGGAACGCGACGCTCTTCGCAGGCCCGACGCCGCAGCAGCCCCGCTGAAGTTCGCGACTCCGTGGAAGTCGCCGCACCACGTCGTGACCGACACCGCTTGAAGTGCACGGATTCAACGTTTCGCACAGACGCCGCGATTCCCGACTTCGCGCCTCGGCTTGTTTTTACTCTTCACCAAAGGTACTGCACTTGGGGGTCTACCCGACTCCATGTCCGGCGCCGCTGGTGTCGGCTTGTTGGGAACGACTCCGTCACAATGCCGTGTTAACATCTCATTGAAGCATTTTTGTTTCTAAGCGCTATTTTTGAGTTTAATCTTTAAAAATTCATAACTTGACTTGCGTATGTCAGATTGTTGTCGTTTTGGTCTTCTTTTGTTTAGATAAATATTTCCTATTTTTCTAAACCGGTGTTGTGTCATTTGGTAGTGTTTTCATGAAGTTGCTGTGTGTGTTGGTACAAATACTTTACACCTAGCGCTCTGAAGTTAAGCCTACTGCTCTGCCAAGCTACCAAGGGGGTAAGCAGGGGTTAGCTGAGGGTGATTCTCTTTTACCCTGACTAGAGTGAGGGTCCTTGCTTGAACAGGGGGTAACCTGACTGTCAACCAAAGACCCCACTTCTAACAACTCCGAATCAAGGTAATCCTGAATTATTATTTCAAAATGATTTAGTGAGAAATTGCAGCTTACTTATATCTATATCTTCTCCCAAGATTCCCTCTGAGGTCCAAGCGGTGTGGTGTATTTTATAAAATGTAGAACTCTCCGCACTCCTGCACTATACTGCAAGCTTGTATGAATAATATACGTCCTTTGGACCTGTCAGTCCTAGACCTTATAGAGAACCATAAATCTTCTCCTGCTTTATTTCTCTTATTCTCTCTCGGTAGAGGTAAGCGATTGTGTTTATCTGTGGACTGGTGATGCACAAGGCCAGGGCCTGTGGTGGTGGGGGGTGATTCAGGTTACTAGTTGTTTGTTGACTGTAAATGAAAGGGGTTAGAGCTTAAAATTGTTGACAACACTTGAACAGTAGGGGGAGTGCTCACCCACATATGCTGTTAAAACTTTCTGTATATTCTTTGTTTATTCAGAAATGATCTATGAAAATGTCAATAAAAACAATTAAAAAACAACTTTTCAGTGAAATGTAACAGGAGTGCCCCATCTCACACGTTCTTTCAGAAATATTATCCTTCCTATTTCTATAACACGCATATATTCAAGTTCAAACTTTATTAAGCCTTAATGATGCAATGTGACCCTGTACTACAGAGAGAGAGAAATGTGCAACCTATCATAAATATAACTTCGTCCTGTTGTTATGGGATGAAGTTCAATACATCTTTGTAGTGGTTATGAGTGGCTGTTCTGTGATGAAGAATAGAGCAAGCTAGGTACAGGACCTGTCACATTTGATCAAGCAGAAAGGATTCAACCAGCATTATTCTGTCTTCCTATTTTTCATTGGTCTTTCAAGCTAAGTTTTTGATTAGAGAGACACTTATTTAGCACAACTATATATGTGGGGTCTATGTGTTTCAAAACTGGAAAAGCATTCAGAATGCCTGTATATTCTGCCGAATGTGATGTATCTGATTCCATCCTTGCTCTTTCAGCTTGACAAGATATGCGGCAACCCAATTAGAACAGGCTGCCAGCCGGCTTGACAAGGGCCCTAAATGGGAGAAATCCCTGTTGCTAACGTGGATGGATCCTACTCCCTTCAAAAGCTCTTTATGATGGGCAGAGAAGTTCCCCTGGAACTCTCCACATTGATTGATTGTGGTTGTATGGCACAGTGTGGTTAGCAGAATACTGAGAAGATCACCTTTTGCAGTAGACATGTCACTTTGTACCTTGTGGCCATTTGCTAATATCTCCTTCTGCAGGTGCCATGAAGGCAGATGTGAACAAGAAGAAGACTTATACTACAAAAATAGATTCATAACATTGGAGAAACCACAGGAGCTATTTGAGGTGGTACCTGGGAAATTTCTGCAATATGCAAGCGTGGGGCGTACTGCCTGCATGATTTGAAGCACCTTCCCTGAAAAATCATATCATCATGTGGCAATTGTTACAGTTGGCGGAGTCTAAACCCTCCTATGACCTTGGCTATAGATAAAGGAGGCAAGACGGACAGAGCCAAGGCCCAATGGAATGTGGTTGCTGGATGCATTGACAACAGCTGAGTGGAAGAAAACATGCAAGCAGGTTAAACAAGTGTCCTGCAGTATATAAGTCAAGCTGATGCAGTTTTGTTTTCTATGTCGATTATATATCTCCCACCATGCAAATTAATGATGATTTAACCTACTAGGTCCGTGGCATGCAGAAGATGTGGCTGCCTTCAGCTGACTTCCTGCATTTGATGTGGGTTTCTGGTTGGAGGCATTGGCAGAAATCATAGTACTTACACTCAAAGTTACAATGAAAGAGTGCTTACTTGGAATAATGAGGAAGTGCCATAAAATGCAAATTGCATGGCGACACTGGGTATGGTGCTCACAAAGTGCCAGATATCCATACATTGGGTGGCCTCACGGGCTCATGGTCATGGTGTGGAAGGAAGATTTGCTGGAATGGGTGGTCACAGATGAGGAGCACCTGATACTAAGATCTAGCTGTTTTTGAAGAGTATTACTAGAGGATTATTAGTATCCTTAGCCTTACTCTACATAGTGACTCATAGGTCCAATTTATATTTCGAACATACTGCTTTATTTTAATGAGTAAGAGTTACTGGTTCATAGGTTGAACTAGGTTTTGTGACAAACACAACAGCCAACACATATTTCGCCCCTTGCCGGCATGCAGGCTTGGGACTTTCTCAAGGTACAAAAAATTACAACTGTGCAGCGTCAGTGTTATCAGAGAGGCATGCAGGGTCACAGAGATCATTCATTACCTGTATTCAGCATGTGTAATATTACTTGCGTTCTAAGTAGAAATCTGATCATGTGCGGTCCTGTCAGTGAGGTTTTTGAAGAGATGCATGTGACAATTATGCCCCCTCCCACAACCACCCTTAAACAGGCCTCCATCAGTGCGTAGAGATGGGATATTGGGAAATTGGCATGCAGAGATGGTGGACAAATTTTAAGAAGCTGAGTACGTACCAATACACCCTAGACATAGTAGGGAGGAGTAATAACCTTTGGTCTCTAAGGTCAGAAACTAAAGGTGTTATTAACTGAGGGGGTGAGAAGTGATGGTTAGAATAACAGATAACGAATTCATGAGATGAGAATAAATGCTAAAAAGACAGAATAATTGACGAATGCATTTGATGAAATCCCTTATATGAAAAGGACCTTAGGTACATGAAATATTGTAGATAATTTAAGATAGTGATGGTTTAATGATGTGAGATAAAGGGCCAGATGTATCAAAGTGTTTTGCGATCGCAAAAGGCCAAAGAGCCATTTGCGATCGCAAAAACTGCATTTTGGTATGTAACAAATCCAATTTGCTATTCGGTAACTTGTTACCGAATCGCAAATTGGATTTGCGAGTACATACTTATTCGGTATTAGGAAGGGATGTGTCAAGGACGTCTCTTCCTAATACCAAATCGCAGAAGTATGTATGATTGTTTTGTGACCGTGAATGGGGTTGCAAAACAATCGCAGTTACCACCATCAGCCCAGCAGGCCACCATCCTTGTGACTGTAGCCATTCGCAATGGCTTGCAAATTGTGACCTATCTCATGAATATTAATTAGGTAGGTCCATTTGCAAGCCCTTGTGAATCGCAGTATAAAAGTCCTTGAGTTTCATACATTCCAATAGCAATTACTTGACATCTTTTTTGAATGACCTAGGTGCCAAAATGATGGAAGTGATGATAGGGGGTGATTCGCTATATGGAGTGTACACCATTATAGACTTGATGTACTATTTTGGACACACCCGTGGTACAGACTGATTGATGGACATGCCAATCAATATATCTTAGGCCTGGTGAAAGCATAAAAAACAAGATAGCTGGAACAATGACATAATAGTCAATGCATGGATAAGGACTGGGAGATGAGGAATCTTTGAAGATTAATTGCTACAGGATCTACAGATGGTGGAAATAGAGACTAATTGACGCTGATTTGGACTTGCATTATTATATTATAAAAATGGTTTACGATGGATGAATGAAAGGATGTATGTTTTAAATTGAGGAGGGTAGTTGCGAAAACCAGATGTGTCAAAACTGTATATGAATCTGAATATTTGGAATAAATTACTCTTCTGATTTTAGATATAGTCCCATAACATTTGTACATTTGGTGTGAACAGTGTCTATACCATTTCAGTTTGATGTGGTGTTGTATGGTATAGGAAAACTTAATAATGCCATCCCTGGCTGTTTAAAGTGATCCTGGAAAGCTATACATTTCTGAAAAGTATCCAACATTTTGGATTTGGCTAATGGTCACAATGATTTTGCCCAAATAGTCAGAATATGTTGCTAAGAGGAGTAGAGTGTTTGATCTCAGAAAACGTCCATCCGGACATAAAGGTGATGAGCCACAGAGTTGGAGTAGAGTCTGTCGGTGGGGTGCAATGAGCACCAGACATCTCTGAGGGACCAGTGCTCGCCCCATGCATTAAGGTGCAACGCCTGGCGGCAGGGCGGCGTACAAGGCAGGGATGGGTCAGACCTCTCCAACAAGAAGGCCAGAACACTATTGTAGTCGCCCCCTAGGAGCCACAAGAGATTTGTCTTATGAGCCAGATGCTCCGACAGGCAATCTCAGAGACGTGTTGGCCTACATTGGGGGCATATATGCAACCAATTAAAAGTTGTTTCCTGTTCAGTCTGCCCTCTAGTAGTACAAAGCGTCCCTCATTGTCGACAGTGACCCCTGTTTCCTGGAATGGAAGTCCAGGCCACACCCCAATCAGTGCTCTACCTGCAAATGTGAAATAGGTGGTGGAATGGATGATTGCACGCCAGCAACGACGAAGCCTTGGTAGGTATTCCGCTGAAGTGTGTGTCTCTTGCAATAGTATAATGTTGGCGTTCTGATGTTGGATGTAGGAGTAGACTGTGTAAAGTTTCTGTGCAGTGTGCATGTCCCTTACATTAAGCGTAAGGAAATAAACTTTCATCGGTGTGAAAATGTGGGTAATACAAGCCTCTATGAAATGGGAAGAGGGGCCCACATGTCCCAGGCTCATGGGTAACTGCATCTGGGAAGTTGTGCAGTGTCACCCGGTGGGATGCTCAGTGTGTTGCCTTCTTGGTGGGGAAGGAATATACATTACAATAAAAAGAAGGGCGATAAGGGTGCGTTGAACGGTGAGCCCCTCACAACAGGTGAGACCCCAAACTGTAAATTTATAGTGCCAACTATCTCAATAGAGGGGTGAGGTGGCTAGAGCTGTGAGTGCATGCTGCGCGTTGGCCATTTGTACATCTGCTTGGGTCAACTTCTGCGGCACGGAGGCAGCTAAGTCACCATAGAATGCCGCCCGGCCATGTATTGGGTCCTTTCTGATCTATTGTGAAGCTGGTGGAGGGGTGCTTTGCAAGGTGCCATGTAACTGGGGGAGGCTCTCAGTCTAGCACATGGTATGTCCATTATAACCATTGTACAGGTCAAGTGGTGTCTCTCTGGCCTCCACATCTGCAGCCCTGACAATGCTGCACATGGAGGGGTTTCGCAGGTGCCAAACTGGAGTCCTCAGATATATCTGTCTGAGGTTTGACAACAGGTAGTATGGGTGAATCTCTGGGTGTGATGGTTAAGTCCATCGACTCCGCGTCTGTCAAAAAGAGGTTGGGCCCTTAGTCACCATCCTTGGAGGGGTTACCGCTCCCAGGGTGGCTGACAGTTATGATCTGGTTGTCATCTGTTCCAGGTCCGGGGAGGAAGCCAGAACTCCCTGGGAGGCCTACGTTTTGCACGATCGAGCAGGGTGATAGATAGAAAAGGCCTGTTTTGTTTTTTCTTTTTCACACTTCATAGTTTGCAGTCTAATGGTGGCCTGACTCTGCATGTGCTGAGAACCACCAGAGACATTGCAAGATAAGTGGGGTGCTAGTTATTATGGGTTTGTAAGTAATGCAGCTAGTTTTGAAGATGTTGCTGGGTGGCAAGGGGAGCCAAACGAGTTCAATCAGGGTGGAGGTGAAGTGACCATGTTTCTTCAGGCCCTGGGTGAGGTGTACTGTAGTGTGTAGGTTGCCCCTAAGGGGTACCAGTGTGGATTCCCGACGGCCATAGTAAAACGCTTTACTAACATCCAGATGTGAGTGTGCAAGGGTTTGGACCAACACATTTTAGACAGAGAGCATATGCACTTTAATACTGGTTAGCAGTGGTAAAGTGCCCAGAGTTTTACAGCCACCCAAAACAAGTCAGAAAAAAATAGGAGGAAGAAGGCCGAAGGTTTGGGGATAACCCTGCAAAAAAGGTCAGGTCCAACACTGACCTTAAGTAGTGTAATCTGGTGGTCCTGTAAAGGGCTCCCTTGCCCTTGGGCTAAGTTTACGCAATATAAAAAAAGGAAAAAACAAATTTAGGATTGTGGTACACTGATATTGTGTGACCGTGTGCTGACTAAATTAGAGTTCTGCTACTCAGTATTAACTGCATGTTTTATGCTGTGTACGGGTCAAAGTACCAAAATATAATGACCAGGAGTGACGTCATAAATGAGTTGCGTTCCTAGCGTTGTCTACGGACCACACTGGGTATTTCAAGGACGCTTCCCGTAGGACAGCGGTGACTTGGTAGCTATGTTTAACGGAGTCAGAGCAGGCCCAGGCCAATGATTGATTAAGGCCATTGTAAATAGATGCCTACTGGCTGCAAGAGGGTGCTATAGCGCAACAAATTGTCTTAAAATGACCTTGTTTTAAGGAAAGCGTTCGTCTGAAAGACAAAACCTAATTTTGGCAATAGTTCCAAAAACTCCTGCACAGAAGTTGGGGCGGGTTCTATGTTTTTCTGACCACTGCTCTTGATACGGGATATGCCCTGAAAACTATTGGAGTGTGTTGATCCAGCTCTGCTTATTGGCCCAGGTATATCTGAGCAGTGCGGTTGAGAGCACAAGGGTGACGGTGGGGGGAACAAAGTGCAGGAAAGAGGGAGGCAGAATGTGGAAGAGCGAGAGAGGGTGGCAGAGGACAGGGAGAGAAAATGTATATGCAGATATCATGAAGGGTGCAGAAGGGAGAAGGAAATGGGGAATGGGATGTCTATAGGGGCTATGGTTGGGGGTAATAAAGACAGTAGCTAAAACAATTATGTAAAAATTAAACTTCTTCTCAGATGATGAAGCAATGGGTAACGGTGGTTTGTTTATAATGAGCGTTCTGGACCTCAAGTTAAATTTACAGCAATAGAAAAATAAGGTGCAAAAATAAGAATAGTTACTAAATAATGATACCTGGAGAATATCCGCTTTTTGTAAACAGATGATGTATGAAATGTTTTCATTTTATTGCTCTGTATTGATGTGAGTTGACGCTTGTCTTGTTTGAATATAGTGAAAACATTTGAAAAAAAATTGAAAAACATCCTGTACCATTCACAAACCTGGTTATGCAGGTTACACGGAGCACTTTACTCTGGGCCTGTGACACATTTGGACTTTCATAAGAAGGTATTCCTCCCCTCTTTTAGCTAAACTGACACTGGTAAATTCCATCCCAAAATGCCCTAGTTCCGTTTTTACAAAGCACGTCTGGCCTATGTTTAATTATATTTTGGGAAGCAAGGACGTGGTATACCAGGCCCTGTGAACTTTAGGCTACTGACCCTTTTTCCTGCACCACCGTCATATTTTGAAACATTCTCACACCCGAAAATCGGACTCTAGCATTTTAAATTACCTCAGTTGGACAGCAGGCGGTGCCAGAGATTTACAGTAGTGCCACCAGAGCCTCAACATAACTATTTGCCCTCTGACTTCACGCTCTTCGTTTGCTTTGTGGTTTCTTGTAAGTGCCAACATGCACTTCAGACTTTCGCAGCGCACACGTTTCAGTTCAGAGTTGAATAACATAATTGTTTCCTTGTAAGACTTTTATTTAAATAGATCTAGTTGTGTTACCTATGAGGATGTACTAATTCAACGAATCTTTAAAGCGGCAACTTGAAAAAATCTGGTGAGGAAAAGTCTCAGCTAGAAGAAACTGTGTATGGACCAGATGTTTTATGTACAATCACATCTTCCTCACACCATGTTTCTCCTTCGGACCCAGCTTGTATAGTGCATAGCAGGGATCGGGCGAAAATGGCGCGCAAAACATCACGCGAACCAAAATTAAGGGGTTAAAGGCTGCTTTAACCCCTTCGCTGCCAGGCCTTTTCCCCCTCCTGTGCCAAGCTTTTCTTGGCTATTTGGGGTAGTAACCTTTTGTCCACATAAGTTATCCAAGCCAAATTTGTGTCCTTTTTTTCAACATCCTAGGTATTCTAAAGGTACCCAGAGTTCGTGGGCTCCCCTGGAGGAGACCAAAAAATTAGCCAAAATGCAGCTAAAATTTCGTTTTTTTCAAAAAAATGGGAAGAAAGTGCTGCAGAAGAAAGCATGTGGTTTTTCCCTGTAAATTGCATCAACAAAGGGTTTGCAGTGCTAAAATCACAATCTTCCCAGCTTTCAGGAACAGGCAGACTTGAATCAGAAACCACATTTTCAACACAATTTTGGCATTTTACTGGGACATTCCACATTTTTACTATTTTTTGTGCTTTCTGCCACCTTCCTGTTAGTGACAAAAATTGGTGTGAAACCAGTGGTGGATCCTGGACAGCTAAACATTTCTGAAAAGTAAACAAAATTCTGAATTTAGCAAGGGGTCATTTGTGTAGATCAGTGGTTCCCAACCTATGGTCCGGGGACCCCTGGGGGTCCGCAAAGCCTCCTTAGGGGGTCTGCGACTGCTTAGAAAATGTATCAGTTTTTAGAGATTAGGTCCCCAGCTTTCAGTAAAGACTCAGTGGGGGGTCCCCGAGTTCCAATACTGATTCAGTGGGGGTCCCTGGGTTCTAGTATTGATAAAGTGGGGGTCCACAGAAGTCAAAAGGTTGGGAACCACTGTAGATCCTTCAAGGTTTTCCTACAGAAAGTAACAGCTGAAATAAAAAATATTGAAATTGAGTTGAAAAAAACAGCCATTTCTGTCCATGTTTTCTTCTGTATCTTTTTCCAGCTATGGCAGATTTGTGAAATAAATATACCATTACATCTGCTGGACTCTTTTGGGTCAGGGTATATGTAGAGCTTGTAGGTTCATCAAGAACCCTAGGTACCCAGAGCCAATAAATGAGCTTCACGTTGCAATGGATCCTCATTGTATACTGGGTATACAGCCATTCATTTGGTGAAATATAAAGAGTGAAAAGTAGGTATCAAGGAAACCTTTTTAATTCCATAATGGGCACAAGATAAGGTGTTGATAAGCAGTGGTTGTTTGCACATTTATGAATTCCAGGATCCCCATACTAGCATGTGAATTACAGGGCATTTGTCAAATAGACATCTTCTTTACACACTGTCTTACATTTGGAAGGAAAAAATGTAGAGAAAGACAAGGGGCAATAACACTTGTTTTGCTATTCTGTGTTCCCCCAAGTCTCCCGATAAAAATGGTACCTCACTTGTGTGGGTAGGCCTAATGCTCGCGACGGCAAACGCAACATGGACATATCACATTTTTACATTGAAATCTGACGTGTTTTTTGGAAAGTGCCTAGCTGTGGATTTTGGCCTCTAGCTCAGCCGGCACCTAGGGAAACCTAGCAAACCTCTCCATTTTTTAAAACTAGACACCTAGGATGGGGTGACGTGGGGCTCTCACCAGGTTCTGTTACCTAGAATCCTTTCAAACCTCAAACTTTGGAGAAAAAAAAATCCTCACATTTCAGTGATGGAAAGTTCAGAAATATGAGGGAAGCCACAAACTTACTTCCACTCAGCATTCCCGCAAGTCTGCCGATAAAAATGGTACCTCACTTGTGTGAGTAGGCCTAGTGCCCGTGACAGGAAATGCCTCAGAACACAACGTGGACGCATCACATTTTCCCAAAGAAAACTGACCTGTTTTTTGCAAAGTGCCTAGCTGTGGATCTTGGCCTCTAGCTCAGCTGGCACATAGGGAAACCTAGCAAACCTGTGCATTTTTGAAAACTAAACAAATAGGGGAATTCAGAATGGAGTGACCTGTGGGGTTCTCAATAGGTTCTGGCACCCTGAATCCTTTGCAAACCTCAACATTTGTTTAAAAAAACACTTTTTACCTCACATTTCGGTGATGGAAAGTTCTGGAATCTGAGGGAAGTCACAAACTTCCTTCTACCCAGCGTTCCTCCAGGTCTCTCGATAAAAATGGTACCTCACTTGTGTGGGTAGGACTAGTGCCCGCGACAGGAAATGCCCCCAAAACACAATGGGGACACATCAACATGATCTATTATAAAACTACCTGTTTTTGCAGGGGGGCACCAGCGTTTTTGGTCCCAGGTGCGGCAGTCATCTAGGGAAACCTACCAAAACCAGACATTTTTGAAAATTAGACACCCGGTGGAGTCCAGGGAGGTGTGGCTTGCATGGATCCACCAACATTCTTTTACCCAGTTTCCTCTGCTAGCACTCCCCCTGTGTGCCGGTGCCAGGATGTAATGGTTACGTCCATGGAACAGCAGCACTGTGCCACAAGACGTAACCATTACATCCTCGGCACAGAAGGGGTTAATAGAAAAGGGCTTACAACCATAACCACCTTGGAATTAAGCCATACAAAACGAATCCCATCCTCACTAATACATTAACACCTCCTAACCCCAAACCCCACCCTCTAATAAAATTTGCAGCTGCTGCAAATCACATTTAACAAACAAAATGATAATAAACCATGTTTATTATCATTTCGTTTGGTAAAGGGGTGGGGCATAGGGGATGACAACCATGAGGGGAGTGCACTGTGCACTCCCCTCAGTGCGCATGTATGGTTTGCCAGCCGTCTCAGGCCGGCCAAACATACATGCACAGTAGGCAACACAGTTGCTGGGCTATAGAGAGCAAGCACAGGCTCCCAGTCTTCCAGCCAATCCTAACGCTGCTTTGAGCAGTGTCAGGATTGGCCACAGGGCAGGCTGGGAGCCTGTGCCTGCAGTGCAGCAGGAGGCGGTGGAGAAGCTGGTAAGTGGTTTAAAAAAAAAAAAAAATCATTGGCCCCTTCCCCCGTGCCCCGCCCGCCCCAACAAAGCCCCACGAGCCACTCCTGAAACCAATACCTGACTGGGACACTAAATCATTCTTCCCAAGGTGCCCTACTAATAAATCAGGACAGAAACCCTTTGCCAATTTCTTCGAGAGCACTCCAAGCAATTCACCCCATCTCATTTCACTTTTAACCCCCACCAAATTGTTTACTCGGGTTTCATCTAAATCCAACTCACAACCAAAATGCTGAGAGTCTTCATGTTTCGCTGCCCAACAAACAAAAGAGTGCCCCACTATCCAGAATGAAAAGCTGAAACTGTCAGGACCTACAACACAACCTGAAAAGAAAAGTAGAATTACCCCAAGAAAGCCACCAACTTGAACATTAAAACAACATTACTAAATTATAGGAGGGCTAGATCTAATACAGCGTTATAAACATTGCAGCCTCCAACATCCTAGATTCATAATCACATTATGAGCCTTAGCTGCCCACTTGGCATCTGTGGCTGCCACGATACAAAAGGAATAAGTCCTATACTCTTTAGGGGCATTCCCAATTTACAGAGCACTTTCCGTAGAACAGCAAGAAGCTTAAAAGAAGTCAAATAGTAACCATCCTCATGTATAGAAACATGTACTCCCTCTTGAGGTAAACATTTAGTACTAAATGCCACCCAGCAAGACAAGAAACAATCTGGATGAAAGGGTGCCCTCAATAGGACTTCCTGACCCCTACCCAATTAATTGTTTTTGAGTTGACTAACCAAAGCTTAAGATTCTCTTTCACCATACTTACATTAGAGCGCAGCAAGCCACCTTTTTGTTTTACACCCAACATCTCAAGCACATTAAAAGCCCAGTGAATATAGTCAGCCCATATACAAAGGTATTAAAGCAACTTCCCGAGGGTAAAAACAAACTCTGCGCAAAACCCCCAGAATATCCCATAATAACTGAACAGTAATGGGATGCCTTCTGTCAACTGTCTCTCCTCCCTCCCTAGCCTAACCTGCCACAATTGGTCTGCATATTTCATCCTCTATTGGATCATACCCCCAATATTACTTACCATAAAAAAAAAAATACCAGACATCTCACCAGATATTGTAACTGCTGCCAGACCTGCTATGGAATGGCAAATCCACTGTAACATCCTCAGATTCCAAGCTCCGAACGTTTCTGTGGCAGAGCTGTCTTCTGTGCATCCGCACCCGGTGCCAGCCCACAGCATCTCAGCCACTGTGAATGAGGTAGCATGTCAGCTATATCATTATTCACACCCAGGACATATCTGGCCTTAAACAAAATATTAACCTTTAAGAAACTAAGCAAAAAGAGCCC
Organism: Pleurodeles waltl; assembly: GCF_031143425.1. Taxonomy (NCBI): domain Eukaryota; kingdom Metazoa; phylum Chordata; class Amphibia; order Caudata; family Salamandridae; genus Pleurodeles; species Pleurodeles waltl. The sequence goes on from NC_090440.1 coordinate 786,290,504, forward strand.
CAGTAATTTCAAAACCTTTTCATCATGTGCTTTTTGAAAATGTATCAAATTAACAACCATTTGGTTCTCACCATTGAACAGTACACGCCTATTTGCCAACTTGCTACCCCACAGACCCAAGGCAACCCGTAAGTGAAAGAACTCCAAAAATGCAATACTATAACGTGCTAACTTCCATGCCAGTGGCCAAGTCTCAGCAGCCCAATGCCCATCCCAAAACACACTGAAGCCATGAGCACCAGAAGCATCTGAAAAAATTTGCACCTGCCACAACCAGTCCTCGTCATCAGTCAACATCGTCACTCCATTAAATCTTCTGAGGAAAAAAATCCACATACAAAGGTCTGCTTTAACGCTAGCCTTAAGCCGTACCTGAATGTGTGGCAACAGTGCACCATTTATTGCAAGGCTTAGTCTTCTGCAAAAAGCTTGACCAACTCTCATCACACGACAGGCAAAATTTAATAGATCCTAGAAAGCCTGAACCTGTCTTAATTCTAGCTTGGGTTTACCCACTGCTTCTTCTAAAAAAGAAATCAACTTGTCAACTTTATCTATTGGCAACTGTATTTCCATCCTAATAGAATCCAATTCAATCCCCAAATAGGTAATGCAAGTAGCTGGACCTTCTGTTTTTCTGGGTGCTAATGGCACCCCCAGCTCTTCTGTTGGTCGTTGAAAACTCTCCAAGCTTCTTTGACTTTCATCTGAGCCACTCCTACCAACCAGAAAAAAGTAATCTAAGTAATGGTTAGCATTGACAAAAAACACTCTCATATTGAAAAAAACATTGTAAAAAAACAACGAAACATTTAAAAAAGGGAACATGAAATAGAGCATCCCATGGGCAACATCCTGTCTATGAATATTAAGGCCCTCATTACAACCTTGGCGGTCGGTTCTAAAGCGGCGTTAATACCGCCAACAGGCCGGCGGTTAAAAAAATGGGATTTTGACCCTGCCGGTAACCGCCATCAACGACTGCCACTTTAACACACCAACGGCCAGGGTGGTAACGGCCGCTGGATTGGAGACTTGGGTCTCCAGCCCGGCGGTCGTCACAATCCTACTCTCGGGATTACAACCCGGCCTACTGCCATGGTTTTCGTGCCAAACTTACCGCCACGAAAACCATGGAGGCAGGCACTATCAGTGCCAAGTAATCCCTTCCCTGGCACTGATAGGGGTCTCCCTGACCCCCCTCCCCCTCCCAGAGTTCTGGGCCCCTCTGCCCCCCGCACATATACACACACGCCCCCACACCCACACCCATATACACACATGCACACACGCATACCCACCGCCACCCACACATGCACAAATACATACCCACACACCGCAACACACACCAACATAACTTGTCACACACATGCATTCACAACTCACAACACTTAAAATCACTCATTCATGCATGCATTCAACATGACTCACACCCGCGTGCACGCATTCAAAACATACACACACACACCCCACATACACACAACACCTCCCCCCTCTCCTGTCGGAGAACCCGACTTACCTGCTTGCAGGGGGTCCTCCGGCTAGAGATGGTCCGTGGCACTGCTATCAGCAGCAATGTCCGCCAGCAAAACACTGCCAGGCCGTATCATTGGTCATGATATGGTCGGCAGTGTTTTGTTGGCGTACGCATACATGGCTGCTAGCCACAGCAGCGGTATGTCGGTGGCCGTCACCATGCCGGTAGGCGGTAGTTACCGCCAATGTTGTAATGAGATCCTAAGTCATCAAACTGCGGACCCCACAGGGAAAAATCAGGATGTACCGGCAAGAGATGAAATTCAGATTGAATGTCAGACTTCGCTCTCTCTGCACCTACTCCACATGCACGCACCAAAGTAATGGCCTCATCAACTGATGCAAAACACATTATGGAATTCTCCTGCACAATAAAATCATTTACCAACTCCCCAAAAGGCCATGACAAATGGCCAATAAGCCTAAATTCTCCTTCCTGTTTCTTGGGTACCAGACCCAGGGGTGAAATTGTTAAATTTGGAAATGGTCAAAAATCAAATGGACCTACAGTATAGTCCTGCTGTGCTCCAGTTCCTTCTTCAGTTTTGCTTGCACAACCAATGGATTTTCCAAAGCAGACCTCAACTTTTTTGCCCAGCGACGTACTCTAGGACCCTGATAGCACAACCTAAAATCTTCCAAAAATCCCCAATAAAAAGCTTTAGCTTCCTCCTGCCGAGGATAAAACTGTAACCAATAACTCACAATATCTAATTCAATAGGAGTAGGGCCCTTTTCCCACCACTTGCTGCATCTGACCCCTGCCCCTGTCTGCACCTCTACCATAGTTGCCTTGCCAATCTCATTGTACTCCTCCTAAGCACTGAACTAATGGGTGTTTCCCCCCTACAGTTTGAGAAGTTATGCCTGAAAGGGCTTGTATTACAAAGATAGACCACTGGCCATGTGCCCAAATGAATCATTTTTTGCATTACGAAGTCACTGCGTCCATAACTCATTATCTATTTCACCCTATTCCTTCTCTGGATTTATTGTCATCTGAGCCCTAAACTCCTCATCATACCTGAATCATCCGCACCTTCCATAATCCAGGTGGGCCCTATGGACCACATCATGTGTTTAAAAAGAGCAACACATCACTCAAGATGCCACTCACAGTAAACACTTGCAAAAATGAGGATGGCTGATGTCAGGAATCCCCAAGGTGCCTCCTGCATTATCTGTCAGCATCCCCAGGGTTTAGAGTTAAATCATATCTCTGTTCTTGGTTAAACCTTCATGTTTATTGGTAAACATAATGTGCAGTGTTATACAATTGGTTTTATCAATGCTTGTTTTACCAATTCTTGTTTGCTAATGTGAGCAGGTGTAGACATGTGCTTCTAATTGGGTGTGGTGTAGACATGTGCTTCTAACTGGGTGTGGTGACTCATCCACATGTGGAAACTCAACTTCTTTCCTGATTAGCTATAAATAGCAGAGTGAAGCATGCCTGCCTGCTTGGCTTTGTTTTGCTTCCTGATCTCAGCATCCAATTTGGCAGTCCAGCCCCTGCTGTCATCCTCGTATTCAGGACTTTTGAGGCAATTATTTTCTTCGTTCCTGTACCAGCTGACACCAGGCATTCCTCCAGCACTCCGGAAAAGACTGCAGCTAAGTGACTAGTATTCTCCAGGGAGTTTGTTCTTTGAGCGCCGCACTTTCCTAGAACAGCTGGCGTATTTCAGACTTCATATTTTGGCAGAGTGCGTATCTTGAAGAGACAAATGCATTTCTGAACATTCTACATTATTATTGTAGTTACTTGCCTAAATGTGCTTCAGGAAATCTGCTTGAGCTCAAGTACTACAAAAAATGAAAGTGCAATTTTAAAATAGCATTTACGTGACTTTTCTTTCTCTAATAGCATAACTCTTGGATTTAAATTGTGTCATTCATGCCTGTGTTTCAAGTTTGAGGAATTTGCTTTTGAAGGGTTTTTCACACACACACAGTGAAACAAAACGAAACTGTGCCACCCTAACTGTTTAAACCCAGAGTGGACATTTGTATTTCTTGGATTGTTTTTGCTCCTTTTAGTTTAACCCTATAGGAAAGTTATATGTGATATAATTAATGCCCTTGTCTGTCTTTCTTGTGCATGATAAGTGCAATCACAGTTCTAATTGTCTTGTGCAACAGTGAATCTCTGTGAAGCCAGCCCTAGTGTCGCAGTACTTATTGTTATGGTACTCAGTTTGGGTTTTTGGTAATGCAGTGTTTGTAATTGTGCCAATAGTTATTATTATCCAAGAAAAGTGCTGGAGCATCCCAGTGTTCTTCTACTGCTCCCGTGCCCGTATCAGAAAGAGAGATTCAGTTTCAAGGAAGTTGAGTGCACTAACTCTACTATCACTCTGTCAACAACGGCCTGCCCCCCCCCCCCAAGATACAGGGTGCCTGGCTGGACCGGCAAGACGTGGCAGTGTTTTGTCTCTTTCTCTTCCACTCCCCCTTTCCTTTTGGGACACCTGTCGGGGTTTCTGTGTCCACCAGGAAGTGCTGAGAGGTGTTCCAGGAGGTCGGGGGTCATACCATCGCCCCTGCAGACATCCTGCTTTTCAGGTGAGTGGCCCTGTCTCGACAGCTGATGTCCAATTTTCTATAGTAGTCAGCACTTTAGGCCTCCGAGCTAACTCTCACTCTTCTTCTTTAGATCCTTCCTTAGCTTGCCCCTCTCTGTGTAATAGCTTAAATACATCTACAAATTCCTTTTTGCAGATTTTGCCTTTTAATTTATGAGTGAGAAGCTCCCCTAAAGACATCAATACAACCTTGTAAGGTATTTTTTTTATTCTTAATGCTGCCCCCAGAAGAATCTCCCTCTGTCTTACCTGATTTTTCAACGCTAGAGCCTCAATAGTTTCTGATGCCAACATACCAATCGCAGATCCCACTTTTGTAATATCCAGATTTTTGTTTGTTTCCATAACATCTTTTTTCCCTTCAACATTTGCCTGAATGGATATATCCTTACCACCCAACATACCCAATCCCTTCGATGAGGATGTGCCAGGACTATTCCCCACTGCAACAGAAACTAAACGAATAACGGTGTGCTTCTCCCCTACCCCACTCTCACCTGAAATATTTTTCTTCTCACCTCTAGGAATGTGCCTGCTTGCCGATTTTTGGACCTCTCTGCCACTCGTCTGATCGCGCTGGACCATCTTGGAGATCGCCTTCTGTAACACACCAATACTCCTCTTCTCATTAGACCATGACCTGCTCTTTTGACCTGTGTTAACCCCCACCTCGGTGCTCACCACCTCATCAACTATTTCACCTTCCTTCTCCTCCCGTTCTTCGTCATAATCCAAGGTTTCCTCATCCAGCCCAGTATAGCACCCCATACTATCAGCGCCCCGGCTGGTAGTACGTGGATTTACGATAATCTCTTTGATCATCTCTTCAGCATCAGCTTTGGGATGCTCCCACAAAGTCAAGCAATTTGCCTTGCCTTTCCTTCTGACTGGCATCTCAAGAGTGCACCTACCCTCACCGGTAATTCCACCTGCACAGTGCTGGTAACTTGCAGTCGACTCGAGGCCTGCCCCTCTGAGCCACTAAGCCCAAAGAAAATGTCACATTCAGCATTCAGCCCAGCTGCTTTGCTGAACCATTACATTGGTCATGTACATGTGTCGCCTGCGCTTTATCTAGCTGGTGAAAACTCATCAAATCCTGCTCCCCATAAATCCCTGTGTTCTCCCATGAACTCCTGTTATTTCCATTGTCACCTTGATACTCCACCTGCAACATAGCTTTATTATCTACCTCACATCTTTGTACTTTGCAAATGATAGGGCTAAATAATCTAGGCACACATTGTATGGGCCTACCCTCTGTAATGTATATTGCTACTTTATTTGGCTCATAAAGCATGTTAACCCGAGCGCATTCCACCAACTATGAGTCTACATCTTCATCCGAGTCAATTATTGCAATCGGAGTTGAAACCCCTGTGGCAGCCACATTTTTATCATTCATTCTCTAGAGTTTTTCCTCTAATATGTCACTGTAGGAAAGTACCCTCTTTCTTGGCATGGTTACCCCCATTTTCTGCTCTTGTCAGTGTGTTTGACTGTGTCCACTGGGATCCTGCTACCCGGGAACCCAGTGGTTATGATCTCTCCTTTAAAACATGGTAACTGTACCATTTCCTTCCCACATTTGGCATAATGGTCCCCCCACGTAAGTGTCTAGTATATGGTACACAGGTACCCAGGGCGTTACGGTACCAGTGGATCCCTGTGGGCTGCAGCATGTATTATGCCACCCATGGGGAGCCCATACAAAGTTTTCTGCAGGCCTTCTGTTGCAGCCTGCGTAAAAGGGTGCATGCACCCTTTTTCACTATAGGTCACAGCACCAGGTCACTATAAGTCACCCCTATGGCAGGCCTTCCTAGCCCAGAGGGAAAGGTGCAAGAACCTGTGTGTGAGGGCACCCCTGCACTAGCAGAGAGCTCCCACAAACTCCAGTGCCATTCTCAGGGTCTTTGTGAGTGCAAGGATGCCATTTTACTCGTGTATTGGACATAGGTGACTACCTATGTCCAGCTATATAATGGTAACTTCGAACCTAGGCATTTTTGGTATCAAACATGTCAGAATCATACCCCAGTACTGTTGAAAGTATTGGAAGTATGATTCTATGCGCTCTGGGGGCTCCTTAGAGGACACCCAGCATTGCTGCCAGCAGTCTTCTTGGGTTTTTTGGGCAGCCCAAGCTGCTGCCACCCCTCAGACAGGTTTGTGCTCTCCTGCTGCTTGATTTGATCAAGCTTAGGAAGACAGAACAAAGAATTTCCTTTGGGAGAGGGAGTTAATACCCTCTCCCTTGGGAATAGGTGTGAATGGTTTGGAAGGGGATGCCTCCCCAAAACCACTGGTATGCTTTGAAGGGCACATTTGGTGCTCTCTGTGCATAAACCAGCCTACACTGGTTCAGGAACCTCGAGTCCCTGCTCTGGCGCAAAACTGGTGCCCAGAGCTCCTCCAGAGGGTCATCGGGTTCTGCCATCTTGAATCCAAGGTTGGCAGGGGCCTATGGAAGCATCTGTGTGGCCAGGCCAGGCAGGTGACATCAGAGCCCCCTCCTTATAAGTGGTCACCTGGTTAGGTGACCAATCCCCCTTTCAGGGTTATTTAGGGTCTCCCTCTTGGGTGGGTCCTCAGATGCGACTTGCAAGATTCCAGCAGGACTTCTCTGCAACCCCTCTTCGACTCCTAGCCACTGGAACCGCGAGTGGCCTCTCCAGAAACCGACAATCTGCATCCAAAAAGAAGACTCTTCTTGCAACATTGTTTCCATGGCCCCTTCCAGCTTCTGCAACATTTCCCCAGCTGTGCATCCTCTGAGGGTGGCAAATCTTCAGCCTGCACAAAAAGTAAGAAGGAATCTCCCTTGGAGTGAAGGAGTCACTCCCCTGCATCCGCAGGCACCTACTGCAACAACAACTGGCTGATGGTCCACAGTAGTTTTCTTGGTCCTGTCTGCCAGCTATCCAACTTTGGTGGAGGTAAGCCTTTGCCTTCCCATGCAGGACAGTACCCCCGTGCACCACGTCTCTTGCAGCTGCCAAGGTTTGTTTGCATCTCCTCCAGGGGAACTTCAGGCTATGCACAGCTCCAGCCCCCAGCACTCCTTCCTGTGACACACAGCCCTCTGCGTGGTTCTCCTGCGGCATGGGATCCCTCTCTGTAGTGCTGTATGGGCTCCTTCTGTGCCTTCGGTATCCCCATTCAGTGAAACTTCTGTTTGTGCTTGCTTTTCTCCTGTGGGCTCTCTGTGTCGCTGAGGGTCCCCTGTGACTCCTCCTCCTGGGTTGAGTCTTTCTGGGCCCTTCTGAACCCATTGCAGCGCCACTTTTACGCCAACCCTGAACTTCCCTTTCCCAAAGGCTTGTTGAAGGAAACACCTCTGTGTTTTTCTAATACTCCCAGCTCCCCTCTACACATTCCACTTTCCTAGGTGGGGGTCTCGTGTTTGCATTCCATTTTTTTAGTATATGGTTTGGGCTCTCCCTAGGGTCACTATTGGTTATTTGCAACTGCACTGTTTTCTAACCTTTTCTATGCCTATTACTGTTTACTAGAGTATATAATTAGTGTATTACGTACCTCCTATTGGAGGGTTGTCCTGCTAGTATTTTGTGGTATTGTGTGACCAAAACTAAAGTACCTTTATTTTTGTACAACTGAGTGTTTTCGTTTGTGTGTGTGAGTGCTGTGTTACTACAGTGGTTTTGTATGAGCTTTGCATGTCTGCTAGATAAGCCTTGGCTGCTCATCCACAGCTACCTCTAGAGAGCCTGACTTTTAGACACTGCCAACGATTCAGTAAGAGGGGATATCTGGACCTGGTATAAGGTGTAAGTACCTTGGGTACCCACCACACACCAGGCCAGCTTCCTATAGTCAGGCATTACTTGTATGCACTCTGACGTTGAGTCATCTCCTGTCCCTGCTTGTCCTTCCCCCATTACAATGCTGCCTGTTTCACGTGCTTGCTTGCACTCTGAGCTGGCCCCCAAGCGGTGAACAGGTATCACCGCACTACTTCTCAGATTAGTTCTGCCCCAGCCTCCAACACATTGCCTGCAAGAGGCCCAGAGCAAAGCGTGAGCCTAGGAACACCGAGAGGATTGCTTTTACAGACACCGAAGCGGGAATTATATCACCTGGCAAATTAATAAGCTCAAAAGACAGCCCCAGTGAGGAACGTGCCTGCCTTCATAAAGCTCTCTTCTGAAGACATTTTTTATGCTTTTGAAAGGGCGACCTGCATGCTAATACCGCCTCAGCCACCCCTTCAGTTGAACCACTTTGAGAGCATTTTAGACCGACTCACACCTGCTCCAGTACCCCTTCCTGTAAAAGGCATTCCCTGACCTCCTCCTGTAAATTTTTTAAAGCTTGAACCACTTTATAGACCTGAGCCATCACTACAAATGCTAACGTGATCAACCACTTAATGCCACAAAAACCTAGCAACCAAGGTCTACCTCATGCTCTATGACAAATAGAAACCACGCCCTGATAACTGGGTGTGACAGTGGCCAAAGAGGCCATTCACAACCTGCCCGCCTCTTATAACCCTCCTCCTCCTGACCCCATCCATAAAGACCCTCCACTGCTCAAAACCCATCACATTGTGGATTGCACCACCTACACCCTATAATCCTGGGGGGAAGGTCGGCTAAGCCCTAACTCCTCCTAAGTCCCCACTGCCTTTCACAGTTCACAAGAAGACACATTGTAATATTCTGGCTCGCGGCATCGGCGCGCGGTATTTTCTTTTATCCGTGCGCCACTCTCGCGAACCGCTTCGTCATGAGACGCTTTCTGTCAACGCTCCGTACCAAACTAATTTGTTTTGAAATGTGAAGGGAGCGTCGGAAGAAGCTGGACAGAGGAGCTTCCCTGGCATATGTTGCTAGGGTGGTTTCTATTATTAATAAATCCAAACGAAATCTACTTACGTTTGTGCGGCTTCATTACCACATTTGTGGCGACGAGGAGAAAGAAACCACCCAACGAACCCACAAGACAAGATTGGAGGAGTTTTCCACTCGTCGTGAGCAGCGCTGTGAGTCTAAGCCCCGCCTCTACAACTAGAAAGCTAACCTTAAGACACTAATTCTGTTTTTTTTGTGGCCACTCCAACAAAGCCTTATTTAACAACTAGAGTGCTAACTTCTTTTTGTGGATTTGTTGAGGAACAGAACCAACGCCATTTTTTTTGTCTAAAGAATTCTGAACATGTTCTTTTTAAATTAGAAGACTTTTTATATTATTCAGTTAATTGTTACCTACACAAAGTATTTGCTCTGGAATCAGTATGCAGGCTGTTACACCACCACCACCACCTTTCCTAGAAACTCCTGGTGAACCACCTATCACATTGAAACGTTGGTTTGATGCTTTTGAAACATATTTAGGAGCGTTAGGAGCTACTAGATTTAGACCAGAAAGAAAGAAATGTCTTTTATTACACTTGCTTGGCTTTGAAGGGAGATATACGTTTAAACATCTACCAGATATACAAATACAACAAGACGAAGAACTTTATGAATTCCAAGAAGCAGTAAAAAAACTGGAATTGAGGTTCAATGAGCCCCCGAGTTTAGTCGTTTTAAGACATAAATTCTTCAAACGAACACAGAAATCGAATGAAGACATTGGTACGTACATATCAGCTTTAAGATCTTTGGTAGCTGAATGTGAATTTGATAAATTTAGTGATCAGCTTGTAAGAGACCAATTTATTTGCCACTGTTTAGACAAAAATATTCGTCAGAAGCTCTTGACTTTGGGGAATCCAAGCCTTGATGAATGTATCAGAATTGCTAAAAGCATTGAAACTTCTGTACGATCAGTGAAGGAACTTGAAGACAAGCCTCAAGATCATGTCTGCCCTGTGTACAATAAGGAGTCTCCAGTCTTTAAAAAAAAAGGAGATTCCTTGAGAAACACCAACTCAAAAAAAAAAATTCACAATCCAACTTTTGTTTCAGATGTGGAAATAATTTTCACAAGAAAGGGAGTAAACCTTGTCCAGCAAAGTTTGTTACTTGCAGATTGTGCAACAAAATGGGCCATTTTGCTAAGGTTTGTCAAAGCACCAATGGTAACAAAACTAATTTTGGTGCTATCAAAGACGAAGCTCAGGATTTTCAAGAAAGTGATCTCGTCTCTGATTTACAAGACATGGGGGGTCATTCCGACCCTGGCGGTCCATGACCGCCAGGGCCGGGGACCGCGGAAGCACCGCCATCAGGCTGGCGGTGCTTCCATGGGCATTCTGACCGTGGCGGTACAGCCGCGGTCAGAAACGGGAAACCGGCGGTGTCCCGCCGGTTTCCCGCTGCCCCAGGGAATCCTCGACGGCGGCGCTGCTTGCAGCGCCGCCATGGGGATTCCGACCCCCTTACCGCCATCCTGTTCCTGGCGGTTTTCACCGCCAGGAACAGGATGGCGGTAACGGGTGTCCTGGGGCCCCCTAACAGGGCCCCACATTGATTTTCAGTGTCTGCCAAGCAGACACTGAAAATCGCGACGGGTGCCACTGCACCCGTCGCACGCCTTCAACTCCGCCGGCTCCATTCGGAGCCGGCTTCCTCGTTGAAGGCGCTTTCCCGCTGGGCTGGCGGGCGGCCTTCTGGCGGTCGCCCGCCAGCCCAGCGGGAAAGCCAGAATGGCCGCCGCGGTCATTTGACCGCGGTGCGGTAATTTGGCGGCTCCCGCCGGGCGGGCGGTTACCGCCGCCGGCGGGAGTCGGAATGACCCCCATGGTGTTAGTTGTTAATGATGATGTGGTCAAGTGGCGTGATCCTTCAGACTGTGTTGATCCGTATGTGGAATTGGGCGTTGGAGACAAAGTTCTTCGTCTGTTAGTTGATTCTGGTGCACGAATTACAATGATCACTAAATAACTTTTTAATGATACATGGAATGATAGAATTCTTCATCCTCCAGACAGATCTCCTGTGTCATATGAAGGACGGAAAATTTACTTGTTGGGATATTTTGAAGATATTCTGAAATTCAAAGGGAGAGTTATCTATGGAAAAACTTATGTAGCTGTAAAGGGTCTTAATATCCTTGGTTGGTTTCATCAAGGATTGTTCGGTGTGATATTAAGACCGGGTACACGCGAGCAAGTTCTCGCCGTGAGAGATTCCGATATGGTGGAAGATTTATTAAACGATTTTCCCAAAGTCTTTTTTGGAGAACTAGGGAAAATTAAAGATTTTAAGCACAAAATTAAAGTGAAAGAAGGTGCCCTGGCTATTAAACACAAGATGAGGGGAGTACCTTTTAGTGCACGGAATGATTTGGAAAAGCAATTGATTTCTTTAACTAAGTCAGGTATTATTGAACAAATTGAGTCTTCACTTTGGCTTTCTCCTTTAGTCGTTGCTAAAAAAATAAATGGAGAACTTAGGGTATGCATAGACTTACGTGCTCTGAACAAAGAGATTTGGGTTGATTCTCATCCCTTACCGAAAATCAATGATTTGTTAGCTCTTGTTGCTGGTGCTAAGTTTTTTACTAAATTAGATTTAGCATCTGCCTACCACCAAATTGAATTGGAACCTGATTCCCGACATTTCACCGTTTTTGTTTCACCGTGGGGAATCTATCAGTATTGCAGGTTACCTTTTGGTTTAGCATCAGCTGCGTCTGTGTTCCAAAGAGTAATGGAAAGTTTACTCAAGGGCATTGATAGAGTAGCCATATTCCAAGACGATGTGTTGATTTTTGGGCCGGATCGTCAATCTCATGATGCTACACTCAGACAAGTTCTGTCTATTTTTCAACAACGAGGAGTTGTGTTAAAAAGGGAAAAGTGTGAATTCCTCAAAGAAGAGGTAGAATATCTGGGCCATGTGATTTCTTGTTCTGGTGTCAAACCAAAACCTGGTTTGGTTCAGAACATTCTCGATGCGCCTCCTCCCGCTGATAAAAGTGGTGTTAAAAGCTTTTTAGGTCTTTGTGAATTCTATTCACGGTTTATAAAGGATTTTGCTTCCAGAGTCAGGCCTATCTCAAACTTGCTGAAAGCGAAAGTAGATTTTAATTGGAATATCATTTGGATTGAAGCATTTGAATGGATTAAACTTCAGCTTTCCAAATGTGTGGGACTGAAACCGTTTAATCCTGAGCTGAAGTCTGTACTCACTGTTGATGCCAGTAATGTGGGTTTAGGTGCCGTTCTTACGCAACAAACCCCTGAAGGTGAAAACACTGTGGGTTTTGCTTCCAGAGTCCTAAGAGATTCGGAATGCCTGTATTCTGTTATTGAAAAGGAGCTCTTAGCCTGCTGGTGGGCGATAGAGAAATTCCGCACTTATCTCTGGGGTACTAAGTTTTTGCTCCAGACAGATCACAAACCTCTCATTTTTATACTAAGTGGGAGGAATGTAAAAAATTGTTCGCCCAGGATTGCAAGGTTCTCAGCTCGCCTCCTTCAATTTCAATTTGATATTCAGCACATTTCTGGTGGGAAAAATGCGCGAGCTGATTTTCTGTCTAGGTTCCCTGCGGTTTCCCCATCTCAGGTCTTAAAAGATGAATGTGACGATGAGAGTTGCATAATAGCTTTTCTTGAATTAGATGATGCTGGTCCATTTTCTGAAGCAGAATCGATTTCGGCTACAGACAGTGATCCTGTCTTGAAAAACTTTTCTAAATTTATCAGCGAGGGGTGGCCTAAGGAGAAGTCTTTGGAACCGGGTATTCAGCCTTTTTTTAAAATTAATGAGGAACTAACATTAGAGGGTGGATTGGTTATGAGATCGGACAAATTGATACCTCCTCATGTTTTCAAACAACAAATAATAACAAAAGCCCATGAGGGACACCGAGGTTCGACTTTCACTAAACGTAGGGTACGTTCATTTTTCTGGTGGCCCCAAATGGATACAGAAGTAGATAATCTAGTCAAGGGTTGTGTTATTTGTGCATCTAGCGATAAAGTTCTTAAAACATCTGTACCACCCTTAATGCCCATTGAACTGCCGGAGAGACCCTGGGTGAAACTAGGTGTTGATTTGATTGGTCCCTTTTACACCCTGCCGTCAAATGCTAAGTTTGCATTAGTACTGTTAGATTATTACTCAAAATGGCCGGAAGTTAGATTTATTAGCGAACCAAATTCAGAAGCTGTGGTGAAATTTATTAGAGATGTGTGCATGAGGGAGGGTTTCCCCGAATGCATTGTTTCTGATAACAGGGTGCAATTTGTTTCCAATGAAGTGGAACAGTTTTTCAGGAGTAGTAGTATTATACACCTAAAAAGTTCTTTGTTTCACCCTCAAACTAATGGCCTTGTAGAACGCTTTAATTGGGTCCTGGGTGATTGTATTAAATGGGCCATACAGAACAAAGTTGAAGTTCACTCTGCTACTCAATCAGTGTTGTGGTTCTATAGGACTACACCCCAATCTTCCACTTTGGTTTCTCCTTTCGAACTATTACGAGGAAGGAAACCAGCCACTGAGTTTAAGCCTGCGTGGATGTTCAAGTTATTGAAACAAGAGGTGTGTGTCCAAAGTTTAGATCATTTTGTGAGAAGGAATGTAGCAAGGGCTCAAATTTCACAAAAACTCCATTATGATGAAAGGAGGAAAGTGTCTGATTTGGAGGTGAATGCTGGAGATTTCGTGAAAATCTAATTTGGGGGTTTCATCAAGAAAGGTGACTCAAAGTTTTCGTCTCCGGTTTTAGTCAACAAAGTATGTGGAAATGCTGTCAGGGTTGAGGGTGGTCATTGGTGGAACAAGTCTAAGGTTGTGAAAGTTCTTTCTCCAGCCAATATGAGCCTATTAGTTGGTGAAGCTGAGTGTCATAAAAATTGTGATTTTCAGGATGATGGTTCGAATGAGCGTGAGGGTGCAGGCAAGGTTCGTGATGATTTCTCCATGGTACGCAGAAGTACTCGTATAAGACGTAAGCCTTACAGATTTAGATGAATATATGTATTGTTATTTTTTTTATTCCTTTAGAATATTGTTGTTATAAATTCTATTGTTCTATGCCTCTCGCTGTTTTATGTTTTTTTTCTTTTTTGTTTTTGTTTTTTGTCAATACTTATATTCCATTGTAATTGTCTAAATAGAGTTGTTTAGTATAACTACAAGTTGTATTAGTGCTATGTTCAGAGTGTAGTATATATAGTTTTCCAATGTACTGTTATATGTTTTCTCTTCCTTTTGTTTTTTTTTGGAAGAAGAAAACCCATGTAATATTCTGCCTCGTGGCATCGGCGCGCGGTATTTTCTTTTATCCGCGCACCGCTCTTGCGACCCGGTTCAGCACGAGACGCGTTCTGTCAACGCTCCTTGCCGAACGAATTTGTTTTGAAATGTGAAGGGAGCGTCGGAAGAAGCTGGACAGAGGAGCTTCTCTGTCATATGTTGCTAGGGTAGTTTCTATTATTAATAAATCCGAACGAAATCTACTTGTGTTTGTGCGGCTTCATTACCACACACATCCTGTGTTAGGGAACTGTGCAGGTTTGCAGCAGTGAATAGTAACTTGATGTGGACATCATCGAAGGTTGAAGGTGGAAATGATTCTCTCAATTCAGAATGTTGACGTTTCGGTCCTGACCATCTCTGGGAGCTTTCAGAGCATGATGTGCAAGATTCCTTAGTATAGACTTTGCATTATAAATTAGCTCAGTCCTCTTTGGAAATATTTTAGCTGGAACCACTTTTGAAATCTTCTGCAGATAGGAGGATGCTTGGGCTAACACCCCTGTGTCTTCGAATGGAGACTGGAGACTTGGGTTTTGGAATATAACCACAGTTTTGCACCTTCTCAAAAGTTGTGTGGTTATGGGCACATCCCTCCATCTCCCTGGAAGAACAGTAAAATGAGGGGACGGAAGAGTTAAAATGCAGGAAGACACTAAGGCCCTCATCCTGACCTTGGCGGGCGGCGGAGGCCGCCCGCCAAAGTCCCGCCGTCAGGTTACCGTTCCGCGGTCGAAAGACCACGGCGGTAATTCTGACATTCCCGCTGGGCTGGCGGGCGGCCGCCTTCAGGCCGCCCGCCAGCCCAGCGGGAAAGAGGCTTACACGATGAAGACGGCTCGGAATCGAGCCGGCGGAGTGGAAGCTGTGCGACGGGTGCAGTTGCACCCGTCGCGTATTTCACTGTCTGCACAGCAGACAGTGAAATACATTTAGGGGCCCTCTTACTGGGGCCCCTGCAGTGCCCATGCCAGTGGCATGGCCACTGCAGGGGCCCCCAGGGGCCCCGCGACCCCCCCTACCGCCATCCGGTTCCCGGCGGGCGGACCGCCGGGAACTGGATGGCGGTAGGGGGGGTCGGAATCCCCTCGGCGGCGCAGCAAGCTGCGCCGCCTTGGAGGATTCCAAGGGGCAGCGGAAAACCGGCGGGAGACCGCCGGTTTTCCTGCACTGACCGCGGCCAAAGCGCCGCGGTCAGAATGCCCTGCGGGGCACCGCCGGTCTGTCGGTGGTGCTCCCGCCGACCCTGGCCCCGGCGGTCTAAGACCGCCGGGGTTAGAATCACCCCCTCTATGTCTACAACTTAAATTGTGTATTTCCCTGCAAGGGGTACCTTTTGGACGCAATGCAGAATCTTAATTTGAACTTGGAAAAGACCAAAATTATCACTGTGGTCTAACAGCTGGTGACCCGGTCTCAGATCCTTGGTTGTATTTTGTACCATAACCTTTTATTGTCCCTCAATTGACAAAGCTTGCTTTCCATTGTTTTCTGTTCTTGGGGGCATAAGGAAAACACATTTCCTACCTCAAAAACTATCATATGTGCACTGATTTCATTTCATTTAGACTATGCTAACATTGTCTATTTGGGCCTGCCCACATCAACTCTACCTCAAATGGAGGTTATACACAATATGACTGTGTGCTTTTTCTCTTAGTGCAGAAAGCCCATGTCAAAACCTATTTAGAATCTATTATAGTCATATACTCCAGTGAAGTGCCATGTTTACAAGCCCGTATGCAGTTATGAATGTATTAACTAATAATCAAATGTGGATGTTGCCTTCCATTTCCTCGAAGCTTTCTGTGACGTTGTATTGTTTGCAAGACTTGTACGGTCTTAGTATGTCCAAACATCATAATGCTCAATGTTGTACTTTGCACATTTTCCAAGAGTGTGGCCTTGTTTTCAAATCTGGCAAGGGAAGCAGGAAGTTTGTGAGAATAAGAGTATTGTGCACATGGATAGCTTCCCCTCACGACGCTTCCTCGATGGAAAGATCCTGACACTTGCACATTAGATAAGTTTTTGCTCACAGTAAGACGTTTCTGTCACATGGTCAGACTGCCCTTATTTTAAAAAATTCTAGCTCATATCTCCAACTGACAGTTGTCTAGAGAAACCAGCTCATCTGAAATGGTGATTGTCCTTGGTCTATTGATGTGCTATCTGCTATTTTGTACTATGCAATAGTCAGTCTTTAGTCTTCCCGACGGGTTGTGTTTAATTTATAAGAGATTGAATGTAGCGGTGGGAACTACCTCCACACAAAAAAGAAGCAGAGGAGAGCTAGACCAAGCTTCATATAATAACTCCAGGCATCAGAGGTAAAGAAGAACTTTCTCCAGGGGAACTAGAGTCATAGGTGGCCCAGTGCTGGACCTGTTAATTGGCTAAAATATGAGTGCAGACACAACCAAGGAAAACTTTAGGTAAACGTCTAACAGCGTTTACTACTTGTTTTGTTGCTTGATCAAAAGGCCTATATTGTTTAAGGCTAATGTAGTGCCTCATATACTGTCAGGGGGCTGTGCACAATTGTTGACCAAGTGGACTATCGGCAGAATAAAAAGAAAATGGTTGGGTCTGTAGTACTGAAAGGAGTCAGGAGGAAAAGTAAATGAGTGTGAATGTGACCCAATGGTACATAGTGGGCGTATACAAGAAATAGTGCAGTAGCAGGGAAGATAGACAGGGATCCCAGGATGAATGTGTGAAAGAAAGAGACCCTCTGACCTAGATGCAACAATACTTTCATGAGCCTCTCCTGGTGTCGACTGAAGGTTTGCCATATGCAATGGGATCTTTGGTCGTGAGTATGTGATACATTCCCTTCACCCCCCACCACAAGGTCGGTTTGAGGAAAAACAACTGAAGAGAAACAGACTCCGCTTTCCATTGACTTCTATATCTCCCTCAATGTGATGAAGTTCTGCAGACTTTTTGATTTTTATTACAGTGTGATTGGACTATAAAGAATTGTGATGGGGCTTGGACAGTCTAAACTTTACATGGACTACTGTTCCTACTATGTACCAGCAGTATTCAAAAGCAGGTGCAAATATTACAAAACGTAGGTGGGACTCATTAAAAAGGACAGGAAAAATACCTTTCCTGAGTTCTGAACCTTTGGCAAAGAGAGCTTAGCTAATCTGCGGAAGCAAAAACAAAATAGATGCTCAATAGTGGCCACAATAGAGTATGAAATATACTTAAGAGAAATTGGCATACCAAATTATCCACAAAGATAAAGTCAGATCAATCTTGTGCTCCACCTCCTCCCTACCTGATCCCCCATATCACTAAACTGCAAGAGAAGAAACAGAGCGTGGATAGGAGAGAGGTGGATTTGTTGGACATATTGAACATGCTGGCCCATGGGGCTGAGTGTGTAGCTGAAGCTATGCCCGGAAATGAAGCCGCGCTTGTGGGACCACCTACGGATGGCGCACGCGAACGCTGAGGTACGATTGGCTAGTAGTAAAGCAACAATGTTGGAGACTGATTCCTCTGCTGTGGATCGTCCATAGCATGTGCACATTCTGCTCCACGGCATAGGGACCAGGGAGAGCAAAGCAATAACTCTCAAAAGCTTGAAACTGACTGCAATGTGGTGGTCTAGATGGCCTCCATATCAAAATGATGCTGCTGATGAGAAATTGGCCTGTTCTACTTTTTTCACATTGAGGGACTACCCAGCAGCTAGAGATAGAATCACGATCCACATTCCTCCACATTCCCTAGGTCCTGGTCCCGCCTGACTTAATAAGCATAAATACAAAATTCCCCAACGTAAGATAAACCCAAGTTAGTTTCAAGAAGAAGAAGTGTGCTTGAAGTATACCGACCCAATTGGGCAGATGAGAATCAATTATTGTGATTGATAGTGCCAAGTGAGGTGAGAGAGCGATCAGTAGAGATAGCATAACAGCCGAAAGTGGACCTCAGGGATGAATGAAAGTCGAATGCAGCAAATCATGTGCTGTTGAATGCGATTCTGGTGATATGCCAAGTAAAAACTGGCTGAACTAAAATTTCCACTTGTAAACAGAAAAAGGCGAGGCTCCGCCCAATTATTTCGACAGACTTAAGGATGTGTTTGAAATGTACTTTATAATAGTCCGTCCAATGGAGATGACTCAGGAACCTATTGATGCTGTTTTTGTGCAGTGATTGTTAGTTACCAAATGTTAATAGTCAATTGACTACTATGTGTATTGAATGACAGAGTAAGAATTTAAAAGAATTAGTCACTGTTACAATCCAGTTTGCTGCCTCACAAGAGAAAAATAAAGGGAGTCTTTAATAAAAATTGATGTTTTGTAACATGCAGCGAGTGATTAAAAGAGCAGGGCGAGGAACTCTGCAAAGCACGGGAGGGGCTGAGGAGGTCAACGAGCCAGGAACATTGGAATGGCAATTGGAAAGGGCCACAGAGAGTCAGGGGCTTGGGAGGTTCTTGTTTTGCATGGGGGTAATCTGAGCACTGGGAGCAAGATTTCCCTAACACTTCTGATTTGCCAGGTCTTCCAGATTAACCCGGGTACCCTTGACTGCTCAGACTCCCCACCCCACATTTTAGGACAGCCTGAGAGGTTCTGACTGCAAAAGGAATACCTTAGTACCTGCAGACCAAAAGGATCCTTATGTAAACTGCACACCACTCTCCTTATTTACACTCGTGCAAGATGCTCAGCCTTTAAAATCTCCCAATTCCCTTTTTGCCTCTCGGACTTGCCAGTAGACGGAGTTGGTATTTCCAATCAGTAAAATATCTACCACATTACGGGCCCTTTGTTAATCTCTGTAGAACCTATCGGCGATAATCATTCTTTCTTGCATAGTCCATCTTCTCTAATAAACCTGCAAGGCAGAGACGTTCTTCAAGCTTGACTGCATTCTGTTTTGTATCCCACACAGAGTATTCTTGAATATTCCTCAGAAACAAGAGAGCAAGGTATTTGCATTATTATGCAAAAGTTTGAATTGCTAGGAGGAAGTGGACCACATAGTCATGTTCCCTAATTTAACTTATTTGCTTTCACTGGTACGGACCAATTGATTGTCTACAGGGACCAAGGCTATGGCATTCAGCTCTTTGCTGAAACCTGTACAGTTAAAGATCGACCCTCAAAAGGCTACCTAGAATACCTCAGCACCCGGTAAAACCAAAGGCGGAGGAGGGCATCTGCGGATGTTGATTTGATCATACAATGGATCCTAGCACCTATTGTTATTCGATTTTTGCGCCCTAATTCACCCAATATGCAGGGCAGGAAAGTCCAACATCTACAGGTTCATAAAGGACTATAGGGCTGTTACAAATATGGTACTATTGTTTCCTACATCCCTGACAATTTTCAGTGGTTCACTGTGATTGATCTTGGTTCTACCTTCTTTTCCATCACCATACATCAGGAATGTCGGTATCTCTTCTCATTCACATTCCAAGGGTCCCACCTTTTGAGGACAAGACTTCCACAAGGATTTACAAAGTCACCCTCAATTTTTCCCAAGCCCTAAAAAAAGGTTTGGACATGTTGGTTTTCCCCCAGGGATTTTCTCTGATTTAATATGTTGTAGATTTAATATTGGCAGCTGTTACCCTTGATCAGTAAATGGAAGAGTCAGTCTATGTCCTCACTGAATTGTCTAAAAAAAAGGCAGAAGGCTCCAAAAGAAAAAGTGAAGTTTTGCTTTCACCGACTGGGATATCTTGGCCAAGAGATTCCTGCTGGCAAGGGTCTCGTGTGCACCAAAAGCATTGAAGGCATTCGTAAGTTGCTCCATTTGGTTACCGTTTCCCAAATACGTAACTTTTTGGGAATGGTGAGGTACTCTGGGCAATGGATTTTGGGTTATGCTGGAATGGCCAGGTCTTTGCAATTAATTGTTAGAAAATACACCCCATAGCACTTACAGTGGTCTAGTGAAGCCGAAAATGAATTTGTAAAGATAAGGTAGACGTTATCCTCCACACCCTTCATAGGGCTCCCTGTACTATTACAAACAAAATAGATTTGCATTTGAGGTGTTGGTACAAAGCCATGGCCATCCAAAAATGTCCCATAAGTCATTAGTCCTCAGCGTTGGATCCAATCACAGCTGGCCCCCACCCTGTGTGCAGCCTTTGGCAGCTCCCCCAATTCCTGATGAAGGTTTTGGAAACACTGTGTTGAGTTCTCCACAAACGTCTGCTCTGCTGTAATCAATGGTTGCCTTACTTCCCATTACAAAACTGAGCCCACCTATAAAGCATAGTTGTCTTGAAAGGAAATACTGTTGTCTGCATCTTGTATTACTTTCATCCGCTCTTCTGCTTTGGACACTGCTTCTCTGAATCCTGTCAGTGAAGATGGAGACCCACATGATAATGAATGTGAGCTAATTGATTTTGTAGGAGGAACCTTTTAAGAACTGATGAAGGTATTCTAGTTGCTGGTGATGGAGCAGATATGCTAATATGAGAAATTTCATATGATTTGCGTGTGTTTATTAATGAGGACATTCGATAAAGAAACTAATATTTGAAAATAACGTGTGTAAGCAAAATGTGCCCACAGGGAGTGGTCACCATGTGTATTAAGAAGATGCAAAGTAATTAAAAATATTCATTAAAAATGTATTAATATGTCATATTTGGATGTATAACCTATGTTTTGTGTTAATTCGCATTCTTAACTTAGCCGAACTGAGGGCCTGGTTTCACTGGGCCTTGCCTGCTCTTACGTGAAGACGCTACAAGGCTTCCGAGGACTGGAACTGGAGAGAAGGACCTTGAACTGTGCAGAGTTCAGATGGCCCTGCTAGAACATTCTGCAAACGTACCAGTAGACATGAGATGATGAAGACAATTTGATACAATTATGTGTAGTGTAGGCTAAACGCACTTTCCCAGGACTTGAACAATGGAAGCTCTGACTAAAAGACTGTGTGCAACAATTTTGTTACCTGAAGGGCCGGATAATGTTCTCATCAACAGAAGAACCAATCAAACTAATGGAACTTGAATCCTGAATAGACGTGTATATGCGGTAAACAAAAAACTATAGGTTAGAGTCATAACGTCTGATAAGGTTGACCAATTAGCAGTTAGTGGGACGGACTGAGAGACCCTAATAAAAAGTCATGACAAGGGGAGAAAAATTAGAGCGGAGAGGAGAAAGTGATGAAGTCAGGAGACGCTGTCCGAAGTGCTGATAATTGGGCTTACCCTCTGTGAGCCTGATACTTTGTTGATGACTGATGACCTGGAGATGAAGACTGACTCGTTGCTGATCCATCTTGGATAGGTAGCTATAATAATGTAACTGATTAATTTGTGCTTTTTCTTCTAGGTACCAAATGCGCTGTTTTAAATATTTTTCTCTTTTAGATAGATTTTTTCCAAATTAATGTTTTTCCAAATTGTTTTCGCATGAAGACCCACATGCTGATGCTAATCTTGGTTAGGCAGGCTGACAAGGGCGACATTGACGGTGACAATTGACTGGCAACAATTGCTTTGCTAAATTACCAATCCATGTGTTGAGAAAGTATTAGTTTAATGTTGCTTTGATTTTGCGATTCTTGGATGAATAATGTTTCTGAAATGATTAATAAAGCTTGATAAATGATAAAGTCGAATAAGGTTTTTGATTAGAATTGTAACCAATAGGGAATAAAACTATTAACCTTCTTGAGAGTGATGGTATTTTTTTCTTAGATAGGTTTTCCATTAATGTTTGATATTGATTTTAGTGTTGTTGATGGTTCAATAGTCTACCGCATAGCTATGATACTCCATGCGATCAAAAAGGTTCACAGACTTATACGCGTCCCCTTGTAAGTTTACTTACTAAGGACCAGGCGCGCTAGCACTGGTATAAAATGGTGGAAGGCTGCAATCTATTCACATTGAAATCTGCCCAAATGATGAAGCTCATTTTATTCACCTTCACTTGCATCCTAAGCAAAGGAAAAACAGTAATTATGTATGCATACTCATGTATGTGTTTGGAAAGACATATGACTTCTGGCTCATTTGGATGCAAAGAGATGTCTTGACTTCAGAAGGGGTGTGAATAAACAATGGAGAGTACGTCCAAACTCTTTTAAATGCTTTGCAATTACAAGAAAAGGTGGCTGTGTTAAAATGTGCTGCCTACCGTCAACCTCACAAAGATGTTTCAAGAGTCAATACCCTAGCTGATTGTGCTGCAAAAATGCCACCTGGTCTAAAACTGATGATGTTTCCATGTATGTTGTTAAAACTGATCTACTTCCTCTCCCAAAGTTAAATGATTTGTCTCAGTTGTAGGAGCAAGTCTATGAGAATGAAGAGCAATCTTGAATCAAGCAACATTGTACAAGAGACCCTGAGCAGATGTGGAGAGACATCACTGGGCATGTGGTTGCATCAAAATTTCTGCTCCCCAACCTTGCCAGGTTGTATAATTGAGCAGATCAAGTTGGCAGGGACTGCATGTTCTTGCTGCTACAACATGTTAGTATGTGCCTTCATTTTCTTCTATAGCCCAGACATATTACCAGTCCTGTGCCGCATGCCAACCATTCAATGCTGTATAAAAGGTTAAGACCACCCCACTGCTCAACCTCCTCCATGGGGCCCATTAATTCACACCGGGCGGATTTTTACCCTACTTAGTGTGCACATTACTCTTGTGTACTTGCCATGGTATTCCCCCAGTGATCATGCAGAAGCCATTAATGTTGCTAAGCAATCACCCAGAGACTTCATCCCTTACTTCATAGTTAAAAGCCAAATTAGTAGTGATCAAGGAACACATTTTGTGTTTTCAGTGGTACAGACAGTCTTAAGGCATTAGCAATAGTCCTGCACTTCCATTGGGTTTATCATCCACAGTCAAAGGGTAACATGGAAAGGAGAAACAGTGCCAAAAATCTTCCCTAGCCACATCCAGATGCCATTAGGACTCAGGTCATGGGCGCTTTGTATCTCATGTATTTCTTCACACTCTCCTTAATGTCATCTATCTGTTCATGCATGCCAAAGAAAGTATTGGGAAGATGAATGCAGCATTCAGTCCCTACAATTGTACAGACCAATATCTGGCAGCTATTTTGAATTAGTATTTTGCTTGGACATCTAGCTTCTCTGTTACTAATTCTAAAGCTATGGTGCTGGAATTTGGGATTTCTTTCAAAGATTCTGTGTTCAGGAGTGCATTCTGAAAGAGGCTCAGGGGTGGACCATCCTGCATCCAGGGAAGGGGAGAGTGGAGCCCTTGGACGTCACAGCAGCTGCCAGACCTCTGGGCTCAGAAAGGTTGGGGCTAGGCCAGAACAAAGTTGCAGACAACTAGAGCTGCCTCAGTGGCAACTGGAAGCCCTGTGGCTCCTCACCCCCATAATTGTTCCTTCTGCAGTTTGTGCACATTTTTGTGGCTGTTGTATTTGTTTCAGGCTGTGTGGGTGGGTTTTCATCATCTACCTTTCTTCTCCTGAGTCCAGGTCTCCCCCTTCCTTTTCAGATAGCTTCACAACTTGGGAATGGTCACCTCCTGCTAAATAAGGGTGCCCCAGCTCCACCTGTTCTCTCAGATGGGGGCAAAGATTGGGCATTAATAAAAAAATGCCAGATAGTACTGGATGGATCGCCTACATTGATTCTGTAATATATGGGTCTGCATTGCAAAACACAAGAAGACAGACTGCACCCCTTCCCAATATACTTGTGCTTGTGAACAATGCCTAGGGATAGACTTTCACCATTCTCTGTACCTCTTTGGTAGGAGATTGGTGGACAGTGGGGAAAACATGGGAATGGGTGACCTCCAGCAAGGGAGGATTGACAGGCACATCAGGCCTACCACTATTTTGCAGACACAGAACCAAGAGGATGCAGGAAAAATTGCTGAGCATAAGGCAGACGTGGTATCCCAGATCACAATACTCCTAACTATACTTGACACTGGAATAACCCTAGAGGAGAGATTTGGTAGAGTAGGGGGTGAATGTTTTCCTGCCCCACCAAGATCTGAGAAATCTTGAAGTCTGCAAAACAGAAGGCGAAGACTGCATCTTGACAGCTGAACAGCTCAACTGCACAAAACTAACATGCCAATAGATAAGATGTTGAAGTCGCTGAAGGGGTACCTTGCGGGAACAATTAAAGATTCATAGTTATCCCTGGGGGCCTTGAAAGTACTAGACCTCAGAAATTCCTTGTTATGTGTCTGAAGACCTGGATCGATGAAGAAGAACTATCGGCATTTTATCTGCTTGGGAGAGCTCAAAGACCACTAACGCAAAAATCCAATATCAGATTAGAATCCTCAAATTATAACATTTTCCCTGATTATACCTTACAAGTTCATCAACAAAGGAATTCCATTGTCGAAGTGAACAAAAAGCTCAGAATCATGCAACTTAACTATATGTTGTTGTACCTGGAAAAGCTGTAGGTGATGCACCAGGGAGTCATACCTCTGCGATACACCAGAGAGGGCTTGGGGCTGGGTCAAAGAAAAAAAATCTTACAAAAGTAAAATCAAAAATTTGCAATCCGCTAAGAATGACTGGAAAAGTACAACTCCATTCGAAGAAACTGCGACTTAGAATAAGATGGAGTGGAGGAAAACAGCTCGAGAGACAAGGTAGAAAGACAGCAAAAGAAACTTCCACATCACATATAAGAGTAGAAGGTCTCAGGCCCCTTTCAGTGTAAACATAAGAATACAGAGAATACAGAGTCCAGATTTGTGCATAACTAAAACGTGGGTACTGTGCACACTATGCCACTGGAAGCCAACTATACCCATCAGGTGAGCCCTCATAAGGGGAAATCATTCCTTGGCTGCTTGCTTTCTGGTTCAAAGTGAACTAACCTGACAGTTCATCTGGACAATTCCCACTGGAGCAGGATCAAGACTGATTTTCATATGACTGGGTCCAACCTGAGGTGGCATGGTGTGCAAAATAACAATGGACTAGGATGCCGCCCCAGTAGTTACCAGTGGTTGAGATTAATTAAAACATTCTATCCATCACTCTTTTGTATGGTTTATGCTTCAGTGTAGCACCCAAAGTGGGAAGGGAATGTCCAGAAGTGGGTCCTGTGCGCACTGTTCTACCAGGACTATGCTATACCCATCTGATAAACACTAATGGGGTGAAACCGTTCCTGGGTTGCTTGTGTTCCGGGTTAGGGAGGACTTGGGCTTGCAGTTCTACTGGATTGTTCCCACTGGAGCAGGGTTAAGACTGATTTTCATATGGCTGGGTCAAAACGGAGGTAGCAAGGTGTGCAAAATAATGATGGATTGGGATGTCTGTGTAACTACCAGTGGCTCAGATTAATTCACACATTCCATCCATCACTTTTTTGTATGCAGTCATGAAACAGAAGCTCGAATAATATAAAAATCCAGAACCTACCCAATTAACACATTCTGTCGAGTTTGCAAACGTTTTTGCAAATTACTACAAAGGTTGTATTTTAAATTACACCCACCTATAGCAAAAACTGAAAACCCCACAATAAATGACTTATTAATCAGTAAATTACACAAAAGGGGCAAACTGACCCTGGACCACACAGTTACACATCAAAGAGGCCATAAATACGGATGAAGACTGGCAAAACACCGAATTTCCTCTGGAATGTTTTTAAAATCATTTTGCATGACCTACAATTTATTAGCTATGTTTGAGGAAGCCCTGCAGACATGCTCGATACCCTATGACCTCCAGGAAGTTACTATTGTGGTCATACTCAAACCTGATAGGTATCCAAGTGAATGCACCTCAAACAGACCTCTTTTGCTAATTAAAAAATGCCATAGGGCTAATAATGTGGGATAGGATACTCCTACCAACTCCCTAAATCCACTATAATTAGGGCAGAACACAGTTATGAGAGAATTTCTGCTCAAAAGTTGGTAGCTATGTCACAAGCAGCAGTCCCCAGAAATGTGTATACTAAGTTCAAGCACTACCAACAATTTCAAAGTAAAGAACACAACAAAATACATTTCCCAAACTAATTTAGAAAAAATGAGAAACATTTAGGCCCATATTTATGGAAGGTTAGAGTTGCCTTAGCTGCATGAATTTTTACTGTAAAGCAGCGCAGACTTAACTCCATATTTATATTTTGATGCTAGACCTGTCTAGCGTCAAAATATTGGAGTTAGCACCATTTCTAGGAAGCGGCAACCCATCTTACATCATTGAAATGAAAGGTAGGTGTTCCCTTCCTAAAAATGACACTCGCTCCCCAGTACCATATTTAACACCCGATGCTGAAACGACACGCAAGTGGGAGGCGGACCTAAATAACGGCGCTAAGCCTGCTTAGCATCATTATTTAATGCCTCATCAGACCAGGCGTTAATGTGCAGATAGGCCCATTTCCATGGGGAAACACCATGGAATGGGCACAAAGGTGCCCACCCTAACCCCCAGCATCACCACCACCCACATCACAGGGACACTGAGGGAGGAGGGAGCCCATTCCAGGTAAGTTGCAGGTAAGTGTAAGTGTGTGGTGTGCCACTGGGGCCCCTTACATGGGGCCCCCTGGCTGGCACTGGGTATTTTGGGCTTGCCCTGGGGACACTGGTCCCCTGTGGTTGGCATAGGGGTGGTGGTAATGACTCCTCTCTATACCTAGAAAGGAGTAATTTTTTGGCTGCTTGTGCGTAAACAAATTACGCTACGCTGACTAGCCGTTAATCAGACTACCATCATTTTTTATCCAATAGCGCCATTTCCCCTGACCCCCTCCATCTCCGGCTAGCGTCTTTTTTTGAGACGCTAGCTATTCCTTAGAGCCATCGTGTGACATTTCTTAAATATGGTGCACGGATGGCGTTAGGGAATGGCGTTAGCTTGCGTTAAAAAAATTACATTTTTCATAAATATGGGTCTTAATGAGCAAAAAGACACAAGATCATCAAACTAGATCAAGAGAAACCTGATATATGTGTTATGTTTTAAGGCAAAGACCACCTAAAAAGAAGTCAAGCACTATGGGTAAAGCAACAGTTTGATGTGGACCAGGACCCAAGTATAAGCACAGGTCGAATACACCAAACGGGTTGTCATTACTAACAGGTTTTATCCTTCAGCTTTGTCTCCAGCTGCTGGGAAAGCTCTTTCTGGTTAGTCCCCTACCTCCTCACGGCAGGTTTCTGAGGGCTAGGTATTTGTCTAGCAAGGTCTCCTGCAGGGTGCTGTCCTCTTTAGTCAGCTGGGCCCTCTGGGAACCAGGAATTCATTTTTTGTGTCCCTGACAGACGTGAACAGGAGTGCAACACCGGACCCTTGGTGAGCAAATCCAGTGCCTTCATGCTAGAAGAATGCAGGAGTCCTCAAGTCCTTCTGTGAGCCATCTTCCAGCAGGAACCAGGATTATTCTTCCTGCAAGGCCTTCTTCTTCATATGGAGTCTTCCTAGGTCCCCGAATGTTTTTGGGAGAGGTTGGTGGATGTGCTAGATGTATCATGTGCAGCAGCTAGTGACTGCAGGAATTCTACTATCCATCCCTAATAAGTTTCTTGCAGTCTTGCAGCACTTTATTTTTGCCTCACTGTAACATTGCAGAACTGTTTGAACATAGCAGGACCCAGCTGCTGTGAGGCTGGTCTGCCTTCAACCCTTGGAGCCCAACTGACTAATAGGGTACTGGGGATGAACAGAACTAAAGCTCCCTTTCTGCCAACTGTTCACTCTAGATAGCTAATTCTTGCTTTGTGGTCAGCGGTTAACAACCAGTGGCCTTTCCTGGGCCCAGAGGCAAGCCATTGTCCTCAGAGCCAGAGTCATTACCGCTGCCAAACATGTTTATTCCAGCTCTAGAAGTGTGATATCTGGCAGAACTGGTTTTCTCTCCTGCTGTGACTGAGGACAGGCAGTCTAGAGCATCCTGGAAATGAATAAGAGAAGCCCTCCCTAGCATTTCCAAGTTAAAAATAGGTAGTACTGAAGCAGCTCATTTTTCAGTTAACTCTTCATGTCCATTTCCAGATAGCTAATCCCTGCAATGTGGCCAGCAGTTAACACCCATTGGCCTTTCCTGACCAGAGGCAAGCCACTGTCCTCTGAGCCAGGGTTGTAAAATGTGCCAGCCAAGGACATGTATTCCAGCTCCGAAGATGTGATGTTTTGCAGTACTGGTTTATGCCAGTTCTGGCTCAGACATCCTACCGTACATTTTTACAGTTGCTTTTCTTCTTAAGTTATCAAAAATCTAAGCCAGATTTTACAGACTAAGCAGGGAATAACTTTGAAGCATTTTGTTAATCCTTTGCTAAACAGTGGTTGAAAATAAAGATTTCAATCCTACCTAGACCTAGTAGGGAAAGGTCAGACCAGACCTTCAAGGTGAAAAATGATTTTAAAAAACGTGAGGATTCACTAAAGTGACTGTTGGGACAGCTGTAAGGGCTGTAAGGGCTTGAGTCACAGACTGTGGTAGCCCTGACCCAGTGGTGGCTCCTCCGCTTTGGCGGAAGAGCGTCGCTCCACGCGAGCAGCAGCAGCGGCAAGCCTTTAAACAATGAAAT
This sequence comes from Pleurodeles waltl, assembly GCF_031143425.1. Lineage (NCBI taxonomy): Eukaryota > Metazoa > Chordata > Amphibia > Caudata > Salamandridae > Pleurodeles > Pleurodeles waltl. The sequence goes on from NC_090440.1 coordinate 786,319,340, forward strand.
GATAATAACCTTTGTTTATTATCATTTCGTTGTTAAAGGGCAGGGCCATGGGGGATGATAGGGATGAGGGGAGTGCACTGTGTCCCCTCAGTGCATTTGTATGTTTGGCTGGCCGTATCAGGCTGGCCAAACTCACATGCGCACTGTGCTCTCTCCAGCCCGGCACTGTATTTGCGGGCTTGAGGGAGCAGGCACAGGCTCCCTGAGCAGTGTCAGGATAGGCCACAGGGCCGGCTTGGAGCATGTGCCTCCCTGCAGTGACGAGGGAAAGAGGAGCGGCGCAGCAGCAGAGCAGGTACGTTTTTATTTTTTATATTAAATGTTTTTGTGTTCGCCCCCCATCCCGCGCCGCCCTGCCTCGCCCCTTGAGAGTGCAGCAAGCCACAACTGCCCTGATCTTAAATATGAAACAAGCATATCGCCAGAGTCCCACCTTGAGACAAAAATTTAAACTCTGTTCACTGAGCATAGCAAGCCTTATAAGCAGAGTTCCAAAATGGGCAGCCTCTGCCAATAGATTTACTGTCTCTAGAACTACAGCAGCCAACCACCAAGTAAATGGAGGTGAGCCGAATAGAGTGTCAACACCCACCATCATGCCCATATAAACCGAATTCACTAGAAACAACCAACCAGACTTGAGGTCAGAAACTGAGTAATTTAAGCCATTAAAATACAGGTATCACTACATTTCTCACAAATAAAAAGCCACAGACCCAGGACCTCAATGTAGCAACCCACACCAGAGAGCTAGAAGAATTAGCTGATGTCCTAGAGGCTACCACCCTCGAGCAATGGAAGTGGGTGAAAGCCATGTAAACCACAATATACATTCGTGGCAAGATAGTTAGGGAACTAGCATGCAAGCATGTACCAACCCTCACAATAGAGAGAAAAACAACAAAGCTCTTGCTGTGGCTACAGAAATAGAAAAAACATTGGTTTGGTGAAATCTATGTCTGTACCATAAAAGCTGAAGGCAGTACTAAGATGTCCATAGAATCTCATTCCACCTATTCAAAATGAACCTATGTGGTATGCTTCCATTTTCATTGCTTGTCACTTGCTAGAAAAATCATAAATAAGGTAATAAACTGTTTTAGCTCCAGGTGTTTTAAAGTTATTGTGAAGCACATGTAATTAAACACTGTAAAAATGAATGCATTTAAATTCAAATATCCACAAAATAACTTACAGCCTGATGTATAATGAGGTAGTGATGCACTTTGATCACTCAGCCACTTGCAATCTACTTGATTCCAGGAAATGATAGAGTCTAGAGATCAAAACAGCTTTGCAGGAGTGTGGTGAGATGGCAAGCAATCTACAAACCGCCTGGCAGACATGAGCAGGAGCCCTATAAAGTACAAAAGTAGTGGCAAAGGGTAGAACTGTAAGCATGTTAGGTGAGTAACAGTGACCAAAACCTACTAGCAATAAATAGTGGTTTGAAGGTTCTCCTTCATGGGTTGTTTCAGAAATTTAGCGCCAAATGTGAATTCGTAAATACAGTAGGGCAGTAACAAAAGTTGAAACATTGGGTTTACAAAATACTGTAAAGTGCAGCAAACTAACTGCACGATTACCGCATGCAACCATCTACAATTTGCTGAATAATTGTTGCTGGTACCTCCAAGGACCTAGATCAAGGAGTTCTGAATTCTGAGAGTTAGGAAGTTAAGTAAAATCTTGGTGTAGGTACATCGTGCAGCATTGCATATGTATTTTTTAAAAGAGGCTTGGTGATTGCAAGTGGTGAGGCATGTCCCTCTAGAGACATCACTGCTAAAAATCTATTGGAAGATCTCAGATGCCTGATTACAGGATAGGCATAAGCACACCTCATGCTGGTGTGCATCATTACTGGCAACTAGCACTTCCCGGAGAACAGCCAGAGCTGCGTGGAAACTCATAGGGATGGTTCAACCACATCTCTGTATTATTGGGCAGGTGACACCTGTGATGCTTGAGGAGGGCTTCAGGGCCTTCAGGAGTAAACCCTACTGTGCACTAGTGCATGTAAGGTCTTTCAGTGTCCCTTCCGGCTCTGAGAGTGTGACACTTGTTGCACTGTGCCCCTGCAGGTGCACCCTGGCCTCTCTATTGAATGGGATCAAGGATCCACCTACAGGGGCTGGCCAATGACCACACAAATATGAGCCAGGTGCCCACCAGGGGTACCTTTGCTAATACACCCCCTGAACACTGTGGGGCCTGGAAATGTTTCATTTGGCATCCAATGCAATCACTAACATTTTTTGGACCTTATTGAGACTTTGGCAGAGCGTGACAGTCCTTAAGATTGACGGAGGTCTGTGTGCATTATTTTGGTGCTATTCACATCAGTGCACTCTAAGTACAGTGGATGGGACATCTGCCACATTTTGGTGGATCTAATAAGGCTCTTAAGCATGCCACACTTCAAAATAACAAGGAAAAGTACTGGTCTACAAGTAAATTTACAGTGGCCATGACACTAAATCAGTTAGGACAAGGATGCTACATGAAACAATGCACAATATAGCATGTGTCAATATATGGAAAGAGCAGCACTACTTCACTAAAGAGTACTCCTGTTGCTGCTTGATCCACCACACTCTTAGTAGGTGGACTGGATCTTGGACCCAGCAGTACAAGCTATGCGATATCTGAGCAGATTCCTGTCAGATCACACTACATTGCTGGTGAAATATGCTTTAGAAGATGCATCCTGAGGGTCGCCCTTGTGGCGAGTCCTGAAAGACCTAGGGCCTAATTACAACTTTGGAGGATGGGATGCTATGTCACAAACGTGACGGATATCCTGTCCGTCGTATTACAAGTTCCATTATATCCCTTGGAACTTGCAAAACTGCGGGTGGGATGTTTGTGACGGAGTATCCGATCTGGCAAGGTCATAACGAGGTCTTTGCTCTTCGATCCATCTGTGGTGGAAATGCTGGCCACAACACTGACAGACTATGTTAACAGAAGTTTGGCAACTACTACTTCCTGTACTAACAAGTGCAATGCCATGAAGGCAGTGATCCAAGTAAAGTGTATTAGTTCGGTTTGTGGGTTTAGTGGGCAATTGCAAAAAGAGAATCGGGAGAAATGTTTGGCAAAGCTGCAGAGGGCCTCCCCCATTCTGCCTTTATATGGGCAGGTGCTGCTGGATGCAGAGCGGGCACCTGGCAAAACAATCAACAGACTAGACAAATATACTCTTGAGGAACACCAGCAGAGGCTTCACAGGAAGGGAGCAAAACCTAGCAGGCTCCTGGCCTGGATAATAAATAGAAACAATATTCCCCAATATTGGTGTTATGCAATCCAGACAAGAAGATAGCTGCCACACAACCTGCTGTCAACAAGGCACTTGTCGTCTGCTACAATAAATATAGACCAAGGGGCCATAGGTAGTGCCTAACCTCATTACTCAATACCTAGATACACGCCCCATGAAGGAGGACCTTGAAAGTGAGTTCACACTGGATGTGCTCCATGAGGCCTTCTGAAAGCTACCACAAAAATAGAACGCCGGTAGGGTGGGGGACGGAGTGGGCAGCTACCCGGCTGAATTGTATGATTTTTTTTTCCAGCCAGGTAATAGAACAACTTTTGGAAACTCTCCAGAAGGCACTTATGGCTGGGATCCCGCCGCCTATAATGAGGGAGGGGATAATTTGTATGATTCTAAAACCGGGGGGAGAGAAACTGAAACCTACCTTGTACCGGCCAATCATCATAATTAATTCCAACACAAAAATAATATGTAAGACTCTAGCAACAAGAGTGAGCCGGGTGGTGGGAGGACTAGTGCAGTAAGACCAATGTGGTTTCCTACCACTTCTGAACATGCCCATGAACATACAGTATCTGACACATGTATTGCACTTGGTACAGGACCACGAAGAAGAAATAGCCCTTGTAGCTACTGATTTAGGAGCGGCCTTCAATATACTCAGCTGGGACTATCTATGGCAGGTGATGCAGCACATGGGAATAGGCCCGGGGGTTCAGTAAATGGAACTATGAGCGAGCCATGACCAGGGTGAGAAAGGGCAGAATAGTCTTTAATGCATGGAGCATACAGAGGGAGGCACAACAGGGGTGCCCACTGTCCCCACTGTTGTTTGCGCTGGCTACGGAGCCATTGGACCTTCCAATTTCTTTTCAAAATGGTGGAGTGGGCACGCAGGGTGGGGGAGGTCACCCACTTGTGTCCCTGTATGACAAGTTGTTTAATTTGGGTCTCCCACGGTTGTCTGTTCCCATGTTGCTGCATTGCTCAGAATGATTTGTCTTGGGGCTCCAAACAAATATTCAGAAAAGTCCCCTCCTCTCCCTGGGAACTCTCACATCCCGACCTCTTACAGATCTTTCGGACTGAAACATTTTGATATTTGGGAATGGTAATAGCCCACTCTGTGAAAAAACAACATGAGTACAACATAGGGAGATTGATACGGGGATTCAATGTATCTATTGACTTCTGGCCGTCATTGCCACTCTCAGTCATGGCGGTGGCGAAGATGGTGGTTCTGCCACACTGACTTTATAACTTGCAGAATTCTATCTGCCCCAGAATCTGGCCACTGTCAATGGGATGATGATGACACAGGGACTTGGAAAACAAAGTCTGTGCCATTACCTGTACACAACACAAAAAGCTGACATTTTTCCAAAGGCGATACATCACCCACCTTAACCCTGATATCTGGTAGAACAGTGTTTATTGGCAGCAACAACCAAACATCCGACATACACGCAGTGAGTCGTTACGTTGCATGTTGTGTTTGTCAAAAAATAAACAAAATCTACGCATGGACTTAAATCTCCAACAAAACAAACACTGTGGTTAAACATAGTTAATGAAACTTTTGTTATTTTACACTCCATCTGCCTTAGGGCACATCTTGTTATCAACCTTCATAAATATATTATGTTCCTCGCCTGTGTCCCAGTCTTAGCAGCATGTGTTTTAATACGGCCTTTTGGCTACATTAGTGCTTTTCAAGTACTCACTGTGTTAGCCCAGTGAGAAACATAAACGAGTTTGGTAAGCGTTTCATACTGATAACTGTGTGCACCCTGCATGGCTGAATCTGCATTTAATCTTTCAAAGGTTGATAAGTGAGTATAAATGTCTTGGCTAACGGTAACACCCGAACTTTACACTGCTGTAGATGTACAATAGCAACTGCTATTTAAAAATACATTATGATAAAGATAGCATAAACAATATCATTTTCGCTCACAGTATGTTCGTTAAAAACATTTTCAAAAAGTATTTAGAAAAAACAATAAAAAGTATTGAATAATTACGTTGCCTGTTAACACATAAAGTAAATGTACAAAGATTGAAATGGATGCAAACTATGGAAGAACTATTTATCTTTACACAGTGTATTATGCAAATTGTGTTTCCCAGACGGGAAGAGCATTTGTTTGAACAGACAGTGCACAATATAGAGAAAAAACTCATCAAAATTCGAGGTTACATAGCCTTGCGGCTCTATGAGCATGGTATGAATACTCCAACATAAATATAATAGACACAGCATGGCGCGGGTATCCTCGGGCACACCTTGCTCACACAGTGAAGTTTATTCCAAGAGAAATCCGCTCAGTGCTTTGGTTTTCCATGCCAGGGTCACTAGACTTGAACCAGATCCCACTGGGCATTAATGGCCATAAATGGTCCTCAAAGAGTAGGACCCTCCATTACCACTAGGAGGACAGGAGAGCTGCGTTCAAACTAAGATGTAGGTCTAGGTCCCAATATGGCCTGTACTGGCACTAAATGGGGCCTCCAGTGAGGTGCCAGGACCCCATGTATCATGTAGGTCCACCGGTAGCATTCAGGTGCCACACTCTAGGAGCCTTGTGCAGCAGAAGCACACACTTTATTACAATGAGGAACCGTTCTTGATTAAATGTGCAAAACAGCAACAAAGCAGCTAACCATATACAATGTACATCATATTTATTAAAGAAATAAATTCTCTATTTGATAAAATAGGTTGTTGATGCAAAGTGCTTATCATTTAAATAAAACATACACAGCTCTAAGTAACACCCAATGCCAAGATATGGCTTCTTTAGTATACATATGACAATTTTCCATCTAGGTTTATGCTCTATATCCATAAAGTGCCTTGAGTGTGCTTCATGAAGCACATTGTAATTTAAGTGAGGTCATTTTTAACAATACAGTCATGCAGGAGTCACGGTGCAGAAGAGGGGTCTGGGCCCAGCCCAGCATGCCCAGCATGACTGCTGCGGAGATCGTCCAGCAGGGTAGACGGACGGGTAACAGGGCATGCACAAAGTGACATTTCAAGGATGATGGCATGACAGTGGTGCCAGCAAGCGAGGTCCATCAGGAAGTTGTGGTGGTAGGTGGAGGCTGTAAATGTAATTTTGAATTTCAGCTTGAAGGCCTTGAGTGAGAGTGTGTTCAAACAATTATTGTGAGAATTAGAAAAGAGTAGGAAGCTATGTAGCTGGAAACCCAGGGAAATATAAAAGTGGTGGCTGTGGAGTTGGGGGCCAAACCTGGTTGAGATTAAGTCATTACTTGGGAAGCAGAGGGCAGAATTGAAATCGTGCCCTTTGCGAGAATTTCCAGAGCCTTGGCAAAATCTTATGCTGTGGATGTTTCCTGCTCTTTCCCAAAAAATACATCTTTGAAGCCCTTTGTTGCAATCTGATGACCTCCGGTGGACATTTGTAGTGGCGTTTGCCTATAATGGTTTTAACAATGCCCTACTCATTCTCAAATAAAATCCTGTGGTTTAGGCACCACACCCTAAGAAGGCAAGTATCTTTATGAGACTAAAGCCCATATTCATACTTTTTTAGCGACGCAGTTGCGTCATTTTCTGACGCAAAAGCGGCACAAACTTACAAAATACGATTTTATTTTGTAAGTTTAAGTCGCTTTGAGTCAAAAAATGACGCAAATGCGGCGCTAAAAAAGTATAAATATGGGCCTAAGCTCATACTGTAACTGCGGCGGCTCAGTGCTAACAGGTTTTGCTGTCCTCCAATAGACTAGCAACAGCCACTGTTACAAACATTATTCAACTACATCTGCTGCTTGACCTCGCAACAACAATCATATGATGTCCATGTTCTGCAAAGTCTTTGAGAATTTTTTGACCTTGAATGTAAAATGGCATGCCAAAATGTGCCTAATCCTTGTCTTGGGTAAGTTTATGATTTTGTTTCTTTGAATTGGGGACAGGGAAGAAATTATATAGCTTCACAGACACATGCATATTTTCAGCACAGAAGTTCAACATTTAATATTTCTGTTTTTAAATCAGAAATATGTTTTCAAGAGAGTCTAAAGAGCAATGGCACTGTTTTAAATTTCTGGAAGAGCTTGGCTTGTGTCCTGGAAATGTGTGATCCCAGGTACGTGACAACGTAATGAAATGTGCAATGGAAATACAGCTTTACAAAAGCAGACAATGCAAGTAAAGCACTTCAGAAAGATCCGATAAATGGCTGATGGCTGTTGCAGAGAAGAGAAGGGCTATTCTCGTGCATCGCCTGCCCTAAAGCGCTTCATGGTGACAAGTGATTACCTGCATATAAGCAAACATAAGTGCTTTCACTTTTAATCATTTTACAGCAAATCCTGTGTATCAACAAGCCCTCCTGATGAAGGTGGGCTCATAATTTTGGCTCATTGCCCGTGTAGTCGCCATTTAAACATTCAGGCCAAGGTTCCCCTTTGAGAATGACTTGTACTGTGGCCCAATCCCTTCAGTATAGATATGTGGCTGGTCGGCAGTGGGCGGGGTTTTGTGGACTTGTAGGTTGCCATTGGTGGTGCAGGGCTTGCATTTTTCTACTACGACCTCTAAGTCACCTAGAACGAAGGATCAGTCACAAGTCAGCTCTGCTGCATGAGGGATCTCTGAACACATTCCAGGTCACAGCCTATGAGTTGAGAGTGACATTCTTGAGATGGAAAAAACATCTTTCCTCTGGTCTAGCACAACGGAGTGGCTAATAATGAAATGTCCTTCAAGGTCAACACCTGAAGCAGTTAATAATGAGACATCCCATGCTTCCAACACCTTTCAATAACCTCAGTCGCAACAAAAGAAGATGGTATTGGAGTTGTGCACTACTTCTTGTTCTCCTGGCACTGGCTATTATTTATAAATAGAATATGTCACAGAGTACTCTTTCGATAGAGGACTTGGACATGGAACAAATGAAAACCTAATGAGCACCTCACTCTGTGAGAAAGACCAGCAGGATGGCAGCATTAACTCAGTTGGCACTCAGACCTTCGGTGTTGGGCTCATGCAAGGTGGTGTGGTCTCAGCACCTGAAATCATATGCATACAGTCACTGAAGAGTGCTCCACCAAAGTGTGTTGTGCAGAAGTCTTTGCTCAGGGGTTTTGATCTTTATCATGTGAACACGCTTCCGAACAGGATGTGAATGGTCCCCGGTGATAGGGCTCTGCTCCTCTCGCGTGCAGCTCACTTGGATATTGCATCCACAACCTGCTCCGATTTCATGGCGTCAGTCAGGAAACTGAGCTCGTTGCATAGTGTCTCATGCCTGTAAGCCATGCGGATCTGTGCAACGTTTGTCCTGGTAATGTCGTTTCCTTCCGGACCCTCTTTCAAGTAATTCACTCCCAAGAAGTGTCGTTTTTCCTGTTGGCAAATAAAGTTTCATTTAAAAAAAAACAATTGTTAGCAGCTTTCACGTCTACATATATCTGGTAAAGAAAATCTACACAATCAGCAAACTAGTTTTCTTGCAAATTGTAACTTAGTTTGATGTAAACATACTCAGCATTGTTATTTGTAAATCCCTGCCGCCTTCTGGGAACCATCAAAAATGTAAAGAATAAACCTTTCATTGTGCAAATTAAACTGTGACATTATATTTCACTCTCTCTCTCTCTCTCTCTCTCCCTCTCTCTCTCTATATATATATATATATATATATATATATATATAGAGTCATAACGTGGGGGGCAAGAAAAAAGGAGGGTCCCAAAATACTTTTTACTTCATGCAATGTCTATGGAGATTTTGAAGTTTTAAGACATGACTACAGTCCGAACCGTTGAACGGAACTATACCAAATTTGGTAAAAAGCTAGATCTTAGTACAGAAAAAGTGCTTTTTGTTATTTGGTTTAAATCTGTTCAGTAGTTTTGGAGTTATTAAAGGAAAAAGCAAATTGCATACCTCGGGGAACTAATCCTCCGCGGACCCATCCGCTGGGGAGCTGAACCCAAAAGCAAGGCCCTGATTGGCTGGCCGCAACTGGAAAAAAAATTGTGGCCTCCATTTTGTTTCTCGGCAGAGCTCCAGGAAGAAAATATGAATAAAAACCCAGATAAGGGGTCAGGATAGAGAGAAGGGACCTCTAAAAGGCAAAAAATTGGTCTTTTTTTGGGGGGGGGGCTGACCTGCAGATCCACCACAGTGCTCAGCGTGATCCCCAGGTGTAACTCTGCGATGGATCCGAATGCCCATTGGAAAAAAAATACAGCCACTCACACACCAAACCCCTGCTGCATGGGTTGGGTGCATGTATGGGGGAGTTGGTATTTATATATTACTTTACGTTAAAAAAAACAGAAATTCACTAAGAAAATCAAAGGTTACAGGGACGTTATAGTTAGGTTTACATTTTACACACAAAACCATAGATATTCAGAAGTTATAGTCCTACATATAATTATACTTATCTAAAGAAACCATAACTTGTGCACTTAAGTAAGTTATTGTTTATGAACGTCACTATATGTATACTATAACTGCTCAATTTCTATGGTTTTGTGTGTTTAAAATGTGAACCTAACTATAACATGCCTGTAACCTTTGATTTTATATATGTGTGTGTGTGTGTGTGTGTGTGTGTGCGCATGTGTGTGAACATTACTAATTGTAACCACATGTTCAAACTCAACAGTTGCAGGATAGCTGCAAATAGGATAGCAGTAACCTCTCTACCGTCTCATAAGAGGAAATTGAATTGATAAAGATATTGATTATTCATTAGCCACCGGCATTGCAGAAAAGCACTTTTACACATAATTTTGTGCAACAAGCTTGATCACCGTCTCGCAGAGGGTGAGTATAACAACACAAGGATGGATCATAGGACTACAACAGAAGCTCAAAGGAGTCTTTTCAAATATTTCAATATCAGTCCCTATTTGACTATACAAGGGAACGTTTCAGGGCAATGGAGGGTGGGAGGAGATGTTTTTTTTAAACGTGGTCTACTGCCAGATTTTCCAAATACAGTGGCTAAAAAGCAATTGGTTTTACTCTCATGTGTAAAAAGAGAATAATTAAATATTTTAATATTTCTTGAACTGACCCAGTACCCAGAGTGGAGAGCGGCGGCTCCACCATCCCCCAGACCATCTAGGTTTTTTGCTGTGAATCACAATTACAACATTAGATGCCCATGCGAGACCTTTGTGCCACCTCTGCCGTGCTTCTCTCTGTCCTCAGATTCTGGCAGGTAAGATGTGGTGGCCCGTCCTTCTGTTTACTGGCTGTGGTGGCTTGGAGTCATCTTCCCACTGCATTGCGCAAGATCCGATATCAATTGGCCTTCCGTAAAGCTCTAAAAACCTACCTATTTATATACTAATTGGGTGGCTTCTCTGCTTTCCCTAGCTTTCTGTATCTTAGCGCCAGATTAATTCCATGCCATGATAAAACAGTATATTGCCAACTCCCTTGCAATGAAGTTAAAGCCTTGCAAATGTTTTTGTTATGCCAACTAGGCACTAGAACCCAGATTCACAAAAAAGGAATACATCTGCACTGGTAGAGTGCAGATTTACTACTTTTTGCAATTCAGTCATGTCCAGCTGTATGTATGGAAACATATGCCAGTTACAGTTTTCCAGGCATACTTGTGGTAATGTTGTGTGGCATTTGTTCGCAGTGGTACTTACCCTGTGCATAATTGTACACACAACACAATTTCACACTGTGGGAAAGGCAGCCCCGCTGTGCACCTGCGCAACATTTTATATTTCTTTTAGTGTGGGTAAGTATTTTTCCTCCTGTAGAATTCCCTTTATCTACACTGATACAAAAGTTGTGGATTGTCCTGCACCCTTTCCCACCTTGGAAGGGGAATTGGTACAGCCCTTTGCTGGAGGAAATCTGATCATCTCCTGGGTGGTAAGGGGTCAGAAAGGAGATTTTCAATAGCCACAAGTTCACAAAATTATGGGTGTTCACAAAGTCTCAAGGCAATCCACACCCTGCTCCTTCCTCTTCTCTCTACTTTCATGGGGCTTGCTATTGCATAATTACACATAGCCCTGGACCAACATCATGCAGTATTATCGGGATTTATGCCTCCTTGGTATCCTTGTGCGGATCCATGACAGGCATAAAAGGCGCCATTTTAGACCATAAATGTATGTTTACAGCCAGAAATGGCTTTGTGAATCTGGCTTTACTAGTCTTCCTCAACCCATACGGGAGCGGTATGTGGACTCAGTTTGTTTTGAAATATAACCCCTTTCATTGACCTTCCATCACACCAGTCAAGTGTCAACGTCATTTTTAACAGGGGGGAGTAAGGATATAATTTCAGAGACAACGTTCGATGAAAGTATAAAATATATCAATTTTGCTCGATACTGTTTCAGAAGTCTACTTGACTGTGAAATTTCACTGAAATAAAAACGTTTTGGAGTGGGGTGTTTTCATAGGCATTTTTTCCCTTGAAAAACCTACTTCGTGCATGTAATTTTGCCTCCATTTTTAACTTTCCTAACTTAGTAAAACTGACAAAGTTAGAGATGTTTTGGAAAAGCTTCACGAAAGTGGCGAGGGTAGTATATTTACATTTTTATTGCAGTTGAAAAGCACTTTACATGAACATGTTTAATTTTTATTGACGTTGAAAGGCGCTTTACATGAACATGTTTTCTACCTACTGTACATAAGTTTTACTTTGACGATGAATAACTTAATAACTGCTCTTTCATACAGGAAAGCTCTTACCTTATCCGATAATCCACTTTGCAGAACACTGTTTCTGGCAAGTTCACACAAGTCACAGGTGCTTAGTTTCCACACTTGAGCTGCTATAGCAAATTCCTCCATCAAGGCTTCCTGTGAATTTAACAAAGTCACAACATAAGTGAAACTATAAACTATATGTTCTTTAAGTTAATCAGCACATAGTATCAAGCAGTGAAGTCACTCCCCATTACTATGTCATCTGTTTAATGGTCTTCATGTATCCTTCCTTCTTTCTCTCCTACTCCCGACTCCTAAGTTCCACTTTTCCCTTTTATGGTCCGGCTTGATGCACAGCTGTCACCAAACAATTATGTGAGCTTCACTAGAAAGGAGCTTTGGCTTCGCACACATGTTGGGAGCCAGGAGTACATATTTTGATTGGGCATATGTTGTGTGCTTTCCCAAAAAGAATACTTGCCTTCCACACAGCTGTGACCATTGTGTTTCTTTATCCAGCTGTCTGAGCTTCAAATTTCAGGGACATCCACGTGACATTGTAATGCTATTAAAGTGTCTTAGCTAGCTAGATAATTTATGGTGTTTTTCTCAGGCTTCAACACAGATGGGAGAAGGGCTGTCATTAACCTACTTAGATTTGAGGTCTGGCTTGGAAGAGCAACTGTCACTTGACCTGTCAACCTGCACCAATCGTTTCCATGCAAATATATATCTATTCCTATGCTATTTTTGTAATGCTTCATTTTACCATACAAAATTCCATTAAAGCCAGACCTATTGGCATTATCAATGCTTGCTGAAATTTGCTGTAGAATCTGAGGCTGAATTCCAGTGCTTCCTTTCTTCTACTAACCACTAAGCCTCACTTTGGATCACCTTCAACCAAACACACATGTTCTCTATACCTTTTCATTCATCCCAACATTGCAACTTTCCTTCAGCTTCACCATTTGCTGTGTTTTGGCTTCATCCCAAATTCTCCTAAATAAACTTCCATTTGCCCACTCCGCATAGAATATCTAAATGACCCATCTCACCATACTCATTTACCTCTTATTACTCTGTTCTTTCTCTCTAAGTTCCATAAATGTTTGGTTAATTTCAAGCTCTACTTTTAGCTTAACAACCCCTCCCCCTTCCAAAATGGATTTTGTTTGGTTCAATATATGGAAATTACTGTCACGTCTTCTCCTAGCCCCACTTCCAGGTGCTAATATAAAGTCTTCTCTCCTCTGTTCTAATTCTTCTCAACCTCTCCTGTTCTTATGAAGTAGGTGTTATTTTTGATATTCTTTCATCTCTGGATTGTTCTTTAATGACTATACAGACCTCTAGCCATTCCTGTTTGGTAGACTGGTGTGGCTCATCACTTCTATCCTTTCCTCTGATTTACGATGCCTGTATTAGGCCAATTTCTCTTGTCTATCTGCAGCACATCCTTCTTCTTGATTATTATGATCTCCTCATCTGTGTGCTGATAATTCACAGCATGTCTCTCCCTTTCATCATACCTTCTCTGACTGCCTTTTCCGCTCTTCAATTGTGGAAGTCTCCTCATTCTAGCCAGTTCTATGCCTTGTAAACAGAAAGCCTTTTCTTCGTGGCACTTCGCCACACCTATTGGCCATTTCTCCACCTATCTTTTTCATTTCCTCACCACCACCAGCCTGTAATGTTGACATCACTTTTGATTGCGTTTTATACTGTCTAACCACACTGCCTCTATTTCATGTTCTTGTTTCCTTCAGTTATTTAATCTCTATGGTTCATACCTTTTATACTCTTGCTCATGTGCTAATGAAACTTGCACAGCTGTCTAATCCATTGTTGTTTTTAGAAGCAAACAAGAGCTCAGACTGACTATTGAGCTACTTCTGTGAGACATTAAATCGTGGACAAGATGACCTAGTCAATGACGTTTTGATTTTTTTTGTCTTTTTTACATATAGTATTTGCTTGGATTCCCTTACCCCACCACAGGATTTTGGGAACATACTGTGTTGGCAAACTTTATCAGAACGTTGAGACCATTCTAAACTTTGGAGGAGAAAGTACTCTGTCGCAACAGTATACCCTCTCTGCCAAACTGAAGGTCAACCCACTACATTTAGAATCAGGTGGGCCTTTGGAATGTCAACTAAGGAGAATACTCCGTCTCCACCGCCAACATACACCACTGACGGTACAACAGAGTAGTGCCCATTTTAGATTTTGCCATTTGTCTGCCCGTCCTTTTTGGAGTGAGCAAACAAATGGAAAGTTTTCATTCTTCATCACTGCCAAGTAAAACCTGGCAGTAAGGAGCAGTGAAACCTACCAAATGACCCTCACACCATGGGAGAAAACTCCCAGGGGTCGTTACTTTTTTTTTATTTTCAAAAACAAAATCTCACTGTGAGATTTTGTTTTTGAAAATTAAAAAACAAAGTTGAAAGTTTGGTGTACAGCTCCTTCAGATTGTTGGAGCTGTCCGTCAAACTTTAAATGAATGTACAGGAACCAATGTAATGGTGCTTCCAGGAAATGCAAGAGCTATCTGCTGGACATCTCTAAAGTTGGTGGGCGTTGTACCCCCACGCTGGTGGGTGTAAAGTACTCTACCATGATGATAGTAAATAATCCTTCCATCTAACTGTAAATCAGACCGTTTGTATGAATACATTTGTGAGAGATTAGCCTCAACCGTATATTGTTAAATGGAGTATTGTTTTGTGGGTTTATCACATTGCCTCTCAATGCTTAATGTATATGTATAGTAATTTAAACCCATATGTATATGTATAGTAAAGTATACCCACTCTTGTGCATTTGCCCCAAAATAAACAAGGACTAGAATTAGAGCACTTTGTGAACCTAGTCCATAGGTGGTGATTTTGGATGAATGTATGAATTCAAAACATTTGCACATTTTTGTTGTGCTATAATTACAAAAAGTTAATATCTTGGCAATCTGTACCTTAGAGTCTGCTTTTTTAATCTTCCTTTTCACCTGGAAACATTCTGGTAATTTTGAGCCACATGTTAACCCAAGAAACGTGACATAGTTTAAATCACTTAGACCATATCACGATTATTAAACAGTCAACAACTACAGACTATGATATACATCAAATGTTTAACCCCTTGGGTGCCCGGGACATAACGGGTACATCCTGGGCAGCACTGCTCGGGTGCCCAGGACATAACTGTTACGTTCTTGTATGGGCCCTCAGGGGAAGCGCTAGCGCTCCCCCGTTGGCCTGGCCCTCCTCTCCCATGGACAGAGATGGAAGGGGAAATTGCTTCCCCTTCCATCACCGCCCTCCCCACACCCCCACAGTGATGTCTGATGATGTCAGCGCACAATTGCGCACTGACCTCATCAGAGGCCGCCCCCACTGTGCTGGAAGCTGAGCTTTGCATTTCCCTTCCTATCCTGGGGCTGGGGATGGCACAGAGACAAGAAAGGAAAGGAAAGGCCTTTCCTTTCATGCCTCTGTGAGCATTTCTGCAGCCCAATCGTGAAGCAATCGGGCTGCAGAAATGCCCACTAGACACCAGAGATGTTTTTTGTTGTTGTTTTTTTTACTACTTATGTATGAGGGAAGCGGCCCCTTTGGCAAGGGCCGCTCCCCGGGGGGTAATATATTATAGGCCTTTTCTGCCCCCCTGGGGGCAGATCAGCCTATTGTAACTAGGTCAATGTGTCCCCAGGGGGAACAGAAACCACTAGAGACCAGGGATGTTTTCTTTTACTACTTATGTATGAGGGGAGCTGCCCCTTGAGCAAGGGTCGCTCCCCTGGAGGGCAATTATTTATTAGGCCATTTCTGCCCCCCTGTGGGCAAATCGGCCTATTGTTATTAGGCCGATCTGCCCACAGGGGGGTCAGAAACCTCTAGACACCAGGGATATATATTTTTTTGTTTACTTTTTTACAGGAGGGGACCGCCCCTTAGGCAAGGGTCGCTCCCCTGCGGGGCGGGGGGGATTGTCTTTAGGCCATGGCCTATTTTTATTAGGTCAATCTGCCCCCAAGGGATGAAGAAACCACTAGACACCAGGGATTTTTTTCAGGTCAATTTCTCACAAGGAGAGCGACCCCTTAGGCAAGGGTCGCTCCCCTGGGGGAGCAAATTTATTTAAGTCCATTTCTGCCCCCCTTGGGGATAGATCAGCCTATTTTAATTTGCTCGATCTGCCCCCAAGGAAGGCAGCAACCACTAGGCACCAGGGATTTTTATTTTTTTTTTTTTTACAGATGGGGAGCGACCCCTTAGGCAAGATTCACTCCCCTGGGAGGGGGTAATTTTATTTTAGGCCATTTCTGCCCCCGTTGGGGGCAGATTGGCCTATTTTTCTTATGCCAATCTGCCCCAAGGGGACAGAAACCACTAGACACCAGGGATTTTATTTACAACAATTTCACGCAAGGGGAGCGACCCCTTTGGCAAGGGTAGCTCCCCTGGGGGGAACATTTATTTTAAGCTATTTCTGCCCCCCTTCGGGCAGATCAGCCTATTTTTATTAGGCTGATCTGTCCCCAAGGGGGGCAGAAACCACTAGGCACCAGGGACTTTTATGTTTTTTAATTGTTTACAGATGGGAAGGCGAACCCTCAGGCAAGGGTCGCTTCCCTGGGGGGCAAATTTATTATAGGCCATTTCTACCCCCCATGGGGGTAGATTGGCCTATTTCTGTTAGGCCCATCTGCCCCAAGGGGGAACAGAAACCACTTAGGCATCAGGGATTGGTGTGTGTGTGATTTGTTTGGGGGGCAGCCCCTTGGGCAAGGGTCACTCCCCATGGGGGCACATTACTGTTGCCCATTTCCACCCCTCGTGCGGGCAGATCAGCATATTTTTTTTGTAAGACCCATCTGCCCCCAAGGGAGGCAGAAAGCCCACAGAGACCAGGGAAGATTTTTTTCAAAAAAGAGAGTGGGGGTATAGCCATACCCCCACCCCAAATAAATGGGGAAAAAGTTGTTCTGCCTACCGGTGGGTAGATGGGGCAATTACCCCCGGTCCCAACGGCAAGCAAGAGGACATTTGATTATTTGGGTTCTGGTTTTACATTTGGGCCATGAGAGCTTGTCTCAAAATCATCCCACCTGGAATGGTGGGGGCTGCACTTTTTGGACTTTGGGACGCTGCCATGTAGAAAAATCTACGAGACCTAGACAAATCTGAAAACTAAACATCTGGGTGAGTCCAGGTTGGTGTGCTTCTCATGCACCCCAAACCATTTTCTTACCCACAATGCCCTGCAAACCTCCAACTTTGCTTGAAATCACACATTTTTGTGATGGAACCTTCCAGAATCTGCAGGAATCCACAAAATTCCTACCACCAGCATTGTCCCTTCAATACCAATAAAATTTCTGCCCCACTTGTCAGCCTAAAAATGTTTTTTTTTTCAAACGGCCCTTTTGGACCTACTTTGGTATCCCCTCATTTTCGATATGTTTTTGGCCCTTCCCTGTCACAGGCACTTGGCCGACCTACACAAGTGAGGTATCATTTTTACCGGGAGACGGAGGGGAACGTTGGACGGTAGGAAATGTGGGCCTGTGTGGTGATCCCACACAGAAATGTGGGAGAATTTTGATTTTTTTTTAGCTAAATTTGAGGTTTGCTGAGGATTCGGAGTAAGAAAACATTGCAGGATCCACGCGAGTGCTCCCTGGACTCCCTCGGTTGTCTAGTTTTCCGAAATGTTTGGATTTGGTTGAGCTCCCTAGATGGCTGCGGAGTCCAGGACCAAAAATGCAGGTGCCCCCCCCAGCAAAAACAAGTAGTTTTGTGTTTGATAATTTTGATGAGTCCACATAGTATTTTGGGGCATTTCCTTTCGTGGGCATTAGGCCACCCAAACAAGTGAGATACCATTTTTATCGAGAGACCTGGGGGAACATTGGGTAGATGGAAGCTTGTGGCTCCCCTCAGATTCCAGAACTTTGCAGCACCGAAATGTGCCACATTTTGAGGTTTGCTAAGGATTCTGGGTAACAGAACCTGGTGAGGGCACCACAAGTTACTCCATCCTGGGTTCCCCGAGGTGTCCAGTTTTCATAAATGTCCAGGTTTGCTAGCTTTTCCTAGGTGCCGGCTGAGCTATAGGACAAAATCCACAGCTAGGTACTTTGCAAAAAACATTTTCTTTGGGAAAATATGATCCTTCCACGTTGTGGTTTGGGGCCTTTCCTGTTGCGGGCACAAGGTCTACCCACACAAGTGAGGTACCATCTTTATCAGGAGACTTGGGGGAATGCTGGGTAGAAGGAAATTTGTGGTTCCTCTCAGATTCCAGAACTTTCTGTCACAGAAATGCGAGAACAAAGTGTTTTCTTTGCCAAATGTTGAGGTTTGATAAGGATTCTGGGTAATAGAACCTGGCGAGAGCCCCACAAGTCACCCCATTCTGAATTCCCCTAGGTGTCTAGTTTTCACAAATGTATTGGTTTGCTAAGTTTCCCTAGGTGCCGGCTGGGCTAGAGGCCAAAATCCACAGCTAGGCACTTTGCAAGAAACAGGTCAGTTTTCTTTGGGAAAATGTGATGTGTCCACGTTGCATTTTGGGGCATTTTCAGTTGCGGACACTAGGCCTACCCACACAAGGAAGGTACCATTTTTATCGGGAGACTTGGGGGAATGCTGGGTAGTAGGATATTTGTGGCTCCTCTCAGATTCCAGAACTTTCTGTCACCTAAATCTGAGGAAAAGGTGTTTTTTTGGGCCAAATTTTGAGGTTTGCAAAGGATTCTGGGTAACAGAACATGGCGAGAGCCCCACAAGTGACCCCATTCAGAATTCCCCTAGGTGTCTAGTTTCCAAAAATGCATAGGTTTGCTAGGTTTCCCTAGGTTCCAGTTGAGCTCGAGGCCAAAATCCACAGCTAGGCACTTTCCAAAAACACGTCAGATTTCAATGTAAAAATGTGATGTGTCCATGTTGCGTTTCCTGTCGTGGGCATTAGGCCTACTCACACAAGTGAGGTACCATTTTTATCGGGAGACTTGGGGGAACACAGAATAGAAGAACAAGTGTTATTGTCCCCTGTCTTTCTCTACAATTTTTCCTTCCAAATGTAAGACAGTGTGTAAAAAAGACGTCTGTTTGAGAAATGCCCTGTAATTCATATGCTAGGATGTGGACCCCAGAATTCAGAGGTGTGCAAATAGCCACTTCTTCTCAACACCTTATCTTGTGCCTATTTTGGAAATACAAAGGTTTCCTTGATAACTATTTTTGACTCTTTATATTTTACCAAATAAATTGCTGCATACCCTTATACAAAGAAAACCCATTGCAAGGTACAGCTCATCTATTGGCTCTAGGTACCTAGGGTTCTTGATGAACCCACAAGCCCTATATATCCCCACAACCAGAAGAGTCCAGCAGACGTAACGGTATATACGTCTATACATATACGTTTTGAAAATTTGACATCACAGGAAAAAGTTACATAGTAAAACGTGGAGAAAAATTGCTGTTTTTTTATGTCAATTTCAATATATTTTTATTTTAGCTGTTATTTTCTGTAGGAAATCCTTGTAGG
Source organism: Pleurodeles waltl (assembly GCF_031143425.1). Classification (NCBI taxonomy): domain Eukaryota; kingdom Metazoa; phylum Chordata; class Amphibia; order Caudata; family Salamandridae; genus Pleurodeles; species Pleurodeles waltl. The sequence continues at coordinate 786,338,869 of NC_090440.1, forward strand.
ATCTACACAAATGCCCCCTTGCTGAAGTTAGAATGTTGTCTGATTTTCAGAAATGTTTAGCTGTTCAGCATCCAGCTGGTTTCACACCCATTTCTGTCACTAGCTGGAAGGAGGCTAAAAGCACAAAAAATAGTAAAAATGGGATATGTCCCAGTAAAATGCCGAAATTGTGTTGAAAAATGTGGTTTTCTGATTCAAGTCTGTCTGTTCATGAAAGCTGGGTAGATGGTGATTTTAGCACCACAAACCCTTTGTTGATGCCATTTTCAGGGGAAAAAACACAAGCTTTCTTCTGCAGCCCTTTTTTCCCATTTTTTTTTATTTAAACAAAACTTTCACTGTATTTTGGCTAGTTTCTTGGTATCCTCCAGGGGAACCCGCAAACTGTGGGTATCTCTAGAATCCCTAGGATGTTGGAAAAAAAGAACGCACATTTGGCATGGGTAGCTTATGTGGACAAAAAAAGACAAAAACTTATGAAGGCCTAAGTGCGAACTGCCCCAAATAGTCAAAAAAGGCCTGGCACCTGAGGGGGAAAAGGCCTGGCAGCGAAGGGGTTAAAGAGTATAAGAAAATGGAGGCAGTCATGAGTTAGACTTGGTTTTAGTGAGGGAAAAGGTCAGCTCCCCGTAATGTTAGATGAAACAAGCTCACAGAGTGAAAAAAGGCGAGAATGTGGTGGGCAATCCTGGTTCTTTTATCCCAGGAAATGCAACAATTCTGACATTAAGGTAATTTGAAGGGAAAGTGTATACTCTGAGGTTAGGCGAAGAAGGGCAGATGACCGGAAGTTAGAGTAGTTTTGAGACCTACCTTGGTGTAATGGAACTGCATGGGGTCATCTGTGGAGAGGGAGACCATAAGACCTTTGTACAAGAATTCCCGCAGCGGATTTTTAGAGTACTCCAGGAAAAGGCTGTTGTTGCTGAGTGGAGACATGGCAATTGGGATCTGGGCGAGGTAGTACAGGTACTGGAGAACTGGACTCTGCAAACACATAACAACAATCATGCTTATTAACAGAGACAAGGCTAACAGCAAGTAACTGTTCGTGCTTTCGGAAGCCAGGGAATGCGGCCAAGAACAAGAAATAGATTCCAGTGCCTTGTGCATAAAAGCGTTCCCAGCGACACAGCACAATATTTGTAAGACCCTGTGTAAGGAAATGCCTCCTTGGCATGGTTGCCCCCTGACTTTTTGCCTTTGCTGATGCTATGTTTACAATTGAAAGTGTGCTGAGGCCTGCTAACCAGGCCCCAGCACCAGTGTTCTTTCCCTAACCTGTACTTTTGTATCCACAATTGGCAGACCCTGGCATCCAGATAAGTCCCTTGTAACTGGTACTTCTAGTACCAAGGGCCCTGATGCCAAGGAAGGTCTCTAAGGGATGCAGCATGTCTTATGCCACCCTGGAGACCTCTCACTCAGCACAGACACACTGCTTGCCAGCTTGTGTGTGCTAGTGAGGACAAAACGAGTAAGTCGACATGGCACTCCCCTCAGGGTGCCATGCCAGCCTCTCACTGCCTATGCAGTATAGGTAAGACACCCCTCTAGCAGGCCTTACAGCCCTAAGGCAGGGTGCACTATACCATAGGTGAGGGTACCAGTGCATGAGCATGGTACCCCTACAGTGTCTAAACAAAACCTTAGACATTGTAAGTGCAGGGTAGCCATAAGAGTATATGGTCTGGGAGTCTGTCAAACACGAACTCCACAGCACCATAATGGCTACACTGAAAACTGGGAAGTTTGGTATCAAACTTCTCAGCACAATAAATGCACACTGATGCCAGTGTACATTTTATTGTAAAATACACCACAGAGGGCACCTTAGAGGTGCCCCCCTGAAACTTAACCGACTGTCTGTGTAGGCTGACTAGTTCCAGCAGCCTGCCACACCAGAGACATGTTGCTGGCCCCATGGGGAGAGTGCCTTTGTCACTCTGAGGCCAGTAACAAAGCCTGCACTGGGTGGAGATGCTAACACCTCCCCCAGGCAGGAGCTGTGACACCTGGCGGTGAGCCTCAAAGGCTCACCCCTTTGTCACAGCCCAGCAGGGCACTCCAGCTTAGTGGAGTTGCCCGCCCCCTCCGGCCACGGCCCCCACTTTTGGCGGCAAGGCTGGAGGGAACAAAGAAAGCAACAAGGAGGAGTCACTGGCCAGTCAGGACAGCCCCTAAGGTGTCCTGAGCTGAGGTGACTCTGACCTTTAGAAATCCTCCATCTTGCAGATGGAGGATTCCCCCAATAGGGTTAGGATTGTGACCCCCTCCCCTTGGGAGGAGGCACAAAGAGGGTGTACCCACCCTCAGGGCTAGTAGCCATTGGCTACTAACCCCCCAGACCTAAACACGCCCTTAAATTTAGTATTTAAGGGCTACCCTGAACCCTAGAAAATTAGATTCCTGCAACTACAAGAAGAAGGACTGCCTAGCTGAAAACCCCTGCAGAGGAAGATCAGAAGACGACTACTGCCTTGGCCCCAGAAACTCACCGGCCTGTCTCCTGCCTTCCAAAGATCCTGCTCCAGCGACGCCTTCCAAAGGGACCAGCGACCTCGACATCCTCTGAGGACTGCCCCTGCTTCGAAAAGACAAGAAACTCCCGAGGACAGCGGACCTGCTCCAAGAAAGGCTGCAACTTTGTTTCCAGCAGCTTTAAAGAACCCTGCAAGCTCCCCGCAAAAGGCGTGAGACTTGCAACACTGCACCCGGCGACCCCGACTCGGCTGGTGGCGATCCAACACCTCAGGAGGGACCCCAGGACTACTCTAAGACTGTGAGTACAAAAACCTGTCCCCCCTGAGCCCCCACAGCGCCGCCTGCAGAGGGAATCCCGAGGCTTCCCCTGACCGCGACTCTTTGAATCCTAAGTCCCGACACCTGGGAGAGACCCTGCACCCGCAGCCCCCAGGACCTGAAGGACCGGACTTTCACTGGAGGAGTGACCCCCAGGAGTCCCTCTCCCTTGCCCAAGTGGAGGTTTCCCCGAGGAACCCCCCCCTTGCCTGCCTGCAGCGCTGAAGAGATCCCTAGATCTCCCATTGACTTCCATTACAAACCCGACGCTTGTTTCTACACTGCACCCGGCCGCCCCCGCGCTGCTGAGGGTGAAATTTCTGTGTGGACTTGTGTCCCCCCCGGTGCCCTACAAAACCCCCCTGGTCTGCCCTCCGAAGACGCGGGTACTTACCTGCAAGCAGACCGGAACCGGGGCACCCCCCTTCTCTCCATTCTAGCCTATGCGTTTTGGGCACCACTTTGAACTCTGCACCTGACCGGCCCTGAGCTGCTGGTGTGGTGACTTTGGGGTTGCTCTGAACCCCCAACGGTGGGCTACCTTGGACCAAGAACTAAGCCCTGTAAGTGTCTTACTTACCTGGTTAACCTAACAAATACTTACCTCCCCTAGGAACTGTGAAAATTGCCCTGTGTCCACTTTTAAAACAGCTATTTGTGAATAACTTGAAAAGTATACATGCAATTTTGATGATTTGAAGTTCCTAAAGTACTTACCTGCAATACCTTTCGAATGAGATATTACATGTAGAATTTGAACCTGTGGTTCTTAAAATAAACTAAGAAAAGATATTTTTCTATATAAAAACCTATTGGCTGGATTTGTCTCTGAGTGTGTGTACCTCATTTATTGCCTATGTGTATGTACAACAAATGCTTAACACTACTCCTTGGATAAGCCTACTGCTCGACCACACTACCACAAAATAGAGCATTAGTATTATCTATTTTTACCACTATTTTACCTCTAAGGGGAACCCTTGGACTCTGTGCATGCTATTCCTTACTTTGAAATAGCACATACAGAGCCAACTTCCTACATTGGTGGATCAGCGGTGGGGTACAAGACTTTGCATTTGCTGGACTACTCAGCCAATACCTGATCACACGACAAATTCCAAAATTGTCATTAGAAATTGATTTTTGCAATTTGAAAAGTTTTCTAAATTCTTAAAAGACCTGCTAGGGCCTTGTGTTAGATCCTGTTTAGCATTTCTTTTAGAGTTTAAAAGTTTGGTAAAAGTTTGAATTAGATTCTAGAACCAGTTTTAGTTTCTTAAAAAGTATTCCAACTTTTAGAAGCATAATGTCTAGCACAGATGTGAATGTGGTGGAACTCGACACCACACCTTACCTCCATCTACAGATGAGAGAGCTAAGGTCACTCTGTAAACTAAAGAAAATAGCAATGGGCCCCAAACCTACCAAAGTACAGCTCCAGGAGCTTTTGGCAGAGTTTGAAAAGGCCAACCCCTCTGAGGATGGCAACTCAGAGGATGAAGATAGTGACTTGGAGGGAAATTCCCCCCCTCCAGTCCTACTTAGGGAGAGCAGGGCTTCTCAAGCCCTGACTCCACAAATAATAGTCAGAGATGCTGGTTCCCTCACAGGAGGGACCAACAACTCTGAAATCACTGAGGATAACTCCAGTGAAGAGGACATCCAGTTAGCCAGGATGGCCAAAAGATTGGCTTTGGAAAGACAGATCCTAGCCATAGAGAGGGAAAGACAAGAGATGGGCCTAGGACCCATCAATGGTGGCAGCAACATAAATAGGGTCAGAGATTCTCCTGACATGTTGAAAATCCCCAAAGGGATTGTAACTAAATATGAAGATGGTGATGACATCACCAAATGGTTCACAGCTTTTGAGAGGGCTTGTGTAACCAGAAAAGTGAACAGATCTCACTGGGGTGCTCTCCTTTGGGAAATGTTCACAGGAAAGTGTAGGGATAGACTCCTCACACTCTCTGGACAAGATGCAGAATCTTATGACCTCATGAAGGGTACCCTGATTGAGGGCTTTGGATTCTCCACTGAGGAGTACAGGATTAGGTTCAGGGGGGCTCAAAAATCCTCGAGCCAGACCTGGGTTGACTTTGTTGACTACTCAGTGAAAACACTAGATGGTTGGATTCAAGGCAGTGGTGTAAGTAATTATGATGGGCTGTACAATTTATTTGTGAAAGAACACCTGTTAAGTAATTGTTTCAATGATAAACTGCATCAGCATCTGGTAGACCTAGGACCAATTTCTCCCCAAGAATTGGGAAAGAAGGCGGACCATTGGGTCAAGACAAGGGTGTCCAAGACTTCAACAGGGGGTGACCAAAAGAAAGGGGTCACAAAGACTCCCCAGCAGAAGGGTGATGAGACAACCAAAACTAAAAATAGTAAAGAGTCTTCTACAGGCCCCCAAAAACCTGCACAGGAGGGTGGGCCCAGAGCCTCTTCACAAAACAATGGGTACAAGGGTAAAAACTTTGATCCCAAAAAGGCCTGGTGTCATAGCTGTAAACAGCATGGACACCAAACTGGAGACAAGGCCTGTCCCAAGAAAGGTTCCACTCCAAACTCCCATCCAGGTAACACTGGTATGGCTAGTCTCCAAGTGGGATCAACAGTGTGCCCAGAGCAAATCAGGGTCCACACTGAAGCTACTCTAGTTTCTGAGGGTGGGGTGGATTTAGCCACACTAGCTGTCTGGCCGCCTAACATGCAAAAATACAGACAGCAACTCTTAATTAATGGGACTAGAATAGAGGGCCTGAGGGATACCGGTGCCAGTGTCACCATGGTGACAGAGAAACTGGTTTCCCCTGGCCAATACCTGACTGGAAAAACTTACACAGTCACCAACGCTGACAATCAGAGAAAAGTACATCCCATGGCAATGGTTACTTTAGAATGGGGAGGGGTCAATGGCCTGAAGCAGGTGGTGGTCTCCTCAAATATCCCAGTGGACTGTCTGCTTGGAAATGACCTGGAGTCCTCAGCATGGGCTGAGGTAGAGCTAAAAACCCATGCAGCAATGCTGGGTATCCCTGAACTGGTGTGTGTGAAAACAAGAGCACAATGCAAGGCACAGGGTGAAAAAGTAGAGCTGGAGTCTGGAAAAATGGCCCAGCCTACCAAGAGAACAGGAAAGTCAGTTGGGAAACCAACTGCAACACAGCAAAAGAAAGGGAACCTCTCTTCTCAGGAAGAAGTTCTGCCCTCTGAGGGAACTGAGCCTTTGGAGCTTGAACCTTATCAGGTTGAGCTCTTAGGCCCAGGGGGACCCTCAAGGGAAGAGCTGTGTAAGGGACAAGAAACCTGTCCCTCTCTTGAAGGCCTTAGGCAGCAAGCTGCTGAAGAGTCCAAAGGCAAGAAAAATGGAACACATAGGGTCTATTGGGAAGATGGGCTCCTGTACACTGAGGCCAGAGACCCCAAACCTGGTGCCACTAGGAGAGTGGTAGTGCCTCAGCTGTTCAGAGAGTTCATCCTAACATTGGCCCATGACATTCCCCTTGCTGGACATTTGGGACAAACCAAGACGTGGGAGAGGTTAGTCAACCACTTCTACTGGCCCAATATGTCCAACATGGTTAAGGAGTTTTGCCTCTCCTGCCCCACCTGTCAAGCCAGTGGTAAGACAGGTGGGCACCCAAAGGCCCCCCTCATTCCACTTCCAGTGGTGGGGGTGCCCTTTGAAAGAGTGGGTGTGGACATAGTTGGTCCACTGGAACCTCCCACAGCCTCAGGAAATATGTATATCCTGGTGGTAGTGGATCATGCTACCAGGTATCCTGAAGCTATTCCCCTTAGGTCGACTACTGCCCCTGCAGTAGCCAAGGCCCTCATTGGTATCTTTACCAGAGTGGGTTTCCCTAAGGAGGTGGTGTCTGACAGAGGTACCAACTTCATGTCAGCATACCTAAAGCAGATGTGGAATGAGTGTGGAGTGACTTATAAATTCACTACACCATACCATCCACAAACTAATGGCTTGGTTGAGAGATTCAACAAGACATTAAAGGGCATGATCATGGGGCTCCCAGAAAAACTCAAAAGGAGATGGGATGTCCTCCTGCCATGTCTGCTTTTCGCTTACAGGGAGGTACCACAGAAGGGAGTAGGGTTCTCACCCTTTGAACTTCTGTTTGGTCATCCTGTAAGGGGACCACTTGCCCTTGTTAAAGAAGGCTGGGAGAGACCTCTCCATGAGCCTAAACAGGACATAGTGGACTATGTACTTGGCCTTCGCTCCAGAATGGCAGAGTACATGGAAAAGGCAACCAAAAACCTTGAGGCCAGCCAACAGCTCCAGAAGTTTTGGTATGACCAAAAGGCTGCACTGGTTGAGTTCCAACCAGGGCAGAAAGTCTGGGTTCTGGAGCCTGTGGCTCCCAGGGCACTCCAGGACAAATGGAGTGGCCCTTACCCAGTACTAGAGAGGAAGAGTCAGGTCACCTACTTGGTGGACCTGGGCACAAGCAGGAGCCCCAAAAGGGTGATCCATGTAAACCGCCTTAAGCTCTTCCACGACAGGGCTGATGTCAATCTGTTAATGGTAACAGATGAGGATCAGGAGGCAGAGAGTGAACCTCTCCCTGATCTTCTGTCATCAGACCCAAAAGATGGTACAGTAGATGGAGTGATCTACTCAGACACCCTCTCTGGCCAACAGCAAGCTGATTGTAGGAGAGTCCTACAACAGTTTCCTGAACTCTTCTCCTTAACCCCTGGTCAGACACACCTGTGTACCCATGATGTGGACACAGGAGACAGCATGCCTGTCAAGAACAAAATCTTTAGACAGTCTGACCATGTTAAGGAAAGCATCAAGGTGGAAGTCCACAAGATGCTGGAATTGGGAGTCATTGAGCGCTCTGACAGCCCCTGGGCTAGCCCAGTGGTCTTAGTCCCCAAACCTCACACCACAGATGGAAAGAAAGAGATGAGGTTTTGTGTGGACTACAGAGGGCTCAATTCTGTCACCAAGACAGATGCTCATCCAATTCCAAGAGCTGATGAGCTCATTGATAAATTAGGTGCTGCCAAATTTCTAAGTACCTTTGACTTGACAGCAGGGTACTGGCAAATAAAAATGGCACCTGGAGCAAAAGAAAAGACAGCATTCTCCACACCTGATGGGCATTATCAGTTTACTGTTATGCCCTTTGGTTTAAAGAATGCCCCTGCCACCTTCCAAAGGTTGGTGAATCAAGTCCTTGCTGGCTTGGAGTCCTTTAGCACAGCTTATCTTGATGATATTGCTGTCTTTAGCTCCACCTGGCAGGATCACCTGGTCCACCTGAGGAAGGTTTTGAAGGCTCTGCAATCTGCAGGCCTCTCTATCAAGGCATCCAAATGCCAGATAGGGCAGGGAACTGTGGTTTACTTGGGACACCTTGTAGGTGGAGGCCAAGTTCAGCCACTCCAACCCAAGATCCAGACCATTCTGGACTGGGTAGCTCCAAAAACCCAGACTCAAGTCAGGGCATTCCTTGGCTTGACTGGGTACTACAGGAGGTTTGTGAAGGGATATGGATCCATTGTGACAGCCCTCACTGAGCTCACCTCCAAGAAAATGCCCAAGAAAGTGAACTGGACTGTGGACTGCCAACAGGCCTTTGACACCCTGAAACAAGCAATGTGCTCAGCACCAGTTCTCAAAGCTCCAGATTATTCTAAGCAGTTCATTGTGCAGACTGATGCCTCTGAACATGGGATAGGGGCAGTTTTGTCCCAAACAAATGATGATGGCCTTGACCAGCCTGTTGCTTTCATTAGCAGGAGGTTACTCCCCAGGGAGCAGCGTTGGAGTGCCATTGAGAGGGAGGCCTTTGCTGTGGTTTGGTCCCTGAAGAAGCTGAGACCATACCTCTTTGGGACTCACTTCCTAGTTCAAACTGACCACAGACCTCTCAAATGGCTGATGCAAATGAAAGGTGAAAATCCTAAACTGTTGAGGTGGTCCATCTCCCTACAGGGAATGGACTTTATAGTGGAACACAGACCTGGGACTGCCCATGCCAATGCAGATGGCCTTTCCAGGTTCTTCCACTTAGAAAATGAAGACTCTCTTGGGAAAGGTTAGTCTCATCCTCTTTCGTTTGGGGGGGGGTTGTGTAAGGAAATGCCTCCTTGGCATGGTTGCCCCCTGACTTTTTGCCTTTGCTGATGCTATGTTTACAATTGAAAGTGTGCTGAGGCCTGCTAACCAGGCCCCAGCACCAGTGTTCTTTCCCTAACCTGTACTTTTGTATCCACAATTGGCAGACCCTGGCATCCAGATAAGTCCCTTGTAACTGGTACTTCTAGTACCAAGGGCCCTGATGCCAAGGAAGGTCTCTAAGGGATGCAGCATGTCTTATGCCACCCTGGAGACCTCTCACTCAGCACAGACACACTGCTTGCCAGCTTGTGTGTGCTAGTGAGGACAAAACGAGTAAGTCGACATGGCACTCCCCTCAGGGTGCCATGCCAGCCTCTCACTGCCTATGCAGTATAGGTAAGACACCCCTCTAGCAGGCCTTACAGCCCTAAGGCAGGGTGCACTATACCATAGGTGAGGGTACCAGTGCATGAGCATGGTACCCCTACAGTGTCTAAACAAAACCTTAGACATTGTAAGTGCAGGGTAGCCATAAGAGTATATGGTCTGGGAGTCTGTCAAACACGAACTCCACAGCACCATAATGGCTACACTGAAAACTGGGAAGTTTGGTATCAAACTTCTCAGCACAATAAATGCACACTGATGCCAGTGTACATTTTATTGTAAAATACACCACAGAGGGCACCTTAGAGGTGCCCCCTGAAACTTAACCGACTGTCTGTGTAGGCTGACTAGTTCCAGCAGCCTGCCACACCAGAGACATGTTGCTGGCCCCATGGGGAGAGTGCCTTTGTCACTCTGAGGCCAGTAACAAAGCCTGCACTGGGTGGAGATGCTAACACCTCCCCCAGGCAGGAGCTGTGACACCTGGCGGTGAGCCTCAAAGGCTCACCCCTTTGTCACAGCCCAGCAGGGCACTCCAGCTTAGTGGAGTTGCCCGCCCCCTCCGGCCACGGCCCCCACTTTTGGCGGCAAGGCTGGAGGGAACAAAGAAAGCAACAAGGAGGAGTCACTGGCCAGTCAGGACAGCCCCTAAGGTGTCCTGAGCTGAGGTGACTCTGACCTTTAGAAATCCTCCATCTTGCAGATGGAGGATTCCCCCAATAGGGTTAGGATTGTGACCCCCTCCCCTTGGGAGGAGGCACAAAGAGGGTGTACCCACCCTCAGGGCTAGTAGCCATTGGCTACTAACCCCCCAGACCTAAACACGCCCTTAAATTTAGTATTTAAGGGCTACCCTGAACCCTAGAAAATTAGATTCCTGCAACTACAAGAAGAAGGACTGCCTAGCTGAAAACCCCTGCAGAGGAAGATCAGAAGACGACTACTGCCTTGGCCCCAGAAACTCACCGGCCTGTCTCCTGCCTTCCAAAGATCCTGCTCCAGCGACGCCTTCCAAAGGGACCAGCGACCTCGACATCCTCTGAGGACTGCCCCTGCTTCGAAAAGACAAGAAACTCCCGAGGACAGCGGACCTGCTCCAAGAAAGGCTGCAACTTTGTTTCCAGCAGCTTTAAAGAACCCTGCAAGCTCCCCGCAAAAGGCGTGAGACTTGCAACACTGCACCCGGCGACCCCGACTCGGCTGGTGGCGATCCAACACCTCAGGAGGGACCCCAGGACTACTCTAAGACTGTGAGTACAAAAACCTGTCCCCCCTGAGCCCCCACAGCGCCGCCTGCAGAGGGAATCCCGAGGCTTCCCCTGACCGCGACTCTTTGAATCCTAAGTCCCGACACCTGGGAGAGACCCTGCACCCGCAGCCCCCAGGACCTGAAGGACCGGACTTTCACTGGAGGAGTGACCCCCAGGAGTCCCTCTCCCTTGCCCAAGTGGAGGTTTCCCCGAGGAACCCCCCCCTTGCCTGCCTGCAGCGCTGAAGAGATCCCTAGATCTCCCATTGACTTCCATTACAAACCCGACGCTTGTTTCTACACTGCACCCGGCCGCCCCCGCGCTGCTGAGGGTGAAATTTCTGTGTGGACTTGTGTCCCCCCCGGTGCCCTACAAAACCCCCCTGGTCTGCCCTCCGAAGACGCGGGTACTTACCTGCAAGCAGACCGGAACCGGGGCACCCCCCTTCTCTCCATTCTAGCCTATGCGTTTTGGGCACCACTTTGAACTCTGCACCTGACCGGCCCTGAGCTGCTGGTGTGGTGACTTTGGGGTTGCTCTGAACCCCCAACGGTGGGCTACCTTGGACCAAGAACTAAGCCCTGTAAGTGTCTTACTTACCTGGTTAACCTAACAAATACTTACCTCCCCTAGGAACTGTGAAAATTGCCCTGTGTCCACTTTTAAAACAGCTATTTGTGAATAACTTGAAAAGTATACATGCAATTTTGATGATTTGAAGTTCCTAAAGTACTTACCTGCAATACCTTTCGAATGAGATATTACATGTAGAATTTGAACCTGTGGTTCTTAAAATAAACTAAGAAAAGATATTTTTCTATATAAAAACCTATTGGCTGGATTTGTCTCTGAGTGTGTGTACCTCATTTATTGCCTATGTGTATGTACAACAAATGCTTAACACTACTCCTTGGATAAGCCTACTGCTCGACCACACTACCACAAAATAGAGCATTAGTATTATCTATTTTTACCACTATTTTACCTCTAAGGGGAACCCTTGGACTCTGTGCATGCTATTCCTTACTTTGAAATAGCACATACAGAGCCAACTTCCTACACCCTATCTATAGAATTCCCCCTAGGAAGGGTGTATATGTTTACATTTGTATTAATCTTCTAGGGACAACTAAAGGGGCATCAGGGCAGTTATGGCATTGTTGAATTCCTTATGAAACAGAGAGATTCGACGTAGGCTTTGGTTAAAGACAGCTGTACTAGTCAACATGACCAATCCACTGCGTACATTAACATTTCCACTAAGCCGAACACACAACCTAAAAGTCGTTCACCCTCTGACCCTTTCGCTCTCTCAAAAGTTGTTTTCACTCTCTCGCAGCGTCCCTTGTAGCATCAGGCTGCACCTATTCAATGTTTCCACCAGTTTCAGTGTGTTCAGCTTCTGGATCCACCCAGCAACATCAGTTCCCTCATTACCGTGGAATAACTTTAGTTTCTCGGTGCTTTGAGGACGTTATCATCGCCAAAAAATCCAAATTGGCTAGCTACCTGCTTACGTGCCTGTATGTGTGCCTATTTGCTTATAGTACATCCATCCATCCATCCCTTCCTCCCTCCATCCGTCAAACCATCCATCTTTGCATCTCCCAAACCAGACATCATCCATTCACCTATTCTCCAGCCCACCCATGCATTCATCCATGTATCATCCATCCATCCATTGCCCATTAATCCTCCTATCCTTCAGTCTGTCCATCACTCTCTCCATCCCCCCTCCATCAAACCATCCATCTGTGCATCCCTCAAAAAAACCACCCATCGTCCATCCATCCACCCATTCTTCAACCAATCCACCCATTGCCCATTTATCCACCCATCCTTCAGTCCATCTATCAATCCCTAAATCCACCATCCTTCAAACCATTCATCTTTGAGTCCGTCAGTCTATCCATCCACCCTTTCTTCAACCAAACCATTCATTCACCATTGTCTATTCATCAGCCCATCTTTCTGTCCATCCACCAATCTTTGCATTCTTCGATCCATTCACCTATCCATCCTTTCATTTAGATCTAAAGATAGACCGACAGGTAGATAGATAGATAGATAGATAGATAGATAGATAGATAGATAGATAGATAGATAGATAGATAGATAGATAGATAGATAGATAGATAGATAGATAGATAGATATCCGAAGCTTAGTGTTATGTTACTACTTGTGACGTCTGATTTGTCAGTACACATTAGTAGGTAAAATACTGAATAATCATGATCCAGCCATGGAACAAATAACTCTTTCTGGTCCCTATATTTACACATGTACTTCGACAGAAAAAGTCATTTTACCCTGACTCCTGAGATTTCAGTCAGCCACACCTAACGAAAATCCTGGATTTTTCCACGTACATTGCCACGTGATCTGCTCAAGGTCTCCATCACTTTGCAATTATTCTGTCTGCTAACCGTAAAGGCGAGCACTTGACATCTGGGCACGAGGACTTCATTAATTTGGTCTGGCATTCGGCCCCGCCACTATATCCATCTCTTGATGGGTGTTTAACAGCACATGTTTTGTGGGAGAAGGAGTGATAGATATTTTTCCAAAACAACAAAGATGCAGCGTTACCTTCTTCAGATTCAAGCCATGAGAAATGTTGTCAGCAGTAAGGAAGGCAGACACCAGGTGAGTGATGGAGCCGGCTTCCCCGCAGTGAGGCCGGAAGAGGAAGGTGCTCATGCCCCGCTCCCTGCAGAAAGAAAAGAGGCCACTGGTTTCATAAGAGTCTCGATGGCTGTAAGAGGAGAAGCGGAGCCAGTTCATTGTATCCCTGGCAACAGGGGGTGTAGGTTACATACATGAACGTTTTTAATGCCTAACCAGACACGAAGGGTGGATAACGATGGAAGCAAATGGAAATTATTTACTGTCTTCCCCTGACACTGCGGGGATGCAGAACACACACCTGGATGGATGTTATTTACTGTCTCAGTGACACCGGGAAATGCAGAACACACACACATGGACATTATTTACTGTCTCAGTGACACAAGGGAATACAGAACACACACATGGAAATTATTTACTGTCTTCCCCTGACACTGCGGGGATGCAGAACACACACCTGAATGGATGTTATTTACTGTCTCAGTGACACCGGGAAATGCAGAACACACACATGGACATTACTGTCTTAGTGACACCAGGGAATGCAGAAAACACACATGGACATTATTTACAGTCTCAGTGACACAAGGGAATACAGAACACACACATGGACATTATTTACTATCTTATGGACACTGATAAATGCAGAACACATACGTGAACATTATTTACTGTCCAAGTGACCCTGGGGAATGCAAAACACACATATCGATGGGTGTTATTTACTTTGTCAGTGACACAGGGGAATGCAGAACACATACATAGACAACATATACTGTGTAAGTGACACCAGAGAATGCAAACACACACATGGATTTTATTTACTGTCTCAGAGACACAGGGAAATGCAGAACACACACATAGACAACATATACTGTGTCAGTGATACCAGAGAATGCAAACACACACATTGATTTTATTTACTGTCTCAGTGACACAGGGAAATGCAGAACACACACATAGACAACATATACTGTGTCAGTGACACCAGAGAATGCAAACACACACATTGATTTTATTTACTGTCTCAGTGACACAGGGAAATGCAGAACACACACATAGACAATATATACTGTGTCAGTGACACCAGGGAATGCAGAACACACACATGGACAACTGTCTCACATGACATCAGGGATTGCAGAAAACACACATTGATATTATTTGCTGTCTCAGATGACATAAGGAAATGCAGAAAAGAGATATTGACCTTATTTACTCTCTTCTCTGGCAGAGGAATATGCAGGACTTACAAAACCAATATTTGCTGCTCCCTGCCTCCCCCAAATGAACATTATTTATGTCTCTAGTGAAACCGAGGAAGGCAGAACACACACGTACATTATTTACTGTCTCGGTGACACCGCTTAAGGCAGTGCACACACATGGACAATATTTACCGTCTCAGAGACACTGGGAATGCTGAACACGCACATGGAGAATTTTTACTGTTTAACCTAAAAAGCAGAACACACATGAACCATGAACGCTATATACTGTCTCTTCTGCCACCTGGTGGTCTATAACACACTCGGGTATTATTTACTGTCTTCCTTGATACCCGGGGATGAAGGTCACACATGCGCACGATTCACAGTCTCAACTGATGCAGGGAACGTGTGGATGCTTTTTTCTTTCTGCTTTACCACAGGATGCTGAAACAAGGCTCAATGTTTGCTGTCTCCTCTGATAGAAGTAGATGCAATGTACACATTGACATGTTTTAATTTTAACCAAGCCAAGCCTGAATAGCATTTACTTTCTGCAAGAAGTCAGGACATGTGTGCCCATTATTTACTGCCTCCTGTCTAACAGAGGGGTACAGGGCACACAGTGGCGTAAAGAAACTTGAGGGGGCCCCCTGCAAAATACTTGGAGGGGACCGCTCTCCCCTGGATCCAGTCGGGGGCCTGCCACCCGTACACAATGTACTGTACTGAGGGCCCTCTGGACCTCAGGCCCCTCTACCCCCTTCCCCCTCTCCCGTCCCCCGGACCATGGGGGCTGCGGGAGCCTTTGTTACACCAGTGAAGGCACACACAGATCCTATTTAGGTTCTCCCCTTGTACAGGTGGATGCTTGTCATTTACTGCCGGGAACAGTGGATTATTTACTTACTGAGCCGAAATGGAAACTATGTATTTATATCTTCACATCTAAAAATATCATAACTTTTTTCCGTCGGCGAGTCTAGTATCGGGGCATGTGCACAGACCCATAGATAGCATTGACGGCTTTTCATGAAATCATTTGTAACAGCCCTTTTATCTGTGCAGTATTTGATTTTGTGGGATTCAGGAGAACGTGTGGGACAGTACAAGCCACAGAGTTAACCAAAATGGCTCAGCCAGGGGTGCAGACTTCTAATTATAAATCCCTCTGCTTTCTTGCTCTGCTCAATCCAAGTGTGGTGCAGGTGTTGAAGAGGACTTGCAAATATGGGCTGTATACTAATAGGAAAAGAGCCCAAGGCACTTTTAAGGTATTAGCATCAAAATTAAGCAATAGAAAACTTTTCGTAGCACAACAATTTACATGATAGGACCGTGTATTGTTTCAGATCAAAGCTTAAACATCACCAAGAAGCACTGAGTGAGTCTTGGAAAATCTGGGCTATTACATGAAGCACTGTTTGTAAAACCTGATTCACAATAGGCTTTTTTTGCAGTTTTACATAACGAGCAATTGGCCCAAGGTCATCAGAGCACCTTACAAGAGCACACAATAACATTATACAATGTCAATTTTTTTCTTTATAGTAACAGGGAAATTAAGTGATTTGCCCAGAATCACAGTGCTCTTATTTCAAAATTATGAGATGGCACAATAATTACCCTTATACCCTTTCAAATTCGAATACTTTATTGTTAAATTCTGATCGGGTTCCACTTTTTTTTATTCACACCAAGAGGCAGATTTAAGAGCCCCTTACACCATAATATCGCCACATTATCATCATTTTTTTTACACTAATGTGGTGATATTATGGCAAAAAGGCCACACCAGATTTACAAAGTGGCGCAATGCATGCATTGCACCACTTTGTAACCCCTTGTGCCACATTATGCCTGCACCAGGCATAATTTCTGCAAGGGGGGCATTCCCCCTTAGGGGAGCCAAAATAATGGCACCAAAAAATCTAACAGATTTCTTTGCGTTATTTTTTTCAGCATTTTTAATGCCTGCTCAGAGCATGCGTTAAAAAGGGGCACACCATTGTTTACAATGGGCCTCTATGTACTGTTCAGGGTTAGCGCCAACATTTTGGCACTAACCCTGAACAGTATATCAATAGCATCAAAAAATTCTGACGCTATTGTCCCCCTACCCTGCGCCATGGTGCACCGTATTTTAAATACAGCACACACATGGTGGCGGCAGTGGGGAGCTAAAGGGTGAAAGTAAAGTGGCGCTACAGTATGTGCAGTGCCACTTTTCTTAAATCTGCCCCCAAATTGTTTAAACAAGCGTATTTCGTCAGCATTAAAAATCCTTAAAATTACACTTTTTGATTATTTTATAATCATCAAGTATTAAATTCTGTTCAATAATGGGACAAATCAGTACTGTGTCATTAGGCTTAACCATACTCATTGAATGAATTTCGGAACAATGTTGATTAATTAAGAATACACCTTCTTTTAAACAAAGGTAACACAAATTTATCATGCCAACTTGTGAATTCTTTCTTTAAATAATTATTAAGCCCACAGAAACAAAAACAAGAACATTAACGTTGCTTCTCCTGGGTATACAGAATATGCAATCATACATGCCAATCTGTTGGGCATCTGAATGAAAGGAATGTACTGCAATCTAAATCAATTAAAAGAAATAAAAGATGTCTAAGGATCATTAGGACATGAATGATGTCTGATTTGGAAAGTTCTACCAACGTGTAATACTGCTTTTAACCCAATGGAGGGAATTGGTGATTTAGAAGATATGAATAGCCAAAGAATGACTGGGTGTGTATATTTGTCCTACTGTCTTAGGAGGAAAAGCTTATTTGCCCAGGTCCCTTTAGACAGAGGCCAGTCAAGTGATGGAGGACCAAAAGGAAACTGGCTGCTCCTGTTGACCACTTTGAGGGCCCCAAACAATTTTGGAACAGAATAGACCTTTGTAAATTTCCATTTCCGAAAGAATACTGCTGAGTTAACAAGCAGGTTTTCTGGGCTGCGTGCACTGCAGATTCCATCCAACATGACACCTGATCTAAAAATAATGACACTGGAGGTGATCTACTCCTTGCGCCCTTCGTCACTTACTTCCTCAGGTTGTTGAGCACCATGATGTTGGCGTACATGTAGTATAGATAGTAGCTGTAGGGTGGATTCTGCTCATGCGTCCACAAGTCAGGGTTTGGGCTCTTGTCTGAGAACATATGGTCGCTGTGCTTGGATTCATCATCAACGCTGTCGAAGCCGGTTACCTGCAATGAAAGAGCATTGAGTTTACTACAATCCTAAATCAATAACAATGAAAATGGAAGTGCATGAAAGGGTAAGGTTACTGCCTGGATCAGAATGGGTACAATCAATGGTTAACCATTAGTGTACAGAGATTTGCTAAGAAAACCTACGAAAGTAAGAGAGTCTAGCATAGGGTTGTCTAGTGTAAGCTCCTGAGGGCCAGATACATGTCAGATTATCACAATAACCATTGACTATTCAACTGAGTACAATTTACATTAATGTGGGGCCTCTACAACTTTGGCATGGATCCTGCACCTTACTTCAAACTGTAAAGACTATGTTCACACAATCAGTCTTCCCTGGTCAAGTAGGATTGGGGAAGAGACGGTCGTATATCAGGCTTCCAAGAGGAGAGACAATGTGGATATCAGATCTATGGGTCTCATTTGTGAGTACAGTTTCAGCTCCTGTTCCGATAGGGCACATCAGGAAGATTTAGGGAGAAGGTGATACCACCACCTTGAGTTCAATAACGGGAACAACTCCTCTTAAGTGCCAATCTCTGCAGAGCAAAGACAACAGGCAGCACAAAAAGAGCAGCAACCAGAGGAGGAAAGTACAGCTGCAGACTAGAAGAAGCCAGAAGCAGAGATTCCCCCCTTGTAGGCTCTGAGCTTTAGCTGAGCTATAAGCGAGTGCTATTGAAAAAGCAGATAGCAGAAGTGCCTGCCGGCTTCAGTGCCAATGCATACATCAGACTGTAAATACTAGGTTCACACAGTCAGTCAATCTGTCAAAAACCTTTATTTCTGAATACTGAGGAGGCCTGTGTGCCCCCTTCAGTTGGCAAATCAGATTGGGCATAATTATAAAAAATGCATTGCTCTGTACTAGTTTTGGGGATAGGCTTGGGGAGAGGGAGACTGTGTCCAAGCAAAATCCGATCTATCCGATGTTTTTCCATTCTGGAAAGTGATGAGATTTGAATTGTTAAACTGTTTTCTTACTTTAAAAAAAAAGTTAAAAAAAAACGTTATTCCACTATTACCATAAAAAGATAATGATATCATTAAGTAAACACAGAAAAACAGAAAACTATATACCAAATTGTGCATCAGTACAATATTGTTTTAAATAAACGAATACAGGAAATATTATCAGTTCATTCTACAAATTACCAAAAATAGGTTCAGCACAGCAAATTATAAATATCTGATACAAAACAAATACTATCAGTTCATCCGGAACTGCCAAAATACTGGTAAATATTCAAATACTAAAGATTTCAATAAAACTGTTCAACAGTAACCACACGTAGAAAAGCTAAAAAGCCCTGTCATTTTCGTTCCTTAGCCTTCATGCTTGCCAAATATGACTAATAACTGCATGGCAAAAAGGCTGCGGGTCTAAGCGCTGTGAAAATTGCAAGCTTGATTTGTAAGATCTAAGGGCCTCATTATGAGTCTGGCGGTCCGAGGACCACCAGACTCGTGGTGAACGTCGGACCGCTGCACTCCAGGCAGCCAGACCGCCACATTACAACGCTGGCGGTCTGACCGCCAGGGGGCTACCATCACTGCCAGGAACATGGAACCCAATGGCGATCTGAGTTGTGCTAAGTCACAGCGGCGTGAACTCAGCACCGCTGTGTTGATTACAACTCACCTTTCCGCCTGCCTTTCCATTACCCTGCCATGAAAAGGCTGGTGGAAGGCCAGTGCCAGGGGCCCTAAGGGGGCCCCTGCCCTGCCTATACCCGTGGCATGGGCAGAGCAGGAGCTCCATTGCTCAGCTCCCTCAGGATGCACCCTGTCTGCTTTGCAGACAGTGCACATTCCAAGGGTGCTGTAGTGCTCCCTTAAGGAAGCCGAGAACAATACCGTAGCAGCGGGTACATTGTAATACAATGTTCCTGTCAGTCAGTCGAGCAGGAACACTGTAATGCGATTTCAGGGGCATTGGCATTGGCAGTCCCATGGTGAGACCACCAGTGTCGTAATAAGCCCCTAAGACCTTTGGCGTGCAGTATAGGGCATAAAAATTTGTATCTCGGTGTGATATTAAATCTGCGAGAAAGACATAAAATGGGTTAAAGATTGCTGGGAAATATTATCACATGGGCAACAGGGCAGAGAAGAAAACCAAGCGCCTGGCTGAGGAAAGGAAACCAGAAAGTGCACTCACTGTGCTTAACCTGAAGCGGGTCAGATACAATTTGTATTAAGAATTAGCTGTGCACCATAAATATGATTCTATCCCTTCCGTAGTCATAATCCCTAGTGAAGAACAGAATCCACTGTTAGAGTTTTAGGAAATATTATCACATGGGCGACAGGGCAGAGAAGAAAACCAAGCGCCTGGCTGAGGAAAGGAAACCAGAAAGTGCACTCACTGTGCTTAACCTGAAGTGGGTCAGATACAATTTGTATTAAGAATTAGCTGTGCACCATAAATATGATTCTATCCCTTCCGTAGTCATAATCCCTAGTGAAGAACAGAATCCACTGTTAGAGTTTTAGAGGCTGTAGTATAGTTTCTGCGCTTATAAAATAAAGCGTTCACCTGTGTATTGGAATTGTTATCTATTCCATTAGGGTAATGGAATACATTTAGAGTTTCAAGATCAAGGAAAGTGTGCTTAACATAAGCTAGCTATAGGGTAGGGTCCATATGGTTTTGTTTAATACAGTCCTCCAGAACTAATTGGGAAAATTTGGTCTGGGGAGAATGCTACACCTTTATCAAGAGAAGAAGGGGAGTGATCTTCACACTATCTTCCAGGTAAAGAAGGCCTAGTTCTGAATGGGTAATGTGGCTTGTGGTATACTTGGGGATTGCTAACAACCTACATAAAAATGTATTCTCTAAAGTTTGCAGACTCCCTGAATTGGTATAACCCCACACAGCTGCCCCATGTATACCCACAGAAAGGCATTTACTTTTGTTGAGTAAAATTAGTTTTTTCACAAGCTTGTGATCAAGGTGCTTCACAAATTAAAAAATTGGGTCAACTGCCCCTGCGAGTTAATGTGCTCTCTGGGTTAAGAGCTGGTCCCACCTTAAGTTGTCATCCAACATGATGCAGAGATAATTAAAATTCTGAACCTTTGTAATGGCAGTCTCGCCTATTTTAGATTTTTATGAGTGTATATTTTAAGGGCCACACATAATGATGTAAGATTTCTGGTGACTGATCTTTAGCTTACAATCCCCTATAAATTCATTAAAATAATCAAGTAACATCTGCAAACCATTAGCAGTGCGGGCAATTAAGCCTGCATCATCAGTGTAGAGTAAGACAGGAACTGGGTGTCTCCCGCCCTTGGGTAGATCCTTCCCTTCTGACACCAGCACTGAATCAAAAGAAGTGACATAGAAAAGGAATAAAAATTGGGCTAAAATGCAACCTTGTCTAATCCCTCGGTTGGACCTAAAAAAGGGAGTGTGTTCTCCGTTCTGACCCTATCTAACCTGAGCGGCTGTACTCCAATGCGGACGATTGAGGGGGTCTATCAGGGAGTTTTCAATACCTGCCTCCCCCATCATATCCCATAACGTCCCCCTATCCACCAGGTCAAAACACTGGACAGGCTCATGAATATTATGTGTAAAGAACCCCTCCTAGCTTTGGCATTTTTCCCCATTAATAAAAGTAGGTTCAGTTATTGTTCTACTGTACCCACACCTGGGTCAAAACCATATTGTACATCAGAAAATATTTTTTTTCTTCTACCGAGTTTTCCACTTGTTGAAGAATTACCCTCCCTGGTATCTTTGTGGATGAAGTCAAGAGGGAGATAGGGTGGTACCAAGTCGGTTGATTTGGGAGGCTTCCTCTGCTTGCCTCTCGAAACACATAACACATTTGTTATTAATGGTGCCCAAAATTAGGAATTCTGCCTGAAAACGTCAATAGATACACCATCAGGGCTGGGCACCTTAAGACAATTTTGGAAAATCACATACATCATTATAATCACTTAAGATGAATGTTCTATCCAAGTTAATATTAGATGAATCTGAGGGGCTGAATGGGTATTCTGGGATATGGCATTCTATTCTAGGGTGCTTGTCTTCTGAAAAAAAGGCTGGTTGATGACTCCTCAAAATGCCCCGTTGTAGTTTAATTCTGTCTTCCCAAAACCTCCTTCTTATCTCCTTTCTTCTCTCCTCTAAGGTCATTTTGTTTATATGTCTTTCCTGTCTAATGCCCTCGATATTATAGGGTAAAGAATTGGCTGCCAATTTTCAGTTCTCCACGGCAACAGTGCAAGTGGTGTTAAACAGTTTATAAATGGGGCAGTTTCTATGTGATTTCTTTGCGGTCACCATACTAGATGCCATTTTGCAACAATAATCAAAACTTTCTCGGACTTCCCGGGGCTTAGCCTCTTCTGATAAGCAGCACTTTACCTCTTCTTGCTTTCCTACTAATAGGTCCTTGAAAAGTTTAGTGTGATCTATATTTTCCCTTTTAATGTGAATTCCCCTGTTGGGGCAATACTGAAGATTGGGGGGAGGGGGCATCCAGACATTTGTGTCTTAATAAGGGAGCAGTTTAGGCAGACTGTAACAGGATTATGGTCACTGACATTGGAAGAGAGAACATCAGAATCTGATATTGCCGTCTGATGGTCACAATATAAAATCGATTGTGTTTCCACTGTCTTTGACTATAAATGTTGGTGGATGAATCACACCATCTTTATAGAAGTCTGAAGTGAAGAGCAGATTTTGTTTAACAATAATCAGGTTTAATGCACCCCTGTATGGAGTATACATAAAGGCCCATATTTATACTTTTTGACGCAAAACTGCGCTAACGCAGTTTTGCGTAAAAAAAATTAGCGCCGGCTAACGACATTCTGAAGCGCCATGCGGGCGCCGTATTTATTGAATGACGTTAGCCGGCGTTAGCCGCCGGCGCCGTCTGGTGTGCGTTAAAAAAAACGACGTACAGCAGGCAGCGCCGGCGTAGGGGAAAATGGAGCTTGGGCGTCAAGAAATGGGGCAAGTCAGGTTGAGGCAATTTTTTCGCCTCAACCCGATTTGCGCCATTTTTTACGACTCCCAACCCCCATAGAAATGACTCCTGTCTTAGGAAAGACAGGAGTCATGCCCCCTTGACCAATGGCCATGCCCAGGGGACTTATGTCCCCTGGGCATGGTCATTGGGCATAGTGGCATGTAGGGTGACACAAATCAGGCCCCCCTATGCCACAATTTTTTTAAAAAAAAATACTTACCTGAACTTACCTTAATGTCCCTGGGATGGGTCCCTCCAGCCTTGGGTGTCCTCCTGGGGTGGGCAAGGGTGACAGGGGGTGTCCCTGGGGGCATGGGAGGGCACCTCTGGGCTCCTTCAGAGCCCACAGGTCCCTTAACGCCTGCCTTTTGCAGGCGCTAAAAAACGGCGCAAAAGCGGCCGTACGTCATTTTTTTTGACCCGCCCACTCCCGGGCGTGATTTTTGCCCGGGAGTATAAATCCGACGCACATGCCTCGGAGTCGATTTTTTAGACGGGAACGCCTACCTTGCATATAATTAACGCAAAGTAGGTGTCCACGCTAAAAAATGACGCTAACTCCATGGACTTTGGCGCTAGACGCGTCTAACGCCAAAGTATAAATATGGAGTTAGTTTTGCGTCGAAATTGTGTCAAAAAAAACGACGCAATTCCGGCGCAAACGGAGTATAAATATGCCCCAAAGTATATTATATTTTCCCCTTGCCAGTCAGTGTGACCAAAAACGTGAAGGGACAGCTAGAAATATTGAATTTGCCCGTCCAGATGATAGCCATCCTGTCTCAGCTTTATTCAGTATATTCTGATATAAATAAATCAAAATCGTCAATTTATTCAATAGATTGGTGAAAAAAAAAATAGAAATTGATTAGCAAGACTTCTAAAAAACCTGGAAATGACAGATGTAGAATTGGGCTGCAAGGCATACACAAGGATTCTTCAGCTTTGACGTTCCTACAGTTCAACGAAATGAGAACCCTTATGTCCCCCTTTGGTCTGCCTGATGTAGAAGGCATAGCTGCTGTACAAAAGGATTGGAAACCACCAATATATAAAAGTTTTCTAATGCCCAGGGCTCTCAACAACATACAACATCGTACTATTTAACCATTTGTGAGCAGTCTTCATTTGCCAACTTGTAGGCGGATACCCACAATGTTCCATGAAAAAAGCGAAGGCTGTCTGCCCTATTGGCATCCATTTGAAGAAAGTCTACGTTGGACATCACTCCCTTGCTATTGTTATGTCTAACAACAGGGGGAGATAATAATGGAGTTAGATGGGGACCAAGGGAAGAGTCAGTCATTTAATATCAGACAGACCTGACAAATGTGCAAATTGATTCTCAAGGGCAAGGGGTCGGCGGGCATTTCAGCCATTATATGTCTTGGCCTGGGTTTGTTAGATTCAGAAGTTCTTGGTATGGGTGGACGGTAGAAAAAGTCCAATGGGAGCAAACAAACCTTGTCATGTTGGTTCACTAACAGGTCTAGGCGATGTAACATAGAGCTTACCAGCCATGTATTTTTAAAGTTTACTACTATTCAGTGGCCCTTTGAGGTTTTGGGTGAGTAGCCAAGCGATCCAACCCTCTGAACCATAAGAATCTCATCAGCTAAATCTGTCAGCTAGCCTGAGTTGTTCTAACGCCAATGGGATACTTTAGATTTGTATTCCCACTAGTCTTCGTGTGCCTCCTTGCTCAGAGGAGGGACACCTTCTAGGACTATAATATATGGGGTGCAATCAGATGGTAACTGCAGATGTTCCACACAACTGCTGTGTTGGAAGGATGATAATATCAGGCAGTGCAAGGTGCGAGGTCGAGTATGGGGTTATTGTGATCTGCTTTTGAAGAAGGTATGGATATGGGAAGACTGGAGTATGTGGGGATGGGTTTGCAGAGGATTTTTGCATGGGATGCATGCTGGTCCAGAAACTGAATCTGTAAGAGATTACACTGGGTTTCTGATAAAGCTTGCACTTTATTACCCAGCGCTTTAATTTGCTCAGAGACATCACCTCGGAAATCCCTCAATATAAGCCTCCATTTTATTGAAAAAGGGTTTACATATATTATATAATCCCATCTTGAGAACGAGCCCATCCAAAGTAGCCAACATTTTTTACAGAGACATCGGGCTTTGGCCTTCTTCCAGCAGTTGCATCCCTCTGGGCTTTTTCTTTCTTCTGCTTTAGTTTGGAAGGCGGAGGCTTTTGCGCACTAAGCTGGGGACTGTTGGGACTTGCAATAGTAATGTGAGCAAGAGAATCATGTCAAATACAGGGATTCGATGGTTTAGCCATGCCTTTTGATTGAAGTTCATAAGTAAAGGATAAGGATCTCTTGGGTGGGTAACATTTTCTCCAGCTGATGACTCAGTGTGAGTTTCCACTGTCAGGTCACTGGATTGGGTGGTTCGGTCATTGATCAGCCTTTGAATGGCATCTATGCAATCCTCAACTAGCTTTAACTCAGAAGTGATGGCACTCGTAGCTGATGAGAGGTATGATGTTATTGGGGAGGTTGAGAGATTGCCCCTATCGCCTCCTTTATTCTATTGGATAAACTTATTTTTCCTCATCGATAAGGCATGCAGCATGAAGGAGCTAAGAAAAATTAAGAAATGTTTATCCTACCTTGATCCGAAACTCTGGTAGTATGCCCTGTCCAGGGGCCAAGAGGTGGGCCCAGCCCAGCCTTGTACTGCTGTGGACAGGTGCAGACAGACCTGCTCTTGGCCTTGTCTTGGCTGGGCTATGGCCCTTGTGTGCACCATGTCACGCCCGCACACATCCTATATCACCGGAACAACATGGCCTCAAGTAGCGCTCGCTGGCACTGACAGTTCCTCCCCCACCTCCTTGAATTCTGGGGCTTGAATTCCTGGCCCCCAGATAGCACTGGACATGTCCTGCGCCATGGGGAACAGTAAGGCCTCAAGTAGTGCTCACCGGTGCTGACAGCTCCTCCCCAGACTCCTTGAGCTCTGAGGCTTGAAGATCTGGCCCCCAAATAGTGTTAGGCAGATCCCGTGCCACAGGGAACAGCACGGCCTCAAGTAGAGGTCACCAGCAAGGATAGCTCCTTCCCCGCCGCCTCCTTGAATTCTAGGACTTGAACTCCTGGCACCCAAATAGGGTCGGAGCATCCTGCACCATGGGGAACTGCATGGCCTCAAGTAGCGTTCGCCAGTGCTGACAGTGCCTCCCTTGCCTCCTTGAACTCAAAGGCTGGAATCCCTGGCCTCCAGACCGCGTAATGTGTGGCCCCTGATATAGCAGTCAAATGAAGGGGCATCGTTTAAGAGTTGTCAGAGGTAGCAAACCCTACCCATATGTTGCTGCTTTTAAACCCAGTGGGTTGATTTGCAAGCGCATTGATTTGATAGATCTGACAGACTCTTTTTTTACAAGTACTAATTTAGATATTCTTCGTTTTGGAAAATTAGTGGTTGTGTTAGTTATCAAATTTAATTTATTAAAATAAAAATATTTAGCAATGATTCTTTAAAAATTGTTATGTGATGTCACTTCCGGTGATGTCAGTTCCATGACGTTCCTTTCACATGCTGTGTGACTTCCATGGAATGACGCCGCTAATCAAGTGAAATAAAGAAAGAATCAGCTCTCTTTATGTATGTAATTTGTTGGAATAGTTATTAAAATGGGGAATTAAATTATTATTTAATATGTTACATTTTAATTGGTGTCTCAATATGAAAATGAAATGGCAGTTGCTTTTGGGGGACCCAAAATAATTTTAACGTGCATACAAATTGTAAAACATGTACCACATGCGAAATAACCAGAGGCAGAAAGAAATATCAACTGGTGGTGGAGGGTAGAGGTGAATTTGAGGGACATCGGCATCTAAACGGAAAGAGTCGAAAAGGTCAAATTCAGCTGCTCCTCCACATTGTCACAATAGGTGGCACAATAGCATTATACAGTAGGGAGCATTTGTGGCAGCAGGAGAGAGAGCGTTGGGAACCCTGAAGTACCTACTCTGTCTTGAAACAGAGTGTGGGGAAACACAGCAGGAAGCCGGAAATCCTTGTTCAATGACGCAGGGCCAGCTTGTGAATAAGAAAAACAAACCAAACCAAAGCGTATCCCATCGAATTATTCAAATTTACAACATGGGAAATTTTGAAAAAGTGCTGTGAACAGACTTTTTATAGTTTGCTTTTAATGTAAACAGTACTTTGTTGACACGGCGACCATATCCTAAGTAGGACAGATGTAAGTGCCTCTGCTGGTAATAAAGTAGCCATGTTTCATATTTTTAAGCATGTCTCTTCCTATGTTTTTACTGCTGGAACACCCTATTAAGGAAACGGTTCTCTTACAAGATGTTATGTGTCAGTAGGCTTGCATCTGACTGTGCATTTGGAGACAAGCATTCTGTATTCCCGTGGGTTACTGCCTAAGTGCTGGAAAACATTGTCCAAGCATAAATCTCAAGGGCAGGCAGAACCAATAGTTATTTGGTATATAAAAGAATCTGGGATCTGTCTGAAATCTTAGCCTCAGTGAAAACATCTTCTAATCAATATAAGGATCCCCTAGCTCTTCTACAGCTGGCCTTCAGGAAGAATGGGGTTAATGCAGATGACAGGGGAAGTCGAATTAGAAATGGAATATTTGCACTTTGGAGGACTTAAGTGACACCTAGAATGTGATGCAAGCTATCAAAGTAGTCAGAGTCTGGCTATCCAAGGATCTCTTCTCTGTAATGCCTCTCTTCAAGGCTGAAGAGTGCTACTTGGCTATGCTTAGGCCTTGATCAACCTCTCTGCTTTGATTTCTAGTTTTGCTTGGTCTGAACGTACCTCAGTATTGTGTGTAATTCATCATATACCACAAATCATGAGCAAATAGGAAAATCACTGGCAGGAGTACTGTGACTTTGATGACTGACTGTAAGACCATTACAGTGTGTTCCTGGGTCAAGATGAGCCTGTTGTAGGGAGGATTCCTGCCCAAAGGGTCCTTCTGTAAGGGACTGAGGCTAGAGAACCTCTAAAGATCTGCCTGTTCGAGTGGGTTGTCGTACGTCCCTATGGCATGATTAAGGCAACCAATTAGCAGACTCCTTTAACTGTTTTCTTAATCTGTCTCTGAAGGACTGCAATGATGTCCAATGTGTCTTGAAATTGGGTGAATGCTTTTAAAGGTTGCCCCTCTATAGCTTTGTGACTAACAGCATATGTTGCTTGAAACTGGTTCTGTGCCATAAACCAGAAGATCATCTCTCTGTAAAATGCCCTTCTATTTCATCAGTGGAACCAACATAGCTCTGCCAATGCATCTAAACCTTCATCCTCTAGACCCTCTGTTGTAGCAAATCTGCAAACGGGCACAGTTCCTCCAGGGCACACACAACAAAAATGGAGTGAGCTGGAAGGAGCAAGTTCTGTAATTCCACAATTTATTGCAATTGCCTCTCCTTCTCCTCCAGATTATTAGTCTCTCTACACAATGATAAAAAAGTATGTCGTTAATTGGCTGGCATGGCAATGCTAGTAAGTAAGTAACTCAGTCTAACAGCTTCTTGTTAATAAAAAAATACACACTAGTCAGAACTAAACAGTGATCTCAGACAAATCTTAGGATTGCTCAGTGGAATCTTGGCAAACATTTCAGAAAATGAAATAAACCACCAAGAAACATCTGACTGATGATTTGGCAATTGTGATTAAAAAGGGAAATGTCAAAATATATTTCTTGAAGACCATGATTAGGGTTAGATGTATGAGAGACACTCCGGGGTTAAATTGCACGGCATTAAGTGGAGTCTCTTTCAGGTTCAAACATTCGTGAATCTGAGATCCAGTTGTACTTACATATTTCAGGAACAGATTAAGCTCCTTGTGGTCCTTGGGGTTGATCGAAGCCTCGAACAGCGGCAGAAATATGTTCTCCAACATCTTCCCGAAATTAGGCAAAATCTTTTTTGAGCTAAATATATCACTGAAAAAAATCAAAAAGAAACAACTTTCGTTAATGTTCATTTCTCAGAGGGTATATATTTATGTAGATCTTTCATCAGTAGTTCTTTCATCAGTTCAGCATTTATAAGCAAATCTTTTTTTAACTGTTCCACTTTTTCCAGTGCTTGTAGTTCTCTTATTCAATTGAAATTACTTCCATAAATACACAAAATGAACTGAGTTGGTGGTTAAAGAGCTAAAAACCACCCTATTTCACTATAACTCATCAAGTCCATACAACATAAAAACTTTTGAGACTGGGTTTATGCCATTTTCTATATTTCTGTGAAAATATTGAAGTCCACTGCCTTGACTTCATTACTTATAAACACTTCACACCCCACATACCTCCAAAGGTGACTTCGTATCCTTTAACTCCTAGCCTGGACCTCTAATTCATGGTTAGGAATTTCTTGGTAATTTAATTTGAGACTATGGGACCCTTGTTTATGTAGTAGAGATTTACACATATTATGGAAAATGTAAATGTCTTATCAGACAGGGTTGCAGAGAGGTCTAAAGGTATGTTCTGTGGACTGAAGGTCTGTATATGGCAGTCAGTTCATAGGCAGTGAAGAGCTACAGTCAGAGACAGAAGTATGACCAAGCCCTGAGAGGAAAAGCACAAGCAAGGTCACGCCATTGTATGGAATGGAATGCAGAACATGCAACATGTTATGTAGGAATATGGCATTTTTACTCTTCTGTTTGCATAACATATATTAGATGCCATACCGAATTGAGTAATATTTTTATAGTTCATAATACCTAAACAAAAAAGAGGGTTCTTAAAAAGAATACTCCTCAGAATGTCGCACCAGTGATTCCAAGAGTGAACTAAGCGACAATTTAGTTTATGGTTTCCCTTACACAGAAAACCTATATCTGTATTATATACCGGAAAACATGGTGGCCTATTAAGCCACACATGAGTGATATCAATTTAGTGCAGTCTTTCAATTGAACCAATTCTAGGTGTTTCCAAGTTTGGTAGATAATGAAAATGAGGCACAATGAAGTAAGGTGTCGTGCCGCAGGATCACCAACGTGAACATGGCCGGGGCTGGATGTGGCTTTGGATGCCCAAGCACACAGTTTGCAAATAAGCCACTGGGTCATACACAATCACCTCTATTCTCGTTTTGAGTGAAAGAACACAGCTTTGTACTTTCAAATCTAAGGAACCAAAAACATTATGGGGCATATTTATACTCTGTTTGCGCCAAATGTGCGTCAAAAATTTTGACGCACAATCAGCGCAAACCCTGCCCCATATTTATACTTTGACGTCCGACCCCGCGGGCGTCAAAATTCCACCATGTGCGTCATTTTTTGGAAGGGGGAACCAGCCTTGCGTTAATTATATGCAAGGTAGGCGTTCCCTTCCAAAAAATGACTTTAAGGCCTGTGCCCCATATTTATACTCTGACGTCATTTTGACGCACAGGAGGGGGTGGGCCTTAAAAAACAACACACAGCCTGATGGGCGCCGTTTTTTAACGCCTGGGTCAGGGCAGGCGTTAAGGGACCTGTGGGCTCGGAAGGAGCCCAGAGGTGCCCTCCCCTGCCCCCAGGGACACCTCCTGCCACCCTTGCCCACCCCAGGAGGACACCCAAGGATGGAGGGACCCATCCCAGGGAAGTAAAGGTAAGTTCGGGTAAGTATTATTTTCAGATTTTTTTTGTGGCATAGGGGGGCCTGATTTGGGCCCCCTACATGCCACTATGCCCAATGGCCATGCCCAGGGGACAAAGGTCCCCTGGGCATGGCCATTGGGCAAGGGGGCATGACTCCTGTCTTTGCTAAGACAGGAGTCAGGTCAATGGAGGTTGGGCGTCAAAAAAAATGGCGCAAATCCGGTTTGAGGCCTGAATTTTGCCTCAGACCTGACTTGCCCCATTTTTGGACGCACAACCCCCATACGCCGGCGCTGCCTGGTGTAAGTCATTTTTTTTTACGCACACCAGTCCGCAGCGCCGGCTAACGTCATTCCATAAAAAAGGCGCCCGCATGGCGCGTTGGAATGGCGTTAGCCGACGGTAACATTTTTGACGCACAACTGCGTTGGCGCAGTTGTGCGTCAAAAAGTATAAATATGGGCCTATATTTATACATTTTGTATGAAGGATTCCTCCTGGGATGAGAAAAATATCTATTTAACGGGAGCCACTGATCTGAACAGAGCCATCAAAATGTGCGAGTAAAGCCATAAGGTCAGAGGTCCAACTGCACCAAAAAGTGTACTCTCGTACTATAGTGTTTTTGTGACGCAGCACTATAGAATTGAGCTCAGCTGCTGTAATTAGGTATATTTTTATTTTAGCTCCATGTTGTGTTACAATATCTATTCTTGTTTTTGCCAGTGAATGCACATCCTTTTTTTCTCAGTAGTCCACAAGGACGTAAGGGGGAAGAGGTGAAAACGGCACAAGAAAGCCAAACAATTTCCATGAAATAAGTGATAGGAAACAGGAAGAACCGGTAGGAAAAACAAAAACACCCATGAAATGGACTACTTCTGAATAATTTCAATGACACTTTGTAGTTCATGCCTCCCGATACTTACAAGATTCTTGGAACTTGAATGACCCATCGCATGTTGGGGGAATAGACCTTTTGATTGATGAACCATTTGGCCAGAATGTCCCACTCATTCGACGAACGTCCGTAGATAGACAACCGTGGTTCTGTGTACTGGTATTTACTTTCTTCCAGCTCCTTTCCCACCTCCTGTGTGAACATAATAGATCAGTTAATAGAACGGAAGGGGCAGGAAGACAGCGTATGCTTAGCACTGGCCCCACTGCAGCTGGTTTGCCACATACTTGACAGATGAGATAACCATGGAGCTCTACTGCGGGTGTTGTAATGAACAAAGTGGGTTACTGGCTGCCTCTGCCCATATGAAACTCCTAATGGAAGAGTGCTGTTTACTGTAGTTGCCAACATTGGAAAGGAGCATTAACAAGCATCATGATTGCATTACGGGTTCCCTAAAGTGTCTGGTCCTGCTCACAATTAATGAGCACTGCAAAACCCAATGAGGCCAATAGCGAATGCATTAGCAATGCACCTGCTGTCTGAGATTATAAACAGAGAAACTAGAGCGACCATCTCACGCCCTGTCATGGTGGAGTCTGCTTCCATGATTCCAGTCATTGCTGTAGGGTGTGTTAATCTAATTAGGTCAATGGAAGTAAAGCAAGACTACAACACACAGAGCGCAGTAGGTTGTCTCATGAAGCGCAGGCCGTGATGATATTGAGAGAGCTGGTCACTTTAAGAGAAACACTCTGACGTCAGAGACAAATTATATTCGTCCAGGGGCATTCTTTTTGATAGTGGAGTCCTCTGTGAGTGCCATCTATAAAGAGATGGAAGTTGGGTTGGAAGATTGAAAATGATCACTTTGCCAATAATAGCAGAGTACTGGGGCAGTGGGGCTTGAGGGAACATGACAACTATGCCAAGCTGTCAACATCAGCCCATACCTAAGCAATAAGGAACTAGTCCGAGAGGGATCAGATGAAAATCGTGAATGCTTGTGGCTGGACTAAGGGCAAAGCAGACCATTTACAACTGTTTGACACAGTTAAGTAGGGCAATGACAGTGAGGCATGCAGCTATTGAATCCTGTCTCCGTGAGAGGACAACAGAGGCCTGTTTTCCACCATGTTGGGTTTATTCTAAAGGCTTCTGCATTTAGGCGAGACCATTACAAAAGGAGAGCATGGTGCACGTGACTAATGTTAACGCCAAGAAATCCAAAGATCGAAGGGGCAAGGCTTAGCTATTCAAGGAGGAAAGCGAGCAAGAGGTTGAGTAAATGCATTGTCATCATAAAAACATAGAATATCAGAAAGTGGAAAAACTAAAGAACCTGCACAGTATGAATTCAACAGCCTGAAAGGAGCACATTGTGCTGCAGATGTTCATCCTCATCAGCGGCTAACTGCCTAATCAAAGAGCCCAATAAACACTTACAACATTAATTGCAATAAATGAGTCTAACGAGCAGCAACACAGTGTGCACAGGAGCTGTAACAGGTCTTTTCAATCACCAGAGAAATTTGACAGAGTGCGAGATGGGAGAGAGATTCTTTCTGCTTTTCTGGGGTTGAAGATGACTTCAGCATAATTAATTCACCGACAATATGTGCAGCTGCATGCATCGGCATTACTTTGGTGGCGCAAGTCTTGTCACCACAAAGGCACTGGATCCCACCAAGGGCTTCAGGTACATTGGATGCATAGTTCCTAATAAACACCCCACGAATAACAGAACGCGCCACCAAATGAATCTTGTTGTTTTGTTGCATTCACCAAGGATAATTGGTCTTTTACATAAACATCCTTAACAGTCCGGGCATCACGTGTGTATTTCAATGTCCCTGGCACGAAACCATGGCACACTACACATCACTTCAAGGGTGTCACCAAATTACGAATGGAACACTGATTGCAGTAATCAACCTGATGCTATTATTGTGGTACAGTCGTTGTCATTGCCAATGAGAATGGAATATGTTTCCCTGAATTAGACTTCTTTTTGTTGACAATCCTTCCCATTTCCTCCTTGCTGAGTCATTGAGAAATCTGCTGAGATCAGGGAGTCTACATTCCTTGTGAGTAGTGAGACC